>NC_056681.1:123704472-124328639 GCF_018350215.1 Panthera leo | reverse complement strand
ATCAGCTAGAACCCAGCCCTCCCAAACTGGCCGTGACTGCTGGTGTCACACATGCTAGAACTCTTCTCTCTGTGGAGCCTTTTGGCTGGATCAGCTGTCCTACCTTTTGTCTTCTCACTGTCCGTCCTCACTGACCCTTCTGTCATGTTGAAGAGGACATAATCAAGGGCGCCTGGGTGGCTCAGTCAGTTAAGTGTCCGACTCTTGGTTTCAGCTCAGGTCGTGATGTCATGGATTCGTGAGTTCAAGCCTTGAGTCGGGCTCTGCACTGGCAGCACAGAGCCTGCTTGGGATTCTCCATCACCCTCTCTCTCTGCCCCTCCCCCACTCACGCTGTCTCTGTCTCTCTCAAACTAAATAAATAAACTTTATTTTTCAAAAAAAGATGACATAATCAGATGCAGACAAAACATCTTTGTCAGCTAAAAGTTTGAAGTCATTTCATTACAACATTTCCAAGACATCCATTGGCAGCCATACCGGAAAGACCTTCCTTATACGGCCTGCCTCACAGGTCACCCCTTGTAACTTCTGCACATTAGGGGCCCTGGCTCCTCCAGTCCTCAGAGACCTGGAAACCGTGCTCCACACCTGGCCCCACGTGCATCTTCTGTCTTCTGCCCCTTTAACTAGTCCCCCGTGACTCAGTCTCCCTCATCACTGTAGGTCAAGCTCTGCTCTGTGGATTCTGCTCATTGATTTCTCCAGACAATTGAACACACACAAGTAGGCACCTAACTTCTCTGTTTTAACCATTCGTGATTAAGAAAGATCTTTCCAAAACGTAATGTATTCTTTCCTGCCTCCTGGAAGAGATAGATGAGAACAGATAAAACATAACTCTTCTTTGGAAACTCTAGATCATAATAATTTTTTGAACAACTCTAGAAGTGTTTTTAGGGACACCTGGGTGGCTCAGTCGGTTAAGCAGCCGACTCTTGATTTCGACTCAGGTCCTGATCTCACAGTTCGTGGGTTCAAGCCCCACATTGGGCTTTGTGCTCACAGCACAGAGCCTGCTTTGGATCCTCTGTCTCCCTCTCTCTGCTCCTCCCCCACTTATGCATGCTCCCTCTCTCTCTCTCTCTCTTTTTCTCTCTCTCAAAATAAATAAATAAATGTTTAAAAAAAATTTTAAGTGTTTTTAATAACTCAAGTAATTACATGAGTTTTTGCAGTAGAGAAAAAAATGGAAAATACAGATAAAGGAAAAGAAAAAAAGAATCGTATCACCAGATATCTTACCAGCTAGAGGCAATGACTAATGACTTTTTGTTGTATAACTTTCTGGACTTTTTCCTAAGCAAACACACTTCACTAGTTTGGGGCAAAAATTCAGTCACTTTTATTTATTCAACAATTGCTTGAGCTCCATATGCCCATATGAACAGGAAACCTCATCCCACACCACACCCACTATTCCACACCCCCACCACCACAGAAACTGGGGACATACTCAGTCCTAGGAGCGATTCTGGCTGCAAATGGCAGAGACAAACTGAAAAATCAAGTGATCCCAATTCCCGCGGCTTCTGGAACAGCACTACCGTGTCTCTGTGAACAGTGGTCTTGCAGACTGCTGGGATCTGCCCTTTGCCGGCTCACAGAGGTGCCCGGCACCAGGCTCCAAGGTTCCCATAGCTCTTGTGGCTCACACCTCCGGATTTAGCCATGTTCCTGAGCGGAGTGTGACCACAGCAGAGACAGCTGAGCACAGGGGGACTTCTACTCTCAGCCACACCCCGGGCCCAGACACATAGGTGCCAGAGTTAAGCCAGGTCACCAATTCTGACCCCGCCCCCTTCTTCCTGGTGCCCACCGCACCCCCTCCCTGAGGGCAGGGGGCTTCCCCTGCAGGGGCACGTTCTCAGAGGGATTCCAACTGCAACATGGAAGGGGCCTCTGTCTCTATCCCTTTGTCCCCAGATGCTCCTTGGCTCCAAACAAATGATCTCTCTGCTCCTCCACACAGACACTTAGAGGAGCCTGCCTTTGTCAGGCCACCCAGGAACCTGCTCCATCCTTTCCCCAGGGACATCAAGGCTCATAGCCTAACCCATGCACCACGAAGAGGGGCCACTCATGGGACGGGTCCTGAACAAAGACGTCAATTCTTACCCAGTTGTGTAGACAAAGAAGGAGCCCATAGCAACTTGCATTAAAAAGAAGGGAAAGTTCTGGAGCATCTGGGTGGCTCAGTCGGTTAAGCGTCTGACTTCGGCTCAGGTCAAGATCTCAAGGTTCGTGGGTTCGAGCCCCACATCGGGCTCTGTGCTGACAGCTTGGAGCCTGGAGCCTGCTTTGGATTCTGTGTCTCCCTCTCTCTCTGCCTCTCCCCTGCTTGTGCTCTGTCTCTCAAAAATAAATAGATGTTAAAAAATAATAATAATAAAAAAATAAAAAAGAAGGGAAAGTTCTGACCTGGCAAACTACCTGGAACCAGCAAATTTGCAATATGCCCATTCTCCAGATAAGGCCACCAAGACCATCTGCTTACTTCTTGAGAGACTGAAGCTCCAGCCTCGAGCACTGAAGATTATATCGTGAGGCAGTTTCCTCACACTGATGACACTGATGCTCTGGGAATTCGTCTCCTGCTGGGAGGAACCCGGCTGCCCTCTGGCCCCAGCCCCCAGGCCATGTGACCCAGGGAGGCCCTGCCAGCACTACTTACTAGGCTCTAGGTGCAGCTGTGGTACCCCGCAGGCCCAAGGGCAGGAAGGATTCTGTTTCCAGGCCAAAGGCACCGACACTTTGTCCCCTGCTATCTGGGCCAGGGCGGCATCTTGTCAACTCCGGGGCATGATAGGAGCTGGGCTGGGACAGTCCCTGAAGTCAGCGTGCCCTCCTCGGCCACCATCATGAATGCAGTGCACGATGGAGGGAGCGGGGAGCAGTTTGGTAGGCATTTATGTGTTGATGGCCTGAGATTATTTGAGATAATTAAATATATTTTCCCCAGGTTGGAGAAGAGGAGAATGAAGAGGTGGAGTGTCTGGGAGCTGGTCATTCCTGTCTCTGCTTCCTCTCCCCTTCCCAACATCCCGCCCCACGTGTGGGCCACATGTTTGGCATTCGGGTGCCCCCGGTGCCCCACTGCATTCTGCTAGAGAGCACAGCCCAGTGGTGGGGAGGTAGAGAGGGTCTACATCTTCCGTCCCCCACTCCGGCCCTTGGGCCACCATTTTTTTGTTTTTGGGGGGTCAGAGGACATGGAGGGCAGGGGCCCAACTTGGTGCCACCTGCCAGGGTGCCAGCCTCCGGGAAGAGGATCACCTATGCATAGAAGCTGGCCCAAACTCTCAGGTTCACAGTCAAACACACCCAGTTTTGGGGCCTCAGGCTGGGTGGGACAGGAGTATATCTTGCCTAACGAGCTCTACAAGGCAGGAGACAAAGGGAGAGAGAAAGTGTTGACCCAGAAGCTGGAGGAAAGAAGGACTAGGGTCTCTCCAAGGGTAGAAACTCTCAAGGGAGTGCCTAGACGCAGCAGGGCCGGGGCAGGGCACAGAGGTAGCCTTCCTGGGACTCTCACAGTTCACAAGTGAGCCAGGGCAACTGGGCAAACAGCTGTCAGAGGACTTCCCTACGAGAGGCACTGGGGAAGCCTGACTATCCCGCACCCCACCCCCAACTTCTTACCTTCATGTAGAAAGAGGCAATGACTCGGGAAACGGCCTTGCCCTGAAGCAGCAACTGCCCGGCAAGTGCACCACTTTTATTTAAACGACAGGTGTATTTGGAGTGGTCTTGGGGGGTACCCCTGTCATTCCAGCACTTCACCTGCCTTCTTGCTGTCCCAGGTCAATCCTCCCCCCAGATTCCTTTGCCTTCCTGCCTCTAGCCTCTCTCTTCCAATCTATCTAACCTACTTCCTTAGTGTTCATAAAGCACCAGTTTTATTAGGTGTCAGTTCTGCTCCAGAACCTTCAATGGCTCCCACTTGCGATGAGGTGAAGTTCAAATCCCACAGCTCACATTCAGGGCCGTCTGTGGTTAAGGTGACCATACAGTCCAGTTTGTCTGAGACGGTCTGCTTTATACTTGCTGCCCCGGCACAATGATTAATAGCACCTCCTCTCATACAAAAGAAGTGTTCCAGTTTGGACGATAAGTGATGTGACCAAGCTGTGTACAGTCGACTCCCAACCTAACGCTCCAGGCTAACGTCCAACAGTCTCTCCTCGGACGCTCCAAGTCAGTGGTTCCTGACTCTGGCTGCTCATTAGAATCACTTGGGGAGCTTTTAATAAAAACTGCTGCCTGGGCTGACCCTCAAGCAATTTCATTAACACAGAATCTCTAGGAGCAGGGCTCAGGCTTCGGGTTGTTTTTAAGCCTCCAGGCAACTTTGATGTGCAGCCAGGGTTCAAGACAATTGACCCAAGTGAAACAAGTGTCTTGGAACTCTGTCCCCGAGCTCATGTCAGACTTTTCTGTCTCTGACTTTTTTGGTAACTTGCTCTCACGGCCAATCACCCATTTAAGTCCTACTTACACTGCCAAGCCCACTTCCAATGCTGCCTCCTCCTTCATTTTTTCCAGCCCCTGAGCTAGAAGGGGACCACCCCCCATCCTCCTCTGCCCCTCCCTCCGTGGCTACCCTGTATTACGATGTAATTTGGGTTCATGTTTTGAGCTCTTCATAGGCCTGTGAGCTCCATGGGGTGGATTGCAACTGATTCATCTCGGGGATGTCGGGACCCAGACCCAACCCACAGTAAAGACCCACACCAGGCTGAGTGACTGTCACATGGGCAGCATTGCCCACCACCTGGCTGGACACAGCGGCCCCTCCAAGTTAACTTTCTTTCCCGATGTGTGTGGCTTCTCGTTCATTCGTTCATTCGTTCATTCTGCTTCGTGCCAGATGCTGTCCTCCCCCCACCTTGAACCCCTGCACTATTGGACAACCCATTTCCATCCTCTGGGCAGCCCAGCAGACCATCTTTCACATAAACGCCACTCAGAAAATATTGATTAATAATCAACTGACGAATGGATAAACAAAACATGACAGATCCATGCAGTGGAGTATTATGCAGCAGAAGAAAGGAATAAATCCTAACACACTGCAATAAGGGTAAACCTTGAAAGCATTATGCTCAGTGAAAGGAGCCAGATGCAAAAAGCCATAAATTAGATCGTTTACGTGAAATATCCAGGAGAGGCAAATCCACAGAAACAGAAGAGAGATTAGTGGTTGTCAGAGGCTGGGGGAGGGGGAGATTAGGGCTAGCTGTGAATAGGTACAGGGTTTCTTTGGGGGAGGGGGACAGTTAGAAATGCTCTGTAATTGGATCGCGATGGTTGCATAACTTCGTGAATATACTAAAAACCACAGAACTGTACACATTAAAATGGTGAATTTTATGGCATCTGGATCATATCGCAATTAAAAAGAAATACTGCTGATGGGTTCTTCTTCCTTTCCTCTGTTCTCAACCATTAGTGTACCAGAATCAACTGACATGTTTGTAAAAGTGCGGTTTCCTGGTCCTCACCTTGGAACTTCAGAGTCAGTGGATGGAGGCTGAGACCAAGAATCTGCATTTAATGGTGGTATTTTAAGTGCCATCACCCTGTTCCACAAAGGACTTGGGTCAGGGCGTTTCTGAGCCAACCTCAGAACCTCAGAAGACAAATAAAATTCTTTAACCTATTATTTCAGAAAAAGAGCTGAAGATTTCAAACACAACCGAAACTTTGTTTTTAGTCTGCTTCTTATTAAAAACAGACTGGGACCCAAAGAAACCCCATCAGGGGTAGGTAATGAAGTAATCACGATCATAATAAAAGAACAGAATGGAAAAACTGCCTGGCCTCTAGCAAACCGCAAAAAAATTGTCTTCTGCCTCCAGTGCTCAACTGAGCCATTCAGATGAAAATATCCCACTAGCCACATGGAGAGCTTAATTTGGGGAAGGAGAACTAAACATTGGTAAATCTCTGCTCACTGCCCCTGCACAAATACATCTTTACAGACACCCTCTTCTACACTGCCAAAATTCTAATTTTTGGTATGCGCTCCATGATTAGGGCTTTCTTTGGGGTTATAAGGAAGCAGAGTTGTAAATCGGTATTAGAATGTGATCAAAAGGAATGTCTGTATGCAATTATTTTGTTTTGAGACCAGCGTTTAGAGGCAACAGCTTTAAAGCACTGACGTGGTCACGTGGCACAATCTTGCATACATACACACGCGTCACTTTGGTCCCCTCGAAAGAAGGAAGACAAAGGCCTGGATTTGATCATTGTTGCTTCTTTGTTACAGGATGAAGTCTCACACTTAGAGCTCAAAAGTACTCTCTACACCATCTCCCTTGGCTGGTCCTGAACCATTTCAAGAGAAAGCCTTGCTAATAACCTCTTGCCCCGGAAAATAACAGTTGACTGTAATTTGAGAATAGACACCACTTGCTTAACAGAAATTCACTTAACAAAACTCCAAAATGAATAGGAGTAAATGAGAGGAAATAGCATTTGTGATGCACCTCTACTGAGTGCACCCAGGTGCTGGGCAACTCCACAGACATTGTCACATTTCATCCAATGAGCCATCACATCAACGCCACAACAGAGTTATCCCCCATAGGACAGCAAAGAATCTGAGGCCCAGAGGGGTTGTATAACTCTCTTCTGGTCACAGGTTAGTAAGTGGCATTGTTAAAGCAAGTGGAAAGATCTCAAAGGAATGACATACACACAAATTCTAGGGAATGTGGGTGTCCCATGAATACATCTTATGGTGGCCGGCTTGCTGAGGCTGCTGCCATCTGTTACACATGCATGTGGGAAAGCAAAATCCAGCTGGTCAGATAACGTCCCAAGCAATCAGCACATTGCCAAGTCGAGCAAGCCGCCATCATCAACAGGCATGAAACCAAGGGGGTGTGCTTGGGAATGAAACCATTAACACTGATGTGTTCTAGCGATTGCATTACTGGCATCCTAAGTCACAAGGCTCTGGTTTGGGCCCCTGTCTATCAGTTCAGCCTCTTTTCTAACTGCCTCTCCCTTTCTGAGCTCTGACCAAATAGCACATGGCTCTCTCTTGAGAGTGTCATGCTCCTCTCTGTCCCAGGCCCTTGGTTCCTGCTCTCCCTCTGACTGCCCTTCTCATGACCCCAACCTCCTTCATGAACTATGACTAGAGGGAAGCTCCATGAGGACAGGGACTTTGGCTGGCTGGCTCTTCACTGCATCCCCATAGCCTAGATGGTGCCTGGAACACAGTCGGCATTTGATAAATGGCTATAGAGAGAATGAATGAATGAATGAATGAATAATATATCAGACCTCGGTTCACACTTTACTTCTTCAGTTTAGTTTTCTCTGGGTTACATCCCTCTTGTTAAATGCTCTGATTTCTGACCTACCTTTCTTTCTTTATTATATATGTATATATGTCTGCGTATATATAGAGAGATAGATAGATATACATATATATATGCTTATCTAATGTCTGACTCTCCCACAAGACTATAAGCTCCATGAAGACAAGGACTACACCATGATATTCTTAGTGACAGTTGTATTATAGGTATTCAGTAAGTCTGTGACGGATGAGTAAATAGCCAAGGATGTCTTAGAGAGGTCAAGTCTTTCTGAGCTATTTTGGTAATAAAGTACTCAGAGGAACTGAGAAAAAAATGGGTCAGAAATCAACAGATAAAAAAGGCAAGGGGGCCTGGGTGGCTCAGTTGGTTAAGCGTCTGACTTTGGCTCAGGTCACGATCTCACAGTTTGTGAATTCAAGCCCCGTGTCAGGCTCTGTGCTGACAGCTCAGAGCCTGGAGGCTGCTCCAGATTCTGTCTCCCTTTCTCTCTGCCCCTCCCCCACTCACACTCTGTCTCTCTCAAAATTAAATAAACATTAAAAAAATTTTTTTACGGCAATAATTCTCTCTCTCTCTCAAAATAGATAAATGCACATTTTTTAAAAAAGTGGGGCGCCTGGGTGGCTCAGTCGACTGAGTGTTCAACTCTTGATTTCAGCTCAGGTCATGATCACATGGTTGGTGAGATTGAGCCCTGTGTTGGGCTATGCACTGGCAGCATGGAGCCTACTTGGGATTCTGTCTCATTCCCCCCACCCTCTCTCTCAAAATAGATAAATGAATATTAAAGAGAAAAAAGGCAATAATCTGATTTAAAAATGGGCAAAGGACCTGACTAGAAAGTTTTCCAAAGAAGACATCCAAATGGCCAACAGGTATATGAAAAGGTGCCTAACATCACTAATCATCAGGGAAATGCAAATCAAAACTACACTGAGATATCATTTCACACCTGTTCAGGATGGCTATTATCCAAACAAACAAACAAACAAACAAAAACAAGACATAATCAATGTTGGCAAAGAGATGGGAAAAAGGAGCCCTGGGAATGTGAATTGGTACAGCTATTACAGAAAACAGTATGGAAATTCCTCAAAAAATTAAAAATAGAACTACTGTATGATCCGACAGTTCCATTTCTGAGCCTATATCCAAAGGAAATGAAATCAGTATCTCAAAGAGATATCTGTACTCCCAGCGTTACGTATACTTTGAAGCAAATATACTTATATTTATTATTTATATTGTATGTATAATGGAATACTACTCAGCTACTAAAAAGAGGAACTGTTCATTGCAGCAATATTCACAACAGCAAAGGTGTGGAAATGACCTAATTGTCTGCTGACAGATGTGTAGATAAAGAAAATGCGATGTATATAATGAAATATTATGCAACCACTAAAAATAGGAAACCCAGCCATTTGCAACAATGTGGATACACCTGGAGGACAGTATGCTAAGTGAAATAAGTCAGACAGAGAAGGCAAATACCATATGGTATCACTTTCTATGTGGAATCTAAAAAAAAAAAAAAACCCGTCAAATTCATAGAACCGGAGAGTAGAGTGGTGGCGGTCAAGGCCGGAGGTGTGGGGGAGATGTTTGTCAAAGGCTACAAACTTTCTGTTATAAGATGAATACGTTCTGGGGACCTAATGTACAGCTTGGGGAATACAGTCAATGATATTGTAGTGTATACTTGAAATTTGCTAAGAGTAGATATTAAGTGTTCTCACCACACACACACACACACACACACACAAAAGTAACTGTGAGGTGATGAATGTGTTAATTAACTTAATTATGGGTATCATTTCACAATGTATATTTATATCAAATCATCATGTTGTACACTTTAAATATATACAATTTTATTTGTTAATTATACCTCAATAAAGCTGAAAAAAAAACCATGTCTAAATCGTGGGCAATTATTTTTCTCCAGAAGAACATACTCCTGATTTCAGAATGAAAATCTGTGGGAAAACGAGGTTCACTTAAAAGCCCATCATCGCCTTGTAGCCATTTTGATGGAGTGCATGTGCTTCATTAAGTGAGGGGACCTTCATGAGATTCATTTGATTTATTGCTCGCACATTTCCTAAAGCACATGGTGGCAGGCAGAAGATGTGGGTTGTGGGAGTCTGGAGGGACGTATAAACTCGGAGGAGCCAAAGGCCATTTCGTTTTCATGGTTTCGTCGGCAGGGTCTGCCTGGCAAACCTCAGCTGCACGGGGTGGGCTTAAAGCCTGGACATGTGGAGGCCAGAGACGGGGTTGGAACAAGCCATCATCTTACAGGCAAGTTCCCCTCACAACCTCCTTTTTTTTTTTTTTTTTTTTTAATTTGCCACTTCCTATTTGCTGGCAAAAGTTTTGTCATCTGTGCTTACACAGGGACTATCTCGGTTGTGGGTGTGCTGGCAAGCACGGGAGGCTGGGTCCTCTGTGGTTCCAAATACTTGCGGGCCTCCTGGAAATGGGCAGGACTCATTAGAGCACAGAGCATGGAGAACCCAGGGTACAGGGGCTGGCAGCTGGTGGTCACTGAGGACACAGACACCCATCATCTGACACAGCTACCGATTCCTGGGGCCAGGGGCCTTGTTCTTCACCTCTGTTTTGGTGCCGACTGGAGGAGGGGATAGCTTTGAAAACAAGGTAGATTTTTTTTTCACCCCGCCCTAGTGGTCCAGTGGGTCCTGCTGGTCAGGAAGAAAGACCAATAATGAATCCCCTCACTCTTCTTGTAGGTGTGAGGGGGTAAAACATACGCAAAACGTAACATTTATCATCTTGACCTTTAGTTTTACAATTCAGTGGGATTAAGGACATGCATGGTGTTGGGTGTCCATCACCACCATCCATTTCCAGAACCGTTTATCATTCCAAACAGAAACTCTGGACCCATTAGTAACTTCCCAATCTTCCCTCTCCCCAGCCCCTGGGAAGCTCTATTCTACTTTCTGTGAATTTGCCCATCCTCAGTACCTCATGTAAGTGAAATCAGACCATATTTGTCCTTTTGTGTCTAGATTATTTCACTCAGCAGAATGTTTTCAAAGTTCATTCATCCACATTGTAGCGTGTGTCTGAATTTCATTTCTTTTTGAGGCTGAATAATATTCCATTATACATAATAAACCACATTTTGTTTATACATTCATCTGTTGGTGGTCATTTGGGCTATTTCCACCTTTTGGCTACTGTGAATAATGACGCCATGAACGTGGGTGTGCACATATCCCTTCAAGATCCTACTTTCAGTTCTTTTGGGTATACACCCAGAAGTGTGATTTCTGAATCAGATGGTAATTCTATTTTTAATTTTTTTTGGCGGTGGGGGGGGTGTCAAGTGTTGAGCAAGGTCATCAGCTAGATGTAAAGTGGGTGGGAGATGGGGGTGCCTGGGTGGCTCAGTTGAATAAGAGTCCGACTATGGCCCAGGTCATGATCTCACAGTTCGTGGGTTCGAGCCCCGTGTCTGGCTCTGTGCTGACAGCTCAGAGCCTGGAGCCCGTTTCAGATTCTGTGTCTCCCTCTCTCTCTGCCCCTCCCCAGCTGGCACTCTGCCTCTCTGTCTCTCATAAATGAATAAACATTTTTAAAAAATTTTAAAAAATGGGGCGCCTGGGTGGCTCAGTCGGTTGAACGTCCGACTTCGGCCCAGGTCATGATCTCACGGTTCGTGAGTTCGAGCCCCACATCAGGCTCTGTGCTGACAGCTCGGAGCCTGAAGCCTGCTTCGGATTCTGTGTCTCCCCCACACTCTTTGTCCATTCCCCGCTCACGCTCTGTCTCTCTGTCTCTCAAAAGTAAATAAAACATTAAAAAATAAATAAAGTGGGTGGGGGATGTGAGAGACAGGAGGAGGGGGAAGACACAAAATAGTCATTTTAGAAAGAGAAAATAAACTTAGCAGGGAAACATTTTAGGATTACCAGGTTGTATTGCATGATCATTTGAGGTTTGTGGTCATGAATTTAAAATGAAAATTATCTCTAGGAATTGTGCGTGCGTGCGTGTTTGTGTGTGTGTGTGTGTGTGTAGGAGCGGTATCTATCATTCTCTACGCATTATTTGGCAACTTGCTTTACTGCTTCCAGTGTGCTATACACAGAGGTGAGGCTCTGCGGTTTGTGTAACCATTCTCCTGGTGATGGGCAGTGAGGTCATCTCCAGCTCTTCACCATGATAAGGGAAGTTCCAGTAAGGGCCCTTTACCACGGGACCGTTTCTCTAGGAATGTATCAGAAGAGGATTTACTGGATCATAAGGTAAGGGCATTTTAAAGCTTAATAGAGTCTTTCAATTGCCCTCCAAAGTGATTCTACTAATTTAGACTCTCACCAACAGAATATGAGAATAGTCCACATCTTCATCAGTCCTACAGCAATCCAACTTTCTATTTTGTTTGGCTGGGCGAATAAAAGTGCCCCTCCATCGTTTTAATTTACATTCCCTTTATTATTGGAGCTATTACACCCTTTCCTAAGTTTCTTGACCATTTGGACTCCTCCTCATGTGAATTGTCCTTTCAGAGCCTTTGTCCTGTTTCTTTGTGTGTATTGTGACTGTTGCAAGGATTTCCCTTAGATGGTTTCTAGTTTTCAGTTTGTTGGTGTGTTTTGATGTGGTTGAATTTACTAATATCCCTTCCTCAATGGCTTCTGTGTTGAGTATCTTATTTCACAAGCTTTCCCTGTCACAAATCCATAAAAATAATATCTTCTGCTTTCTTCTAATTCTTTTGTAGTTGTTGGGTTTTTTTAAAGATTTTATTTTATTATTTTATTTATTTAAAATGTTTATTTATGAAAGAGAGAGAGAGGGAGAGAACAAGTGGGGGAGGGGCAGAGAGAGAGGGAGACACAGAATCCAAAGCAGGCTCCAGGCCCCAAGCTGTCAGCACAGAGCCCGACATGGGGTTCGAACCCATGAACCATGGGATCATGACCTGAGCCAAAGTCAGACACTCCAGCTCCACCGACTGAGCCAGCCAGGTGCCCCTCTTTTGTAGTTGTTTTAACTCAACTTTTAGCCTTGAAAGAATTGTAAATTCACATGCAGTTGAAAAAAAATAGTACAGGAGGATCTCATGTATCCCTTACCCATTCTTCCTGAGTGGTAACAGCTTGCAGAACCACAGGGCATTACCATGACCTTGACATTGACACTGGTACAGTAAAGAGCTCTCACAAAGAGCCCCCATGTTTCCCCTTTATAGCCACATTTACCTCTCATTCCCCTATTCCCCACCCCACTGCCGCCCTATCCTTAACTCTGGCAACCAGTAATCTAGTCTCCATTTCTACAATTTTGTCATTTTAAGAATGTTCTATGAGTGGAATCACACAGTATGTAACCTTTGGGGATTGGCTTTCTTCACTCAGCACAATTCCCTGGAGAACAATTCAAGTTGTTTTGTGTGTCAATAGTTTTTCTCCTTCTTATTGCTGAGAAGCAGCCCATGGTGGGGGTACACCCACTTTGCTTCCCATTTGTCTGTTGAAGAACATCTGGGTTATTTCAAGTTTGGGGCTATTACAAATAAAATTGTTAGGAACATTTGTGTACAGATTGTTCGAGAAATGCAATTGTTAGGTCAAATGAGTTACATGTTTAGTTTTTTAAGACACTACCAGTTTCCCTGTGGTTACCTCCCCACCTGCAAAGTACATCCAAGAAGATCCAAGTTCTTCTCATCCTGGTCAGAAGTTGATGTTGTCACTATTTTTCCTTTAGCTGTTTTAATAGGTGTGTAATGCTCTCTCTTGTGGTTTTAATTGGCATTTCCCTATGGCTCAGAATGTGGAAGGTTTTTTCATATGCTTATTTACCACTAGGATATTCTCTTCAGTAAGATATCTGTTCATGTCTTTTGCCCACCTTCTAATTTAATGGTTTGGCTTTTTACTGTTCAGTTTTGAAAAGTCTTTATGTATTCTAGATGATGGTCCTTTGTGAGATAAGTGTTTTGCAAATATCCCCTCCCACACACACTGTCTTTATCTTTTTATCCTCTTTCCCAGGTCTTTCACAAAGCAAAAGTTGTTTTTTTTTTTTTTAAACTTTTTAATGTTTATTTATTTTTGAGAGAGAGAGAGAGAGAGAGAGAGACCGTGAGCAGGGGAGGAGCAGAGAGAGAGACGGAGACACAGAAACTGAAGCAGGCTCCAGGTTCTGAACTGTCAGCACAGAGCCCGACGCGGAGCTCTAACCCATGAACCGTGAGATCATGACCCGAGCTGAAGTCTGGTGCTTAACCAACTGAGCCACCCAGGCATCTCTTCACAAAGCAAAAGTTTTTAATTTTGATTAAATCTGATTTATCAGTTTTCCCTTTGATGGAGAGTGCTTTCGGTATCAAGGCTAAGAACTCTGCTTAGTTCCAAATTCCAAAGATTCTTCTTTTATGTTCGTTTGGTTTCCTAAAAGTTTTATAGTTTTGTGTTCCATATTTAAGGTTATGAACCATTTTGAGTTAATTTTTACACAGGCTACGGGGTCTAGATTGAGGTTCATTTTTTCTGCTTTGGATGGGTCCAGTTGTCCCAACACCATTTGTTTCAGAGGTTTTCCTTCCTCCTTTGGGTTGCGTTGGCTTTTTTAATCAAAACTCATATTGGGCATATTTGTGTGGGTCTGTTTCAGGGTTTTCTGCCCTGTCCCACTGATCCGTGTCCATCACCCTATCAAAAACATAAGCTTTCGTTACTGTAGCTGCATAGCGCCTGGAAAGTCGGGTAGATTGATGCTCACTTAACTTTTCTTTTGCAAAATTGTTTTAGCTATTCTAGTTCCTTGACATTCCCATATAAATTTTAGGATAATTTGTCTCTATCTACAAAAAAGCTTATGCATTTCACAAGCTTTACTAATCACAGAACCATAAAAAAAACCTCCTATTTTTTCCTGTTCTTTTGTAGTTTTTAAAAAATGTTTTGTTCTTTAAGTAATCTAGAGGTTCTTTTTTAAATTATGAATTGTGTGGAGTAAGGTGCAAACTTGATTTTCATTTTTTTTGTACTCATTTCTCTCAACCCTTTTAATTGAATACTTTTTCACTCATTTGAAATACCAACTTTATCACATACCACGTTCCTACATATGCACAGGCCTATTTCTGCACTCACTGTTCTCTTGCATTGGTCTATTTGTCTATTTATTCTTATATCATTGTTAATTCTATAACTTCACAATATTTTTTCTTGTGTATTAAGTAAACTCTACGCCCAACACAGGCTTGAACTCTCAACCCTGAGGGTAAGAGTCATATGGTCTTCCCACTGAGCTAGCCAGGTGCCCCCACAATATGTTTTGATATCTGGCAGGATACGGTCCCCGTCACTGTTCTTCCTCTTCAAAACAGTCTTTTGCATCTTTTCTCCCATGTGAATAATAATAAAACTGTCGATTTTAATTAGATGGCTATTGGGATTATACTGAAACTATAGATAATTTCCACCATGGACATTTTCACAAGGAAGAGATTTCCCGATATAGTACAACCCCCTTTTGTTTGAGTCTTCTTTTATGTCCATTATTAAATTTTATGATTTTCTCCAGATAAACCTCTCATTTTTTCCTAAGAAAATACGTTGTGAGTTTCCATTGTGTGGTGAACAGGATCTTTTTTCACATATATTTTCAAACTGGTCACTATCATGGAGAAACAAAGCCTTTTCACGTAGATGTTCCCACAGGATACACACAGGAATTTTTTATGGAAACCTCTATGTGAAAAGGGAGGGACTGGAGTTCAGAGAGGGGAACCCAGGGCCAAATGCAAGTCCTCTGTCCCCTCAAGCATCCAGAACTGCCTGGAAGGCTCTGGAATGGAGGGTGGGGAGAACAGCAGAGCTGAGGGGTCTCTCACTTCCTGAGTGGGGACCCAGCTCATGGTTTGGTTTAACTTGTCCTCCCCCTCAGAGAGGCTCCATGAAGACTTAACTACAGCTCTCCACCCCTTATCTCCCCTCCCCCATCCTATCTCCCACCCCTGTTCCCTCCCTATTGCTTTGCAGCTTGTCTCTCACAGGCCAGGCCTGTGTTTCTACCTGGCTCTGTGACCAAGGTCTACTGTATGTGGGTCCAAGGGTCCCACCTGGTAAGTGGATGCCCTGATTAGTAACAGGTTAAAGGGTCATTACACCATGGTATTGGTAATGGCGATGAGGCCACTGACCATTCCTCGAGGACAAGGTGAGAGGTGAGAAGTGAGTATGGAGAAGCCAGATTAGAACCGAATTCCTAGGGGCACCTGGGTGACTAAGTCACGGTTCATGAGATTGAGCCCCACATCAGGCTCTACACAGTGCAGAGCCTGCTTCAGCTTCTCTCTCTCCTCTCTCTGCCCTTCTCCCCACTTGCACGTTACATGCGCTCTCTCTCTCTCTCTCAGGATAAATAAATAAGCATTAAAAAAAAAAGTTATGGGAATGCAAGCTGGTGCAGCCACTCTGGAAAACAGTATGGAGGTTCCTCAAAAAACTAAAAATAGAACTACCCTATGACCCAGCAATTGCACTATTAGGGATTTATCCAAGGGATACAGGTGTGCTGTTTCAAAGGGACACATGCACCTCCATGTTTATAGCAGCACTATCAACAATAGCCAAAGTATGGAAAGAGCCCAAATGTCCATCAATGGACAAATGGATAAAGAAGATGTGAGATATATATATATATATATATATATATATATATATATATACACACACACCATGGAGTATGACTCGGCAATCAAAAAGAATGAAATCTTGCCATTTGCAACTACATGGATGGAACTGGAGAGTATTATGCTAAGTGAAATTAGTCAGTCAGAGAAAGACAAAAATCATATGACTTCACTCATATGAGGACTTTAAGAGACAAAACAGACGAACCTAAGGGAAGGGAAACAAAAATAATATAAAAACAGGGAGGGGGACAAAACAGAAGAGACTCATAAATATGGAGAACCAACTGAGGGTTACTGGAAGGAGTGTGGGAGGGGGGATGGGCTATATGGGTAAGGGGCACTAAGGAATCTACTCCTGAAATCATTGTTGCACTGTATGCTAGCTAATTTGGATGTAAATTTTAAAAAATAAAAAATAAAATACATACATACATACATACATTTAAAAAAAAAAAAGTTAAAAAAATAAAACAACTCAATTCCTAGCTTGGGCAGCAAAGGGGTCCAGGAATGAAGGAGACCAGCCCGCAAGCACCAGGGTGCAGGGTGACACCTACTATGGGAAGGCAGGCCTACCGCAGGAATTGAGGGGCCTGGCCAGCAGCTTCTGAAGTAGCCACCCTGTGAGGCAGGATGTGGGGAGGGGCGGTCTGGGAGCCTGGGAAGCGAGAATGCTGGGAGTCCACCTCTGTGAATCACAAGTGTGCCGGGGTGGGGGGCGGGGAGCTTAATCGTGTGCATGACACTTGGCTTCTTTGTTCCTGTGTTTGTCTCACTCAGGAGTCATCTGGTGTCGGGAAGAGTCCCAGCCCATCTCGCTGAGTCAGGAGGCTGAGGGAAAGAGCACCCAAACGAGTGCAGAATCAGTGTCCCCGGGGTGTAGAGGCGTCAGAGGGAAGCAGACAGAGAACCCCGCAGAGGGAAGGAAGACTGGGGCTAGACTCCGCCCTGCTCTTCCTCACCCGAAAGACCCATTTCAGCTGCATCATGCAAATTCAGGGTTTTCTGTAGTACACGAAGGTTATTCAGCTCCTATAACTTTGTGACCAGAGCTATTTTCTCATCCAAAAAATAAAGATAATAATCTTACAAAGTTCCCCAAGTTATAAAACGCTTATCACTGGAGAGAGTGGGTGGTGTAATCGATTATTTTACACAGTATGTGGACATAGCTTTAAATAATGATGAACCTTGGGGCACATGGGTGGCTCAGTTGGTGGAGCATCTGACTCTTGATTTCGGCTCAGGTGGTGATCCCAGCGTTGTGGGATCGGGTCCTGTGCTGATCATGGAGCCTGCCTGAGATTCTCTCTCTCCTTCTGCCCCTCCCCCACTTGCATGTGCTCTCTCTCTCTCTCTCAAAAAAAAAAAAAAAAAAAGTGAATAAAACGATGAGGAAAATACATTACCTCACATAACCTTACAGGGTAAGGCCGTTCCAGAAAAGCTCAGCAGCATAATGAAGTCATTAAAGGTCCACATTATTTTAATCTTTCCTCCTCACCTTATTGGCTTAGTCCTTAGGCATGTGTCTTTGCAGCTACAAAATGGCTGCCTCCCCCCTCCCCCCCAAGGTCAGGATTAGTATATAGCCTAAAGACATCCATTTTATGTCTTTATACTTTAAGACATGCACGTTAATGTTATTTACAGACATTAAGGGTAGTCGCAACTTGTTTGCTTTAAGACATATACACAAATGTGGAACTGAAACGAAATTCACATAAAATAACCTTTTTAAAGTGAACCATTCAGTGGGTCACAAGGTTATACAACCATCACCACCATCTAATTCCAATTTTTTTTTTTATTGTGGTAAAAAGTATCTCTAACAAAATTTATCATCCTAACCAGTTTTTGGTGCATAGTACAATAGCGAATGCACATTCTTGTACAACAAGTCTCTCGGACTTTTCATCTTGCAAAACTGAAACACTACACCAAACTAACGATCCCTATTTCCCCCTCCTTCCAGCCTCTGGCAACCCTCATTCTACTTTCTGTTTCTAAGAATTGTGACTGCTTTAGATAGTTATATAAATATAACTGGGAACGTGCAGTATTTGTCTTTTTGTACCTGGCTTGTCTCGCTTAGCACAACGCCCTTAAGGTTCACCCATGTTACAGCATGTGACAGGACTGCCTTCTTTTTTAAGCCTGCAGGATACCCTACTGTATGCATATACTACATTTCTTTATCCATTCATTCTTTGATGGGCATTCAGATTGTTTCCAGGGTTTGTTTCCTCACTTATTTAGAAAGCGCACAGGCAATCGAGGGAGGGCAGAGAGAGAGGGAGACAGAGGATGCCAAGCAGGCTCCGCGCTGTCAGCACAGAGCCCAACTCGGGGCTCGAACTCACAAACCATGAGATCATGACCTGAGCCACAGCCGAGAATCAGAAACTTAACCGACTGAGCCACCCAGGCACCCCCTCTGGGGTTTATTTTGTAAACAGGGAAGTAAATCTCTCCCAGAAGCTCCCAGGAGATTTTACTCAGATTTCAGTGGCCACAGCTGGGCCATAATTCCATACTGGCTGACGGGAGGCTGGGAAAAGTATAGGGTGTCTAGCCTCCCTAGGAGGAGGAGGGTTCTTCCAGCAAGAAAGATGGTGTGAGAAGGCTGTAGATAACAGTGTCAGTCACGGTGAGAGCCTGGAACCTCTCAAACAGTAGTTAAAATATCTCAGAATACCTCAGCCCCAAATCTCCCCGTATGCAATAGTATCCAGCAAACAATAAAATGATAACACTACATTTAATTGTGCAGCTATTTCTAACAAGTGCTACCAGTTATAATTTCCTTTAAGAATAAGTAGATTTAAGGTCAAAAAAAAAAAAAAAAAAGAAGAAATTGAAGGACACCTGGGTTGCTCAGTCAGTTAAGAGTCTGACTCCTGCTGATGCATAGGGGCACTTGTACCCTAGTGTTTATGCAGTGCTTTCAACAATAGCCAAATAATGGAAAAAGCCTAAATGTCCATCAACTGATGAATGGATAAAGAAGATGTGGTTTATATATACAATATTGTATATGTCTATGTATATGTATGTGTGTGTGTGTGTGTGTGTGTGTGTGTGTATGCTTGGCGATGAGAAAGAATGAAATCATGCTATTCGCAGCAACGTGGATGGAACTGGAGGGTATTATGCTAAGTGAAGTAAGTCAGTCAGAGAAGGACAGATAGCCCATGTTTTCACTCAGATGTGGATCTTGAGAAACTTAAGAGAAGACCATGGGAGAGGGGAAGGGGAAAAAAATAGTTACGAACAGAGAGAGAGGGTGGCAAACCCTGAGAGACTCTTAAATACAGAGAACAAACTGAGGGTTGATGGGGGCGAAGCAGGGGAGAGGGGAAAATGGGTGATGGGCACTGAGGATGGCACTTGTTGGGATGAGCACTGGGTGTTGTATGTAAGGGATGAACCACAGGAATCTGCCCCCCAAACCCAGAGCACACTGTACTCACTGTATGTTAGTCAATTTGATAATAAATTATATCTAAAAAAAAAAAAAAAAAAGAGAGAGTCTGACTCTTGATCTCAGCTCAAGTCTTAATCTGAGTTCAAGCCCTGTGTTGGGCTCGGCTCGGCTCAGCTCAGTGCTGGACGTGAAACCAATTTAAAAATAAATAGATGAATAAATAAATAAATAAATAAATAAATACAATTTTAAAAAAGAATTTGACCTAAAGAAAATAAGTAAAAAATAGTACAACTGGTGTGCAAAAGATATGGCAAACATCTTTAAGGTGGTAAGTAAATCATCCAAGTTTGGGGTGCGGGGTAATGGTGAGGTTTAAATGACATAACATATGCAAAGTCTCAGCCCATTGCCTGGAACACAAAAAGGGCTCTCTCAATGACTTGTGACAAAAACTGTGGTTACCTTCAAGTTAAAGTTGCTGGATCCAACAAATAAAATCAGAGGGCACTCAGTTAAATGTGAATTTCAGATAAACAATGAATAGGATAAGCATATCCCATGCAGAGTTTGGGACATACTTGTACTAAAAAAAAAAAAAAAATTATTCATTGTTTAACTGAAATTCAAATTTAACTGAGCAACGTTTGTTTTATCTGGCGATTCCATCTCAGCTGCTTTCCCTGGAATGAGGAAGAGCTGAGACACAGCGTGGGGAACCTGGATGTCATCAAGGTAGCTGGGCAGAAGATAATGAGGGAATGAGGAAGCCCCTTGGGGGGCTGGAGAACCTATGCCCAGGAGCAGCCTCCAGCCCAGGCACTGCACCCCCAGCCCCCATTTCCCCCCAACCCTGGGACAGACCCTTGGACTCTCCAGTCTCCTGCCTCCCCAGCTCCCGGTGGCTGTGATGTGGCCAGGGAGGGAAGTGTCGCTGGGGCAGCATATTATAGACAGAAAGGATCTTATGAACACACGGGAGTCTCCTGTGTGACTTTAAAGGTTTACCACAGGGACCTGGGCCCATAAACACTCAGACAAAGAGGTTTTATGAGTGTTGGGCTGAATGCATCCTTCCCTCACCTCCTCCCCCCTCCCCATCTGAGCCAGGCCAGGGAAACTCTTCTGTCCATAGAAGGACACAGGGAGCTCCGGATGTGTCATGTGTCCTTTTACCACCCTCCCTGGCCATGCTGAGCAAGATCCAATCCCTCCCCTCCACCACCCTCTAACACACACACACACACACACACACACACACACACACACACAGTGTCAACTATAGCAAAACATGCCCCCTCACTTCCATTTGCTGCCTCAGCTCTTTGAGGGGGTGGGGGACACCTCAAACCAAGAGTTTCAACCAATCTCTAGGATGACAGGCCAGCTCACTGGTCGCTCCCAGCAGTCTACCCAGTAGCACCCAGCAGGAGGACGTCGTCGTAACTACACAGGCCTGGATACTTGATTCCCACCCCTCCCATAGAGCTTCTGTGCTTTACAGCAGACCCCACTTAAACTCTCCGAATCTCCTGGGGGCTGACACCGTCTGCCATTTGTATTACAGGAAAGGTGGGTTTAAATGGAATTCACTCGAGACAGCAGGAGAATTTCACATTCTCTAGGGAGAAAGACCTCAAAAATCTATGGGTCCTCATGTCTGGAAAATGGCGACTCTGATTCACACCAGGCCAAGAACAAAGATTCGTGAGCCCAGTGTGCCTTCTGTTTGTCCCATGGCACTGCTTAGCCCCATTACTCACACACAGACCAGGGTGACACAGCCGCTACAGTGCTTACTCATGTACTGCTTATCCCCTGGGTGTCTGCTGTGTGGGTGTGGGGGTGTGGGTGTGTCCTCCCCAGACAGACTGAAGCCCCTCTATGGCGGAAAGATCCTCTTGTTCCTTTGTGGCTCCATGGATACACAGGAAGGACATAGCAATAACTGCCCACCCTGCTCAGAACTTCTGGCTCCAGCATAGCTCACCCGAGTGTGTGTGTGTGTGTGTGTGTGTGTGTGCATGTGCACACACAGACGTGTACACCAACCCCCCATGTCCAGCCCCGACGTCAGCTGTTAATCACCTTATTATTGCACACCTTTCTATCTGTCCATCAGGTGCAGACACAGAAGCCTGAAGCAAACCCACTCATTTATGTCTGGGTAATGTCTACCAGCCTCTGCAGAGGCCTCACTGGAAAGGGGATCTGTCCTGTCCCTCCACGCCATTCCACTCACCCCTTTCTTCTCACAGCGCCCTCCTCTTGCACATCACAGGGAAGCAAGCCCCCCTTCCGCTCGGGCCTCTCTCTTCCGTCCCCTGGCACGGCCACTCAGGCTCTTGGCTCCTCTCCCTTCTGGCACCACACTGACCCTTGTCCCCTGACCACTGGCTTGTGTTGTCAGCCATTCTGCTGCATCTGTTCTCACTCGAACTGTGCCCCGAGGGTGGGAGTCCGACCTCAGATCCCACAGCTACACTTCTCCAGGATAAACAACCCACTGGCATTGCCACAGTGGGCCACCTATCAGCATGTAGCCAGCGTGAAATCGTGCCCAGGGGCCCTATCTCTCTTCACCTTGAGTTCAATGCCCCATTTATTAACCCAGCTTTGGTGCGTGCCAGGGATACAGGTGTGGGCAGGAGAAGAAATGTGGGCAGCGTAGGAAGGAAGAAAAAACCCACCCCACCACTTGGGGACACATGTGCACAGTGGGCACCGCCAGCCTGCCCAGATCGTGTTGCCCGGCCTCCTGAGGCTGAGCATGAGTTAGCTTTCCAACTGAGGAAAGTGAGAGGCTCGGAGAACATTTGTCACCAGCACTGCAGAGCAAGCAGGGAGGCAGGAGCACTGGAGCCCGTGACCAGCACTGAACCAGGACAGCAAACCCTCCCCAGCTTATAAAGTACCGCCCCCCACGCTGCACCTCCCCTGTCCCCAAAGCTGTGTGGCAATTCCAGGCAGCAGGGGGGCCAGGAGCGGAGGACCCAGAGGAAGCAGCAGAGCCCCCTCGGGAGAGCTGTTCTCCTGAGGTGTCCCCCTCATGCCCACAGTCAAGTCCATGCCCCAGGGAAAGCCAGGGCCCTGGTCCTCACAATCTCTGGGCATGCCTGTGTGAACAAGGGCCCCGGGAGGGGGGTGGTGTGGGCCTCACGGCCAGGGGAATGTCATCCTCCCTGCTTCCCTGCTTCGCCCTGATTTAGGCATTCAACTTGCACTCTTGCTGCTCTAGCTACGGGCCACACCCCACTCTCGTGAAGATGTCATCCCTGTCTCTGAAGCATGTGGCTTCAGGGCCCTTCAGGCCTGGGAGTGACACTGAGGCATGGCCGTGTCACACAGCACAAGGCTGGCTTGCTTTTGCATCAGGGTAGCTTCATGACCTCAAGCCAAGGCATCTTATGGTGGGGGGTAGGGGTGGGGGAAAGGATGCACGTGTGAGAGTCCCAGTCTCCACGTGGAGACTGACCCAGCTGCCCGCGGCTCCTCCCACAGCCCGGTCCTGGGTCTGACAGGCTGCTTTTATGTTGACAGCTAAGGTTTATAGATATTTCTGCAGCAGCAAGTTAAATCGCATCTGCTCGGGCAGATATCCAGGCCCAGGGCAGGCAGGCAGATGGAGCAGCCAGGGCCCTGGGGTCCAGAGGCCCTGGCAGGCAGGCCTTCCTGCTTAAAGCCCTATGTCTAATAGGAAATGCAGGCTGGCAGAGAGGCAGGGGCGGCCAGCGCTGCTTCCTTCAGGGTCTCAGTGCCTCAGACGACTCAGCCTGTTCTTCGGTAGCCTCTTCACGTGGATTCTGAGTTCTGGGTCTGGGCAAACCCCTTTCTGGGAAAACAGAACTGATATCAGACTATGGCTTGTGGAACGAGACAGGCAGGAAGAGGGAGGGCCACTTCTGCCAGCTGTGACCAGGCAGGGGATCCAGAAAGCTGGCCCAGGAGGCAGCGCACGTCGGAGCAGTGAGTGGGGAGCTGGTGGGGAGCCCAGCCATGGGCCCCCGTCCTGTAGGACTGGCAGTGCTGGGCACATTATTGATCATGGAAGGTAGGGCTCAAAGCAGACAGGGACCTCAGAGCTAGGTTGGAGGTGAGAGTGCTGCCCCTCGGGATCTCCTCTCCCTACTGGGAAGGCAGAGAGGGGCTCCCCCTCCGGTCCTTCTGCCACCAGCACAGCAAGCTTTGGTGGGGCCATTTCATCTCACAGCCAGCCCCTGCCTTGGTCCCAGGCTATGTGATGAGATGCTCAGAGACCTTCAACACACAGAGAGTGGACACCTCGCCTAGTACAGCCTGTGTACTAAGCTCTGGGGTTACTGAGTAAATGAAATACAGTGTCTTCCTGGTTGTGGAGAGTAGGAGCAACACACAGATTGTGCTGGGGAGCAAGCGTAACGGAATGCAGAGCTGGTCCAGGAGGCACAGAGGGCAGGTCCCAGCCTCAGGGTGAGAGTACAGACCCCAGAGGGCAGAAGGGCAGGCTGTGGATCCTGTGGGGACCACCATCATCACCCAGCCCGGTCTCAGCCCAGAGTTCCCAGACCCCCCCTCACTCCCTCCATCCCTTCCTGGGAAGCCTGTCATGGGCAACGGCCAACAGGAAAAAGAAAACCCTCCCTCTCAGTGCTCCCTCACAGAGCCTGTTTCTGGTCTGGGGACACAGGCCCCCCTCCAAGGAACCAGCCAATTGGCCGGGCTGGGGTGATTGACACTCTGCCCCTCCGGAAAACCCAGAGTGACTTAGCTAAACAAAGCTCCCAGCAGGCTGACCAGGTTATTCTGTCCCGTGACCAACAGTCGCTCACACCAGCCCAGTTTCCAGATCACATGTGTTTACCTTCATGGACTGCCTACCACGTGGAAGGTATTGTGCCAGGAGGGGCTTACAACATCCCTCAAAGACAGGCAGGGTGTCAGGTTATCACCTAACACTGTAGAACTAACCACCCAAAACACATTTACTTTGCCTGGGAATGTGCAGAGTGAGCAGGGCTCAGCAGGGCCAGCTTGTCTCTGCTCCACTGGGCATCAGCTCGAAGGCCGAGTTCAGTCATCACCCAGGGCCACTCACGTGCCTGGTTCTGGCCTGGTAAGAGCCAACGGCTGGGGGCAGGAACAGCTGGGACTCCTCACACACACCTTTCTCCACGGCAGCTGCTGGGTAAGTAGACTTTTTACATGCGCAGGGGGCTCCTGGGGCAAGTGTCATGGGCAAGAGAAAGATGGGCAGACACCATATCCCCTTTTCTGACCTAGAATCGGGGGCCACATAGTATCATTCCTGCCTCTATTCATTGGAAGCATGTCTTCAAAGCCGCCCCATATTGAAGGGAGGACAATTAGATTCAGTCTTTTGATGGGAAGCATGTCAAAGAACGTGTGAACATGATTGTGAACGTGTTTTTTAACTCACCACGCAAGACAAGGGTTATTGTCCCGTTTCAGAGAAGGTCTTAGTTGGGGCATCTGGCTGGCTCAGTCAGCAGAGCATGTGACTCTTGATCTTGGGGTCATGAGTTCGGGCCCCACGTTGGTCTCAGAGAGGCACTTAGAATAAAGTGGCTTGTCGAATTCACACGGTAATTTGGAATTGGGTGAGAACTCTAAGCCACGGCTCCAAGACCAAGCCTTCCTTCTATCCACCACCTGGTTCAGTGACAAAGGGCTCAGAGTTCTTAGAGCATCTGATGAAACCTATGGACAATTTTCTCGGGGGAAAAGTGCACACATATAAAAACGCATGTCTGTGAGATTGTGTGGGCACTCCCTCTTTCTCGTCCAGCATGTAAAAAGCTACAAGTGGCCACTCCTAACAACAGGTAAAGAGCTGGAAACACTGAACACTCAACAATCCTTCCTAGATCCTTCAGAGGTGGGGTCACCGGGCAAACCATGGCCCCCAGAACCAGAGAGACAGACAGGTGAGTGCCGTGAACACAGTGCAGCTTCCAGAATACACTGGAAGCAGTGCTGGGCAGTGCTGGTACAGGGACTGGACCAGAGAGATTGCTGGAGCCTGAGAGAGAAGAACTACAGGGGACCCGGTTGGGGGGGGGGGGGGGGGGGGGGGCTTTTGTCAGTTTTATCTCCAAGACCTCCCAGGTTTCCACAGTGAAAAGGAAAGAAAAATCCCCTCAAACTTGCTTCCAGCAGGGAGATGAGAAAAGGAACCATTTTGAAAGCTCCTCTTAACACACCCTGCCCTGGGGGAAACCAGTTAAGCACAGCCTAACCTGTGGGGATTTTATCTGAGTCTAACTGACCTAGGAAAAGGGAAATACCCAGTTCAGCCCAGTCTAGCCATCTTGTCCCACCTAAGTGGGGAGGAAAAAATGGAGAAACATTTGCGAAGTTCACAGCCCAGAGGCATAGGCTCGCTGAAAGATGGAGACCGAATCACAGGACTATAGAATGTTCCCCTCACTCCATGCGTCACAACCATATCACTAAAGACCTACTTATAGCAATTTCTTTTACCCAATGAATCATACAGCTGTCAAGAAAAAATTAAGGGCATGCTAAAAGACAAAACACAGTTTGAAGAGACAGAATAGGAGTGCCTGGTTGGCTCAGTCGGTTAAGTGTCCAACTTCGGCTCAGGTCACGATCTCACAGTTTGTGAGTTCAAGCCCCGCACTGGGCTCTGTGCTGACAGTGTGAAGCCTGCTTGGGATTCCCTCTCTCCCTCTCTCTCTGTCCCACACCCTGCCGGCTCATGCTCTCTTTCTCTACCTCTCAAAATGAACATTAAAAAAAATTTTTGAACACCTATAAGATGCTAATAACTCAAAAGAATAGACACCATGCAAGAACAGACAGACAACGTACAGAGAAATGGAAAGTCTAAGAAAGAACCGATAGAAATGCTAACAATCAAAAACACTAATAGAAATGAGGAATGCCTTGGATGGGTTTATTAGTGGACTGGACACAGCTGGGGAAGGTAGGGAATGTAGCAGCGTTGTGTGGTGACAGATGGCGGCTACGTTAGTGGTGAGCACAGCATAACGCAGAGTATTCAAATCACTGTGTTGTACACCTGAAACCAGTGTAACATTGTGTGTCAGCTATATTTCAGTTTTAACAATTAAAAGAATTTGCTCGAGGATATCTCAGTAAATTCTGGGGAGCAAACCAGTGTGACCCCAAATCAGGCTAATCAATCGTCAACTCCACACGCTCCCAGCACAGCCACCACAGCCAGGGCAGCTAGGGCACAGCCAGGAGTGCATTCCTGACCCCGCACCTGCCCGGCACCCTGGAGGCCTCTCCTGGGGCCCAACCTTGGGGCTCTGGGGAAGGCCTCGCTTGTGGTCACGCTCTGGGGCTTTCCTCTGCAGGTACCACCATGGTGCTGGGTCAATAGGACATCACATGGAAGCAAAGGAGGAGTCCCCTTCCTGCTCCCCATGTGGATGGCCCCCTGGGGCCTGAAAGGACAAAACCAGAACCCTCAAAGCAGCCACTGGTCTCCTCACGCCCAGGAGCAGACTGGCCAGGGTCCCAGGGCAGCCACACCGCAGAACAAGAGTCCTCTTGGCCTTGATACAGCGAGGGGTAGTATGGTGGGTCCCGGCCCTCCTTTCCTTCCGATCACACGTGAAGGAGGAATGTGAACATTGCCAGCCCGCAGGGGAAAGAGGGGTTGAAAAGTCCTTTGGCTCTGCAATAAATAACCCCCACTCATCCTTGCTGTCGAGAAGCCTGTGTGTAGTAGAAAACAGAGAGGCTTTATACATGGAAACTTGTGGTACAGTCCCTGGCACCGGCCACATGACCTTCAGCAGGTCCCACTCTGGCCGTGTCTCCTGATCTGTACTTAGGGCTGGAGTGAAGTGGAATATCCCACATTTGCAGGATGGAAAGGGAAGGGTCCCCTAAACAGACTCGCTGGGTGATACTGACAGCGAGTTTCTTTGGTATTCCTACGGGAATCCTTTTAGGTGAGTAGCCTTGCCCAAAAGTTTTCTTTTCCTCTTTTATTCATTTGGAGAGGTGATGGTGCTGAAGAAGGGGAACCTCCAGGGCAAGAAGAGTTTGGCTAAGGGGTGGGGAGAACGTGGCACCAGGGACGGATTTCACCCCATTTCGTCCCCTGGGCTAGTTTTTGAGGCTGTTACAGGGTTACAGAGGGTTACAGAAGGGTTACAAAAACTGAAAGAGTTTTGTTTCTTTTTCTCTTCCTGAAATAACGAGCTTTATGACAGCTTGGACATCAGCTGCTTCTTGCCTTAAGGCCCAGGTGACAAAATGTGGTGCAAATTGGAAGGAGAGAGGACCTCGATGTGTGGCCCAGCCCCGAGGTGGTGCCTCAAGTGTTCTCCCGCTTTGGGACACCTGAGCAGCGGAAGCAGAAGGAGCAAGTGACAAAGGTGCCAGCAGGCGGGTCAGATGCCCACTGGGCCTGCCGGGAGAGAAAGCAGCAGTACCTAGCAGGTGCGACCCACGCTCGAGCACACCTCAGACACAGTGGGGGTGGGGTGACGCCGTGCTGCCCGGAAGTCCTGCCGTGGTGTGGAGCCGTGAAGGTCTCGTCTGTGCCATACGTGGTGGGAGTGGAGTGTTCCCACTGGGAACACTGACAGAAGTTTTAAAAAGGGATGTGCAGAGGCTCCTGGGTGGCTCATTCGACTGACCATCCGACTTGGGCTCAGGTCACGATCTCACAGTTCATGAGTCCAAGCCCCACATGGGGCTCTGCTGTGTCAGCGCTGTCTCCCTCACTGTGTCTGCCCCTCCCCACCTCCTCAAAAAATAAATAAACATTTAAAAAAGAAGGAAAGAAAGGGATATGCAGAGAGCAAGTGAAGCTGTAAAAAGCAAGAGAGTAAAATCTCACATTCAGTTGGGAAACTGATGTGGAACTAGGCCTTGAATGACCAGGACACCTGAGACAAACACAGACAGAAGTCAGCTCGTTGCAGGTGGAGGAAACACCTCATATGGGTACGTGAAAAATGCTCCATTCTTTTTTTTTTTTTAATGTTTATTTATTTTTGAGAAAGAGAGAGAGAGAGCGTGAGCAGGGAAGGGGCAAAGAGAAAGAGAGAGACACAGAGTCCGAAGCAGTTTCCAGACCCTGAGCTGTCAGCACAGAGCCCGATAAGGGGTTCGAATCCATGAGCCCTGAGATCATGACCTGAGCTGAAGTCGGACGCTTAAACAAATGAGCCACCCAGGTGCCCCGGAAGTGCTCCATTCTGGGTATGGTCATTGCAAAGTTCCTACAGGAATATTACAAGTCTCTGACAGGGTGTTTTGCAGAACTTCTGTGGGGTCACTGCAATATCACCGTGACGTGGGGATGCTGAATTACTGCTGGCCTGCTGAGGGTAGAGAATGTCCCCAAAGGCTGGCGTGGACATCCTCTGACATGTGACTTTATTCCTGGTGTCAGAGATGGGGAAGTTTGTCTTTGGGCCCAACAGCAGCCCAGAAAGCCTCAGGAGGACAGAAGGGGAGTCAGCCTTGGCCTATGGAAGGCATTGTAAGAAGGAGAACAGCCAGGGACCAAACAAGTCCCTGCTCACAAGCTGCACTCTCCATTTGGTTGCCACTGGCCACACTTCACAATTTATATTGACATTAATTAAAAGTAAGCAAAACTTACAATTCCATTCCTTAGGCACAATAGCCACATTGCAAGTGCTTAACGGCCACCTCTGGCCAGAGGTTATGTGGTGCATGGTGCAGACATAGAATATTTTCATCATCACCAGAAAACGCTGCTACAACACTGAAGAAAGTCAGATGGAATGAGAGGCAGTGCTCAAACCCTCTGGAAGTGAGCCAGATGCGGAGGAGCGGGTCATAGAGGAGGCCTTGAAAGACCAGCGGCCCAGAGCAGGGCCCACCCCCAGGCCCAGCTCCTCTTTCCTGGCCCTCCCGGGCAGCCCTGAGGCCTGTCTGCAGCTGTCCCCACCACTCAGGGGCAGAGAATGGGCTTGCGGGGACCTGCAAGGAGCTGACCCGGTGCCAACACAAGGCCCAGCTGGGGTGGGGCCAGCAAAAGCACCGCCCACCTGCCCACACCCCAGAAAGCTTTGCAGACAAAAAACCTAGCTGGGGAAGGGAGCCGGCTGGGGGCTGCAGGCGAGTCTAGCTGCCTTCCGGTAGCCTCTGGCCTTCATCACCGGGACAGACATGGATGTCCTCTGAAATGTGACTTTATTCCTGGTGTCAGAGATGGGGCAGTTTGTCTTTGGGTCCAACAGCAGCCCAGAAAGGCTCAGGAGGGCCCGGAAGGGGGCGAGCACTGTGGTTTTTTTCAAGGCATCTTTAATGTGCCTTGGAGTCTTGATGTCAGAGGATGTCCCCAAGCTCACTGCGTCTGTCTGCTCTGGGGTTTCCCTTGGATTCATTTTTAAATTCATCTCGTAAAATTAGTTCTGTAAAGAGCAAAAGAAGGAACCCAGCGGAAAAGAAAAATGCTACAGTTTATGGGGGGGTAGAGGAAGTGAAAGCCCATTTGTGGCAAATGGGGCGCAGCTGAGAGCAAAGGCCTTCTCCTCCAGCTCATACTTAAGGCGTCAGCGCTTGGCACATTAAAATCTCTTAGAGTCTTTATAGAATCCATGTATATTTCTTGTGGATGAACGTAAAATCCTTGTGAGATCTTAATGGAATCCGTGTAGAAGCTTCATAGAATCCTTTGAGAAGCCACATAAAATCCTCATGGAATTCACCAGACTGCTCCTAGAAGCCTAAATCTCCATTGCTACACTCACGCACACGCTCCTATCTCCTCCAACAGAAGGAGCAAGTCACGTGGAACGGGGCCTCCTTTCCTCAGAGAAAAGCCACGTGATAGATCCATCTCTTACATGAATGTAGGGGCTGGAGACGCCCACTGCCCAGGGTAAGGGGTTACTGCAAACTTCTGTGGCCTGACCTGGACAGGTATCTATCTTCAGGCCCCTTGGTCTGTAAACCTGGTCCCTTGGGAAGAGGGGGATCCTGTTCATAAGGATCCAAGGGCTTCTGAGAAGAGAAGGGATCCCAACCCCTGTATGAACACTCATCATGGTGGCCTGGGTGTAAAGCCCTCCTGAGTATGAGCCCACGAGGCAGGAGGTTTGGTTTATATCGTTTACATGTCCCCAGAACCTACTCCTGGGCCTGACACATAGTGGGTCCTCAGTAAATATTTATTTAGTGAATAAATGAGTGAAGGTGTGCTTGCAGGAAAGGACTCCAAGGGCTCAGAAGGGTGCCCACCAAAAGGACACCTGGTGACCTGGGCCACAGGTCAACACAAGGATTGGGCCAGGCACTGGGCACTACAGCAGACTGGCTGGGGATCTGGACAAAAAGGCCTCCTCACTGGAGAGAGAGAGAGAGAGAGACTCATCTAGTCAGGGAAAAGCCAGGAAATGGAATTCTGGGAGCACTAGGGCAAGGTTGATCTTGAAGGCATCTTGGTGGTGGATGGCCAGGGACTGCAAGGACAGTCTCTGGCCTGTCCTGGGCACGGGGGGTGAGACAGAGCTGAGGATTAAGTCCTTGCAGGATCTGGAAGGGTTTTCTGGTTATTTTCTAGTTTCATTGCAAGCAGTATGGCTTTTGCTATCACTCTTCAGAGCTGCATTCTGCCAGAAGCCCCCAAATTCAACCTGCAAGAGGTTTGTAGAGGCACGCAGAGATGGGGTCGCACCAGCAAGCCTGGCTGGGGGGGCTCAGTTTGCCAGAAAGGAGAGAGATTCTGTCTCTTCCAGGCAGAGAGGATAGGACCCCTTCACTGGGAGCCCCAGGCTCTGAGAAGTCCCTCCCAGAAAGCAGCAGGGCTGACTCTGGTCAAAGAAGCTGAACTCTGCCTGTCTGTCTGTCTGTCCCTCTGCACTGGGCACCACCTCTCTCAGCAGCTCCCTCTGCACACCCTGTGGAGCCGCAGCTCCACACCCCTTCACTCAGCTTGGCTGAGCGTGGACAGGAGCCCTGGCATCCAGGAATGAGTTGTTTTAGTCCCGCCAGAGCAAAGTAGGCCCAGGATTTATGTTTAAAAAAAGAAAGGAGTGAAAAAAGGGACAAAAAAGGAATTCAGGCACCTCTAGCCCACAACATTTTTTACAGAAAACATCAAACATCCTACTTCTGCCAACATTCAAATTCAGGTGCCTGGAAGGGACAGCTAGAACTTACATGATAAAAGAAACCGCACCGTGGTCACCGCCAGGGCCTCTTGCAGGCACAGCCCCCTGCCCCATGTGCCAGCAAGGACCTTGGGCAGCGGGGAGCCGGGCTGGCCTTCTTGGGAGATTTGCCCACCAGATATAACCTCAGCAGCAGCGGCAGAAGGACTGGGAGGACAAGGCAGAGCAAGCAGGGCCTCGGGGGTCTGCTGGAGTCAGGAGTTTGTTCTTCAGCGCTGGGGAGCCTTTGCAGGTTTTTGAGCAGGGGAGTGACTTTTGAGACATGTGCATTAGAAGTGTTCTATTTAGGGAAACCGAATGTTCCAGTGTGCCTGGCTCAGTCCTGGTTTTCTGGGATGGTCCCGATTTATGCCTGCTATCTCCATTAACTCCCTCTTACACTTTCAAAACCATCCTGGTTTTGTTTACTGGATATTTTATGCTATTAGGGAATTATTTTTAATTGTTTAAGATATGATAGTAGCATTGTGGTTACGTTTTTTTTAAAAAAAGAGTTGTTATCTTTTAGGGATATGGTCTTCAATATTTATAGATGAATGTTGTCTGAGATTTGCTTCCAAATAATCTGCGGGGTGGATGGCAGCAGGGGATAGATGGGAGCAGAGATGACACCAAAATTGGCTGAGTTAATAATTTTTGAGATATGGTGTGGATACATGGAGGCTAATGAACCTACTAATCTCTCTATTTTGATATTTGTTTGAAATTTTCTTTTTTTAAATTTTTTTTTAAAGTTTATTTATTTTTGAGAGAGAGACAGAGAGAGCAAGCAGGGGAGGGGCAGGGAGAGAGGGAGAGAGAGAATCCCGAGCAGGCTCCACACTGTCAGCTCAGAGCCCGGTGCAAGGCTTGAACTCAACCAACCGTGAGATCGTGACCTAAGCTGAAACCAAGAGTCGTATGCTTAACCGACTGAGCCACGCAGGTGCCCCTGAAATTTCCTGATATAAAAAGTTAAACAAGAAAGTGTCCCAGATTGGACAATAAATATGGTCACTCTAGTTCACTCACCCGGAGGGATTTTGTCCCCAGGGAACAGTCTGCAATGTCTGGAAACATTTTGGGTTGTCACCATGTGGGGTGGGGGTGGGTACAGGCCAAGGAGGCTGCTAAATTCTGCGGTGCACAGCACAGCACAGCCCCCACAACAAAGCATTATTCAGCCCAAAGTGTCAGTGGTGCTGAGGTTGGGGGACCTGGGCTAGTGACAACGTCTACAATTTACTTTAAAGCACCAATCTGTGAAGGCAGGATGGTGTGTGTTCACTGTAATTTGTGCTCTAAGGATGATTAGTAAACAAACACTCACAGAAATTCACACTGTAGGAGCGGCAAGTAAGGGCTTCAAATATAGTTACCTAAATCCACTCCCCAAAATTCATTAGTTAGCATGGGAAGGTGTTCTAGATACTTTGTCTTTGGGGAAGTAAGTGATATTCAAGAGATGTGTTTGGCTGGAAAGATGGTACATGCACCTGTCTTTACTTGAACAAGATAGAAGAATCCCACAAACCTGGATAAATGGCTCATGCCCATGGACTAGTGCTCTGGGTCTGTTTCCATGTGGTTCTGGGTCTCTCTCTGAGCCCCAACCAACCCCCAACATCAATAGAAGATTCTGTCCCTGGTCCAACCAGAAGGTGGGCTGTTCAGGCAGACAGAACATAGGCTTGTCTTTGGGGCACTGAAATTTTCACGCACGAGTTTGCTGGCATACCTAAAGACAAAGGAAAGGGATGCCCCCAAGCTTAGTAGACAGGGTCAAATGACCGTTTTTGTGCCTACTCGCTGTTAAAAATATGCCACTGTGGCAGAATATGGTCTGAAATTTGCTTTCATTATAACAATCTATCACCTAAAGACTCATAGCCCCACCTAATCCTTGGTGACACCAATGTTGACCTAAGAACTTGAAGATCAGGGAATGGCCAAGTTGGCTGAGGTCAGGAGGATGATGCTGGCAGTGTGAGCAGAGGATAAATGGACATTTTCCACTTCCTTCAGCGTCTCTAAAGCCCTGTACCTTCCTGGCACCAGCACCACGTATCACACCTTTTCCCATCCCGCCGGGGTCTCATCCACATCTCCCAACACTTACATCTGTGGCTTCAACCATGGCCAGGAATGGTCTCTTTGTGCTCAGGGCCTCCAAGGCAGGACAGTAGACATTCAGGAGAGCTCTGTGGCCTGAGTCTGGCCTCTGGGGCCGGAATTCATCATGGTGGCCAAGACTGGTTTTCAGCTTCCTCTCATCTGCCTCCAGCAGCAGTCAGGCAGGAACAGGCTGCCTCAATGTCCTAGAAAGCCAGGGGGCCTGGCTGCTGAGCGTCACATTTCCTGCCCCCAGCTAGGCTCCCTGATCATAAGTAGTGGTTTGCATTTAGGGGCAGGGGGCAGTTAGTGAACAGTGGGAGTGGCTGGGAGGACCACTCAAGAAGCTTCATTTTCAGTCATCAACAGCTCAGGGGGTGTGAGCTTCTCAGAGCATATTCTGAAAAGCCTATTTGGCTGGAGAGAGGTGGAGAGGGCAGGGACCACCGAGTGAGTGGGGAAAGGGGTGGGCATCGCAGGAGAAGAATGCCAGCACACCAGCACACCGAGGGAGGCTGCAGGGTCCACAGAGAACTTTCTAGAGCTGTCACGAGATGAACTCCACTAACTTCACCATTCGGAGGAGAAGCATTGCCGTCCTAGCCAGTCCTCAACACACGTGCACACATACACATACACACGCCCACCCAGAGGTCTCTGGGCTGCATTTGTTGACCTCAGGGCCCTTTCTTTCCTGAGGTCTCAGATTACATGCCTCACATGGAGATTTCCTAGCTGCTAATGCCACGGTGTGAGGGGTCGGAGCCCCCAAAATGCTCCCACTGGCCCAAAGGCAAGTTCCCTCAATGGGCACCTCTGTCACAGTCAGAAGAGTCCCTGCAGGGGGCCGAGATCCCCCCAGAGGCCCGTGCTCTTCTGCCAGGGTTATTTAGTGGAAATCTCTGGTACAAGCCCATTGTAGCCGTCTTTGCCTCTATTAGGGCCAGGAATTGTGCCACGGGGAAGCTTGGGGTGGGAGGGAGAAAGGGTTCTAGGTCTCCCATAATCCTATTAGCTCCCCTTCCCCAAACCATGACAAACAAATATCCTGTAAAACAAAACAAAACAAAACCGGTTTGCTGCTTCCGGGCCCTTTTCCCACCAGCTACCCCCCAAGCCCTGCTTGTCCAGGGGTTCTGAGTTTCCCCAGATCATAGCCTACAGTAGCACTGGGATCCTATAGGGACTACATGTGGCTCTTGCCCTCTCTTCATCCATCTGGGGTTCTCTGGGCCCAAGGATGGGGCTGGGGCTGGGGCTGGGTGTTGCTGATCTCTGTCTTTCCCACAACAGAACTCAGCCCAGAACCCCCTCGCCCTGTCCCCACCCCCCGCCCCCATGGACAGAGGATGTCAATGAGTGTGGGCAGAATTTAATTGCCTGGCAAGTTCGGATTCGCATCTTTGATCTGCAAACCTGGCAATGCAGGAGACAACTCAGGATCTGGGCACAGACGGACCCAGGCTGGAATCCCCGCTCCGTCACCCACACTGAGTGACCTCGGGTAGTGGCTTCACTCCCCTAAGCCTGAGTGTCCTTGTCTGGGAAGTGGGGACAGTTGCCTAAATCACAAGGGACCACGTGAGGGGTGATTACACAATGGGCACAAACAGCCCAGCCCAGTGCCTGGTGGCCTCTTGGCTTCCCCTTGCGGATTAGCCAAGCCCAGTGATGAGTGTTTTCATCTTGGTTTTGGGTGCTGGGGTTTCTGCATTATCGACCCAGTAAGCACTTTATGTATACCCTACTCCTCACAACAGTCCTCGGAGGAAAGCATCGTCATCATCGGCAACAACACCATCTTTTTCATAGTCCAGGAATCAGGCCCAGAGAGATGGCGACGCTTGGCCAAGGTCACACAGCCGTAAGCAGCAGAGCTGTGGTTTGAACCAAGGCATTTGACGTCGGTACCCACCAGCCTCTCTCTGCCACCCCACTGCTCTGGGATCACTCTAAGAGAGGAGACTGGCAAAGAGACGTTCTTTGATGCATTCAACCCATTTGCTGAGTTCCTACTAGAGAATTCAGAGAGCTGGTCTCAGGCCCACCTTCGGATGCTCACTATGGGGTCCTGGGGAAAGGCTCCAGCCCACGCCTGCGGGGGGAGCTCTGCGGAGCCCTGGCAGGGGTAGCCCTGCCCATCATGTCTTCCTCCATAGCAGCTCGTTCGCCTGCCAGGGCCTTTGAACAATGATTAACTGCAGTGGGCAGGCTAGTGCAGGCTGGGACGGGCTCCGTGGGTGAGCTCACCCCTTGCACAACGGCTGCCGCACCCGCCTGCCCGGCTCAGGGGCGGCCCGGGGGGGAGGGGGGGGCACAGGGCCGGGCAGGCTCCAAGAAGCTAGGGAAACGGCCCTGGGAAGGACAGGGGACAGCCTGGCTGCAAGGGACCTCCACCACATCCCGCGCCCCTGGCCTCGGCTCGTGGGGCTTCTTCTGGGGGCTCCTGTGGGTCCCATCAGTAGACTCCAGCCACAGGGATTGGTGGGATCCGCCTTGCTGGAGGTGTTTTTCAAATCGTATCACCTAAGCCCATCCCCTCTAGTCCAGCCGAGGAACAGTATACCCAGATTGGACCAGAGGAGGCGGTAGCTCCCCCTGGGGGCCCTCCACCCCCGCTTCAGGCTCTTGGCCGAAGGAGCTACACAGCTAGCTCCTGTGCACCTCCTCCCCTGTCCTTGCTACAGCAGGAAGCACAGGCACATGCATGTTGCAGGCATGGTGCACCTACCCCCACACCGCCCCCAGGGCCCCTTCCCCAGTTGCTCGCTAGTTCCTGGAGCGGTGATGGTAGTGAACCCACATTCAGACCAGGCCAAGTCTGCCTCGAGATGCACTGCTATGCCCACGCCCTCGTTCCCAGGCTCACCTGCGGCCCAGCCTGTTTGTTGGTTGAATGGAGCACGAAAGCCCTTTGTCCTGCATAAAGTCTGTGCCTGGGTCAGGTCTGCCTTCGCTGCTGCTTCAGAAGGCCAGATGGGATTGGGCTATGTGGGTGGGAGGCGGGGTGGAGGAGTGAAAGGCAATTTTCTCTGAAGCTGGAAGGGAGGTGTGGGTGCCATAGACAGGGCTGACCCTCTCCCTGCTCCCACTTCTCTTCTTCAATATTCCAGGACGTCCATTCCTTGCCGGTCCAATGAGGTGTCTTGGCTGACATGAGGGGTCAGTCAGCCTTTTGGATGCCCCTCAGAGAATGGCCCCCCAGCTACCTACAGTCCCCGGGGGTAGGGGCACTAAGCAAGGCCTGGGCCTGACTGGGCTGCCTGGCCTCTCCTCACAATCTAGGGACACGGCGACCCCGAGGCTTTCCAAAAACTTTTCAGTAATAAACAAAGGGTAAGCTCGTCCTTGTCCCAGATTCACCTGCCCAGTCACCTCTGGGAACTCAAGTGTTGGCCATCCTGTGTATTCTCTGAAATCAACCCTCCCCCACCCACCCCCACCCCTCTGCCCTGAACCCAGGTCTCAGCCTTTCAGCTGGGCCCCTCCCACCAGCCTTCTTACAGCAAATTCATTTGTTCACTCAGCAAATTCATTTGTTCACTCAGCACCTGGGCTGGACAGAGGGGAAGAGAATAGAATATGCTCACTGCCCTCAGAGCATGTGACCTCCTGGGAGAGACCGGCACATGAACAAGTGGCAGAGAACGGGTCAGAATTGCCACGATGGAGGCCTGTCCTGGCTGCTCTGACTCCTAAACAGCACCTTCTGTGTACCAGGCCCTGTTCTAAGCAGGTCCCATGTGTTTACTGATTTCTATGCCATGAGCCTCACAGGAAGATATGCCCCGCACAATAGCCGATGAGGGAAAAACAGAAATTGAGTAACTTGCCCAAGGATGTAAGTAGCAGGACCAGGATTCAAACCCGGGCACCAGTGTTCTAAGCCGCACCAGTGCTTTGCTGCCTTTGAAGCAGCATAGAAGAGAAAGGGATGGCCAGGGGCAGCTTCCTAAACCAGATGGTGGCAGAACTGGGCCTGAGGTGTGAATAGGAGTCTGTCAAGAAGCAGCATGGGGCAACCCCAACAGAAGAATTAGTGTCTGCAAGGCTGGGAGATGTTAGCAGCGAGCAACCCCCACAACCCCAGGGAGGAGATGGGGACAGGAGGCCGTGTATCCCCATACCTCTGTCTGGTCTGACTCTCTTATAGTGAGCACATTTTTATGTATTACAGGTGAAATTTAAACACACACAAACACAATAAAGACTAAGTAACATGTCAAAAAGCAACACCCTAAAGCAGGAGTTGGCAAACTTTGCTTGTAAAGGGCCAGATGGTAAATATTTGATGCTTTGTAGGCCATACGTTTTCGGTCACCACGACTCAACTCTGCCACGGGAGCCCCAAAGCCTCCACAGACAGTGTGTGAACAAATGGGCATGGCTGTGTGCCAATAAAACTTTATTTAAGGACGTTGAAATGTGACGCAGTTTTCATACACTGCAAAATACTATTCTTTTAGATTTTTCAGTCTTTTAAAATATAAAAGGTGTTTTTAGCTCATGAGCTATACGAAAACAGGCATGTGCGGAGTGATTTGGCTGAGGGCCACAGTTTGCCAACCTCTGCCCTAAAGGCTCACAGAGGTGAGAGAGTATGGAGGCTTGGAGAGCTAGTTATGCAGATTGGCTAGAGCCCACGAGCCCAAGGATTGTGAAGTGAGGCTGGGCCAAGATTGAGGAGGGCTGGAGCCACCCCTAGGGTGCCTTGAGGGCCCTGAGAGCAGGTATTGTCACAGCAGGGTCAGCCCCAGGTCAGGCTCCAGTGTCACCAGGCCCTGGCTGTGAGACCCAGGTGTTTGCTTCTCTGAGCTTCAGCTGCTACGGAGTGAAATGGAACACTGGCATTGACCTTAAAAGTCCTGGGAATCTGGTCTGCTGAGGTGGGGGATGGGAGGGGGGTCCTTATTAACTCATACAATTGTTTCAGTTATTCTCAAATTTTTCGGTGGCAACTTATTCAGATGCGGATTTTGGAAACATCTCCCTGGTGGCCATGTGAAGAATGGGTGAGCATTGGTGTGAATACCTTCCACTTGCCCTCTAGATCCACCCTCCACCCGCTGCCCTGGGCTGGGAAGACGAACCTGTGTGGACAACATCTGATGGGCATCTCTACCTTCCCACAGGGAGCCCCTGCAGAAGGTGGGGGGAGACAGGAGAAGCAGGTTCAGGCATCAGCTCCCTGCAGGGTGTCGCAAACTGGCTGCACCCCTTGGGGAAAGCCGCAGCACCAGCCTGGCTGACCTCACCAGTTCTCAACGGTTTCCTACCCCTTGCTCACATGCTTGCAAATTCTTCTGGCTGTCCGAACTGGAGTGCACCCTGGCTGATGGACTCAAAGAGAGGGAGACTGGAGAGACATCCCAGTTAGGAGACCATTGTCGTTCTGACGAAGATGAAGCAATAATCTGGGGCTGGGGCGGGGGGTGGGGGAGGAAGAGCTGGAACCAAAACAGAGTTAGAAGCCAAACAGGTCAGGGGCGCCTGGGTGGCTCAGTCGGTTGAGCGTCCGACTTCGGCTCAGGTCATGATCTCGCACTCCGTGAGTTCCAGCCCCGCGTCAGGCTCTGTGCTGACAGCTCAGAGCCTGGAGCCTGCTCCGGACTCTGTGTCTCCCTCTCTCTCTGACCCTCCCCCATTCATGCTCTGTCTCTCTCTGTCTCAAAAAATAAATAAACGTTAAAAAAAAAAAAATCTTAAAAAAAAAAAGAAGCCAAACAGGTCAAACGGAGAGCGTGAAGGACAGGGAGGAGTCTCTGGGACATCTTGCATTTCCAGCTTGGATAACTGGGAAGATGGAGATACCCAGGAGGTATCCAGGAGGGGAGGCAGCCATTTGGAATGGAAATGATGAGTTTGAAGTGATGCCTGCAGGACATCTAGGTGGCTGGGTGCACAGGTGAACCCCAGCCCTCCTGCAGCCCTGATTTTCTACCCAACCTTTAGCGATGACCCCTCCATTCCCCCAGATGCGCCACCACGCTGGGAATAGCCAGGGAGCCTTCGAAAGGCATCAATGCATAAATGATTGCTGGCTCTTTAGATTCAGGAAGAAGGCACTTAGATGCATGGACTCAGCAAGAAGGAGTGACAGGGGATGCTGGGGCCCTCAGGAGAGGTCCAGGAAGACTCCGTCCCCAAAGAGCCATTGGTTAAATAAAGACAGAGCCACCAGCCAGTAATATTGACAAGGGACACTTTTGCCCATCAGCCAGGGATGCTGAACATGATGAGGCACCTCCATTTGTGATATGCACTAAAACCTTGGTTTGCAAGCTTAATTCACTCTGGAAACATGCTTGTACTCCAAAGCCCTTGCATATCAAAGCAAATTTCCCCATAAGAAATAATGGAAACTCAGATGATTCGTTCCACAACCCCAAAATATTCATATAAAGATGATTACAATACTGTCATATAGTATAAAATAATAAAGAAAATACAAAAGAAAAAGAAAAAGAAAGTAACCTGCACTTACCTTTGAAAACCTTCGTGGCTGGTACAGGGGAGACAGGAGAGAGGAGGGTTATTGTATAGGACGACTTCCACGATCACTAATGGAATCACTGCTATCTGTTGGCTCAGTGGAATCTTTTTCTGCATAGGGGCCATTGAATACACTTGCACGGATGTTGACTACAGTGCAGTATAAATAAACTCTTGTCATATACTGTATTTAATGTAACTGGTAATAAGGCAGCAGAGGAAAGGGTCTTTATCTGCAAGCAGCCCGACCTAGAATGAAGCAAAACATTCCTAAGCTTACTCTTGCATGGAAAAGCAAAGGACTGTCCATATGCTTTGAAGTGACCAAAAAAAAAAAAAAAAAAAAAGTGGTGCCGGTTGTGGGCACCTTCCAACATTCTGAAAAATCACTGATTTCTGCCAAACACCACGGCCTGAGACTGAGCAACTGAGCATGGGAGAGATGATCCCCCACAATCCTGCATCGAGAGAGAGAGAGAGAGAGAGAGAGAGAGAGAGAACCATTGGCTCAGTTGTGATCATGTGACATTCAGTGTCACATACTACTTGTATTGCAAGACATCACTCACTTATCAAGTTAAGATTTATTAGAAACGTTTGCTTGTTGGGGCACCTGCGTGGCTCAGTCAGTTGGGCGGCCAGCTTTGGCTCAGGTCATGATCTCACAGTTTGTGAGTTCAAGCCCCACGTCGGGCTCTGTGCTGACAGTTCAGAGCCTGGAGCCTGATTCAGATTCTGTGTTTCCCTCTCTCTCTGACCCTCCCCCCCCCCCCACACTCTGTGTCTCTCTCTATCTCAAAAATAAATAGACATTAAAAAAATTTTTTTTAAAGAAATGTTTGCTCATCTTGCAGAATACTTGCAGAACAAGTTACTTGTGATCCAAGGTTTTACAGTATTTGGTTTAAATCTTTTTAACTATCCATCTCTTGTGGCTTGTAGGAGACAGGAGGTCAGATCCAGGCTTTCTTCCAGGGTGGATCCTGGTGTTGGAACATTTTGGGGAGCAAGGGGAGGGGTACCTCCTTCAGACCTCCCTAGGGCTTTATCTCCTTCATAACTGCACTGCCCTCTGATTACAGTGTCCTTCCACAAACGAATACTTGATTGAATATTTCTCAATTGAGTCACTGTTCAGTTTTCCCTCTCCCAGGAAATCAAACATTCTCTGGTTTTGCCTCTTCATCTTTCTGACCACAGTCATGCTGGACCTTCTCCTGGGATGCGTATTTGGGCTTCTCTGCTCTCTCTCGCTCGCAGAACACTGGGCAGTTCGAGTCTCATCTTAGATTCATGGTCTTAGAGAGGGCAGTGGTTTGCACAACGCTGCTCTCCACTTGCCCATGATGAATTACCATGTCTCCTCCTGAGAGGCTGGCCCGCCTTTAAGCCCCCTACCCCCACCACCTCTAGCCCCAGTCCACAGATCTGGTATTCATTAGTGTCTAGTCAAGGCCTGATTCAGCCACATTGCTTCACAGTCAGCCTAGCAGGCAGACAGCTAATGCTCTGGGCAACCCAGGTCTGACCAACTGGTTGGTCAAGTTGGATGGTCATGTCGCTAACAGGAACAGCTGGGTGGACCTCAGCCTTAGGAGGCTGAGACAGGGCCCATGAGACAGCCCCTTGCTCTGACTCACCAGGTGATGCTGAAACCTTGAAACACCCAGGAAGGCCATTTTTCCCCAGAAAGCCTTCCTGGTTCTGCCATCAGGCCTGGGACCTCTCTTTAGGTCCTGCACTGTTCTGTGCAGAGGATAGGGTATTCGTTGACTGAGCACTGCTTTCTGGATCGTTATTCTCTGATATACTCACAACTGCTGAAGACTTAAGCTTTCCAGAAGATCCATTAGATGCTTAGCTATTGAACCTACACCTTAGTGGGCATGAAGTAATTAAACTATGTTATTCACTTGCAGGGGTCAGGGCAGAGGATGGAATGGAACGATGCTATACAAGAAGTTCATGTATCTTTATCTCTGCCAATCCATTTTCAGCTCAAACTTCATGCAAGAAGCAGGTTTCTACCACAAAATTCCTCATTAAGACTGAGGTATGCCCTGGGCTCAGACTGTAGCCCCTGGGCTCAAATTACACCTAGGGGCTCCACATCACATAGCAGAATAGCCAGGGTATTACAGAATTGGAGGAATGCAAGTCTCCATAGAGATTTCCATAAGATTTCTTCTTAACAAAACGCATGGACATCCCCACTCACGCAAGACAGTGTTGAACAAGAACGTTGATGATAAGAATCAGCCCACCGTGATTAAGGCTTCTCAAGAACTCCTTGGTGTGAAGAGGAGAAACACCAAAATGAGTCCCCTGCCTATCCCTCATGGTCTAGTTCATGTAAGGAATGGTGACATAGGGGTCCCTATAGAGAGTGGGTTTGATCTGGTATTCTCAAGAAGCTCACTGAGGCCCCCAAACGGCCCTGAGCAGGAGCCCTAGGCAGTTTCACACTTGGGGGGCTTTAGGGCTTGGGCATTTTGATACCAGATCCCAAGGTTCTACTCGGGATCCATTTTCCTAAGTGCCCTGAGGAGGGGGAGGGGTGTCGGGAACACCTTCTGATGGGAAGATCTGCTTCCTGTTGGGATTCCCCTGTTGATTTCCTGAGCCTCAAGCAGCCTCTGTAGCAAAAAGCCAGATGAGCCTACAGAGTAGGGGAGCCTGGATTCTGGTGCTTCCCCCTCCCCCAGGGTAGTCACAGCCTGTAGACAGCTCTGCCTCGGGAAGTATGACCCTCGGGGCTCATGCTGACTGCGTGGGACACTTTCAGAGGTTAGGAGTCCCAGGGGTCATTTGAATAGGAAGTTCTCAGGTCACATCAAATGTTCCATGTCACAAATCCCCCATTTAACCCCTTTTCGGGAAGTCATCAGTCTCTGTGGCAGGGTCAGGGAGGGGCATAGTATTGTAACTGTCATGAGTAGGTAGCGTCTAGCTGTCCCTCCGGTCAGCGCACCGGGCTACAACACCATCTCTTGGCACAGCCTCCATGACAGCACAGCACAGAGACAAGCCCCTTTGGGGTGGGCACCACCCGACTAAAATCACAAGGAGCTCCAGCAAAAAGCTGAAGGGAGGACATCTGGCAACAGAGACACTGGTATAAGAGCCAGGGGTGCTCCTGTGTTCAAGATTGTGGAGGCAATGAGGAGAGATGGCCTCACCCCTTCTCTCTCTGTGCCTCTTCCTGTCTCTCTCTCTCCCTCTCGGTTTTAAATCCTCCTGCTGTGTCCCCAGGCAGCTGTCCCACACCTGCAGATCCCCCCAGACAGACAAAATTCTTTGTCCCACAGACTGAGAACGCCTCAGTCTAGTCCTGCCTTGTCCCCACTGCTTAAACCTGCACCCTACCCCCATTGTGCTTGAGGAGAATTTGTGGGTCACAGTAAGGGTGGGTGATAAAGGGAAGAGATGCTTCCACTCACAGCCTCAGGCCCTCCCCTGGAAGGCTTCTAGAAACTGCTGGAAGTTTCTAGAGTTACAGATGGATCCTTCTAGCACTCCAGGATCCAGCTCAGTGACACTGCCTCCTGGAAGCCCACCCTGTGTGTGCTGGCAGTCTTAAAACCAGAGGGCAGCTGCTGAGAAAGTAATGAGGGGAAGCAGAGGCCAGAAAAGTATGGGGGAAGAGGAGGAGGGACAGAGAGGAGAAGCCACAACGTCCATCCTGGGGCTCTTATTTTCCAGGAGGCTGGCTCCATTCGTGTGTGGTCCCAGCTCCAGGTGGCTGCCCATGGTGCAGGTGGCCCTCTGGGGGAGGCAGCAGGTAAGAGGGAGGGAAGGCCACAGGACAGGACAGGACAAGGGAGCATCCAGAAGGCCACAGAGAAGCTGCCTCCCCACAGGAGGCAGTGCTGTATGGGTGGGGACACACTAAATGTGCTGTCTGAGCTCCCCGCCTGGGGGCACCCTGAACTCACCCACCTGGGGCAGAGCTGAACCCTTCTTCCTGAGCCCTCATAGGACGTCTTCCCCATGCAAGGAGGGGGTGCTGGGAATCAAGCGCCAAGGGTGGCCCCTGACTCCTGGAGCTCATGCCATCACAGTCCCCTGCACCATCATGCCCAAGGGGTGGCCTGCTGTGGCCTCGGCTGCTATGAGGAAACTGCTCCTGGAGAACCAGCACCCACTGCGGCAACGCCTAGAAAGGCTGGGGTCCCCCGTCAACTCACTTCCCCTACGGGACTAGGTCTCTTAGTTCTTTATTTTTTCTTAATTCTAGACCCCTCCCAATCAGAAATCCTATCCTTCTAGGCCAGCCGGGGAGGCCCTCCCTGACACCCACAGCCCTCGTCAGGCTTCTTCCTCATCCCCTTTCTCCTGCAGGGCCTGGAGTCACCTCACAGTGCCAAGTGCTCAGAGTCTGATGTGTGTCTTCCCAGCAGGACCGTGGGGTCCCTAACAGCCTGTGCCACGGGGGTGTCTAGGGCTGGGCATCTTGTAGGTACTTAGTAGGAACTCAGTGATGGGCCAAGTCCTCAGCTACAGCCCCTCTGCCCCCTCCCCTGTCCACTCCCCAAGTCTGCTGGCCTCAGGAATTCCTGCCTGAGGGCGCAGCCCTGCCCCAGGCTGCACAGGCAGCAGCCCAGATTCTTCTAAGCTGCACAAACTTGGGACCTGGCTCCCATAGAACTCTCAACAACTTCCCACTGGTCACTGGCCACTGCTCCTTTCTCTTCGAGGAACTAACTACTGTTCTGTGAGTCAGTAACTGGGGACAGAGGGAAAGGGTGGCCTCATGTGACAGCTATAGTCATGGGGGAAGGCCCATCCGCTTCTGCTTCTCCAGAGAGACATTCTCCTCCGGTGGGAAGGAGGCCCCAATCACAATACAGGTTAGATGTACGCGCAGTCTAACCAGATGGGTTCTAGACAACCACCTGAGTGGAGGAAAGACACCTGGCTGGGAGCAAGGGGTCGCAGGAAGTCTTGGTTTCCCCTCTGATTAGCAAATCACTCCCCTTCTCTGGACCTCAGCTTTAAGGGTATGGCCTCAAGAACCCTAAGGATCCTCAGTTTTGTGATTGTCAGAAATTCGTGTATGTGGAGACGTGCTGAGGGGCCGGTTGCATCCTAAAGGACCCACGTGGAGTTTGTCGCCGTCGGCACAAATCCTCTGGCTGAGAGCAGGCCTGGCAGCTGTGGTTCTGGTTCCAACCCCAGCTCTGCCCCTCACTTGCCCATGACCCAACTTTCACAGAGGAGACCTGAGGCCCGGGAAGAAGGAATGCGCCCATGATCTGGAGTGTGCCCCTGAGCCTGCTGGTTTGCAGCTCCGGGATCCTGCCTCTCCCTCCCCAGAGGATGCACCCTAAAGAGTCGATGTCCTAAAGAGGGCCAGGGTGTGGAAGGGGGTTCGGCTTTCAAGGGCTGGGATGAAGGCACCACCTCCAACTGCCTAGCTGGGAAGGCCAGTTCCTCTACCCAGGAGCATTTATGGCTATGCTGTTGACTCCGCGTGTCTGGAGGAAGGGTGGGGGCCAGATGGGAGCACGTGACACCAGAGGGAAACCCTGGAGGGGTGACTGGGGCCGCAGCTGGTCCTGTGCCTTTCATCCCCAGATGCCGGGCCTCCCTCCCCACATGGTGCCCAGAAGGAGTGTGGGGTTTCCCCTCCTGGAAACAGCCTGGGGCAGAACTGGGGGTGGGGGTGGGGGGCGGTTAGAGTGGGCTACACCTCCCACAGCCCTTGAAGTGGGTAAGGATTTCTGCCTTCGTGGCACTCCTCCCTGCCCTACAGGTCCCTCCCATCCTTTTCAGGACTATTTATTAGGGGGGTCTGGGGTGGCCCATGGATGCGGGAGGGGCAGAGAAGGTATAGTTGTGTGTGCAAATGAAGCCCCCTCCTGCCCATTGGAGTGTCCCCCTGAGGCTGTGTCTGTGCACACTGGTCACTGCCCAAGGGCTGTGTCTGCTTGAAGGTAGTGTCTTCCTTTCTAACTACAGTCAAGGCCAGGTCCATTCACATTGCCCTCTGCCTGAAGCGCTGGATCCGTCCAGAGGAGACGCTGTTTCTAATGTGCACAGAGATGCGCTGTGTGCCCCTGGTGCCCATCCCTGGGCAGAATTTGGGTGGGGAGGAGGGTCTGGAAGCTACACGACAGGTGGGAACTCAGTTCACAAAGTGGCATCCCCTTGATGCCAGAACGTCTTTTTCCCAATTTCTGACACACCTGGTTGGGGACGACTGGCACTTCCAGCCGGGAGTCCAAGCGCTCAGTCAGTTCCCACAGGGCCTGGGAGCGCCATGGCCACTTCTGGGCCAGCGTCGAACTGTCCCGAGAAGCCAAAGAGAAAAGCTGCCTGGTAGCACGTGCCTTCCACCCAAGGCGAATCTTGCCCGGTCAGTCCCTCCCTCAAGAGAAGGGTGGGTGGGGGCCTGGAGCCCAGCCCCTCCCACAACCCCATCTCCAGGCACTAAAGCCCACGGGTCAGTTCTGATCTGAAGGCCAGGCTGGGCAAGGAAGCCCCAGGGAGCTTTAGGATCAGCCAAGTCTCCCGTTTGGGGTCTCAGACACTCCCTCCCGCTGCATCACAGGGTCATTGGCAGGGGACAGGATGCGGGAGCACCAGCCTTCTCCTCCCTGCAACATCACCAGTCAAGCCCCCACCTCCACCCCCCAGGACTCTGTGTGAAAGACATGTGACCTCGCCTGGTTGTGGCTTTGACATCTGTGACCTTGACTGAAAGCCTACATAGAATAGGCACCCACACAACCAGCACCTCGGCTCAGGTGATCACTGGGGGCCCAGGCCCTGTGACCCGTCCTGCATCTCCTGCAGCACCTCACATCCTCGCCCAGCCCAGGACCAGGGAGTCAAGTGTAACACTCGCAAGAGCTGGTTCATGAGCAAGGGAAGGGATGGGGAGCAAGGTCCTCCGTGCTCACCCTCAACCGCCCACCCTCCCGTCCCCGGCTCGCAGCCCGGCCGGCAGAGCCCAGGTGTTTCCCATTAAGGGTTTTATTGCGGATTCTCAGGCTCTGGCTGAGGAAGGCTGAAGGAGCTCCCCAATCCTGCACACACACCCCCGGGGCTGTGCCCACACAGCGGGGCCTGTCCTCTCCCGCCACCTAGCCAGGAGGTCACCCCAGGCCCAGCTCCAGGCTCCAAGCCCATTCCCTTCCACCCATCCACCCTTCCTTCACACCGCAACAGCCAGGGCATCCTTCTGTGGAACAAAGCTAATGATCCCATGCCCTCACTTTGAAATCCACCAAAGGCTGCCCTTTGTGTGCGTGCGTGTGAGTGTGCGCGCGTGTGGTTTTTTGTTTTGTTGTTTTTTTTAACAACTGGCTCTGATTTATAGCGCTTACCAGTTCCCGTGGTGTAAATATCCCCACCACGGCCAATTTCAAACTAACAGTGTGAGTCACTGAACTCGTGCCCAGTGAGCATTCACAAGTCAGGAGGAGCTGGCCTCAGCTCCTGTACCCCTTCACCCTTGACTGAGGATGCAAAGTCCACCTCTCCTGGCCCTAATTGTCCCTCTGGCCTCATCTCTCACCGCTTTTCCAGCCCTGACACAGACACTGCACACAGATGGCACCCGTGGGTCCCCGAGTGCACCCAGCACTTGCCAGAAACACTCCTCTCCTGTTTGGCCTGGCCAGCTCCTTTGTTAATACCCCGTTCAGATGTTTCCTCCTGTAGGATGTCTCCTCTAACTCCCCACGTCCTATTAGTGCCCTTCCTCTGTGACCCTAGAATATGGCGCTGAGGCATCTCTGTCCTTGCCCCAAAACTGAAGTCTCTGCGGAGGCCACTGCTATATTCTGGGTCTCTGGGTCTCGGCCCCTGATCCAGAAGAGGCCTCAAGATTGAGTTGAGGGAGTGAGATTCGTGGAGTAGCAAGCTTGGGGCCCAGGGCTCCAGGGCAGGGGCTACCCGGGGATCCAAGGCACTCCCTGGGACCTTTCCCAGCAGAGCCTGGTGCCACCTTCTTGGCCAGCTTTCTAGGAGAGCTGCAGGAGAGGGACAGGGGACATGGCCTATATTGGGGGAAGGGGCATCCATCTACCTCCTGGGTCTGAGATACACCAGGTGCCAGCCATAGCCTGCCCCCTGGCACAGAGGGGTGCAATGCTGGCTGGGGCTGGGGCTGAAGTGACCTGCCGCCTCTCCCGGTTGTTTGTATCCTCGTGACCATGGTTTCCTGTGGGGCAGTCTATCATTATTGACTTTGACACCAGCACCCAGGCATTTCAGGGAGGCCACCCTTTCCCATGCCTGGGAATGGCCTCAGGGGCTGCCGGGGCAGCCTCTGCTTGGATGAGCCTCCCCCAGGTCCTGCCCAGGTGGTCCTTTGTGACCAGAATGGGTGAGACGGGAAGCAGCGATGGTATGGGAAGGGCTTGGGGGAGAAAGACCTGGGTTTGCACGTCAGCGTGGCCACTCAGTAGCTATACCAAGTAATGGCGTGGGGCCTCAGTTTCCTCATCTGTAAAATGGAGGTGGTTATATCTGCCTTTCAGGGTTTTTGTGAACATAAGAGTAACATCCACTATTGATGGAATGCTTGCAAAGTGCCCACAGGGAAAGGCACTTTACTCACATTATCTTCCATAATCCCCCCATAGCCCTATGAGATTGGAGTTGTTAGCCCCATTTCACAGATGTGTAAACTGAGGTTCTGAGGAGTTGATAGTCACACAGTAAGTAAAGCGGGGTGTAACTCCAAAGCTCCTGCTGCCACCACTGTGCCACTCTGTGTCCCTAAAATTAGAAGGTAGGTGTGTGTAGGGCCTGACACATCCCAGGCACAGTGTAGATAGTAGCTATTATTAATAATCAGGAGGTGGAATTTTTAAATATCCCTTGCACAGTGTTATCTGAACCTGAAGGTAGGCACTGGTGTTCCTGCTTTTCAAATGAGGAGACGGAGGCCTGAGCAGGTGTGAGCTTCTCCGGGTCCCGCAGCTAGTTCCCAGGCTCCGGGCCCGTCCTCCGCAGGGTGGGGGCCTGCTTCTGGCTCCTGGGAGAAACCTGGTGTGTCTGTGGGTACAGGTGAGGAAGGGGGCCAGAAAGACAGGGCTGAGGAGGGCTGACCATTGGGCCTGGCCCCAGAGGGGCGTAGAGGCCAACTCCCCACCTCCTCCTCCACCAGCCCTTCTCCTGCCCCCACCCTGGGCCACATAACTGAGTTGGGATGGGGGCGGGGGAGCACAGGGTGCCTGCAGCTCTAGCCCTGCGTCCTCACGTGTGGAATGGGAGCGATAATGACACCCGCACTACCACTGAGTCCCAGGACCTGGGGAGAATAGGAGGAGCTGAGAGTGGTGACACCTGGCCTGTGGGTGGGAGCCCCACCGGGGAGGGCGCGGCCAGCCTGCGCTGAGCAGCAGCTGACGGGCGCATCTCAGGGACAGCTAGGCCCACCTCGCAAACAGTGATGATGTGGCCTTGCTGCTCACAGCAAAGCCCTGCTCTGTGTCTGCACTGTGATGCCTGACAGAGGCTTGTCTGTCACACCAGGAAACGAGACTTCTCTAGTGAAGTCCAGCGGAGGCACACCTGATATGGCAAAACATCCTAGTTTAAAAAAAGAAAAATATATCAACATTTCAAATAGCCTTGAGGACCCGTGGTACAGAGAAGAGTTGATAAAATTCTCCCTCCTTCTATGGACTCTGGACAGCCAGCCACTAGTTGAACTTGAACAAACCCACGTGCCTCAGGTTCTGTTGTGGCTCACGATTAGCCAAACTGGAGCCACCAGGGAGGCTTGGCTGTGTCTGCATCGGGAACCCCTCGGGCCTGGTGTAGACCTTCTACTCCTGATCTCAGGCTGCGGGGACCACCTCCCAGGAGGGTGAGTGCTGGGATCTGCATCCTCAAAGCCCCTGGGTGTGGTTATCACCAGGTCAGGTCACCCTGCCCTGGCAGAGTGCTGGAAGATGCGAGGGGTGATCTCACCTACGGCTACACCCTAGGGGACTGGAAAATTGTGTCCAGAGGGAGAGAACACTAGCTGGTGAATGTCCACACTCAGGCTCCTGCACCTTGCTAGCCTGTGATGCTGTCACCGGTTTAACCACAGTGTCTATTATTTACCACAAGGCAGCAACAGACTACATGCTGTCCACCTAATACCTCACTGAGTCCTCAGGACACCCTGTGAGGGAGATCACGTGACCGGTAGATGGCACAACCAGGCTTTTGAGCCCAGGCTTCTGCTCCAGTCTTTGTCTCAACCATCATGCCATTCTGCCTTCTCCATGAGTTCTGAAGGGGTAACCACACCTCCCGCTCCCCCCACACCACCTTCACTTTGACATGAGCATTAAGAGCCCCCGCCCTCGGAAGCCCTCAGACCTGGGGCTGCTGGAGCAGGTGTGCCAGCCAGTGTGGGTCCTGGCCGGCCAGGGCTTCTGTCCTAGGAAGGGCTCGATAGGTTCAGGATTGAAGTTGCTCCCCTGGCAAGGTCTCTGGGGTCCAGACTGCCCGTGGCGGGGGGAGGGAGGGGGCGAGGCAGCCCAGTGACACCGCACAGGCCACCTCTGAGGCTCCCACAGGGCCTCAGGCTTCCTTGCCTCCCAGGCCTGCAGATTTCAGCATCTTGCTGCTTTTAACGGTGGGAGGCCCCAATCCGGGCTGCCCCATGTGGTTGTGAAAGCTTTGCCTGGGTCAAGGAGCAAGCAGGGGGTCAATATCCTATTGTCCAGGTTCAAAGTTCATGGGCCTGGAGGAAAAGGTCCTTTCTCTTACTAGACAAAGGTATCTGTGAACCCGCAGGCTCTCACAGGTAACTTCTCTCCCTCAGGCAACAAGGACCATGCTTTCTGGATCTGAAATCTGGATTTGAACTTGGACAAAGGAAGTACTGATTTATGAATCTAGAAATGAGGAAATCCTAACAGTTGAAGAGCATTTGGGTTGTTCTAGTTTGGGGTGATTATGAGTGAAGTCACCATATCCGTACCATGGAACACTACTCAGCAATAAAAAGGAGCCTGCTGTACCCACAGCTTGGATGGAGCTCAAAGGCAGACTCCTACATGAAAGAAGCCAGACCCAAAAGGCTCATGGTATATGATTCCATTTACAGGACATCTGGAAAAGGCAAAACTGTCAGGACAGAAAGCGGATCAGCGGTTGCCAGGGGCTGGGTAGGGAGTAGGGTTTCGACTACAGAGGGGCCCCGGGGAGTTTTCAGGGTGCTGAAACTGACCTATGGTGTATTTGTGATGGTGGTTACATGGCTGCTTGCGTTTGTAGAAGAATTGTACGACAGTGAGTTTTGCTGTATGTAAAATAGATCTTAATTTAAAAAAAAAAAAGAAAAAGAAAAAAATTACATTTCCTTTTCTGTCTCTTTTTCCACTCGTGTTGACCTTAACACAAATTTGAATATTAACCAATTTGACTTAGTGGATATTTCCAAAGTGCCTCCTGTGCGCCAGGCCCTCTGCTTTGCCCAGAGAAGGGAGTGGTACCCTGAAGCCTGAGCCCACTCGGGGACCTCCCCACCCCCATCCCTCTTCAGCCGTCATCAGCCCGTGCCTCCTCCCACACCTCCCAACACACCTGCTGAGGCCCAGTGCACCCCTATTTCCCTTTTAGGGGACTCTGGATCGCTTCAGCCTAACGCTGACTGATGTGGGTCAATCGGTAACTATGTGCTGAAATACTGGAATTTCTGAGACATTTCCATGGTTTATGGGACCATAATATTTGAAGTGGGAACCTGGGAACCATCCTTGACACCTCCCACCTCCTGGTCACCCCACCTCTCCATGCTCCACACAGTGGCGGGCTGGGGGGTGGTCACAAACAACCAGGCAGGTGGCCCGTGGGGGCTCAGGCCTAACTATGTGTCTTATCAGTATGAATTCTATGTCACAACTTTTGGGGAGGGCAGTTGGCAATGTCGTCGGGGGTTTTTTTTTGTTTGTTTGTTTTCACTGACCCCAAGGTGCCCTGGACTATTGTGCAAAAAATCAATCCACTGGCTCGTCCTGTTGGTCTTCCTTCCTGAATGTCTTCGCACCTTCCTTCCCCAAGGCCGCTTGTTCCAGGCCCTATACCTCTCACAGGGACCCCTGCACCGGCCTCCCAGCTGACCCGCTGCCTCTGTCCCTCACACTGCCGCCAGAGGGATATTTCGGACACCAGAACCCGACAGTCTGCTCCCTCAAAATCGCTGGCACATGAGGAACCCATGCCAATCCATTAGGAAAAGACAAAAGGCCCATTAGGAAAACATACCAAAAAAACATGAAAAAGCAGCTGTCCTATGAAAAAAAAAATACAAATAGCAAACATATATAAAAAGATTCCTAACTGCATTTACAATTCAATAAGTGAAGATCAAGCATGTGATACTGTCTCCCTCTCCCACCACAGCGGGGGGAAAAGAAAATGGAACAATTTGTGGGTATGGGTGGTAACGTGGCCGGGGGGGGGGGGGGCTGTCTAGGAGTCTCTCGCATGTCGTGTGGGTATGGTGACAGGTGTGGCACATTGGTGAAACTTTTGGAGGGTCATCGTGAGGGATATCGCCTTCCATCCAGGACCCACTGCTAGAAAGGGGCCCACGGTTTGTACTCAGAACACTTCGTCATGTATGATACACCTGCTGTACGACGGAGGTGTGGGGAGGCTTCCTCCCACGGTGTTCACCAGGGCAGAGGCCTGGAAATAAGATGCCCGCCAGGAGGGGAGAGTTGAGTCACTAATGCTCTGTCCACACTGCGAAATGCTCCACAGACATTAAGAAGAATGGAGAGGGACCAAGGTGACACTGAGTCGGGAAAAGGAGCTACAGATGTCCACGGTTGGAACCATTCCTTTGGGTGCAACTCTTGAAAAAGCATAGGCTTATCCTCACAAGTATACGCATGGAAAAATTTCTGGAAGCACACACCAAAACCCTCCAAAATGAAATTGCGTTTGGTGAGAGAGACAGGTGTGGAGGAGGAGGCTTTCTCTTTTCACTGCGTACTTTATTATTCTGCTTGGATTTCTGATCGTGTGCACGGCGTGTTTTACTTTTAAAAATGTCATCGGGAAATATCTGGGTGGTGGGATTTGAGGCCGATTTAGTTTTCTTCTTTGTACTTTTCTATATCAAAAAGAATCAAAATCAATGTGTTTAAATGTTGCAAAACAAACAAAAACTTTTGCTGCCCTGGGGATAAAGTCCATGCTCCTGCGCTCTCACTGGGAGGTCCTTTGGCGCCAGCGGCTGCTTCCCCTCCAGTCTCCCGACTCCTGGGTCCGCCACAGCCAGCCCCCATCCGCTTTCCACGCCCCAGAGCCCCTTGCTCTCTCTTACCTCTGGGCCTTTGGCCATGCTGTTCCATCCACCTGGAAAACTCAGCCCCTCCAACTGCCTCTTAATTTTGCTTTTTTCCTCCTTCAGCCTGGCACCAGGCGCCTGCCCATGCCCCCTCCCCCGCTGCTCACCGTCTCGCCCTGCCTGGCTGGCTCCCCAGCACCCTGGCCTCACCTCTGTCAGGCCGTCGCTCCTATCACGCCGTGAGGCCTCTTCCGCCCGTCAGCACCCCACCCCCCCCCCAATCACTACCTCGCAATGGCCTGGAAGGTGAGGACAGGCCCTGGTTCACCGACAGCGTCCAGGGCCCAGCTCTATGCCTGGCACACGGTGGGTTTCAACAGCGATTGCTGACGGAACTGACAGATGATTTCCTGAAATAAACGAATGCACAGCTGGCACCCAGGCTCGGCTCTCAAGCAGGCCTGTTAGTGGGGCTGGATCCCGGGGCCTCAGGGCCCGCCGAGGCAGTCTGCAGGGGCAGACAAAGCAACCCGCAGCAGCGCCGCCCGCTCACTCCACGGTGGCTTTTATTTCCTCTTTGGTGGTGCCAAGTCCCTGAACAAATATTTTCCTGGAGCGGAGTTGCGGCTTAGCTCCCGGCCCTAAGCGCTGGAAACACCGCTGCGCCGGGCAGCTCCCAGGACCCAGAGGAGGCGCGGGGTCCGGCTGCAGCTCCGGGCCGAGGGTCATCGGGACGCCTCCGCCCGGTGCCCACCCTCCTGGCCGGCGCACGGGCCCTGCACCGGGCTGCCGACCCGGGAGGCAGCCAGCTTGATCTTGTTCGGCCCACGGCTGGGAAAGGCTTTAGCCCTGGGCCTCTCTGCCCATAAATTAGAATCCTCTGGGATCCCGAAGAAAACGTAGGCCATGTGGGCCTCCCTCGTTTTTTTGCTGAAAAAGCTACAGTGGGGTTTAAAGGAACTAATTAGAATCTCAGAAGCCCTTTTAAAAGCCTCCCTCCCCACTTTAACTTTCTTATTGCAGAATAACATACACAGAATACGCTCATCTGGAGCTTATAGCTTGATGATTGCCTTACGTATGCATACACCCCTGTAATCACCACCTACATCAAGCCAGAGAACCTTCCAGAGAAGCTTCCTTCATGTTCCTGCCTTGCCAATCCCACACCCTCAGCAGAAGCACCACGGGCTTTTATTACCATCGATTAGCTTTGCCTGTTCCTGAACTTTATATAAATGGAATCATGCCATCGGGGCTCTTTTGTGTCTGGTTTCTTGAGCTTAACGCATTGCCTGTGATACTCATCTATGTTGTACGTCGAACAGCAGCTGGTCCTTTCTTTGACTGCGGAGGAGTATTCCACTGCATCAGCGTGTCGCCATCTAGTTCTCCGTTGTCCTGTTTGGGGTTTGTTTCCACGTTCGGGCTCTGTATGGTGAATGAAGCCTCCAGCGGACGCGAGCCCTCGTTCCGCTTGGATTAGAAGGAAGCCACAGGTTTCTCTTCGTCAGATTCCGCTCCGCAACGCACGCGTCCATTGGCACGCTCTCCAGCCGCCTGGAAGAGTTCCGGGCGCTCCACGTGCTCCCCAGCTACCGTCCATCTCTAATGTGAGCCTCTGTTGTGGGGTGCGGGGGTGCCTTGCACCGTGAATCAGCTTCGAGCTTGACTTTCAGAGCAAGACAGCAAGCAGCTCCAGGTGGCTACAGAGAGCACCCTAAAGGCAAAGACTCCCTTTCTGCAGTGAGCGCATGCCTCATGCTGGGTCATAATAAGGCGTCTGCCCGCAGGAGGCACCCAGGGTAGCAGGAAGCCAATGTGGAAGCACACACCTAGGTGATGTGGTGAGAGGTGCCAAGAGGAGTAACCCAGAAGTTCAGGGGCACAGAGGCCTCCGTGCCTCTCCTTAGAGCTGTGAGCCCAGGCTTGAAGCAAAGCAGGTATACGGTAACACGGCCAAGGGCCCGATTTGGGAGTGCGTTCACACGCACCCCCGCACTCCGCCAGCAGGTGTAGAGCTGGTGATGCTCAAAGAAGGCACTAGGTGACAGGGTGCTATGATGCTGGGAAGGGGGGGCGTGGAGGGAGAAAGCCAGGTGAGAGCTGTGATCAGGCCAGGCAGAGCTGGCAGGATCCCAAGCCCCTCGAGGGTCCCCTGGCTCAGGGCCCTCCCCTTCCACTTCTGCAGCTCTGGGAACCAGAGCTCAGGTCTTCCAAGGCAGCCAGGCTGCCTCGCTCTTGTGCCAGGCTGGAGAGAAGGGGGATGGGGGGGGGGGGGGTGCTGACGGAGACAGAGGTGGAGAGCGAGCCTCGGAGCAGGGGGCACAGCCCCACACTCCTCTCTGCGTGGTAGTCCCCTGCAGACCCATTTAAAAGAAGACTTTTTCCCCAGATGCTTCTTGGGGTCCACCTACCAGAAATGCCAACCTGGGAGGTGGCATCAGACGACCCCCCTGAGGCCCAGCAGTGGGCTTGCATCACCTCTGCCCCCCATGACCACCCGCTCAGAGGACAACCTTCACTCCACGTGAGAAGTGCACCTGGGGAGGGCAAGGTGAGGCCCAGTGAAGTGGGGACAGGCCTCACAGGTTCTGCCGGTTTCACCTCTGAACAAGTTTTCAAACCCAGCTCCTCCTCCCCATCTCTTTGCTGTCCCAGGATTCAGCCTCACATCCCTCTGGTTCCCAGATCTGCTCGCTCCTCAAAGACCCACAGAGAAGTTGCAGGTGACTTCTCACCATATTCCAGCATCGTCTCTTCCCACACCTGTTTTCATGCCTCATCAGCATGAAGCCTCTTGAGTCCATAAACAATTTTTTAATGTTTATTTATTTTTGAGAGAGAGACAGAGCGAGAGCAGGGGAGGGGCAGAGAGAGGGGGACACACAGAATACAAAGCAGACTCCAGGCTCAGAGCTGTCAGCACAGAGCTTGACGAGGGGCTCGAACTCACAGATCTCGAGATCATGACCCCTGAGCCGAAGTCGGACGCTTAACCAACTGAGCCACCCAGGCGCCCTTTGAATCCCTATTTTTGCCAAAGCTGGACCTTCTGCCTGAAATGCCTCCCACCCCCACCCCCATTTGAGACGCCTCTGTCCTTCAAGTGCCACCTCTGGGTACCTCTCCCAACCTACCCACACTGAGCCCCCTACCATGACGTCCCTGAGAGGAGCACGGAGCATCTTTGTTCTGGATGTGAAGGCACAGGGTAACCTTGTGGTCTGGAGCAAACCTGAGAGGCAAGCGAGGCAGAAAGTGCAATTTAAAACAGAAACTGGCTTAAATTAAGAAGGTGACAAGCGATTTAGGAGATGGCTCGCTCGTCAGTTGAGGAAAGAACTTGTAAGAACTCTTGGTGGAAAATTCAAGGAGCCCTCATCCCCACACAACGTAGGAACACATGGCCAGGCGCACCACGGTGAGATGTAAAGGTGAGGAAAAAAGGACACATCACTCCTTGCTCCATTCCCAGCAGAGGGGGGCAGGGGGTCTTGGAAACGCAGAAAAGAGGGGAGAAGGGGGTCAAGGTGGTGGGAAGCAGGGCAGCAAGCTAAGGACTGAGAAGGGCAGGGAGAAATCCCCTGAGGCTGGGGTGCCTGAGAAACTTGAATATGATGTTAACCCCCTTCACATTTTCGCTTCTCTGTTAGGTTCACTGAGTGAACCTGGTTTTATGGCACCATCCTGTTTGGGTAATGCCTTCTGGTGGGGGTGCTCCCGGCGGGAGCACAGAGCACCCCACGGCCGGAGCACCCCACGGCCAAAGCACGGAGCACCACACGCTGGAGCACAGACCCAGAAAGGGAATTAGCAGAGCAAGAGAAGCCGTGGGCAGCGGCACAGCTCTGCCATTTAGAGATGATGGGAGCAGGTGGACGCTGGGTCTTGGAACCTTGCAGGTCCCATGTGGAAGGGACGTCGAGCCCTCTCAGTCCTAGTGCTGCCTTCAGTGTGTGCACGGCCCACTGTGGACTCGGGGGCCAGGCTGCCTGCGTCCAAACCCAGCTCTGCTGCTCACTGACGTGTTGCTTCCTCTGTGTGCCAGTTTGTGTCTGTGAAGGGGGCACACGGTAGAGTGAGGTCTCAGAGATGGGTTAGCTGTCGGTGGTGGATGAAATAACCCAGGTGTGGTGTGGAGCAGCCCCTGGCCCATAGTGAGCTCAGTAGAAGTGTTAATATTCAAGTTGCCTATTTACAACTGTAAATAGGGGCTGGCAGAAAATACGCATTCAGTGTTTTCAACGTAGAACAAACGGATGAGCTAAGGTCTTTGTCTCAGCCTCCGAACACTGAGCACAGTATGTCGGGGAAAGTATAATTCACTCTGCAATGCCGCCCAGAGCCTGCTGTCCCCACTCCACCCACAGGTGCAGGGCCCTGGAAGGAATGGTCCCTCTTGCCCTACATTCCCAGGACACACCTGGGGTTCAGGATAGCACCTGAAGCCAGGGGTTCCGATGCCAGGAGCCCCAGGCAGGGAGACTGGCCACAGAGGGGCAGCTGAGGGGCTGGGTGGCAGCCTGGATGGGACTCTAAGGGGAGGGCAGCCAGGTGCCCTCAGGACACTGGGCTCTTGCCGTGCATTGTGCTTTTTAGACTTCCAAAATTTTCACTGTAGTTTTTCCATGTAGACATTTTTAGGCTTTTGGCACTTTGCTGGGGAGCGTTCAGGTGTTGCATGACAATGAGTGCACAGAGTAGCTAGCAAACTTTCAGTCAATAGGAAGCTCTCGTGTCCACAAGAAGGGAAGGATCTAGGAGAGCAAGAAGGACGATCTGGGCAGGAGACAGAGACCCCTGGGAGGAAGTAGGACAACCAAGGCCAGACAGGGGGGACACAGCACTCCCTCACTGCAGAGGGACTGGCACTGATCCTACTGTTCCCCACCGAGGCACATCACAGCCCAGAACCAGTCTCTCTCCACGAAAGTGACAGGGAAGGACATCGCCAGGCCAAGAAGAGACTCAACCACCGCCACAGCCCAAAATGACAAGTGCTGTTTATTACAGTTCCATGAATGGGCCCAGCCACAGGCTCAGCCCATCCCAGGGAGGAGCAGAGATGAGCAGTCACAGACCCCTTCCCCATCCCCCGAGTCTTGTCCAATCACACACTCCGGGCAGAAAGTCTCAGTATGGAACACAGAGCACGGGTTCCCTTTGCTTGGCGGAGCATCTCAGAGTCACAGATGGCCCCCCTCTTGGAGCGTCCAACAGAGCAGCGGGACGTTGTCAAACAGGCGAGCGTGGGAGTTCCCAGGAGGACTGGGCTGGAGGCTCTGGTCCTAGCAAAGGTGTGAGAGGAGGTCTGTCCAAGGTGTCCGAGAGCAGGCCTTGGCCCCAGGCTTCTGCAGGGCCAATGGCCTCAGGTAAAGCTGTGCCAAAGCCATCAAAGCTTCGTAAGCCATTCAGGAGACAGTGCGTCGAGGTTGGCAACACAGAAATTCATATCAGGCCTTATGTAACCTTGGCTGAACCTACCGACCTCCAGCAGAATTTCAGCAAAGACGAAAAACAAAAAGGAAACAAATCAGAGGGACTCTGGCCGCAGCATCCCTCCCCACGAGAAAGATAAAGGCATAGAGTTTTTAGCCAAGTCTCCCAATATCATTTGTGTTTAGAGAAAAGGCTGGTCCACACAGCCAGCACAGAGAGAAGAGGCAAAGGCAAGTAGAGTTCACATGACTACTTTATATTAAAGTTTATTACATTTGGAAAATCTACTGTACAGGGAAAAACCCATTGGATTAAGTAGAGTTTTGCCAAAAGCAAAAGACTATCTCTCTTTGGAATATTCCTGATTCCAGCCCAGGGGGCAGGGCCACAGGAGCTAATCAGAGGTGAACCTGGTCGTACGTGGAGCAGCTCCATGCCAGGTGTGCCCAGGCCCCTCTCATCACCTTCTGGAAGAAAATGTGCCCCAGAGACAGCACCAAAGGAAGGGCTCGGTCTTCAGGAGATTCTCTGGGGCCACTACCACCTCGCTCACCCCACAGTCCTCTCTTCTCGGTCCCCAGCTTGAGGTGCCGGGATTCCGTCCTCACACAGCTCAACATCGCGGCAGCCTGGGCCACGGCAGTGGCCCCGAGTCCGTGGACACAAGCGTGACCGCTCCAGACGTGACTGCCCACGGCTGCCAGGATCAGCCAGCCCCCCAATGGGGCCACCCGACAGACATTCCATACCCTGTTGCACACGTGAGTGACAAACTCAGAGACAACACACAGACTAGGCCTACACGTTGGCTTCCAGATTTGGTTCTCCTAGTTAAAAAACAAAACAACAACAACAAAAACAGTCTTCTTAACCCTTATGCTGTCTCCTCGCCGTAGATTAGGGAAGCAAGATGGGGGTAACCAAATCAACTTACTTAACTTACCTCGGGAGTAACCAAGTCTACTGGGCTATGAACAAAGAAACTAGAGGAAACATGTGCAAAAACAAGTTGGTATCTAAATGAGACCTCCCCGCAAAACGTCGCTCTGATGGAGCTCCGAACTCCTCTCCCTGCCACTCAAGGGTGGAAATGTGCCCCCAGACCACTGGTCTCCACCAGCAAGTGCGACAGATGGGCCAGCCCTCGGCCAAGCGGGCCATCCAGGTCCAAAGCAGCAGGGTCCCCTTTGTCTCCAGAATCGGGTCCGGGGAGGGGCTGCTCCAGGTTGGAGAAACTGAGTCAGAATGATGAGATGCCAGGTGCTGGCGGTGGCAGAAAAGTCACGTGCGAGAAAGCCCTTGCGCCCAAGTCTCCAGGCAGAAGTCAGAGAAGCAGAGGAGAGCCCCCAGCGTGCCCCGGAAGTCCGTGGGCAGGGAGCCGGGGAGGTGGCATGGTGGCAGGGCCTGCAGTTCTTCGTGGAAGAGGCAAGTGGGGGCCTAGCGAGTGGCAGGGGCAGGAAGAGCCCCGTCCCTGTCAGGCGTAGAACTCCTCCTGTTTGCTGGGCTTCTGGTAGGCCCCGCCATTGGCTTGTTTCGGCTCCTCCAAGGAGTAGCTGCCCTCGTCCTTCTTCTTCATCCGGTACAGCATGAAACCCACCAGGCACACGGCGAAGATGAGCCCCACGAGGCCTCCAGCGATGACCCCTGTTGGGGGGTGGGCAGGGAGGCCGGCTCAGCTCAGTTAGGCAGTAGTTCCCTCACACCGGGCAGCCCCCGAGGTGGCCGCGCTCAGCCCCACTCCAGCGCCCCGACCCCCAAGCAGCGGTATGCACCCCCTTACCACCCACCTGAAAGGAACTCACCTCCCAGCACTTCCTTCCGGTCCAGGAGGCCCTGGGAGGCCCCCGTGGCCCCACGGTCCACTGGGGGCTGATTCCGCTGGTCGGGCTCCACAGCGGCCACGGCTGTGTTCTCCCCAGATATGTCAAAGGTGAAGTCCTACGGGAAGGCAGGGACAGTTGCAGGCTGCGGAGGGCCACCACCAGCAGCAGCATCCAGTTTTATTTGTAAACCCAGAAGCAGCTCAGGAGTCCCTGGTCACCGCTGCCACCAGCTCAGACACACCCAACCCAGCCCTCGGGGACCCCAAAGCGGGACACCTCTCACCACATCACACCAGACCCTGGCTGGACTGTGGCAGATATCACAGCAAGTGAGACAAAGCACTTGTATTTATATGAAAATAAATAGGCTCATTGTAATGTAAAGTGTAAAATGACCATGACTCTAAGATCTAAAGAAAGACCTGGTAGGGCTTCTCCCCTGCCCCACAGCAGGGGCCCTGCTTAAGTTTGGGAAGCCCTGTTTTAGGGGATCTTGAAGGACTCCTTTGCTCAGGTCTCATATTTAGTCTGTCCTGCTCTGGGCTCGGCCCTGGAGGGGGAAGGTGGGACCACGTGAGCCTGTCTTCCTGGCGGGGAACAGGACACGCTTAAGGGGCACAGGGTGTTGAGTGTGCCAGATGACCAAGCCAGCGGTACTAACGTCCCAGGAAACACAGAGGACACCAGTGAGCACTCACCTGCTCCCCAGAGCCTTCTCCTGCTGGGAGCTGAGTGGAGACCCCATCCTCAGCAGCCTTCTCAGTGGCAGAAGGACCACGGTCCTCCACGCTGGGCGCGTGAGAGTCGAGCTGGCTGGGTCCTGCAGGAGCTGAGGTCTCATGGTGGTCAGGCTGCATGTCCCTGTGGGGATGGGAGGTGACAGGCCCCTGGGCCGTGGTGGCTCTTGCTGTTGATGCCTGGTGAGTGGTCGGCGGTGACGTGGTCTCGCCGGGTGGGTGGGTGGTCTCCTTCTCCCTGGCCGTGAAGCCAGGCTCCACCTCTGCCGGGAGCACTGCCTCTCTGTCCTCAGGCCTCTCTCCAGCCGGCAGGATGGACGTGGAGGTGGCGGTGTTATCTGTGCCACTGGGCTCTGGGGCCGTGGGCACGGCCGTCAGGAGCTCCGTGCCCTTCCAGGTGGATGAGGGCTGCTGTGACAAGGTGAGATCTTGCAGAGCACCTGCAGGCCCAGAGGCAGAGCTTGTTGGAGTGGGGGACGCCCAGACCTCAGGCCCAGCCAGGCTCACGCAGTGAGGAAGGCCTGGACAAGGGCCCACGGCTCTGACTCCCAGGCCAGCCTAGCGAACCCTGTTGTGAGAAGTGGTTTCCCCAGGGCAGAACGAGCTGAGGCTAAACTCAGCTTTGGAAAATGGACAAGGACAGCTGCTCTTTTCTGCTGCACGTGCCTGCGGACAGCCTGGTCCCTGGAACCATGAGACATCAAGGCCGTCTGGGAAGGAACTTTTCCTGTGGCTAATGAAGCTCGCTCCCTGGGTGGGGGCACTCTCAGGGCCTGAATGCCTTGTCCCCGGTGCACACTCCTCTCTGGCCCCCTCCCTGTTCCACCTGCCCTCTCCCCAGAAAGGCTCAGCCTCCCCCCGCCACCCAAGAACAGAGGCCTGCATCCTACCTTCCAGCTCCCAGGCCCCTACCTCGGCCACTTTCCCCACGGATGGCCTCAGCCCTCTTCCAAAATCTCGGTCAAGAACACCTCCTCTGGGAGGCCTCCATGGCCACCTCTAGCTCAAGGACTTCACTCCCCCAGGGAAAGGGGAAATAGGGGGAGATAAGGGACATTTATGGAAGATCTACATGCCACCAGGCTTTATGTTACCTTACAGCTCCCAACAATCGTACGAAGTCAAGACATATTCCCATTTTACAGATGAGGAAATAGAGGCTCGGAGAAGTCCACCTTTCCAAAGGTTGCCCAGGGAGTAGAGAGAAGATGAGCCCAAGTCTGTCTGCAGCAGGCAGTCCCCAGGGCTTCCTGGAACCCCAACATTCACTCCCGCAACCCATACATGCCTTTTCCTTGCAGCGTGGACCCCATTCTCTTCCCTAACATCACCCTTCAGACCCTGCCGGGGGGCTGCCTGACCGCCACCCCCAGCTCATGGCCCGCTGCCATCTTGGGATGGGGCCCCCATGTCAGCTCACCTGCACCTGAGCCAGAGAAGTTGTCAGAGTCATCCCCAGAGCCATCCTGATCTTCAGGGGGCACATTTGTGGCCACTATTTGCTGGAAAAGGATCAGAAAAGGGTATGAGTGGAGGCCTGGCCAAGGCCCTACTACTCTGGGGTCCCTGTCCTAGACAGCTGAGTGAGCTCCCCCACCATACACATATAGAACAGGAAGGAAACCCTTGTGTGTGGCTCTGGAACCCACAGCTCAGGGCCACCCTCTGGTCCCCCCCACACCCCTGAACGCTATGATGACACAGCCCTGTGCTAGGTACTAGGGGTGCAGAAACACCTGAGGGGGGCAGGGCTCTTGTCCCAAGAGGCTCAGTCTGGTAAGGGAGCCCCAGACCTCTCAGAAAAGCAGACAGAAGACGCCATTACTCGGAACACAGGCTGTGGCCACAATGGGACCCTGTCAGCTCACCCTACACTGAAAACCAGGTCTTGGGGCCATTGGCCAGGGAGCCTCAGGGGCCAAGACAGGTTTAAGAGCCTCAGGAACAATCCCCCAACACCCTGACTCCAGAGAGACATTCCAAAGCATGCTGAGCACCAGGGTATGGACACTGAGGGCCTCACGGGGGGGTGAGGGCAGGGACGGGCACGGGTAAGTCGTCTGTGCTGAGGCAGGGCTGGCCACGCAGGACACATGCTTCTTCCCACACCTGGTCTGTTTTCTCATCCACAGGAAGGACAGGACGCAGACCCACTTGGGGAAGGAAGGACAGGGTGCCCATTAGGCTGGCGACAGATGAGACTGATCTAAAGGAGGCCCTGCACTCAGGAGGTGGCGACAAACGAGCCACGAGCCTGGAATGGACCCCGTGTACAAACAGCTGTCCCAGGAATGCTGTCTGCCTGGTCCGGCTGAGAGGCTGCAGGTGCCAGAGTGCAAACACCTCCCCAATTCCTGAGACAGGAGCTGCACCAGCAGACCCAGAGAGCGGGGCTGGGAGGAGGCAGGGCGCACCACACACGGCCGAGCAGGCCTGCACGGAAAGCTGGAGGAGGGCGGCGTGGGGGTACGGAGAGCTCCCAAATACTAGTTCCAGAACAGCGGTTGGAGAAGAGAAGACCCAACAAGCCAGGTGGCAGGAAGGGTAGCGATGAGTGTCCGTTCAGCAACACGACCTTGACCCAAATGAGTTCGTGATACACCCATCTCGAGGGCCCCAGTGTCAGGGGCCAGAACAAAGAATGAACAAAGAGGCAAAGCAGCACAGTTCAGAGTACCCAGCGTGGCCCTGAGGACATCACAAAACCTCTTATGGCCTCAGTCTCTCCATCTGTAAAATGGAGACAGTAGTAATATCTACGATTCAGGATGGCTGCGAAAATTCAAGGAGGTTATACACATAAAGAACCTAAGGGAGACTGGCGTGCAGTAAACTCCCCACCAACAAGGGCCACTGCTCTAACCCGGGGAGCCAGCGCGGCTCAGCGCGGGAAAGAGGATTCTGGCGCCTGCCTAGGGATGGAGGCGGCAGAGAGGCAGAGATGGGTGGAAGAGAGGCAGGAGGGAGCCAGCTCACAGGAGGCTCTGTGCAGACTTGTCAGAGGCAGGTTCCGCCCAAGGCTGGGCTCCGGGGAGTGGGCCTCCGCAGCGGGAGAGGCATCGCCACATCCTGGCCACAGGCCACGGAGTTTCACCCTTGAAGGAAGCAGAGCAAGGAGAGCTGGACAGGACCTTTGGCCTCCCGAGGCTGCCTGGGGCAGAGCTGGCCCAGGTGGAGCCTCCGCTTCCAGGAGCTCAGGTCAGGAGGGAAGCTTCAGACATGTGTAGAAACCACCAGGCTAGAAATACCACTGAGCTTCCTCTGAAAGTACAAAACCCAAACCCTACCTCTTCCTCACCCCCCGAAGAAAAAGGTTTTGGCCCGAGAAGGGCCTGTCTGAGCTGTCACGGCCCATCTAAATGAACTGGCACGGTCCCTGCCCTCTGCCTGCACCGCAGGCCACATCCTGTCTACACTGTCCCCAGGTGGTGCTTCCTACACCTGTCCTGTCTCCACCGAGCTTCGAAGCCTCCCCTAAACCTTCCGTAGCAAAGAATACTGCCCACCAGGCAGGCAGAGTGGGTCCCCTCACCCCCACATGCTCCCATCCCAGGCTCACAGTGGACTGCTTCCAACAGCCTGGCGGGGCAAGGGGAGGCCCAAGCATTCAGGGGACCCCCACCCACCCATACTTACTAACACCCCACTTCCCTCTTGCCCACTGCCTCTGCCTTCCCTCAGCTTTCCTGAGGAGGCCCTAGGAGACCAACAGCGACCTTTCCCAATGCACTGATTCCATCCCTTAGAGATGCTGCTCAACATGGCACGGAGTCAGGGCCCGGCCAGACCAGCCTCAGCTGCACACTGTCATGAGAGCCAAATCTGCCAGCAGAAACCAGAGTCTCCTGTTTCACAGATGAGGGGATGCAGGCCTACAGAGGACTCCATGCACTGGGACCATGTCACCCTTGGAGGCAAAAGCCAGGGAGGCCCGGCCTCTCACCTACAGGGAGAAGCCTCAACAGGTTAGCAGTTTCCCAAGAGCTGGGCCTCTTTCACCACTTGATAAGACTTTGGATCTGCCCGGTCCCTAAAAACAATTTGTTCCCTCAACTCTACTCAGCTTATCCCTCGGCGATCTTGTTTACACAACAAGCTCTTAAGCAAACGCTTTCTCTACTGAAACCAGCTCCTTGGCCTCGGGGGCAGCCCCTCCCTCTGAGGGCTGGGTCTCCATCAGGGGAAGGGCTGCAGTGACCTCCCAATCCCCTCCAGCTTGAACCTGTGCTGGCCTCAGCTCCCTGGGGAGGAAATCAGCAGAAACTGCTGAGTTTGAACTTGGATCACTAGGTGCCAGCTGACTCCAGCATTCTGGGTGAGACTTCCAGTTTCACTTAGGCCACTGTGCTAAGAGCCTGTGGCCAGCTGCCCCCAAGGCCTCATTCAGGGCTCTCCTCAGCACTGCCTGACCTGGGTCCTTCCCAGACCATGTGGCCACAGCTCGGAGCTGCTCGGGGACAGGTGGGCCCACCTTGGAACCTGCTTCAAGCTGCCTGAGAAGGTGAAGGCCAACCATCTCATACCTTTTTTCTTTCTTTTTTTTTTTTTTTTTTTAAAGTTTATTTATTTGTTTTGAGAGAGAGCGAACATGCTTGCACAGGGGAGGGGCAGAGAGAGAAGGAGAGAGAATCCCAAGCAGGCTCTGCAGTATCCGTGTGGAGCCTGATGCTGGGCTTGAACTCACAAACCGTGAGATCATGACCTGAGCCGAAACCCAGAGTCAGACACTTCAGCCACCCAGGCGCCCAGCTCATACCTTTAATGGGGCCCTTTAACCTCTGCAAATCCTAGGAAAATCCACTTTTCATATAACAAATCAAAACCCTGAGGGGCTTTGACCTGGGGTCAGGGCTCCAGCAGATCAGGAAAGAAGGTATGAAAAACTGAGGCATTCTCTGACACTGAAAACACTTTCCACCCCTTTCCACCTTTACCCTTCTATTTGAGGCAGACAGGCTTGAGATTAGCATCTCCCACAGATAAGGAACTGAAACAGACAAGGTGATGGACTTGCCCAAGGCCACGGAGCAGTGTGCCACGTGCTCTGCTCACCTACGTCCCTCTCCCTCTGGCCCATCTATTTTAAGATGCCTGTCTTTCCAACACAGCCACAAGCTCCAGGAGCCACGAGATGAGCGCATCACGGAGTAAAAATTCCTGACCACTACCCCAGCAGCCGAGGGGACCTCAATGCCAGCCCAGACTTCACAGGTTGACAGGGGAGGGCATGGACAAGCATCGGGTCAGAGCTGCCAGGGGCTGGGAATCTGCATCAGGCTGCCACCCGCCATTCCCAAGGACAGAGGGCTGGGAGAAGAGCTTCAAGAAGCTGTCAAGAAGACAGCCTCAAGCCTCACCCTGCACTGGCCATAAAGAGGGCCACTCTCCTTGGCAGCCTGCATCTGAGTAGCCTGCTTGCCCTGGCCAGCCGAAGGACCCAAGGGACCCAGGCAGCATCCCTCGAAGACACCTTGGGGACAAGAACTCCATAGCAGTGTCGCAAGTCAGGATGCCAAGTGGACCTCTCAGTGAGGTTCAAGTGAGGACGGTGGACCCAGCCACTTCTAACTCTGGATTGATGGAAGACGTTGTCTGTCTGCCTGCTCCCTGGACTCCCGCCACCCCGTCGACTGCAGCCCATGGGTCCCTTTGGACCTGTGGTTTCCAACCCACACCCTGAATCACTGACATGTGTCACCTGCTGCCTGACTTAAGTGATGGCTAAAGCACAAATCCTTTAGAAAGCGTTACTGAGTTCACAGGATCGCATTGCTCTCTCAACCAACACACTGCTAAAAGTACAGTATCGAGGGGCGCCTGGGTGGCTCAGTCGGCTAAGCGTCTGACTTGGGCTCAGGTCATGATCTCACGGTTTGTGGGTTCGAGCCCCGTGTCGGGCTCTCTGTGGACAGCCTGGAGCCTGCTTTGAATTCTGTGTCTTCCTCTCTCTCTGCCCCTCCCTCACTTGCACTCTGTCTCTCTGTCTCAAAAATAAATAACAAAACAAAAATAAAATAAAAAATAAGTCAAAGTATAGTATCGTGTAAGGAGGATTAAGAGAGTCACATTTTTTAAAGTAATTTTTACCCTTCCAGTTTCTTGGTCAGAACTGTGGATCTAAGGTAAATAAATGGGCAGAGCCCTCCCCCACCCCTCATATACCTAGAGTTCATAACTCTTGGGGTCTGAGGTCTCAGCTGCAGGACCCTAGCCTTTACCCCCCTGCCTGTACGTCAGGATGCCAAACTGACCGAAGGTGAAATCCAAAGCATCACCTTTGTCCAGACCATGGGCTCTTTTCTTCAGGGTCCCTAGGAATCAGCAGGAGACTATCAGAAGTCTTCTGAGCTCCATCCCTGAGGCTGATACAGTGGATCTGGGGCAAAGGCCCAGGACTCTGATGTTGAACAAGGTCCCGGGTCCTGTAGGTGGTATGCAGACTACTCTTGGAGAACAATAGTCTGGACAGGAAAATGTCTGACCCAGAGTTGCCCAGGGCCTGGGTGCTGGGGAAGGCAAATCCCTACAAAGGTCCCAAGACTCTCACTCAGGTGCAGTGTTCAAAGAAGAGGCACCAAATAGCAACAGAGCCCTGTAAACAAGCTCTAGGGGCAAACTGATCCAAGAAGGCTCTGGAACATTTCTCTGTACTTCTGATGCATTCACTCCCCACAAACAGTACATCCCAGTACCTGCCTCGTCTGTAAAAGAGCCTCACCATGGAGCTAAGGAAACCCTGAACTTCTAGAGGCATGACCCCTTTGGTTCCTAGGGGTACGAGAAACGGGAGACAAAGCTGAGCCTCTGTCCTGCCTGCCCAGAGTTGCAGGACCTCCTTGGTATCCCAGGCCCGAGGCACTGACCTGGCAGGAGCAAGCAGGATCTCCCAGGGGGGGCCCACCAGGGAGGGGAGCAGGGGCTGCAGAGCCACTGTGCAGTTTTCCAGGGGAACCTGCCTGAATGGGAGGCAGGGGTAGGGGTCACAGGGGCTAGAGAATGTTGTAGAACACACCACCCCACTCCTGCAGCTCACCCAACACCCTGGTGCCCTATGGCAGTTATAAACATAACTCTGCTTTCCTCATCTGGGGGATCATTTGTACCCCCTCCTATAGCCCTGGCTAACATGGCCTAAGCACAGTCCCGAGAGCCCAGGCAGGTCAAACCCAAAGCATCTTGGACCAAGGGTTCTCAAGGGGAGGAGCAGAGCCAGGGGTGGTAGGGGGAAAGAGCCTGACCAAGGTGGCTGCCCCAGGGCAGGTCTAGCTCTACTGCTCCCTTGCCCAGTACTGCTGACCCAGGCAGCTCTCGGCCTCTCTCTAGACAACAGAAGGGGCTTGGCGGGAGAACCCTAAACTCCCTTAGTGCTCTGACAGGCTAGGCTGGGACCTGGGAGCAGAGGCCCCAACTCCTTGTCAGCAGGGCCAGAGTGGTATAGGGGTGGCCATGTCAGGCTGGGTGGAAGGGGCAGGACCGTGGGCCCGGGCCCAGGAAGACACCGAGCTCCCCTCCTGCCCAGGATATCAGGATAGTAGCAGATAAATCACTTTCTCTCTGAAGGCTTCTCTCCTGACTTGGGAGCTGCCAGGGAGACATGCTTAGGCCACTGAGAGGCACAGATCTCCCCCAGTTTTGGCCTCAAGACCCTGAAATCCACCCTGCTTTAGGCACTCCCAGGAGGAAGGGGCCCCACCAGTGCTTCAGACAGGATCAGCATTTCCGGCCTGACAGGCACAGTGATTTATCAGCTCCGTGTCTCTCTACCAAAACCAAGTCAAGCCTAGACTTGCAGAGGGTGTGATGGGCATGGCCCAGGGCGGCAGGGGCCCAGGGAATGGCAGGTGGGAGACGGGGGCTTATTCTGCCTTCACCCTGAGCACCCATGAGGGCATGTAGGCCCCCAGCCCCCATCGGCACTTCCACTGTGGGGAGCACCTTTCAGGGGACCTCCCAGGGATGTGCCCTTCACCCCATACACACACACAACCCACTGGAGCTGTCCCCATCCTGCCACTCAGACACAGACCTCACCAGTTGGGGGATTCCTGGGCAGGGCTGGGGTACAGGGCAGCATCCATACTGGGCTTTACAGATGGGAAACCGGAGGTCAAGTTTGCAGAGCCCTTTGCCCTGCCCCATTCTGCCCATTTGGAGTACCTGGAGAGGCCAGACTTGTGTTGAGGTGGTGAGGGTCCTGGCAGCCAGTGCCAGCCCCAGTGCCCAAGCCAGGTCAGAACTGCCACCAGCACCCCCATACTCACCCCTCCACAGAGCTGGCACCGCCTCACGGCTCGCGTGCTGGGACTCGACTTAGCCGGGCCCAGCTGAGGGCTGGGTGTGGGGCCGCAGAGCCGGAAGACCCGTTCCTCTGCTTTTCCCCACCTCCAAGATCCTTGTACCGGGCATGGAGCAAGGTTGCCCAGCCCGGTCCTGCCAGCCTTTGTGGCCAGGGTTGCCCTGGGAGTCAGACAAGGGGTGGCCAGGGGAAAGTGACCAAACCCAATACCAGGAAAACCTGGTTATAGCCTGGGCTCTCTGTTCCCAACTTACTGGATGACATTGGATAAGAATCTCTGTCCAGTTCCCCATCGGTACAATAGGTGATAGTAAGGGGGCTCCTGGTTCCAAGTCTATGGTTGGGAAATCAAGGGGACTGCCCACCTGAGGGGTTGTGGCCCACAAACACAGTGCTCAGCAGGGGGAGGACCCACCATGACAAATAGGGAGAAGGGTACTTGATCACAGTGACTCGGTGTCACTGCCCTCAGCTTCCCAAGGGGGGTTATGGCCTAGGCAGGATGTTAGAGGTGTTCCAAAGAAAGGGGACTCTGGGATGGCAAATGGCACCCCACGAGGACAGAGGGAGCGGCTGAGGCCTCCAGAGCCTTGTACCTCCCAAGCCTTGGCTGTCCTAATGAGGCGGCAAAGACCAGAAGCTCAGTGTTGGATGCCCCAGCCGCCCTCACAGGGGCCCCTTGAACTGCTCTCTAGCTGATTAACCTCCAGATGCCACCGGGCTTGGGGGCCTGACACCTCTGGCGTGTGGGCTTCTAGAGATACCCTCCCCCAGCTCTGTCTAAATAAAGTCTCCTCAAGTTTCACAGGGCCAGAAACTAGTAGCTTTGGACACACCTGCAGCCAGCCGGGGCTCCAGCTGTGCACAAAGACAGGGATGGGGGCACTTCCTCACCCAAATTTATCCAATCAGTGTCCCTGCAGTTGCACAGTGTCCCCTTTAAAATGCCTCTGGTAAAACTATCGGGTGCTAGACGCTCACCCTAGAGTATAAATCAGCTGTATACAGGGGAGCAGCTAATTCCAGAACGGGGGCACCGGGGGTGGGTAGGAGCCCTGGAGGATGGGAAAGGACTGCAAGAGAGGCCGGGAGATGCCAAGGGCACATTTTTTAACTTGTGTCAGAATGTGGTCGCCAGCCAACCCCATACCTAAGAAAGACAGACTAAATTCCCTTTGTTCCCACTTTGAGCCACAGACATACATGGCTTCTCCTCCCACATACAGAAGAATAATGGGCCAGCCTGGGAACTTGCCTCTGGGATAAAGTTCAAGTCAGACTGATGAGGCACTGAGGTAGAAGCCCAGACAATGACACGGGAAGGGCAGAGTATCCTTGAAGGAGTCCCGTGGGGGTACCACGGCGGAATGGAGTTTTGGCCTTTGCAAGAGAAGGCAAAATTTTCTGTGAAGACCAGGTCTGAATCGGCTGGGCTCGCTCCCCAGGTTCCCAGTGGGATCCCACCTCAAAGGCAGCAAAGTAGACTAGGCCCCTTCACTGTCAGCCTAACATTCGCCAGGGGCCTCTTGATGGCTGAAAGGCCCAGAGAGCCTCAAACGCCCCACGCGGAGCTCCCGGGCACCAGCGGCATGTGCACACAGCAGACGGTGTGTCTGTGCATGCAGCTCGGGGGGCTCTCGGGAGCCCGGAGTCACCCAGCAGGTGGAGTAGCCACAACACCTTGCCCAGGGCTCCGGGACAGTCATGGGGTGGGAGTAGGCACCTAAGGATATAACCTGGGCTGGGGTTACTGGAAAAACAGAAATACCTGAATTAGGCCTTAGGGAAAAAACAGCTAATATGTATTGTGTGCTATGTGCCAGGCACTAATCTAAGCACTTTAGCCGAATTAATTAATCTTCACAATAACCTTAGATTCCAGTGCCGTATCCATCCTCCAGATAACGACACTGAGGCAAAGGGGACAGTTTGTCCCAGGGCATACAGCCAGTGAAGTGCTAGGGAGAGGGTCTGAGGCCAGGCAATCCAGCAGGCATGCGGTTAACAACCCTTCAGTGGGGGCCACGTGGCTCTCTTACCCTCAGGAAGAAAAGAGCCATCGTCTCCACGGGAGGTGGCACAGGGGAAAGTGCAGAAGGAAGAAGGACCACAGAAGTGAGGCCTTCCCCCCACATCCTGCAGCCTGGCCTCACCCAGCTCCCTCGCCGGGACAGCCTTCAGTTGGCCGTTCTGGGGACAAGCCGCTGTCCCCTACAGTCCCAGGGCCCCGCTCGGCTGGCCTGAGCCCCGGCCCAGGTGCCCTGGTGTCTGGCCTCCCCCCCACCGCCCGCCAGCCCAGCTCACACCTCCCCGGGGTCAGGAGCCAGCCCCTGGCAGAGGCTCAGGCAGAGGCGAGCAAAGTCTGGCCTGCCAGCGAAGGCTCACATTTCTGAGAAGGGGCAAAAGCCATGTTTTCAGGCCCTATTACATCAGCACACTGGGGTAAGACCAGCCAGCCATTCACATGAAGTAACTATACACCCAGGCCAGGTCAGACTGTACCCCTTCCTCCAGTCACAGCCACGGGGGCGGGGTGGGGGGGGATGCTCCCCAGGGGACTCTCTAAACAGAGTCAGGCCCAAAGCTCCCTCAGACTTGCTCCTCTGAGTCCAGGTAAGGAAGGGACTCTCAATCATGCCACGTACATTAGTTCCTGGGGTCTTTTCAAAAGCCCTCCGAGGAAACTGAGGCTTAGGGGCAAGTGAAGAAACATGCCCAAGGTACTCAGGGGGGATATGATGGAGTCTGGTAATGACTTGGACTGCCCAATCTCCATGTCCTGTGCTCCTCCCAGCCTCCACATGACACCTCTCCAGTCCCCGTGACACTTACCTAGGCTGACCAGCCAGCCGGTTCTGGATCCCAGCTGGCCTGCCCAGCCCCACAGCTTCAGGACCTCAGACTGGGCCCCAGTAACTACCCCAAAGGCAGGCAGACCCAAGCAATCAGCTCAGGCTGCTGCCCTCACAGTGGGAGGAAAAGTGGACCAAGACATCCCCCCTGCTGCCCCCCAGCCCCTAGAGAGTGGTCTTGAAGAATGACCCTGTTCCCAAACAGGTAGAGGGGAGAGGGGTGAGGCCACAGCCTCTCTGCTCCTCCCACAGTTCCAAGGGCGCAGGACACAGACTCAGGGCTGTCCCAGGACCTTACTACAACAACCAGGAGACCCCAGGGAAACTTTGCAAGGATGCCCCTCCCCCACCCCCACCCACCCTTTACTCCTGGAGACCCTGTGGGGGGTGGGCGGAGAGGCAGGGGCAGAGCCTGGGGCGGCTCCTTCCGCCCAAGTGCAGGTGTGCCCATTCTCCTAGTCTGGCCCACAACCCGTTGGCCCTGGCCAGCCAGGAGGTCTTGCTGCCCAGACCATGCCTGCACCGCGCCCTGGAGGAGATGTGGTCACCATAGATGGCGGTGCCACACCCCAGCATGTCTCTCTGGGAGAAGGGGGACTGACGTCAGCCTCTACAACAGTCTCAGAGGCTCCTGAAACACCCGCAGCCTGGGGCCCTGCGAGCCCAAACCTGATCACATACCCGTCGGGGACACTCCCCAGAGATGGGACTCCAAGGCCCCAGATAGTTTCCTGGGCACCAGGGATGCTGACAAGCTGCAGAGAGAAGAGCCAGTGCTGCCTCTGCACCCCTGCCGTAGGACTGGCACAATCAAGTCCCCAAATGGGCAGGCAAGGCCCTGGGCATCAGCGGCCACCGTGGCGCAGGTGGCATGGAAGCAGCAGTCCTCAAGTCCCCCAAGGCCTCCCAGTGCCCAGCATGTGCTAGGTCTGGAGTCGATGAGTGCACCTGGCCCTCCAGAAGTTCCCTCCTTATGCACCCAGGCCCCACCACTCCATCTCCTCGGTCTGCTGTAGGGGGCAGAGGGCCGGTGTGGCCACAGAAAGGCAACCTGAGTGGGAAAGACTAGGAATTCAACATCACTGTGGTGGGACAGTTCTCTTAACACCCGGGGAGATCAGTGTGGCCCAAGAATGGTCCCAGAGCAAAACTGGCAGCCTCTGCCACTCCCACTGCCCCCATCTGGGGACTACCTCCCCTAACACTTACCCTGGCCAGAACATGACCTGCCTTATGGCCTGAGCTCCTGATTAGAAACTGCTGTACTGTGGGACTCGAATGAACCTTTTCTCAGTGAATGACCGTTACTGTCACTGCCCCTCTGGCCTATCTGCATGGACCAACCCTCCTGTCTGGTCCCAGTAATGGCCACCTTCTCTTGCATGTGCTCCTGGACCAGGTGTGGACCGCTCCCCACCTGCACAAGGCAATGCACACGGCAGGCACCAGGCTCTGGGCTTTAAATCTGGTCAAGCCAAAGAGGGCTCATGACCCCGAAGGGTTGAAGCAGAATGCTTCCGGGAACAGAGACAGGCCCGGTCCTGATTCCCACCAGTCCTGTGACACAACCACAGGATACCACAAACACACCAAGTGCATGATTGTTACCTATGCTTCTCTGCTTCCTCCTCCCATTTCATAGGTGGGTTCACTGAGGCCAAGACAGGCCCTTGCACAAAGTCACTCAGCAGAAAAGAGGAGGGCCAAGGCTGGAAGGCAGGCATCAGAGCCTTAGTTAGTCCTGCTGGGTTCCCCTACCCTGTCTAGCACACAGTGGGCTCATGGTCAAGGCTGCTTGGGTGGATCTGTGGGCCTGGCACCATGACTCAGCCAACAAGTGAAGTGATAAATATGCCTGCCTGCCCCACTGCCCCAACCTGCCCAACACGGCTTCCGCTCCTGCTGATGAGCGGACCTGGGCAGGGGGCCAGGATCCCTGGGTGTGTGCAGAGAGCATCACCAGGCCTGACCTTGCCCAGCGTCCTCTGTCCACCTCTGGTTCCCACACTGAACTCTAAGGCCACCTCCTCCAAGCAGCCTGCCCTGACCCCCACCCCCACAGATGACTCCTCAGGCAGTGAGTGTCTCCTCGAGTCCCCAGAAGAATAATGGTGGAGGACCCTAAGCCCCGGCCAAGTCCCCTATTACCACCTTCATCCTCCCCAGGACAAGGTCTCAGAGCTGAAGAAGAGGAAGTAGGCCCCAGAGGGGACAGATGGGGGAACTGATGCACAGAGGGACAAAGACCTGCCCAACCCAGTCAGGGGCCAACCTGGGACCAGGAAGGACAAGTGTCCTAGCCATCCTTCTCCGTAGGAATAACCTCCATAGACTCCTAACACCAGGGATGGAGGAGCATCAGGGTTAAAGCTAAAAAGGGGAGAATCCACCAGAAAAGAAGAGAGGAAGACTGCTTCCCAGCTTCTGAAGAGGAAGTTGCAGACAGGTGGTGACCAGGTTTCCCAAGACACTCAGGCTGCAGCCTACCCAGCAGGAAAGCCCAATGAGGAAACAGAGTCGAGACCACCCAGGCCAAGCTCAGCTGTAGCTGCAACCCGGCCTGCAGGCCCACCAGCCGGCACACAGCCTCTTGTGGGGCCGCAGCCCTAGGTGGGTCACAAGAGCATTCCCAGCACTGGAGCAGCCTCTCCATAGAATCAGGCAGCCCTTGGAACCGTAAATGAATGCCAGGAGGACAGAGACCCTCAATAAGCTCCAGAGGCAGAAGGGGATGCATCTGAAAGCCTTCAAGTTCATGAGTCAACAGGAAACATCCCGGGGCAGACAACTGAGTCCAGGAGCAGGTCCAGCCAGTAGCCTTCCCCTTTCCGCACCCAATGGTCCCGAGCCCCAAAACTGCCCACTGCACCCCCCACCATGAGTTTGCCTCCACACACTCACGGCCTTCCAGACGTCCTGGCCTGCCAGACCTGCACAGTGTTGACAGGCAGCAGGAGGGAGCTTAGCCCACCTCCCCTCAGGCCACCCCTCACCTGCCCGCCACCGGCTCATTCTGGGCCCCACAGCACTGAGAACAGGGGAGCTAATTAAGCGCCCCGTCTAGGGCCTAGAAAGGTTATTCTTTTGGGGACTTCTAGTGCCTACTGCCCACCCAACGTAAGCTTCCTGAGGTCAGGCAGAAGCATCTCCATCACGCAGATAGAGCCGGCCATCCCGGGGGCCATGCGGGAGACTTCCCAGGTCTCCTGGATTCGAAGGTGCCGAGTTGAAGCGACCCAGGTGCAGGGTCTTGCCTCAGTGGCCTCAAATGTGCCTCCTTGTGTTGAGCGATGCATCCATGCCTGCCCTCCCTCGGCATCATCAGGGCACCCACAGCCCGCTCCGAGGGAGGTTCCAGAATGCATCCTCGCATGGAAAGCCCTGGGACAGCTGACAGGGAAATGACACCGTGCTGAATCTGTTCCAGGGCACAGGATCCTGGCGCCAAAAGCCCTCTTTCCACAGACTCCCTTAATCCCATTCCCTTTCCCTAGACACACTTAGGCAGTCCCTCAAGGGGGGATGGGCTTTCAACCCAAGACTCCAAAAATGGTTGTTGAAAAGAAGGAAGAAATCAGGAAACAGTGCGTTCTGTAAAACTACCAAGGTTCCAGGACTAGAAATCATTTAATGACTGATTCTTTACGGGGCTGCTTCTGCAGTGGGACCTAGTGTTGGAGGGGACCAGGTGGGAAACCCAGCACAGGAACCAGGAGTACTGGGTATCTGGGCATCTGGCTAATACCATGGTGCCCACCTCCCCAGCTTTAAAAAGGATCTACTAATTCTGAAAGTGTTTCCTCAGTGCCTAAGATGAAAGCCAGTGCAGACTGGCTGTTGCTCTGGGGACAAGCACGCAGGCACCATGCAAACATGGGATGTCCCATCAGGCCTCTTTGCACAAGCCAAGAACATATATATGGTCCCTGCACGGGTATCAGACCTGGGAGCACACCCCACCTTACCCCCATGGGCTCACTGTCTCCTGACCTAGGCTCCAGGGAGCAACTCTTGCCCGTCCCTAAACCACTGGGTGAACCCAACCCAAGCCAAGGATGTTGCCAATGCTCAGGGTTCACCTAAAGGCACCGTTCAGGCCAGCTCAGCCCAGCCCAATGCCCTCTCCATCCAAAGTATGCACACCCATGGCTCTCCAGGATGGAACAGCAAATACCCAAAGGGCCTCACAAGTTTCAGCGAGCCTCCTATGCTGGGCTTCACTGGGGAGACTTGACAGTCCATCAGTTCACTAATGCCATACACATACGCCCACGCATATGGACAGATCCTGTTTCTCGCACATCAGCCCCTTAGAGGGGCTTACGTCTATAGGCTTCATCCACAAGATGATGGCAATGACGTACATCGTAAAGGTTTGGCTTAAAGATGAGATAAGAAGGTAAGAAAAGCACTGAACACTCAATAATCAGCACCCAATTACAGGCGCCTCTAATTATATCGATAGCTAACTTTTCCTCTGGCGCTTTCATTTCCAAACACTTTCAAGCACTCATTATGAAATGAATATGCAAATGACAAAGGACAGGGAGAACAGGTATGATGTCCACTTTACAGAGGACATCAAGACTTGGAAGTGAAGTGACTCACCCAAGGTTACATGGTAAATTAGTGGCAGGGTTGAGACTTGGTCCTGGAGCTCTACTTAATCCAAAGCCGTTTCTGGCCTGCCAAACAGTACGCGTGCACTAAGAAAGATGCACTTCAACCCAGATAAAACATGGTGACACGATGGAGACAGGACCCAAGCTAAGAGTAAGGGCCCTTCCAATGGAGACTTATAAGTTAGCCTCACCAGGTCCAGGCTACCTGTGACCCGCGAGTCACTTACAACTCAAGCCAGGAAGAGAAACTCGGAACACAGGGTCACAGGTGCCTCCTCCCAGAGATCATCCACACCTGTTCACCGAGAGAGCCTGTAAGCATGCCCTTTGACAGCCTTCGTTATTCCAGGTACTATCAGGGATACTGCTGAGGTCCCAGCTGGGTCCATGGAGGCACCACTCCACATATCACAGATCATGAACATTACTCACAAGTGAAACTCTCACTCAGCACTGAAAACTCATGTCTTAGGAATCATTCTGACATATCTGATTAGTTTCTTTTTTTTTTTTTTTTAATTTTTTTTTAATGTTTATTTATTTTTGAGACAGAGAGAGACAGAGAGAGACAGAGCATGAACAGGGGAGGGTCAGAGAGAGAGGGAGACACAGAATCTGAAGCAGGCTCCAGGCTCTGAGCTCAGAGCCCGACGTGGGGCTCGAACTCACGGACCGTGAGATCATGACCTGAGCCAAAGTCAGATGCTTAACTGACTGAGCCACCCAGGTGCCCCCTGATTAGTTTCTTAGTACTGCTGGAGAACAGTGCAAATTAGAATTGAATAGAAAAGCTGCCTGCTACACTTAGGCCCACAGTTGTCACTTTTGGCTGTTGTCAGGGATGAGGGGAGAAATAGAGCAAACCAGAATTCAAAAGGTACCAACCCTGGGGGCACCCAGCAAGGGGCAAAATGCTCTTCAGAGCTCAAGAAACCCAGGACAGAAATGCCTAACCTAACACAGTGACAACCATGAAGAAGACCCTGGCATCTTGAGATTAAATTATGCTTAGTATTCTCTCTCTCTCTCTCTCTCTCTTTTTTTTTTTTTTTTTTTTGTTTTGTTTTGTTTTGAAAGAGAGAGAGAGAAAAAGTGCTGACAGCAGAGAGCCAATGTGGGGCTTGAACTCATGAGTAGAAGCCGGACACTTAACTGCCTGGCCACCCAGGCGCCCCAGTATTCTTTTGTTAATAAAGGAAGGAAAATAAATATTGTAGAGAGTCCTGCCCAAAGTTGAGGTCAATATGGATTCTTAGCTCACTAAAAAAAAAACCTGGATGCCAAGGATACCTCATTCCCAAGGGATTTCAGAATCCGAAACTGCAATAGGAAACATTCCTCTATAAAATACTACAAAATTCAAGCTTTTCACTAATTCTTTCCAGGCCTCCCTCCTTTCTCATCTCTCTCCCCACCAATCTTGGTTAATGAGGTTTTATTGGAACCCACCATGAGCCACAGGTAGAGACTTAAAGCAGCTCCACCCTCCCACCCTCCTGAAGCCAGGAGTGACATCACCTCTAGAAGGCTCTGAGCCCAGGAGGAGAGGAGGCACTTAGCGCCTCCCTCAACCCCCACCCACCCTACCAGGCCTTAGGAAAATGTCTCTACTGGCCCCCATAATTAGGGCAAAAAGGGATTTTATGCCTTTCAAGAAAGAGAAAAGGGAAGGAGAGCAAAACAGCAAATAACTATTCCAGAACAAGCAATTTTTCTGGCATGGAAGAAACAAAAGACCACAGGAAACACACACACACACACACACGCGCACACACACACACACACACACACACACACACACACACAGAAACCTTTTCAGACAAACCTGTTCTTGTCTCTTGGGAGTGGTTTTAAGCAAACTTCTGCCCTAATAGCCTTCTCTTGCCCATTCAAAATCAGGTGCCGACGATCACACCCTACCTCGCTGGTCCCCAGGGGGGTTCTGACCTGCTTCCCACTGGGACCAAAGTGAACCCTGGGAGAGGACCAGATCTCTGCAACCTGTAGACAACTCCTCCTATTTTAGGCAAACCCCATTGCCTAGTTTCTTTTAGTAAGGGGGGAGGGGGCGGGGACTTTATGCCACCTTATGCCCCCACTTTTAACCCAACATGGACACCCACTGTAAGAGGGAAAAGGCAGGTCTGGGAAAGAGAAAACAAACTAAACTTTATAAAAGGAAAAAAGAAAACCTAAGCTCCAAGCCAACGCCTGACCCCAAAGCTTAGTGCTTTCAGGCTCTGCTCAGCCACCTCTTCCAGGAAGTCCTCCTACCACCACACTCTAATAAGCCGTCCTCCTTCCCTCCTCTCCCCTTTGAGACTCAACTGCCTCCCAGCCCTCTGTAATGTGTCAAAGTTTCTAGGCAAGAAATAATGCCTCTTAATGCAGCATCTGCCCTTACCCAGTACACAGGAGACTCTGGGAAACACAGTCCACAGAGAATCTCACAACCCATCTGCCTCCCCCATATAACAGGCACTCTGGGATCCCAGCTTATAAGAATGCCAGCCTCAACCAAGGCAGGCAAAAGAACCAAACCCCGCACTCCTGATTTTAGCTGGAAATAGGTGAGGGAACCCCACCTCCGCAGTCTCTGCTGAGGCCCAGTCTTGGACCTGTAGAGAGTGGAGTATCCAGGTAACGCTAGGTGGACCACCGAATTAAGCCACACATCTCCACTCTCCTCTCCAGAGTATGAACTATGAGTCAAGGCACAATCTGAGTCCTACCAAGCTGCAACTCTAAAGAGAGAAGAAGCCAGATACCAACTTCTTGGATCTGAAAGCCAGGAGTGCACTGGAGACTCAGCTCAGAAAGCCTATCTGTCCCCATGGCTCCCCCAGATTTGGCACCCTTCGCCCCCCACCTCCATCCAACTCATCGGCAATGCAAGAAGTATCAGGGACCCTGTCCTTGTACTTCAAAATATAGTTCCAAACACAACAGTCGCCTGGAAAAGTGTGTGGGGGGAGGGGGGGCACTTCACAGATAAGCCTGGGAAACACCTCACCTGAGCCAGACCCTGTAAAATACCCCAAAGCTCTCAACAGCTGGTAGCTTCTATTATTGTAGAGGGACCCGTTTACAGAGGGTCGGCACTGCTGAGAGTTGTGCAGATGCCACATTACCCGTGGAGGACCCGGCACCCCTCCCCCTTCCTGCGATCCTTCCCTGCCCACGTGCCTCCCTCACCAAGAGCTGGGGAAGTAGAGCAGTCCAGATGTGGTAGCGAGAGACCGCCACTTCCGGAAGGGGAAGAGCCCCCCGCTCCGTCCACACCTCCCCTCTCCATCCCAGGGGATGGCCGCCCCAGCCCGCGGGGAGGGCCCCGGGACTCCAGCACCGGGTGTGGGGGCTGGGAGTGGACGTGGACACCCGGCGGCCAGCGCTGACACCTGGCGGCGGCCCAGGTCCCGGCCCACGGCGGGGCCGGCGCTGCGGGGCGGTTCCCAGGAAAGGGTTACAGGGGCCGAGAACAAAGCGCCCCCATTGGGGAAGGCGGGCTAGCGGACGGCGGCGGGGGCGGGAGATCACTTTCTGGGGGCCCTTGGGATGCTCTTTGTCGGCCAGGTCCCTCTTCAGAGGGGACCCACCCCTCGCCAAAGGTGGATGCTGGAGTCCTACCCAAAGGCCTCCTCCCCCAGCCAAGGGCTCCACATTTGTCCCTCTTTCCCCCCAGCTCCACTGGGCGGGCCAAGGGACCCGCCTTCCCTCCGCGCGGCTACAGCACAAAGCCAGGCCGGGGGAGGGGAAGAGCCATTCCGGGGTCCACTCGCGGGGAAGCCGCAGCCCTCCCTGGCCGTGCCCAGCACCGCCCGCACCCCTCAGCGGGCAACACAACTTCAGCAGCCCCAAAGTTGGGTTCCTGCGGGGCTCCGGTGTTCCGGGACCAACTTCGCGGAACCTCCCGCTGCCAGCTCTGCCCAGCTCCCTTAGGGCAGCCGATGGGAAGCCGAGGATCCCACCTCCGCGGCCACCACGACCCCCGCGCAGCCCTGGCCCGGGCTCCTCTGCCAACGCGCCGGCCCCGCTGCTCCCAAACTTGCCTGAGCCGAAGGGGCCGGGAGCCCGGGCTCGGCGGGTCTGCGGGTGGCCGCGGTCACCGCATCTTCCCGGGTCGCCGGCGGGGACCCCGGCTGCTGCGGTGCCAGGGGTAACTGGATGGGAACTCGCGACCCCGGGAGCCGCCGCAGGCTAGTGGGCACCAGCGCACGGGGATCCGATTCACATAATTGAGCGCGGGGCCCCCGCACAGGCTCCTCTCCGCGGGGCGCCCGAGCCCCCCTCCCGTAGCGGCGGAACCCGCGCGGCGCCCACCGACGGCGGAGGCAATTGGAGCGGGACCCCGGTTTCGCGGGCACGGTCCCCGGGCCCGCCGGGCTAGCGCGGGAAGGCAAGTCCCCGCTTCCCCTCCCCCTCCACGTGCCGCTGGAGGCATCGGCGAGTCTGCAAACACCGGCTTCCCGCCGCTCCCCGCCCGGCCCCGGGCCGCACTCACCGGGAGAGCTGGCTGCAGGCGCAGCGCCAGCGCGCAGAGCCAGAGCCAGAGCGCAGCGCGCCTCATGCTGCCCGGACCGGCGGCGGGAGCGCTGCGGGCTGCGGGGATCGCGGCGACGCCGCGCGGTACGGACTGCGCGGGGCTCCGCGCCGGCTCCGCCGGGTCGTTGCGCGCGGCACCCTTCGGGCAATGCCCCGCGCGCGGCTGTCCCTGGCGAGGGCTGCGGAATCCGCCGGCTGCAGTCCGCTCTCTACCTCTGGATTCCTCTCCGCCCGGCTCGGCTCCAGCCCTCACCTCTCCCGCCGAGCTCCGCCTTATAATAAACCCGCAGGCCCTTAGCCGTTGCAAAAACTAGCCCCCCACCCCCAGCTCGCCTAGTCTCGGGGCCAGCCCCAGTCCCCACCCCCTAGGACCCCGCCCTCTGAGCCACCCAGCCCGGCCCCCTTGGAACGCCCCACCCCCGGCGTCCCGGCCCCGCCCCCATCCCCGCCCCCTCCCGCACCGCCGGGGGGACCTCGCCTTCCTCCCGAGCTGTGGTTCCCACAGGCTGTTTTGAGTGGCGTTTCAGCTCCGCTGCTCCCGGGTGGCGGGATCGGGGCACCCCCTTCCGCCCTGGCTCAGTATATTGGGGGCGCTGACCGTGAGAGGGGCGGGAGGAGCGGGCGTCGGTCTTCGACCGTGGGCGCCAATCTTACAGCGCCCTCTGGGCGTGGGCACCCAGCGTCCTCCAGGTGTGTTCGACTCCGAGATCCCGGCGGCGGCGGGACAGCTTTACGGGCTGTGCGGGGCCCCGGGGTGATGGGGCCTTAAACCGATGGAGCCCTCCCCTGCCTCTCCTTCGACTGCCAAAGGGGTCCCTGCGTCCTCACTTCCCCAAGTACAGGTTCCCACAGGCCCTCGCGTTCTGCCATCACGCTAGAAAGTGGTGGAAACTTGGGGCCTTACTTTGAACAGAGGTACATGCTCAGGACGGGCTGTAAAAATAAAGAGAGAGAAAGAAAGAGAAAAGGAAAGAAAGAAAGAAAGAAAGAAAGAAAGAAAGAAAGAAAGAAAGAAAGAAAGAAAGAAAGAAAGAAAGAAAGAAAGAAAGAAAGAAGAGAAAGAAAAGAAAGAAAGAAAGAAAGAAAGAAAGAAAGAAAGAAAGAAAGAAAGAAAGTTAGTTTGTTTTCTGTGTCTTTCGATGGAAGACTGCCCTCTCCCTTCGTCCTCTTAGCTAAAAGGAAAAATAAACGGCTTCCTTCCCAGGGCAGACAGCCTCTGGCCAGCGGATCTGATGAGGGCCGCTTGAGTTCCTGCTCCTTCGTGAGTCCCTAAGACGTCCTAGGCCTCAGGGTTTCCAACACCAGTCAGCCACCTCTGTGCAAGAAGGCTGTGGAAGGCCTCTGGGTGTCGCACAAATGGCCTTGAGGGAAAAGGGGAAGAAGCTGCCAGGCTCTGCCTGCAGTCTGGTAGGCAGGAGAGATGGCGCCAAATGACCTTCGTACCTGGACCTGGAGACCAAAGATGGCATCCTCCTCACCCACCTTCTGCAGGCAGTGGGCAGGGCAGGCCTCAATTGGCCTGAATTGGGAACCAAAAAGTTCTCCTGAGGTGTCTTGGCCTCTCAGCAGTTTCCAGTGTTTCTCTTTAAATGGTTTAAACGTGGGGCGCCTGGGTGGCTCAGTCGGTTAAGCGTCCTACTTCAGCTCAGGTCACGATCTCGCGGTCCGTGAGTTCGAGCCCCGCGTCCGTGAGTTGGAGCCTGCTTCCGATTCTGTGTCTCCCTCTCTCTCTGCCCCTCCCCCGTTCATGCTCTGTCTCTCTCTGTCTCAAAAATAAATAAAACGTTAAAAAATATTAAAAAAAAAAATGGTTTAAACGTTCCTGGGTCCTGGGCTATACAGGCAGGACCAGCCACTGTGGGCCCTGGGTTCTCCACCCACCCAGCAGGTTTTCCAGGCACTATGCAGCCTCCTGTGTCCCCATCTCAGCCACACTCCCCTGTCAGAGCACTAAAAGGTGAGGCCCCTGAACAGCAACATAGCCCTGTTTTTGCCCCTTCCCTGAATCCCTGTTTGACCTTGGGCAACTCCTGTTTTGAGGTCTCTGTTTCCTCAGCTTTGTCTTTGGGGGATAAGAGATCCTTATCAGGGTTCTTGGGGCCTACTGCAGGGTCTCTGAGTGCCTGGCATCACGGATCGTCCAACAGCATGACACCAGGCAGGGTCTCTCCAGGAGCTCAGAGAGTCCTGCTGGGTTAAAAGGCCCTTTTAGTAGAAAATCCATGTGTCTCCCAGGGGCTGGCTCCACGGGTCTAAGGTTAGTTCTCTGGCCCTCTCAACCCAAAGTGGAGGGAAAATAGGTCAGTTCAGGATCCTGCTTTGGTCTACTGCACAAAATCGAGAAAGTTGGGGTCTGAGGGGTTTGATGGAGTCTTTTCAAAAATCACCAATTTAGTGTTTCTTTCCAACAGTGCATTTGCCCCAGATCAATGTGTATTTCTTTGGGCAGACTAGGAAGAGGAAGGACCCAACAGAGGGATCTCAAAGAAACATGTACAGAAAGAAGGGAATTAGAAGGTCAGGGCTTGCCTTTGACCTAGCTGACCCCTTCTTGCTTCTCCCCCAGCCCAAATTCTTTAGGAAAGCCTCTTCCTTGAGAAGCTGCCTCAGAGATACAGCCCTTTGGAATGTGACAGCAACATCGGTACATATGCACAGGTATGGCCGTCCATCCCTGCTGTACTCATTGGCCCCTTCCTTGGGAGCCCCACCAAGCCTTCATACACCTAACGTCTTAAGGGTTAATGTCTGGCTGAGCAGGGGGCTTCTAGCCTCCCCTGTGGAGGGACTAAGGCAGGGTCTCCATCCTGACTTGTGTTCCTAACATGGCTTATTAAGTATGTTCAGTATCATCCCTGGTGAATCATAACTGCCTTGAATGTTGCTTCCTTTTCCCACTAAGAGAAAGAAAGTTCTGGGAAGGCAGGGCCAGCATCTCCCCCACCCCATTTCTCTCATTCTTCCCATGGGCACCTGTTGCCACTTGGAGGCGGGGCAGCCTGTGGAGAGCAGGCAAGAAGAGGCCGGCCCTGCGTGGTGCGTGTGGTGCCTTGGGCACCGGCTGCCCTTCACTGCGTGAGACACCTGAACTGGCACAGGCATCCTCTGAGCAAGTTGGCATCTGTCAAAGCTTAAAATGCACTTGGGACGCCTGGGTGGCACAGTCGGTTAAGTGTCCAACTCTTGATCTTGGCTCAGGTCATGATCTCACGGTTCATGAGTTCAAGCCCCACATCGGGCTCTGCACTGATGGCATGGAGGCTGCTTGGGATTCTGTCTCTCCTTCTCTCTCTGCCCCTCCCCTGTTTGTGTGCACGTAGCATGCACACACGCACTCTCTTTCTCTTTTTAAAAAAATTTTTTTTTTAATAAAATAAAATGGACTTAGCCTTCAACTCAGGGACTCTGCCCCAGTGAATTTATTTTTCAGAAGTATTTTCACCAGTGTCCCAAGAGGCATGTTTACATGTTCATCAGTAAAGAAGAAATGAAATAAATGTGGATATTCCCACACGGTGGAAAACTATACAACACTTTTTAAAATAAAGCAGTCTTGGGGCGCCTGGGTGGCTTGGTCGGTTAAGTGTCCGACTTCGGCTCAGGTCATGATCTCACGGTCTGTGAGTTCGAGCCCCGCGTCGGGCTCTGTGCTGACAGCTCAGAGCCTGGAGCCTGTTTCAGATTCTGTGTCTCCCTCTCTCTCTGCTCCTCCCCTGTTCATGCTCTGTCTCTGTCTCAAAAATAAATAAACGTTAAAAAAAATTTTTTTTAAATAAAGCAGTCTTGACATGGGACATTTTTCAAAGCTTGTTTTTAGGTGAAAAAGGCAAGTTAAAGAGTGATCTATATATAGTCTGGCCACAATTTTCTTATAAGAAAAACATGTGTGTAATGTACAGACTATTATACATAATACATTTCTCCTATAGGGGAGGAAAATGGGGTGGGGACAGTTATAGGAGAATTTTTAAGTTTACTCTATAATATTAATTTATTAAATGACAATATATACATATTACTTGTTTAATTCTTTAGAAGTTATTTATTAAATCAGTGGAGATGTTTTTAACCTTACCTAATAGCTTCCCCTCAAGCAGCTGGAATAATAGGACATTTATTGCATGTACCTTACCTGCATTACTAATGGTACAACCAAAACAGCCACCGTCCTGGTGTGGCTCCACCCTCAGCCTGGTGGCAAGATGGCTGAAGTGTTTCCAGCCATCTCAGCTAATACAGCCACGTCCAGAAATGAGGTCATCTCCCCTACACTTCTTCTTTTTTTTTTTTTTTTTTAAGTTTATTTATTTTGAGAGAGAAGGTGCAAGCAGGGGAGGGGCAGAGAGAGAGGGAGACAAAGAGAATTCCAAGCAGGCTCTACACTGTCAGTGCGGAGCCCGATGCGGGGCTCCAACCCACGAACTGTGAGATCATGACCTCAGTCGGAAATCAAGAGTGGGATGCTCAACCGACCGAGCCACCCAGGTGGCTTCTTTTCCCATCTCACTGGCCGGAATTGGTTCCACACCCACCTGAAGCCATGACTGGCAAGCAGAGCTTGAGTATCAGAATGGGTGCAGATTAACCTTCAAGGGGCTTGAATTCAGGGGAGCCAATGTCAAGGACTTCCCAAAGAATATCAGACGCGTGTAAGGGCATTCTTAACATGGTAAAAACACAACTTTTTACTAAGACAGAGTAACTTCTTGTCATGAAACATTTTTTTTAAATGTTTATTTATTTTTAAGAAAGAGAGAGAGAAAGAGTGTGAGCAGGCAAGGGGCAGAGAGAGGAGACACAGAATCCCAAGCAGGCTCCAGGCTCTGAGATGTCAGCACAGAGCCGAATGCGGGGCTCAAACCCATAAGCCGCGAGATCATGACCTAAGCTGAAGTCGGACACTTAACTAACTGAGCCACCCAGGCGCCCCTTGTTGTGAAACATTTTAAAGACAGTTAATTGTTTTATTGTGGACCATTTCAAACATATAATAAAGAATAATGTTCCTCAAAAAATTAAAAACATTTACCATATGATCTAGCAATTTCACTTCTGGGTCTATACTAAAAGAATTAAAACCAGGGACTCAGACAAATATTTGCACACCTGTATTCACAGCAGCCTTATTCACAACAGCTAAGAGGTGGAAGCCACCCTTGTAGCCACTGACAGATGAGTGGATAAACAAAATGTGGTGTAAACATAAAGTGGGAATATCATTCCACCGTAAAAAGGAAGGAAATTCCGATTCATGCTATAACACTGATGAACCTTGAAGACTTTATGCTAAGTGAAATAAACCAGTCAGTCACAAAAGGACAAATACTGTCTGATTCCATTTATGTGAGGTTTCTGAAGTAGTCAAATTTATAGAGACAGAAAATAGAACAGTGGTCTTTGCTTGGGTTTGAAGGGAGGAGGGAATGGGACATTATTGCTTACCAGGTATGGAGTCTTAGTTTGGGAAGATGAAAAAAGGTCTAGAGAGGGAAGGTGGTGATGGTTGCACAACATGAATGCACTTAATGCTACTGAGTTGTACACTTAAAATTGTTGAAATCGTAAATTTTGCATTGTGTATATTTTACGATAAAAAAGAATGCAAAAGAACCCACCTCAGTTGCAATCCCCCCAAAATAATAATATAATGAAGACCTATGTGACTACCACTCAGTTTAATCTGAACAGGATCTTCTTTCTTCTCTTTTCATTATTTTTGTATGAAATGAAACATTACAATGGAGTCTTCTCCTTTAGCCATGTTGATACATGTGGCGGCTCTGGGTCACTTATCTTAACTGCTGCATTATCATTTATTGTATGCATATACCACGGTTTATTTATCCATGGACATTTGGTTGTTTCCAGTTTTTCAATATTATACACAATGTTGCAATCAATTCTTGTGCTTTTCTCCTTGAGTGCGTGCAGAGACTTTCTCTAAGAGTAGATAGAGCTGGGTTTAAGGTACAAATATATTGAGCTTTGTTAGGAATTGCTCTAATTTCTCTAAGCAAATTGCTCTCCAAAAGGGTCCATAGCAATTTATACTCTCAGCAGCAGTTATGAGAGTGCCCATTTTTCTACATACTCTGTATGACCTGGCATTTATTGGGCCTTTTATATTTTGCCACTCTGATTGCAAGTAAAATATCTCGTTGTCATTTGATTTTGAATGGCCCTACCATTATGAAACATGGATCCTTTTATTGCTGACTGCCTGAGCAGATACCACTCGTTGCTTCCTATATTTGTTTTCTTCTCCTTTTTCAGTAAAAGAACACCTAAATTTCAACTGGCCCTTTGGCCATCCAAAATGAAGATTCTCTTTCCCAGCATCACCACAGCTCTATGTAGCTGCCTGATGATGGGACATGAGCAGAGATGGTCGTATGTACATTCAGGGAACGAGCAGAGACGGTTGTACATATGTTCAGGGAGCGTCAAAGGGAAGAACAGTTCCTTCTTTCCTTTTTTCTTTCCTCCTGGTTGGGATGCAGATATGGCTACAGCTGGAGCAGTCATCTTGGACAGGAAGTGAACTTGAGAACAGAGACCATGCCTGGCAGAGGACCAGGTTAGGAGCGTCGGGTGCCCAGCCAGTGAGGCGGCACACCAGCCTTGCCCTGCCCATGCACACATGTGGATGATGGACCTCTGCGTTGCTTCAAAAACTGTTATCCTGGATTTTCCACCCCTTGCCAGAGAATCTAACTCTGACAATACTCTGGTCAATTTGGCCTCCTGCATGTAACCCAAGAGAGTGTGGGGAGGACAGTTGTGTGGGGGGAGGAGGGAGAGGGGGATAGTTCCAAAGATGCTGCCCATGATACGACCCCACCAGCTCCCCAGTGCTGGACTGTCTTAAATTTTGGATTTGACTCAAGTCACCTAACAACCTCGGTCCCCAAAAGAAGTCTTGATGAGAAATAGGCTGTTCACGCGATGGGGTGTTTTCAGAATCTGAAGCCCATACAGTCTGTTCTGCTCACACTGCTGGGGACCATGCTCAGCAGGTGGCAGGCATGCAGAGGGGGCTCCACAGGAAGCCCTCACCCCAGTCCTCAGTGGGGCTGTGCTGGAGTCCAAAGTGACACACGAAGAATGAGAGGCCCATGGGAAATTTTTGTTTCTTCCATGAAACTTACATGTTGTTTTCACGGATATTGGGAACTGTGTAACTACATGTACCGTTGGCACCTTTGTGCTCAGGCGGCTCTAAAACACTGGGTGCCTGGGGGATTGTGACCATCTTGGACTCTACGTCCTGCTTCTCTGTCACCATCCCCACGCCCTGCCTCACCATTATGCTACCTGCCCATTTCTGATGTATAGTTTTGCTTGCCGTTGAAGTTGAGTCTGATATTTGCTAGGATGTCAGCAGGAGAAAAAAAGAGAATAAACACATCCTCTGTAAATAGCACTGGAATTTCCACGTCCAAACCAGAGTTCCTTCCCCAAAGCCGTCCCCTTGGGGGACCGTGTTTATCATCTGATGCTACCCACGCCACCACCCTAGGGAGACCTGAGGACTCTTTGTCTATAAAGATAGCTTTTTTTTTGAGGAAGGTGGACGGTAGTTCATTCATTTGATAAACGTGTCCAGAGCTGCAGTGCTGCCCGGCTCCACCTCTGCAGCAGCCTTCATTGGAGGCTTGGACAGGAAGCTCTCAGGCAGGCAGGTATGCCAACCAGTCTCACCCTCCCAGGTGCCGCCAGACTGATTCATCCCGAGCCACTTCCTGGGGCGGGGCTGCTCGGCCCACAGCAGCCTGTCCCCGCCTCCCAACGACCTGGCTTCAGAGAAGCCAAAGGGCTTTCCCTGACTCAGCCCCGTGTCGGCAAGGGGCGCTTGTGCCGAGGTTGTTAGGGGCCGGGAAGCTGAGGGCCACGTCTGTCTCGCTCACCCCCACCATCTCAGGCGGCCACCAGTTGCAATTCCTCCTCCACATTCTTAGACCACCTTAGCTGTGTGGCCTCGAGCAAGTAACTTAGCCTCTCTGTGCTTTGATTTGCTCCCCTATGAATTGGGGACATACTAGTACCTACTCAGAGAGGTGTCGGGAGGGTAAAAGGAGAGAAGCACCGTGAAAGGTTCAGCACGGTGCCCGGCACACGTTAGCGGCACTGGGGCTGTGATGGTGCACCTGGGAAAGGTGTGTAGAAACTCATCTTCACAGCCCCCTCCCCTGCGACCTGGGCCCGGGGCGCGCCTAAGCCTTCTGAACTCAGCTCGTTGTGACAGCACTTAGCACTCCCCCTGGCACCAGGCCTGGTAAATAGCACTGTTGGAGAAGTTAGGCATTCCAAGGCCCCAGGGGAGACGCTGGGGTGGGCTCTGAAGGGGAAGGAGCTCACAGCAGCCGGGCCGTAGAAGGCAGGGTGTGATGTGGGTGCAGGGATGTGCGTGTAGTGCCTGCGTGTGGCAAGTTCTCTCCTCAGATAGAAGGTAAACCCTGTACTCATCACAGGTTGCACACCAAACAGCCCCCAGGGCTGCATTTGACCTGTAGAAATGTTTTGCCCTTACAGTGTTTTTCTAAAAGAGACATTTCCATAAGGAAATCACACGTACGAATCCAGATTTCGGATTTTCTAAAAGAATCAGAAGAGCTAGTAACACTGGACCCCCCTCCCGTTGTGGCAAGGACCAGCTAAAGCCGCGACTCATGACATGTATGCATTTCTAGGACATTCACCACCTCCTGGGCCCTGCGGGAGTCGACTTCCAAGAGGCTCTGGCATGAGACTGCAGTTGACCTCTGGCCCTGCCTCCCTGGGCAAGTCACACAAGCCCTCTAAGCCTTAGCTTTGTCATCTGTAAAAGGCATCTAAGACTAGTCCCTTCCTCACACCGTCGTGAGGGGGGATGGGATAATATATGTAGAGCACCTGGCGCCTGGCACATAGCAAGTATTTTATACTTTCCAGCTATTGCTGCTGTTGCCTCTGGTACCAGCTCATGATTTCAGGATCAAAACTGACCTCCGTGGAGACTGGAAAGGACCTTCCTTAACTTGGACAGCTTGTTTTCTCCCCAGGTGAAACCGCTGCCAGCTGGAAATGACTACACTGGGGGGAAATTTTTAAAAATCCCCTCTGTTCCATCTACTGATCCCTTCCTCCCCACCCGCCCCATCCCCACAACTCTTGGCAACCTTTTACCTTCTTACGGTCTCCATAGTTTTGCCTTTTCCAGAACATCATATGGTTGGAATCTGGTATGCAGCCTTTTCCGATGGGCTTCTTTTCACTGAGCGATATGCATTTCAGTTTCCTCCATGTCCTTTCACGGTTTGATAGCTCATTTCTTTCTATTGCTGACTAATATTCCATTGTCTGAATGTATCCATTTGTTTATCCACTCACCTACTGAGGGACATCTTGTTTGCTTCAAAATTTGGGCAGTTATGAATAAAGCTGCTGTAAACATCTGTGTCCCATCTTTCGTGTGGGCCTAAGTTTTCAACTCATTTTTGGGTAAATAGCTAGGAGCATAGGTCATATGGTAAGACTTCCTTACACATGACTTAGGAATTCTGCATAAATGAATATAGCTCATGGTTATAGCTTGTGTGCACTATAGTTCTGTTTTGTCTCCAAGGTTGTTTTAGTTTTGTAGAATAACCTGGGAAATTTTCACTGTTGTCCACACTCTGTAAAATTTTATATAAACTAGGAATTATATGTTCCTTGAAGATTTACAGAACTTGCCCTTTAAACAGTCTGGGCTCATGCCTTTATTTTAAGAGTGTATCTTTTTTTTTTTTTTCTTTTTAATCTTTATTTTTATTTTTGAGAGAGACGGAGTGTGAGCAGGGAAGGGGCAGAAAGAGGGAGCCACAGAATCCGAAGCAGGCCCCCGATGTGGGGCTCGAACTCAGGAACTGTGAGATCATGACCTGAGCTGAAGTTGGACACCCAACTGACTGAGCCACCCAGGTGCCCCTAAGGTTATATCTTTGACTCTCCTCTTTTTCCTTTGATCCCCCCAACCTTTTTTTTTTTTTCTTTTTTGCCATCTTGATCATCTTTAGGTGTACATTTCAGTAGTAAGTATACTCACTCATTGTTATGCAGATCTCCAGAACTTTTTCATCATGCAAAGCTGAAATTCTACACCCATTAAACAGTAACTCTTTGTTTACTTCTCCCCCAGTCCCTGGAAACCACTGTTCTGTTTTTATAAACTACTTTAAATAACTTCATATGAGGGGAATCAGACAGTATGTCTTTTTGTGGTGTCACATACTATAATGTCAAGTTCAATCATGTTGCAGCCTGTGTCAAAACCTCCTTCCTGGGGCGCCTGGGTGGCTTAGTCAGTTGAGCGTGGGCTCTTGATTTTGGCTCAGGTCATGATCCCAGGGTTGTGGGATCCATGCCTTACATGGGCATGGAGCCTGCTTGAGATTCTCTTTCCCTCTGCTCCTCTCCCTTGCGTGCACTCCCTCTCTCTCCTTCCTTCTTAAGGCTGAACAATATTCCATTGTATGTATACCACATTTTGTTTATTCATCCGTCCATTGATAGATTGTTTCTACCTTTTGGTCGTTGTGATAATGCTACTATGAACACAGGCATACAAATATCTCTTCAAAATCCTACCTCAATTTTCTTTTAATGTTTATTTTTGAGAGGGGAGAGGCAGAGAGGGGGCGAGAGGATCTGAAGCGGGTTCTGTGCTGACAGCAGCAACCCCAATGTGGGGCTTGAACTCATGAACTGTGAGATCATGACCTGAGCCAAAGTTGGACGCTTTGAGCCACCCAGGCACCCCCTACTTTCAATTCTTTTAAACATATAGACCCAGAAGAAGGATTGCTGAGTCATATGGTAATTTTTAATATTTTGAGTAATCGCCAAACTGTTTACAATAGCAGCTGCACCCTTTGACATTCCCAACAGGGCACAAGGCTTCCAGTTTATGCACATCCTAAGACTTGCTATTTTCTGTTTGACAGTAGCCATGATCAGTGATATCCCATTGTGGCTTTGATTTGTGGTTACCTAATGATTAGTGATATTCAGCATCTTTTTTCATAAGCTTGTTGGACATTTGTACATCATCTTTGGAGAAATTCACTTCCTTTGCTGAGTTTTTAATCCGGTTGGGTTTTTTTTTTCTTCTTGGCTTGTAGTTCTTTGTATGTTCTGGATATTGACCCCTTATCAGATACATGATTTGCAAACGTTTTCCCCCATTCAGTGCCTTTCCACTTGGATTATTCCCTTTGCTGCACAGATGATTTTAAGTTTGATGCAGCCTCACTTATCTATTTTTGCTTTGTTGTTTGAACTTTTAGTGTCATATGCAAAAAATGATTGCCAACCCCAAAGCCATGAAGCTTTTCTCATGTTTTCTTCTAGGAGTTTTATAGTTTTAGGTCTTTCATTTGGGGCTTTAATCCATTTTGAGCTTTAATCCAATTTTTGTGTTTGGTGTAAGGGTCCAACTTCATTCTTTTGCAAGAGGATATCCTATTTTCCCAACACCATTTCCTTTCCCTATTGCATGTTCTTGGCATTCAATGTTGAAGATCATTTGACCATATATGCAAGGGTTTACTTCTGGGCTCTTTATTCTTTCCTATAGATCTGTATGTTTGTCTTTATCTAGTACCACAAATTTCTGTGAAAAATTGAGGTATAATTGACATATAACAGTATATTAGTTTCAGGTGTATAACATGCAGTTATTTGTATATACCGCAAAATGATCAATCACAATGTGTGGTTAACATCCAAACACTGTTTTGATTACAGTAGGTTTTGATATCAGGCCATGTGAGACCTTCCTTCAACTTTGTGGGTTTTTTTTTTTTTTTAAAGAGTTTTTCTTTTTAATGTTTATCTATTTTGAGAGAGCGAGCGAGTGAACACACAAGCAGGGGAGGGTCAGAGAGAGAGAATCCCAAGCAGGCTCCGTGTCATCAGTGCAGAGCCCCTTGGCAGGGCTTGAACTCAAACCTTGAGATCACAACCTGAGCTGAGATCAAGAGTCTGACGCTTAACCGACTGTGCCACCCAGACGTCCCAAGCATGTCTCATTTTTAACCAATCAAATCTATTCCTTTTTTGTGAAGTTTATTATTAATCCCTTCTACCATTTTTGGTAATTTTGTTATTTTACTAGCTTCTTAAATTATCTTCAGACTTTCTTAGCTAAATATTTTTTCTCTGGTCTTTGGCCCAAATCTCCCAAGTTTTGATATATAGCACCATTACTCATTTTGAAGTTGGCCCAAATGGTTTATTCCAAATTAGTTTAGTTCTTTAACCTAGGAGTTAAGAAGTGTATTTTAAACGTGTCTAAGATATATGTCTAAATAGATGTATTTCTAAGATACATTTTTGGCCTTTTCGAATTCTCTTCAGTGAAACCTCGTACATTCTATTCAACTGAACGTGTCTTGTAGGTCACAATGGGACTTTCAAAGTCGGGGCAGGGAAGGCTCCCAAACATCCCCCTTCTCCTCCAGGGCGGTCCACACGCTTTCCTCCTAGCCCCTGCTGTACAAGGGACCCACCAGGTGTTGAGACCCATCTTTTCAGGGCTTCTTCCCATAAAAGGCCTCGGGTGAGACTTAGGTGCGGTGGGAGCTGGCCATGTGATGGAACTCTTAACTGGAATTCCTACTGCCGACTTTGGCCTCTCTCCAGTTTCCCACTACTTCCACAGCTTTGCCCAACTTGTGGGCAAGTCCTCTATAGCACTGCACCTGTCACTCCCACTGCTCAAGGATGTGACAACTCCTTATTATCATCCTGGAAGCTGGACATATCAGGGCAAAGCTACTTTTAAATCAATTAGGGCACATGGGTGGCTCAGTTGGTTAAGCGATCAACTCTTGATCTCTGTTGAGGTCGTGATTTCACAGTTCCTGGGATCAAGCCCCGCGACGGGCTCAGCACTGACAATGCAGACCCTGTTTGGGATTCTATCCCTCTACCTCGTACCTGCTTGCACTCTGAAAATAAACTTAAAAAAATTTTTTTAAATATTCCCCCAGCCCCCAACAGTTTTGTTAACTCACTAGGAGTCAGTCACTCACTGCCTCTGCACAGAACCTATCTCATCCAATTCTCACAATTTTAGGAGGGAGGTCTCACTTCCGTTACCTACACATCAGGAAACTGAGGTTTAAAAGATGAAGTCATTTGCCTAACTACGTAAAGCTAAAGATTTGGAATCTGGGAAACCTAATTCCAGAGTCCAGACCCTGAACCATTACACTTGGATGCCCAAGAAAACTTGAATTAATCTCAACCTAGCCAATTTCTTCCTTCAACTACCAAATGGAATACAGGGTTTAAGTTCCTGGTAAATATTTAGAGAAAAACAAGTTCTGTGATTGAAACCTAGAAGAAATGAGAAATTGTCTACAGGATATGGAGGAAATGACATTCAATAAAACTTCCACCCAGTTCTGAGCTTCCTGTAGGATCTGTCCTACAGTTCTCGTAGGTTCTTACCATCAAGTACTCCTCAGATTCAAGGTTCTGTGGGCAATCAGGACAGTATTCCTACTTTACAGATGGTACCACAGAAGCCTAAAGGGTTAAGTTTGCCCAAGATTACACAACCTACACTCACCCTAGGGACCGGAAAATGGAGACCCCCTCGTGCCCTGCAGCCTCCTAGAAGTGAGCCTTGGTGACACCATGCTCCCGGCCTTCTCACTTGTGTTCACAGAGGAATTTACTGTCTGGAGCATCCAAATCACATCAGCTAGGCCCTTTAAAGTTAGCTAGATAAGACAGACTGTGAACACTGCTCCTCTGGGGTTCCTCTGCCCTTCTCCCCTGAACTCCAACCTTCCTGAAAAAATCACTGTCAGGAGGGCAAATGGAACGACTACTGCCAAGGTCACTTTAGGACTTTTCTTTGGTCAGTAAGCTAGTGTGGGAGGATGTAATATTTATTTCTTCAAGGGTCTTTTAACACTACGATGTGGGATAGGTCAACAATTCCAGAAGGATTGCTTTCAGCTCAGAACAGAACCAGACGAAGATACAATTAAAACTGGCACAATGTGTATGATGAAAATTCCTTTTCCCATGTATTTTTATGTAGACCTCCGCTCTGGATTCTATCAAATTATCTGTATGGCTTAAAATAAACAGCTATAGAAGGGAGAGGTGAATGGAAATAGTATTAGCATTAGTTGAGAATTGGGATCTATGTATCTATTTAAGATATTCTCAATTCTTAAAATCAGTGACCTAAGTAGTACTACCCATGGTACAGATGTGGCCTTGAGCCTTAGATCAGTTAACACACACAAGTTCACAAAGTTTATGAATCACCAGGTAAATTCCAAATCCATGCCTGAACGCAAACTGCACTTCTCCTTTAAACAACACTGTTTCTAAAAGTTCATGTGGAAAGGAAACAAACACCTATAGGTAAAGATAAGTGATTTAATTTAATCCTGAAAACAACCTTGAAGAAGTATCATTTTATCAAGTAAACAGCCTGAAAGTTTCATCCTATGAAGTGTGTAATCACTCTATGTAATTAGAGATGAATACTAATCAAAGACACGGATATCATCAGAGTAATCAGTAGCCCCAGATTAGCATCCATGGGATAAAAATATTTTTTCCTTAAATCAGAGTAAACTTGAATGGGCAATCTGAATTATAATTGAGGTACAGAAGGGTATTTTATCTAGAGAAAAACACAAGACCAGGTTTATTTCATACAATGTTATTCACACATTTTTCATTTTCTAATTTATACATAATATACAAAGTGAAGATAACATTATTTCATATGAACCAAGAAGAGCCAGGACTTAGACAAACTGGTCCAGAAACAATCCATTATCAAAAGGAGACACTCAAGAGTGAAGTCTAAGTGGTTCTGCCCAATTAAAGTTTCTTTATTCTGAAATGTCAGAGTTTAGCAAAACTCCATGCCAACTTATTAAATGGTGGAATCAGAGAGGTGGGCACCAAAATGGCAGACTGTAAAATTTCTAGAACAACAGATATTTTTCTAGAATAGGCCCCAAAGTATTGGGAAGATTGGGGTGTCGACACTGGGATACATGGGAACATCAAAACCCCAAGAAGAAGGTTCAGTTTCCCAGCTATCCCCAAGACTTTCTAAGTTTGCAGGACAAAGGAAAGCCAGGAATTCAACTGTGCAAATCCAGGAAAGTCACTATCAATCTCCAACAAGGACGATTTGGATCATGATCAGCTCACGACTGTGAGTGGATACTGGGAGCAAAAGTTCGACACAGGGCCAAGACACTCTGAGGCTGGCAAAACAAAGTAGGACGGGAAAAGAGCAGCTTTGTATGGGTGGGGGGAGCACTGCCACTGTTGACTGGGACATGCTGATGAACCAGTAGGACTATGAGAGGGGACAGTGACAAGTGGTTGGATGTAATGGACTCAACATGGAATGTTGGGTTAGAAAACTAGAATAACTCAAAGTCAAACATGAAAAAGTATGCCTGGCACCCCAAACTTTATGCCATTATTTTTAGGTTCATGATAAGAACAGCTAAGTGATAAAACCTTTATATTCAATATTGTGCTCAGAAGAATGCTTTTCTTCTGCAGACTTCTAATAAAAAAATCCTTTACATGTTCAATCGAAAGAGATAGCATGGTTCATTAGTTGTCAGCACTAAACAGAAGTGGGTCAACATAAATGGTTTTATACAAAATACTGACTTCAACAAAATACAAAGCACTTTCTTTATCTTTCAGAAACTGAATATACAAAGCAAGTTTTTTTTTCCAAAATATTTTCATAGGCAAAGGATTAAAAACGATTTTAATTATACACATATGGTCACAATTTTGCCTTAAAAAGATTGTTGGGAAATGTACATAAGGCCGCTTGTAAATGTACATCATGTTACTGTTATGTCCTATGTCCAGAGAAAAAAATGTTATCATACAGATTTGCTCTTACTTGGGAATAGGCTATTCAAAAATACAGTACTCTTCTGTACAAAGAAAAAAGTCACATCACATTTAATAAGATGGAAAAAGCATTGGCCTCCATGATAACCAAAAATCTCAGTCCAATACTTTCTATTATGCACAATACCCTGACTTCTTGAAAGTGATCCAAATCCTAGTATGTCCATATTAACAGAGTCAACAACTATGTTATAAAAGAAAATGTTTCCCACAATAATAAAAAGAAAGCTGGTTCATACTTCTGAAACCATATAAAGATAAAAAATTTTTAAAAAATCACTCTCGATTTGGAGAAATAAATTTACATTATACAACACTATATGCCAGGTCAAATAGGGCAGGGACATAAATGTACACTAAAATGCAAATGTTTCCCAAAGAGATAAAACAAATTCCATTTACAGCATGAAGGTTTACAAATGTACACCTGTACAACCAAGGAAAGCATCACTACTAAATTAGCAAGGCTTTTATAATAAACATTGAAACAAGATTTGCTTTTAAAGTGTAAACTTACATCTATTACTACACACACAATGCATATATTTATAGGAAGCAAAAAAAGCTATCTGAATATGTAGTCATGCTTAAATGTTGAGCTATCAAATTCACTTTTCAGTGGCCCCTTTTCACCTCTATCTGGTTCCTACTTTTGCAAAGTCTACTATGAAAAAGCAAAATAAAGCTCAACACTTCCTCAACATGTCCTTGTAATCCTATAAGCAAAACAATATACAAATTTCTACTCTTTCTCAGATTGCAAACCAAACTGAAAAGTTAAAATGGGACTTAACTTTTCATTTAGTGCACTTAACTGAATGGAAGTGTCACCATGATTTTTTTCTTACCTCTTACAACAATTACATATGTAAGTATATACAATACTTCTGTACATTGCCAGAGACATTTTAGGGCAGTATTTGTATTAAAACCATATCCATTGTAAATAATGTAAGTTCTTTCATCTCAGATCATTTAATTCTTATCTTACTTGCGGAGATTTTATTTGCATGATAGTTTGTGAATTACCAAAATACAACTTAACCTTCTTTTTAAAATATTAATAATATTTATGCAGTTGATTGTTAATTGGTTATAAAAGGCTTCACACAAAGGACAAAAAAAAAAAATAAGGACTATATTTCTATATACATCTCTATAAACCTGTTGTGCTATGGGGTCCGTAGACCTACCAGACTGCAAGCCAGTTTATTAAAAGAATACTGTACTTTTTCCTTTAAAAACTATTTTTTGTGACTTTACAAGGTAAAAATTTACAAAATATGTGACAGCTTTTTTTTTGATAGTTACATCATATACAGGCATTCTGTGCTTTGCCAGCAATCCAATCTGATAGGTCTCCACTCAGGGCTGAATATAATTTATAATTCACCACCCCCACCCCCCCAAATATACACAAGAACCTTAAAAAATTTACAAATGGATGAATAAAGTCAATAAATAGTTTTGCTTTAAAAAAAAATTTGAAGATTCATAGTTGAGTTGTGTTTTGATAATTCACAAAAGAAACATTCTTTTCACATGGTTACATCATCTTCTTTCTCTTTCCTTTACAGCATTCCATTTGGTGGTCCTCCAATAGGCCCTAGATCTGGGCTATTTTTCAAATAATATTTTTCCAACTTGGCCAGTATATGCTTCCCATATGTGTATTTGCGCAAAGTAGTAATGTGAGGTCGAATCTGAAAAATAAATAATCTGCTTAGTAAATCTAAGTGACTTTGGTTTCTGGTTTCTTAAAAAAGCACTCCTAAATCTGGGTGACTTAGAAAGAATAACTGGAATTTTAATATACAAATCCTTTAAAGAAAAGTTGTTTTCGAAAGTAGTTCATCCTACTCAATCTCTCCAATTATACTCTCAAAACTGTCCAATGAATAAACAAACCACTACTTCTAAACTGTTACATATGCAAATAGTAGACGGGGCTCCAAACATAGCAGGGAAGCATCACGAGTGAATTATTAAGTTCTTTAAAAGTTGATGAAGGCAGAATTTTCTAGCTTAAGTTGGAGACAAAAATTCAATAGGGAAAATAGAGCAAAAGACATAAATGAGCAATCAGATGTGTGATGTGTGATTTTAAATTGTTCAAAATCTCACTAATAGTTTTTAAAATGTAAATGAAACTACTCATTAGAATCATATCATTATCTTCCACACAGACTGGCAAAAAGTTTATAAATAACAACTGGCATTGATGAGATGATGGCAAAACAGGCATTCTTATTATATCTTGGATAGATGTGCAAACATGTACAGATTTTTTTAAAGCAAAACCTGGCTGTGTCTATCAACATGTAAAATGTTTACATACTTGCCCCACAATTCCACATCTAGGAATTTATCCTACAAAACAGTTAATCACGCAAAGACATTCACATACAGCACTGCTTATGACAGTTAAAAACCTGGAAACAATCCAAATGTCATAAAGATGATAGTGGTTAATGTAATTGTTAAAAAGACGACTGACAATTTTTCTATGTATATACTTTTAAGCAGAAATATTAAATTTTAAAAAGGTAAAAAAAAATTATGATCTACTTCTCTCTATACGACAAGAGGTCCAAAGAAGTTATGTATCTGTCCCTGGTTTCTTAATGAATAAATTTACAAAAACATGGAGTATATAGTATTTCTTCCAGTGGGTTTTCTTTTTCTTTTTTTTTTTTTTTAAGTTTTTCTTTGGAGTGAGCGAGCGAGCGAGCACATGGACGACCAGGGAAGGGGCAGAGGGAGAGGGATAATCCCAAGCAGGCTCTGTGCTGTTAGCACAGAGCCCAATGCAGGGCTGGATCCCAGGAACTGTGACATCATGACCACAGCCAGAATCAAGTTTCTGAATGAGCCACACAGAACCCCCACATCTAGTGTTCATTTTAACAGTAAGTTTTCCTATGGAAATTTATGAGCTAGATTCTAGAGAGAAGACAGAGATAAAAAAAAAAAACAAAAAAAAACCCAAATTCTCTTTAGAAAAATGCTTAAAAAAAAAAAACCCAAATTCTCTTTAGAAAAATGCATTACATTAGTGAGAAAACCTAATTAGATTTTAAAATCAATGTTCAACCCATGTATCATGGCAAATCAAATATATCTCAATAAGATGGGGATGGGCAATGCTAAAGGCAGGTTAAATAGATGAAAAATAAATTTGATTTTATTGAGATTACTTTAAGAATTTTAATAAAAGGGTACACCATACCTACATTTGTCAAAGGTTATCCATTGATTTTAGATTTTTTTTCTCCAGTTACATCACATGAGGAAATTAAAACCTAGGAAGTTAAAATTGTATCCTGAAAGTCACACAAATTGAATCATCTATTTTAAGTGCTATAAGCTGTATTACCTTATGCATGATTATCTTTCTCTGGGCAGGTTCAGCCATATCAATCATCTTCTGAACCACGTAATTGGCATACTGGTCCTTCATCATGGTGTATAAGGCACTGTGAGCACCATCATTCTGGCAGCAAACTTCATCAATCAGTAAAGCTCTCTCAGCACGGGAGGCATGGGTAACACACTTTTCTACTACATTGCTAAAAATTCAAGTATATACACAAAAAATTATTTTGTTACTTTTTCCTTTATAGTAAATTTCCCTTGGTTTTAAAAGAACTTGCTTAACACATTGGAAGACAAAAGACTGAAGATGGTATTCTCTTACCCTTTACTTTCAAAAACAAACAAAAAAAAAGAGTTAGTATTATAGAGTAACCCATACTGGATATTCACAAGTGTAATTACATGCCTCTTAAAATTAAAATTACAAAGAGGAAACTAGAGACTAAGTCATTAGTAAGGTCTGAGACTTTCATTAATAAGCACTAAACTAATTTGCATTTATAGGTTTGGGGAGACCAATCATTTTCTGAATACAGACTTCAAAAATGGAATATACATAAGCAGATGGATTTGTCATGAGGAGTCTTCAAGAATAAAAGGAATAGTCTGTATGTGCTTTTTCCCTCTACTAAAAGAAACATATATTTGAATGTCATATTCTACACGCATTTGTTTACTAATAAAAGAGTTGAAAGAACTGACCCTTGGAATTAGAAAATAGTGCAATACCTGGCAAATTTGTGTTGACTCAGGGCTAAGACTTTTCCTCGGATTTCAGAAACAATTTTGCTTTTGTCTTCAGGTCGACCGTGTTCCAAGACATGCTGAATAACGTAATTGCCATACTGATCCTAAGTACAGATGTTTAAAAATTACTTTCCTTAAGTCACCCCTTAAAAATAATGACTATTCTTTAGAAAGATACTATTTTTCTGAAGATCCAGTAGTATACAATCAGGAGAATACACGAAGCTTTTTTGTCTTACTGTGTGTTTTTACAGTGTGTTAATTTAGGAAAAATTACATTTCCCTATATTCTGAACCACTGTCAGAAACACATAAACATTGACAACTATTACGGAGTTCATACCTGTACCAACTGCTCTGTATGTTGGTGGAGTTCCTCTAAGATAGGTAAAGTCTGCTCTGCAGTGCAATGCTCGAGGATGCGCTGGATCACTCTGCAGCCGTAAGGATGAGTTGAAAGTACAAACACCTTAAGACAAGTGCAAGAAATACATTTACTTTATCTGGCATTTCTGGAAAGTTCTATGAGGCAGACAGGTTTTTGATGACATGCTGAATTAATCTAATATAGAAGGGTGGGGAGTCACCTCTAATATGACTACCATCCTATTGGTAAAGACTGGAAAGTGAGGTGCTCAATTCAGGAGCTAACAGATATTTTGATCAAAAGGAACCTAACCAGATATGTATTAGTTACTAATTGATATTTATTTTCTGTGTTTTACTGTACAGTCTTAAGTCTTCTTCCCTCCTTTACTTCTTCCCGAAAATCTGGAGAACACTGTTGGGTTTCTAATAGCTGTGATCCCAAAGTAATACAATTGATGGGGTGCCTGGGTGGCTCAGTCGGTTAAGGGTCTGACTTCAGTTCAGGTCATGATTTCACGGATAATGAGTTCAAGCCCTGCATTGGCCTCTGTGATGACAGCTCCAAGCCTGAAGCCTGCTTTGAATTCTGTGTCTCCCTCTCTCTGCCCCTCCCTTGCTAACACTCTCTCTCTTGCTCACAAATAAAGATTAAAAAAAAATTAAAAACAAAGTAATACAACTGAACTTTTATTTCCATATTTTTCAGCTTCAAAAAAATGAAGCTATCTATTGACGCACTCTATTAAAGAGGCAGAAATCACTGTACATTCAGTTTTGTCTCCTATTTTTGTCTGTCATTACTGGGTATTATAATCTTGTGACTTAGGAAAAATGTGTTAACACTCCAATGCTAAAAGAATGCCCTGCTAATTAGAAGACAAAAATAAACCTTACTTGTCCTTTGAAAGCATCAATGATGAACTGTAGTGACTGTGGCTGAACACATTCAATACATTTTTGTACAACATGGTTTCCATTCTGATCTTTCACACATTTGAGTACATGCCCATCTAGCTCCTTTACCATTTCACTCTGCAAAGAGAAGATGACATTTAAAAAATTACCTCATCAAGAAACGTTAACAGGATTAGAAAGAGTACAAAAGTATACTCAAAAATGTGTTGGCAATATTGTAGATATCAAAGTTTAAAATCCATACTCCCTGCCCCTCCAAACGGAAATTGAGATGGTTACCAAAACATTTCGTAGGATTGCAATGTAAATGACACTTGTTAAAAAATAACCTAGGGGGGGCGCCTGGGTGGCTCAGTCGGTTAAGCGTCCCGACTTCAGCTCAGGTCACGATCTCGCAGTCCGTGAGTTCGAGCCCCGCGTCGGGCTCTGGGCTGATGGCTCAGAGCCTGGAGCCTGCTTCCCATTCTGTGTCTCCCTCTCTCTCTGCCCCTGCCCCGTTCATGCTCTGTCTCTGTCACAAAAATAAATAAAAACGTTTAAAAAAAAAATTAAAAAAAAAAAAAAAAAAAAAAAAAAAGCCTAGGGATGGATCCTGAACCTGCCATATTTAAATGACTTTCTTCACTTTGTATACCTTCCACACAACTTTCTCAGCTGACTATAATATACATATACAAATAATTCCAAATTCTATACTTTTTCTCTGCTTAGCACTCCCTTTCCTTCAAATTATTTTTAATACCTACATGAGTCTATTAAGTGCATGGGAAAGGGTAAGGAATTGAGCACTTAAGGGCTATGTGACTTTCACATATTATCTCAATGGTAGGAAGAAAACAGACATTTTAATTCTTTTTTTAATGAGCTTATATTAAAGAACTCATTTAATATAACTTTTCTTTATTATGTGATACTTTCTTCAGGGACAAATCTTTGGGAAATTTTAGATTTTTGTTCATTTAACCAGGAAAAATGACCCTTTCATGTGTATTTCTTTGCTTACTAGTAAGGTTTTCACATTTACAATCTCTCTCACCCAAAGAACTCCCAGCTACCCACTACTCCCAGTTACCTACTACCTACTGAATAACTGTAGAGAAATTCTATTAAGCCAAAATACAACACAGATGTTTAACTATAAACTAAATAACAAAATAAAATGTTACTTAGTTTACAATCCAAACAATACCATTATTAACAGGTTTCTCTAAGGCTTATTCCCTGTGCTTTATATTTTCAAGTATTAAAGACATTTAAAGTCTTTATTATTTACTTATTAAGTGTAACCAACAATGTTATATTAGTTTCAGATGTACAACAGTGATTAAACAATCATACACATTACACAATGTGCACCACAATAAGGTACAGTCACCATACAACGTTATTACATTATTGACTATAATCTCTATGGTGCACTTTTCATCTCTGTGACTTAAATTTTATAACCAGAAGTTTATACTTCTTAATCCCTTTCACCTATTGCCTCCCCATCCTGCTATCCACACAAGAACTTGTTCTCTGTAGTTGAGAGTCTGTTGTTCTGTTTATCAGATTCCACATATAACTGGAATCACAGGTACAGTATTTGTCCTTTCTCTGATTTCACTTAGTATAATACCCTCTAGGTTGATCCATGTTACTGCAATTGACAAGATCTCATTCTTTAAAATATCTTCATTAAAAAAAAAATTTTTTTTTAACGTTTATTCATTTTTGAGACAGAGAAAGAAGGAGAGACAGAGCATGAGCAAGGGAGGGGGAGAGAAAGGGAGAGGGAGGCACAGAATCCGAAGCAGGCTCCAGGCTCTCACCTGTCATAATAGAGCCCATCACAGGGCACAGTGAGATCATGACCTGAGCAGAAATTGAAAGCTCAACCAACTGAGCCACCCTGGCATGCCCAAAATATCTTTATCTATACCAGTTTGAGACTTAGGATCAAGCATTTGTGTAAGCATCTACAATAATCAAAATCTGTTCATCTTGTTCCATTGTGACATATCTTCAATTATTCTAAAACTCAGGATTTCCTCCAGAGTAATGCTATTTTCTCACAAATTTTCAATGGTGTGATTAATGCACACATACAAACATATTCATCCATACATGTTATGACTGTTTTTAATTCTGGGATTTATTATACAATAATATATATGGGTGGAGAATCAAAGCTGATCTCTTTCCAAATTTACTAATTACTGATACCTTTAAAGAAATAATTATTTCCTTTACTCTATGTTTCATGGTAATACATAAGCTAGTTATATAGAAAATAGTTATCTATTTAGGGTTATAAATTTCATTCCTAAGGTCTGCTTAATTTCACGTGAAACCCACACTAATTAGTGATGCTTCACAATTTATTTTCAAAAATCTAGCAGATCAGCATTTACTCTCAAACTCTTAATATTCTTGCCTATTTCAAATAATTTTAAAAATTATTTTGATGAATTACCAAAAAATTCCCAGAGTATGATTGGAATTACATCAGTCCTTTTTTGATTTAAAATAAGCCTTCTTCCATCCAAAAATCTGATATATTCCCATTTACAGGTGTTCTCTTTTCTCTTTAAAGAATCGTGAATTGGGGCGCCTGGGTGGCTCAGTTGGTTAAGCGGCCGACTTCAGCTTGGGTCATGATCTCGCGGTCCGTGAGTTCCAGCCCTGCGTCAGGCACTGTGCTGACAGCTCAGAGCCCGGAGCCTGTTTCAGATTCTGTGTCTCCCTCTCTCTGACCCTCCCCCGTTCATGCTCTGTCTCTGTCTCAAAAATAAATAAGCGTTAAAAAAAAATTAAAAAAAAAAAAAAAAAAAAAAAAAGAATCGTGAATCTTGTTAACTAACAGAATTTATAGGTTAATTTCCTATTGAATGAAAGTTTTAAGAACTTTATGTGTATAATTTCTAATTGGCATATAGAATGCAACTGGCTTTAAATTTTTTATCCTTTGAAGAAATTGATGTCTGGTTACAGGAAACAGATAAGAAGGAAAAGATTGTTTTGAGGTCACAGAAATAAATTTTTAAATAAAACTGGTTTTGTTTCTGTATTTTCATATTTGCTGCTACAGTAGCTCAATATTTTACAGAGCTAACATATAAATCTGGCTCCATTTAAAAACCGGAGTACTTTCTAGTACAACCAGAATGGAAGGAAACGGTGCACCACAGTTTTCCAGATGGGTGGGTTGACTGCTTTGTTTAGCCGACGCATGCTTAATATTCTCCTATAGGCCAACATCAAAGAAGTCTGGGGAAACTCTTACCTTGCAGCATTATGATTCCTGCTGGGCACTGGCATTTTGTGAAACCTTATGGGGGAGGGTAATGCTGGGGCAGAAATGTGAATTATGTAGATGGGTGGTTTCACGTCTTCAGACCTCTCCTAGAATCAGTACAGTTCTCTTAACTGTGCCAGTCCCAGTTGACAAGCTTTGTATCCACTTGTCCGCTCAATTTAAATATAGCTGTACATGGTTGACAGTGGCCATAGCTAAGTTACTTATTAGCATATGTGACTTTCAACAGTAATGAAAATGGTTTTGGATTTTCTTTTATTTCCTAAAAATGAATACAATGTCAGAACTTCACATTTTATTTTTTTTTTAATTTTTTTTAATGTTTATTTATTTTTGAGACAGAGAGAGACAGAGCATGGATGGGGGAGGGGCAGAGAGAGACGGAGACACAGAATCTGAAGCGGGCTTCAGGCTCCAAGCTGTCAGCACAGAGCCCGACGCGGGGCTTGAACTCACGGACCATGAGATCATGACCTGAGCTGAAGTTGGATGCTTAACCGACTGAGCCACCCAGGCACCCCAGAACTTCACATTTTATACACTAGTACCTGGCTATTAGTATTTTACAGGAACCATAGTTCTTGGGGACTTTATATAGATACATATGTACATATACATATATATTTTGTGTGTGTGTGTGACTTTTTTGTAAACTAAGTCCGATTCAACATTACAATCATTTTACAGTTACTATAACCAATGAGAATAGCATGTTTTTTCAAATCTGTTCTGAGCCTATAGTGTTTCCTTTGTGAACATATCTCTATTTTATACATTTTGTATAGTTACACTGTACTAAAATATTAGCTTGTTTGATATAAGGAAAGTATGTATTGAGTACCTTTTTGCTAGCCTGGTTGTTCAACCTTTTAAAAAAAAAAAAAAGGTTTAAGCTTTAAAAAAAAAAAATCTTTAAACTGGTCTTTCTTGCATGTTATAAATAAAGTTGCAGCTAAAAGGGACGGGCAGAGGGGTGCCTGGGTGGCTCAGTTGGTTAAACGTTCAACTTCGGCTCAGGTCATGATCTCACTGTTCCTGAGTTCAAGCCCCGGGTTGGGCTCTGTGCTGACAGCTAAGAGACTGAAGCCTGCTTTGGATTCTGTGACTCCCTCTCTCCCTGCCCCTCCCCCGCTCATGCTCTGTCCCTCTCTGTCTCTCAAAAAATAAATAAACGTTAAAAAAAAAACGTAAAAAAAGGATAGGAAGGAAGGGAAAACTAGTTTTGAGTGTCTTAGAATAGAAACATAAGATTAAGATTTTTTTCTCATTAATATGTCTTATTCATGATTTATGGAAAAAATAAAACAAAATTTTTTTACTTGTGCTTGCTTCAGCAGCATATACAGTAAAAGTGGAATGGTGGGGCACCTGGGTGGCTCAGTCAGTTAAGCATTCAACTTCGGCTCAGGTCATGATCTCACAGCTTCTGAATTTGAGCCCCGTGTCGGGCTCTATGCTCAGAGCCTGGAGCCCAGTTTAGATTCTGTGTCTGCCTCTACCCTGTGCTCACTTTCACACTCTCTCTCTCTCAAATATGAATAAACATTAAGGAAAAAAAAAAAAAAAAAAAGTGGAATGGTACAGGGGCACCTGAGTGGCTCAGTTGGTTAAGCATCCAACTTCAGCTCAGGTCATGATCTCATGATTCATGAGTTCGAACCCCACATCAGGCTCTATGCTGACAGCTCAGAGTTTGGAGCTGGCTTCAGATTCTGTGTCTCCCTTTCTCTCTGCTCCTGCCCCACTCACGCTCTCTCTCAAACATAAACATTAAAAAAAAAAAAAAAAAAAAAAGTGGAATGGTACAACGACTAGTATAGCCCCTGTGCAAGGATGACACACAAATTGTGAAGTGTTATGTTTTTATGTGAACTGGAATTAAAAAAAAAAAAAAAAAAAAAAAGCACTGTATTGAAAAAAGATAATTTTATTCTTGTGGTTATAAATGTAGTACAATCTGGGGCGCCTGGGTGGCACAGTTGGTTAAGTGTCCGACTTCAGCTCAGGTCATGATCTCCCAGTTCATAGGTTTGACCCCTGCGACGGGCTCTGACAGCTCAGAGACTGGAGCCTGCTTTGGATTCTGTGTCTGTCTCTCTCTCAAAAATAAACATTTAAAAAAAGTTAAAAAAAAAAAAAAAAAAGTGGTACAATCCAAATACATTTTGGAAACAATAAAGGTATTCCTGATACTACAGGAAATCAAATAAGCAAGTGTAGCATTTTGCTTCCCACACAGCAGGCCCTCAAATTATCTTCATTTAAAGATGAAGAGATGTTGAAGAGAATGAAGAGGACAGATCAAAGATCTATAGTATAATATGTAATTAAAATGTACTGTTTGAGACAGATTATTTAAAGTATTTTATTCTAATTGGGGAAATATAAAGTAATAATTTAAAAACTGAATAAAATACAAAAAGTTTGTCTTAACTTACAATTACCTGCTGGTCAGATGAAATAGACTCCAGAGCTTTCTGGATAACACGACAGCCATACATCTGCAAGGCTAAAGGCAGAACATGCCCACGAATACGAGTGGCGAGAGCTAATTTTTGATCCAAACTCCCAAACTGATAGAAAAGAAATCAGTATTAATAAAAATAACCATTATATTAATTTTGTTAAACCTGAATAACCCACTGTTTGCGGCCTATTCATTCTATTTTTAAAATATCACAATTTGTAATCATGTAGGGAAGAGGACTTAGGTAAAAGCTAATTAAGATAAATCCAGAACTGCCTGAAATAACTGCATTACTTTCATGGGGGGGTTAAGTCTCATTATCTAAAATTTCCTTTTTGCTAATATATTAATCACCTGTAATTCTTTTAAAGTACACAGTATTACATTTCATTTTAAACAAATAAAATCCCCTCATCTTTAACGTAATGAACTTCTGACCATGCATTCAGACCAAATTACATTCAGACAAACTATATTCTGATGTAACTGTGGAGGAAACTTAAGTAAAACTAAAACAGAGATACTTAGTTGTAAACTGAAAATTAGCTAAAATACAAAATACATGACACATCTAACAAATGTAAATAAAGACTATACTATTATCACTAATTTCTTCATCTAAGATTTACTCTCAATGCTTTATATTTTCAAATATTAATCAGATTACTACTAAACTTCTCATTTAAAGTAGGCCCATATTTTAAAAATATTTTTGTGATAAAATATATAGCATAAAATGTCATTTTAACCATTTTAAGTGCATAATTCAATGGCATTAATTCACAATGTTGTGCAATTATCACTACAAACTGTTTCCAAATCATTCCCGTTGCCTCAAACAGAAACACTGCATACATTAAGCAGTAACCCCCCCCCCACCCCCCCACCCCCCCTCAGCACCTGGTAAACCCTAATCTACTTTATGCCCCTATCAATTTGGCTGTTCTGGCTATCTCATATAAGAAAAACACTATGATGTTTGTTCTTTTACATCTGGCTTATTTTACTTAGCTTCATCCATGATGTAGTATGTAACAGAACTTTATTCCTCGTGGCTGAATAACATTCTTATTGTATGCATATACCACATTTATCCATTCATCTGTTGGACATATAGGTTGTTTCCACCTTTTGGCTACTGTGAATAATGCGGAAACAAACGGTGTTTGAGTCCTTGTTTTCAATTCTTTTGGGTATACAGGAGTGGAATTGCTGGGTTGTAAGATAATTTTTATGTTTAGGTTTTTTTTTTTTAAGGAACTGCCGAGGTGCCTGGGTGGCTCAGGTGGTTAAGTGTCCAGCTCTTCATTTGGGCTCAAGTCATGATCTCAAGGTCATGAGACTGAGCCTCATGCCACCTCCACTGGGCATGGAGCCTGCATGGGATTCTCTCTCTCCCTCTGTCCCTTTCCCTGCTCACACGTGCTCTCTCTCAAAAAAAGAAAAGTTTGAAGGAACTGCCAAACTTTTTCACAATAGCTGCACCATTTTACATTACTACTGACAACGTATGAGGTTCCAATTTCTCCAAATCTCCACCAACATTTGTTATTCCCCCCGGCCCTCTAAAGCCATCCTAGTAGATGTAGCGTAGAATCTCACTGTGGTTTTGATCTGCATTTCCCTAATGACTAAGGATGTTGAGCTTCTTTTCATGTGCTTCTTGGCTACATGTATATTTTCTGAGGAGAAAGGTCTATTCAGGTCATCTGTCCATTTTTATTTTTTGTTTTTTTTTTTAAAGTAATCTCTATACATGGGGCTCAAACCCACAACCTTGAGATCAAGAGTCACATGCTCCACCAACTGAGCCAGCCAGGTGCTCCTCCTGTCTGTTACATTATTTTAATGTTTATCTTTGAGAGAGTACAAGCTCTCTCTGTACGGGCAGAGGAAGGGGGACAGAGGATCCAAAGCGGGAACGAAGTTAACAGCATGGAGCCCAATGTGGGGCTCACACTCACAAACCGCGAGATCATGACCTGAGCCCAAGTCAGATGCTCAACCAACTGGGCAACCCAGGTACCCCTCTCCTGTCCATTTTTTAATAGGGTTGTCGTTCTCTTGTTGAGTTTTAGTTCTTTATATAGTCTGGATATGAAATCTTTATCAGATACATACTTTGCAAAATATTTTTTCCCAAGTGCATATATTTTTATATGAAAATGACTCTTACCCAACTTTCTGAACTTTTCTACGCATTCAGCAATATAGTTGGATGTACAAATATGTATATGTGCTTACCTCAAAAAATTTCTGTATAACATAGTTTCCAAAAACATCTGTCATTAATTGATAGGCTGCTTGTAGAATTTCATTAAATACCATCTGTCGCTCAGCTGGAGTAGCTCTCTCTAGTTTTTGTTGTATGAATCTATATAGGAAACATTTTATATGTCATCACAGCACATTGAAAATAAGCTCCTGCAAAATCTGTATCTGACTTGAGTATCACACACCCCCACATATATACACATAAAATTACTTCCAGGAATAGTACTAACACATTTAATACTGTGAACAGCAAATTTAAAGCAAAAAAGGCAAAAGCTATGAAGCATTTCTTTATAATGCCTTAATTTAAAGTAACTATTAGGCAGACATTTGGATATATTATAATCTGCATTATAATCAATGAAGAAAACTAGATTTTACTGGTTATTCATACATTTTTCATAATAGTATTAAATATTTAAGTTTAGAGCCTAATGAAAGAAACCCTTAGAAGTAAATTTATCAAACACAAATGAATTCCTAGCCATTGTGAATGACACAAGGTTCATGTGCTACTCTTAAGGAATTTTCAACTTTAGGGAGATAAAATAAAACTATAAAAGGAAAAAATAATTAAATTTAATAAATGTGTTACAATTCTATTTTCCTTTTTGTGTTCTATCTTGAGAAGAACACTAATTTACATGTACCTTAAGTACTATAAGAGAACATTATGTTTAATGTTCAAAGTCACCAAATTCTTCTAAAAGAAAAGTGAAATGTTTCAACTTAAGACATATCACATCAAATACAAATCTATACAAATACAAACACAAAAGCATTTAACCTTCTTTTAAAAATTTTTTTTTAGACAAGGTCTACATCAGGGACATTTACATCCACAAATATAATTCAGAGCATTCTTTTCAAAGGAAAATTAAAGTTGAGTGTATTCAGAATCAATGTAATAAAAATAACCCAAAAAAGGGCACTCCTATATTTTCATTATAAAAGTATTCTCATTATAGAAAACTGGGAAACCATAAATAATTTAAAAACCTTTATTTTTATCATATGTCCTAATAGCGAAGAAGAAATCCATTATTGGGCCTTTATTCTGTAAAAAGTTCCTTAAATGATCCCAGTCAAGAAAATTTTAGACTCCTACAAGGCAGTAATTTTCAAAGCAAAAATACAGTGCTCAGTATCCTAAACCACAATCACTTACCTAGAACCGTGCTGGTCTTGAGAAAACTCAACTATGTGCCCAATCAAGTCTCTAAGTTGAAGGTTTGGGAAGCGGTTGTTTCTGAAATCTTCCAATAATCTACTTCGGCCGGAAGGCATAATATCAGACCTATTATACCGAAGCCGGGAAGGAGGAAAGAGCTGGCTGCTGGAGCTGAACAGACTGGAAGTGCTTGAAGCACTCCGGTATTTTGCTTCTGCTCCAGGCGCTGCAGAGATATATCGACCACTACCATTTGTCAGGCCTCCTACAACAAAGCAGCTGTGGTCAGCAAATATTTTTGACAAGGCCATTCCTCAAATAAGAGTTACTTACACTAAAATTCAATCAATAAAGAAATAACCACTCCACTGACCACTAATTCCTATATGTTTTAACAGGAAATTGAAACTGGAGGGAAAATCTCACACATTTACTTATTGTGTGTGACTACAGGATCTGGGGGATAAAAAAGACTAGAAAAGATGAGAAAAATAAACCTGTATTTGTTCTTGGCAGTTTAGTTTCAATCATAATCATAACACCTAATATCATATATAAAAGTTGTATTTGTTCTTGGAAGCTTAGTTTAAAACATAATTATAGCAAGTAATGTCATACATACTAATATCAATACCAGAATACTAAAACTACCAACAAAATTTCCAGTTTATTAACAAGGTTACAGATAGCTAAGCAAACTCAGATTTGAAGCCACTGAAATACAGTTGGGCTGAAATTTACTTGCAGTGTTTATGGAACACTGAGGGCTAAATTTGTACTTTTTTGGACTGTATTTTTAAAAATGCATTAGGTAATACATATACCTCTATGTAAAGAAAAACGGATTTTTAAAAAAGTAAACTCTACACACAACATGGGGCTCAAACTCATGACCCTGAGATCAAGAGTTGCATGCTCTACTGACTGAGCCAGCCAGAAGCCACAAAAAACCATTTCTTAAAGAAAATAAATCCATTACATCTTAAAGTATTTTAAAAATTTTAAAGGAATACTCTCCATAAAATACTATTATTTTACTGACAAGAACTAGAAATAAACAAAATGTATTTTTCCTAGAGCTTTAATGTTGATCATTTGAGACGCATAAAAAGCCTCTTTAACTTATTATATCCCATTTCAAACAAGAAAATTAAAGGGCAGTCAATAGAAACAAACAAAAAATACAAGCAGGAAATTGTTATTACAAAAGTCATTTAAAAGTACTTGACAGTGTCCTTTTAAAAAAGAAAAATGTATAGAAAACCGTAACGTGCAAATATAGTTGCTCAGATAAACAGAATCTACCATCAGCTTTAAGCTATTATATACCATCTCTAAGTAGAGGAGTGCTATATATACAATCCAGACCACAGGGCAGAGATGATGCCAAGGACACACTGTCAGTGCAAAGTTGTGAAGTTATACAGAGGCACTGAATGGCAAAAAGAGTTACAGGCACAAGGAAAAAAGTAAGACAACTGTAATCCTGGAGAGTGAACTGCTTTAAAACGTTCCTCTTTTACTTTCAGTCCCCAATGCCCGAGCTTTTGTTGTGATTCCCACCACCCAGAGTATTATACATATAATTCATAGGACTCTCCAGTCCCCTTTCCAGTGTAAGTGCCACAACATTATGTTCACCTACAAGCTAGATCCCTGGTACCTAAAAGAATGTCTGACAGATAGTGGGTACACATTAATATTCATGAATATTTTATATAACATTAACTGCCTAAGGTTCAATTCTAGACTATCTTTCTTAAAAGTGTGTAATTTAACAGAACATTTTATACACTAAAACCACTAACATCAAATTCGCATACCAGTGTTCCTGTACAAAGAATCCAAAATGTGAAAGAATTCAGTGTTTTAATACTGTCTTGATTTCCTTGATACTCTTAACCCTCTAGCCCCTGCTATTATTTCTAATTATACAATTCTATCAACTGTTCACTAGCCCATTCAAATCTCTAACAATTCTTTAACCTTTATGTAGGGTAGGGATACTCTGCATATCATTCCAGTCTGTTTTTACAAACAATTATAAAGTCTCATTCAAAGGCCACTTGGAGGTCACTTTACACTAAAGCATCCTGCTAGAGTACATCCTCTCAATTCTTCAGCCTAATATTATATTGCGTCCTTATTCTGAATCTATTACTCACACAAATTTCCTAGAAGAACCCTAATTTAATTGTTCACTTCTCCTCCTCTTGTTCATTATTGTCTCTGCACCACTGCTTACCTTACCTCAAACATAAGGCCCAATCCTACACCTCTTTACCCTTAATGCACTAAAGATTTTCAACACCAAATTCAAAATATATACTTACCCCCAGAAATGACTATGCCAATTTTATTTCATACCTTCTAATACCTAACAGGAATCTCTCCATGTCTAGATATTCTTTGATTATATTCTATCAGCTCCCTAATACCAAACTCCTGATGCACTCATTGCCGACTTAAAATGTCTCATGATGTGTAACTGCCTTTAGTTTTAAAGAAACCTCAAAATTTCAGTTCTGGAAGTCTACTTAGTATTTTCATTTACAAAACAAAAAAATTCACTCAGGGCAGGGTACCTTTCTTTCTTTACAAATTAAATAAGCATTTAAAACCCAATTGTAATATACACTGAACATTTTAAACCTGGTTATCTAAATATTGAAAGCATGCCATCCAAACCTATTTTGGAATTGAGGGACATTTTACAAAACTGGCTTATGCTCTTCACAAATGTTTAAGTCATAAAAGACAAAAACAGTGCAAGATTAAAGAAAATTAAAGAGTCATGACAAATGAGCGTCATGTGAGTCCCCATATCAATCTCTTTCCTAATCCTTTACTCTCTCCAGTCTCTCTCTGGCAAAGTTTGAATAAGTTGGCTAATTTATTTTTTATTGTGGTACGATATCAGTTTCCTGACTTTGATCATTGTAGTTATATAAAAGAGTATTTCCTTATTTTCAGAAAACATACATGGATATATTTAATGGGTAACGGACAGACAGTATGTCTGCAACTTCCTTTCAAAAGTATCAAGGAAAAAAAAACTGGATGTGAAGGGGAATGAATATGCAGAGAGGGGGAGAGGAAGAGAGGAAATGAACGATAAAGCAAACATGGTAAAATAACATTTTGAAAATGTGGATAAAGGGTGTGCTGTAATTTTTTTTCCTGTATCAGTGTTACAACTTCCCCATTAAGTCTCAAATTATTCCAAAATTAATGAAAAAACAACACACATATAGGCTATCTAGGTCATACCATTGCTAATGGTAGTCCATAAGCAGAGGTGTTTCTGCACCAAATGTGTTAAAGGGATAACCGTCTTCAATTCATCATTGACATCCACCCTTAGCATTTACACTTCTTAATCACTACTTGGCTAGGAATGTATTTTGGACAGGGAGATCTGTGCTATAATGTCACAGACGACTGGTCCAAATGCAGTATGCGGCTAGTCAGCCAGGACTCTTGGACAGAGCTCTTCACACAATAGTGTGCTGCCCTTTACATACTATTTGTGTAAGGATTTTTCAAGTTCACTCATGACAACCGAGTGAAGGCAAGCATCTTACAATAATCCTAGTAGAAATAATATGATTTTATAAGTTTTCATTAATTTCCTCGAGAAGTCTATTGTGTTAGAATCCTTCCTATTATTAATCAAAAACAAAAAAGATTATAAAATTACTGGGAAAAACACAGGGCAAGAAAAACAACGGTAACAACTGTAACAATCACAAAATAAATAAACCTGATTAATCTTTTCATTCTTTTCTAAGTCCAGAAAATTTGGAATGGCAGCTGCTTAACTTATCAGACCTGTGTATTCTTTTGAAAATACAGATTCCCGGAGACTTACTCAAAACCTACTGAATTACCCTCAGTGGATAATTTTTACTAAAAAAAAAATACTCTGAAGGTTATTCTGAAGAAGAGTTTAGAGGCTAATGAATTAGAATTCAAGATTATTCAAGGATTCATTTTACAGCAGGTTGTTAACTACCAATATCAAATAGAAATGGTAATCCTAGATTTGGGGTCCTGAAAAGGGTACAACTACATATAGGCTACTAGACAGTGCTGGTTTCAGAAGACAAGGCTCTAGAAAACTCAGGAAATGGTAAGATGATAACCGAAGATGGCCAGTTAGTTGCAGCAGGCAAAGAATCAATGATACAGAGTGGTAGAAAAAAAGTCTAAAATGACAATCTAATTCCTCAAAGGATAATATTGGTCAGACCTTTTTGTCCTGAGTTCTGGCACCTCATTTTAAATAGGGTTTATGGTTTCAAAATAATCAGTTTTTTTCACCTACCTGAGAAAGTCCATTTAATTACTTAATATTCACAAATAATACTGTATGTTAGACACTGAGGGTCCTTTAAAAAAGGCAGGAAACATTTATTGGGCATTCTTTATTAGACACTGAGAAGTGAACTCTGCACAAAATGCTATATACTGTGTTGAATTGTGCCTCCCCCCAAATTTGTCATTTTAAGTGACTCAGCTGGGGTAATCTGCCATAGCAACCCTGGGAAACTAACACAGATTTTGGTACTCATAGTGATGTGCTACTATAAAAAATGACTAAAAATGAAGAAATGACTTTGCAGTTGGGTAATGGGTACAGTTTGAAAGAATTTGGAGGTGTTCACAAAAAGCCTAAATTGATTGCCTTGAAGAGAGGGTTGGTAGAAACGTGGATATTAAAGGCAATTCTGATGAGGGCTCAGACAGATATAAGGCACGTATCAAAAGCGGCTACTGTCTTAGAGAATACGTATGTTGTCATGAACAATGTTTGTAGAAATATGAATGCTATAAAGATGTTCCAAGTGAGGTCTCAGAATAAAATGAGAAACATGTTATTGGAAATGGGGAAACCCAACTGAAATGTGTTAAAAAAGCAAAACTGGGTGAAAAGCAAAACTGGTGTGGAGATTTAGCTGAGATTTCCAAACAACGTGCTAAAGGTGTGGTCTGGTGTCTGGGCTGCTTATGGGTGAAATAAGATTAAGATAATTTGAAGAAGGAACTGTTTATTTTTTTTTTTTTTAAGTTTATTTATTTGTTTTGAGAGACAGCATGTGTGCACAAGGGGAAGGACAAAGAGAGAGAATCCCAAGCAGGGTCCATGCTGTCAGCACAGAGCCTGACACGGGGCTTGATGCCACGAACCCGGAGATGCTGACTTGAGCTGTAATCAAGAGCTGGACGCTCAACCAACTGAGCAACCCAGGCACCCCTGAAAATGGAACTGCTAAGCAAAAGAAAACCAGCACTTGATGATCTGGAAAAGTCTTAGCTTATCTAGACAGAATGCTGAGAATGCAGAGTCAATGGGTGTAGATGGACAGCCCCTTGACATTAGTGGGAGACCAACAATGTTTTCAAGAATTTCGTATCTACAGAAACACTGGCAGCCTGGCCTGAAAGCGTTAGAGATGGGATGAATTAAGAACTACTCTGAAAGCAGAGCCACAGATGCAAAGGCTACAGGGGTTGGGCAGCAGTAGATGCAAAGGACAGAGCATCATGCCACAGGTGATTACTCTCAGGCCTTGAAACAAATGGAATTTGCCCTGCTGGCTTTCAGACCTGCTTGGCACTGTAAGTCCTTCATTCCTTCCAATTTCTCCCTTTTGCAGTGGGTATGTCTATCCTATGCCAGTGCTACTACTATATTCTAGAAGCAGATGATTTATTTCCTAAGTTTCATAGGTCTATAGATGCAGAAGAATTTTGTCCCAGGATGGACCACATTAGGCGTCTCACCTGACAGAGAAGATGAGATTTAGACTTGAGTCATTTAGATGAGATTTTAGACATTCAACTGACGACAGGATGGGTTACAATTCTTGGGGATGCTGGCTTGGAATTAATGTATTCTGCACGTGGGCCAAAGAGGAATTTGGGGTAACCAGAAGGCAGCCTATACTGGGTTGAACTGAGTCTCCCAAAAAAGTTTTCAATTCTTAACTCCTGGTACCTGTGAATTTGATTTTATTTGGAAACAGGGTCTTTGCAAATGTAACCAAGTTCAAGTTAGGTCATACTGGATTAGGTTGGGCTCCTACCCAATGAGTGGTGTCCTTGTAAGAGAAGGAAAATTAGGACACAGACACACAGAGAGAATGCCATGTAATTATGTAGGCGGCCATGGGAGTGATGCATCTATAGGCAAGGAATGCCAAGGACCGCCAGCAACCACCAGAAGCTAGGAAGGAAGGACTGCCTCTTCGGTCTTCAAAATGACATGGCCCTAAAAACACCTTGATTTTATTTCTAGCCTCAAAGTATGAGACAATAAATTTGTGTTTTAAACCACCTAGTTGTAGTTTGTTACAGGAGCCCTAGAAAACTAATACATGTGCTATACTGTTAACAACAGGACAAGGGACAAGGCTATTATCTCCATTTCACATGTGACACAACAGGCTTAGCAAAGCTACCTTATTCAAGATGAATAAATAATAATTAGACTGAGTTTTTTTTGAAAACAATTATACCTGGATAATTCACTTAAAGCTTTTAATTATACCCCACTATACCTCATGAAGAACAGTATGACATTACATTCTTTTTTTTAAACTTTTAAACAATGTTTTATTTTATATTGAGAGAGTGAGAAAGAGAGAAAGAGAGAAAGAGAGAGAGAAAGAGAGAGAGAGAAAGAGAGAAAGAGAGAGAGAAAGAGAGAGAGAAAGAGAGAGAGAGAGCACATGCGCCCACGCAAGAGAAGGGCAGAGAGACAGAGACAGAGACAGAATGTGAAGGAGGCTCTAGGCTCTGAGCTGTCAGCACAGAGCCTGAAGCGGGGCTTGAACTCACAACAGTGAGATCATGAACTGAGCTGAAGTCAGATGCTTAACCAACTGAGCCACCCAGGTGCCCCTGTCATATGACATTCTGAAATCTGGGATACACTTGACGTAAGTGACACGGGGAATAAATCACATAAAATTTTTCTAGTGATTATTAGCTATATATTTGCAATATAAAGACACAAAATTTTACTGGAAAAAGATTGAGGCTTCAATGAGTTTAAAAACTAATGAGATTCTAATTAAGAGTGTATTCTCCCAGGGTGCCTGGGTGGCTCAGTCAGTTAAGCGTCCAACTTTGGCTCAGATCATGGTCTCATGGTTGGTGAGTTCGAGCCCAGTGTTAGGTTCTGTGCTGACAGCTCAGAGCCTGGAGCCTGCTTCGGATTCAGTGTCTCTCTCTCTCTCTTCCCCTCCCTCATTCAAGCTCTCCTTCTCTCAAAAATAAACATTTAAAAAAAAGTGTAGTCTTCCACACCATTTTAATAGGCTAATACAAAAAGCAAACAGCATGAAAATGTCAGGTGTTACCTTAAAGTCGTACATCTTATGACCACACATAAAGCAAACATTAGATGTAAACTATAAACCAAAATAAAAATCTGTTGTTTCCATTTCTATTGTTTGCAATTTTTTCTCTAAATGCAATTAAGTAACCTGACCTTTTAGCCTCTACTTAAGCTTAACCTTCCTAAAAATATAAAGAGGGAGACCATCACAACAGAAGATATTTAATAATCTTCCCTCATTCATCAAAGAGCATTTAAACAGACTGAGGGGCACCTGGGTGGCTCAGTCGTTGAGCATCTTGACTTTGGCTCAGGTCATGATCTCATGGTTCTGGAGTTCAAGCCCTGTATCAGGCTTGCTGCAGTCAGTGCAGAGCCTGCTCCAAATCCTGCCCCCCCCCCCCTCTGTGCTCCCCACCCCCCACTTGTACTCTCTCAAAAATAAATAAGCCTTCAAAAAATAAATAACCAGACTGAGCTCTTAACATATGAACTATAGTCTTCAGACTAGTATTACATCATTTCTATTACTAACTCATCTTGTTGATTCCCATTATTCTAACAAAAAGGCTAGTTTCTGTTTGGTTCTAAAAATTGCCTGAACTTTAATCTTTAGTGAAAACTACTTCTGTAACTGAACATGAGGACTCTTTAAAAACTATGCCCCCAAAATCATAAGTAGCGGGGTGAATTTCACTCACTGCCTCATATGGACATGTGGGTGCTAAGTATCTTCCCCGCACATCTCAAACCACCCTCACAGATATGACCTCATTTCCTCTCTCGTTAATACTTGTGGTGACAGTTAAGAAACCAATGGATTACATCTGCATTTCTTGTAAAATATTCCTGTTGTGATTTCATGACCAGCTGCCCTGAATGGGGTAAATGGAAACTGTAGGACCTGGGGTTTTTCTCTTAAAATCAGGATCACTCAGTGAGTTTATGCAATGTTAAGGTTTGCTTAATAAACTTGAGTATCAGGAAGAATAACTTTGATCCTAGACAAACATTATAGGCACACTGATTTTGTCTCTTGATGGGGCTGTTACTGTGGTGGGAAGAGGGCTGAACTGCAAACGGACTGTGAAAGATTTAACCCAGACAAAAATAAACCTAACCTAATGTCCAAAAACCAAACCAAATGTACACACACAAAAATAAAAACTCTACAACTGTCATAAGCCCTTTCAAAGTGCAGTATTCTAAACAGTATGATCCTATTAACACACTGAACAGAGAACACACTGACTGGAACAGCTAAATAATGCTTTAATGTAGAAATCCAAGTAGAATGTAAAATAATTTTTTAAACAAGTAGCAAGTGTCCCAGAATACATTCACCAATAAAACACAAAGAAACAAAACTCCTCAAATTCAACTACCCAAACATCTATTGAGATTTCAACATTCTTATAGTTGTGGCAAAAGGTCTGGCCTTTCTTGCTTCTAATCCAAAATAGCCCAGAAGTAACCCTAATATAAAGTGTGCTAAATTTGGTACAAAAAAAACCCTGAAGGAAAGATGGTAATTCTAATGGAGAGAATCATTATATTTCTATAAAACAGAATTAAAATGCAATAAGGCAACAGAATTACAATCATTACATTGTAACCTCTGGTAGCCAGGTCTACATTCAACAAACACAAAACTACTACCTCCATGATGGTGGGTAGTTTGACTTGATGATGGGTAGTTTGACTTAACAAGTGGTTTTTTTGACTTAATACAATATCTCCAGTCAAGAAGGGTCTGGCATGTAGGTAGTCATTATTGTCTGAATAAATTAATAGGTAAAAATTCTGATCAGACACAAAAATTATAAAATGTAGGTCAATGAGGGGGCGCCTGGGTGGCTCAGTTGATTGGGTGTCAGACTTCGGCTCAGGTCATGATCCTGCAGTCTATGAGTTCAAGCCCCACATCGGGCTCTGTGCCGACAGCTCAGAGTCTGGAGCCTGCTTCAGATTCTGTCTCCATCTCTCTCTGCCCTCCCCCGCTCTCACTGTGTGTGTGTGTGTGTGTGTGTGTGTGTGTGTCTCAAAAATAAAATACACACACACACACAATTTTGGGGTGCCTGGGTGGCTCAGTTGGTAAAGTGTCCAACTTTGGCTCAGGTCATGATCTCGCGGTTTGTGAGTTCAAGCCCCGCATCAGGCTCTGTGCTGACAGCTCAGAGCCTGGAGCCTGCCTCAGATTCTGTGTTTCCCCCTCTCTCTGCCCCTCCCATGCTCATGCTCTGTCTCTCTCTTTCTCAGTAAATAAAAGTTAAAAAAAAAAAAAAAAAAAAGTAGGTCAATGAAACTACTCACAAAACAAACATTAAAAAAAAGGATTAATCTCAGCATAAATTAAGTTTATTACTATCCTATTTAAAACATCACATAAAGACTTTTATCTGTTTTAATTTAAAAACCAGTAATAAAATACTTGAAGAGACTACCGAAGTAAAAATTTAATTTGGATTAAAGGCCAATTGTTAGCAAGTAAAAAAGTATAAAGCAACCAATATAGTGACATTCAAACTCAGTTTTCCCATCAACTCACAACAGGCTAAGTTATATTTTACCAAAATTTTATAAATAAAGTTCACAAAAATTCTAAAGTTAGGGAGTAGGAAAAGACCCGTTATTTATCCAGAGAGATAGTAGACAGAAATAGAAGCATTCTTTGAGAAGCAGTGCAACATCCTGTAATAAGCCAGAAAAATCTTGGGCTCAAGATTTTTGTTCTTTACTAACTTCATGACTATAAGCCAATTACTTAATTTCTTTGATGATAAAATTTGTATGTGTGTATCGTGTGAAAGAGAAAGAAGTCAAAGTTCACTTTACTCTATTTGGATATTTAATTGCTCCAGTCCCATTTACTGAAAAGACCACCGTTCCCCAAATATACCAGAGCGGCCCACTGGTCACAAATCAGGTAAACCTAAAGAAGTAGGTCTATTTCTGGATCCTCTGTTCTATTCCACTGGCTTATTTATCCTTGTGGCAATACCACAATTTTAGTTGCCGTAAGTTTATAATATATTTTGACATTAACCTGGATCTGGATCTGTAAGATTGTCTGGACTACTCTCAGCTCTATCTTCCATTTACGTTATTTAACGTAAAGAAATTGTCAATTTCTTTAAAAAGCCTGAAAAATTATTGAGGCTGTGCTAAATCTAGTCATCAACTAGAAGAAAAGTGGTTTCTTTATAATACTGAGTCTTTCCACCCCCATACAAGGTATATCCATCCATTTATTTGTCTGCTTTAACTTCTCCAGTGTTTTACAGTTTGTAAAGATCTTGACCTTTTCACATTAGATTTTGTTCCTAGGCACATTATAAGAAAACAATCACACATGAAAATATTTTCAATAACAGTCAATTTTCAATGTCACCCCATGAGACGTGTGCTTTCATTTTCAAAGATTATTTGGCTAAAGCTATAAATCTCTACTGAAGCACATCTGCATATATCTCAAAGGTTATATTTTTGATCCTATGTTTACTTAATGGACATTGTTTGGTGTATAAACAATGCAATGATGTAAATTCTAGGTGACACCTTGGTAGATTAAAATGTTTAAGGTGCATGAAGACTTATTTGCTACCTCAGTAATAAGAAAACAAGGTAAAAACTAATTGAGTGGGGAGCTGAAATGCAAATGTGAAGGCCGACAAAAAGGAAAGCTTTAAAAGGACAGTAAACAATGATACACAATCAGCAAAATTAAAGAAAAGGCTCAATTTGGGAAATATCAAGAGGAAAAGAGTATATAAAAACATATACAAAAAGAAATCTGACTTTTCTACTTTGTCTCTCATCTATAAGCTTTTATCCCCCTCTCCCAAACTTCACACAATAGCAAGCAGAGTTGAGATAAATGGAAGGCAAGAAGGTAGGAAGGAAAAAAGGCATTAGGGAGATGACAGAGGACAAAGTCAAAGGTTCATAGGAAGCCCCCAGGGATCCAGGAACTAAGAGTTAAAAAGGAAGTGTGAACTGGAAGAAGGTCATGTGTAAATTATGAATTATTTCTTTTCAAGGTGCCTCTCTCCCTGTGGGTACTATTGGAAATTTCAGTGGGATAAAACTCCCCCCACCTTTTTTTTGTTATGGTAAGACTGGCTTCTGCATATTTAATGTCAACAGAATTCCTACAATCATTGTGATAAGTAAAAACTGTTGCCACATATTTCCAAATTGTTCACCTCCTCAAACCTGGTACTTTAAAGAAGCACTCCCAAATTACTCTGATGCTGAACCATGGACTCAGATCAAGTATTTGCTAGCTCTAAACCTGAGATTATCTTAACTGAACTAACTGGTGATAATATTCTCACTGATTAGAACCACAAAGTCAAAGATAATGTTATTAAAGGATAATGAATAAAATATAAGGGCAACAATTAATCACTGTGATCCCAAATTAGACCTAAGATCAATAAATTTGTATACAGAAATGAAACAAAATAAATTCTTCCATACAAGTAATAATTTTGGAATTTCTTCATAGAATAGTTTATACCCATCAATGAATAAAAATGACTTTTAGAAACACCAGAGGGTTTGAAGCAATGCTTTAATTTACATCGCCATGAGCACCTGTAAATGTTCTGTTGCGGGCTGGATATGCTACTCTAAAGCCAGTTCCTGAGATGCCTGCCTTATGATTAACACATATTCTTATTTCATGAAGTAGATAATATATTTGGACATTCTCAAGAATAACTAATGAGAAAGAAAGGATCTAGAAGTTTAGTAATCTTATATACAACTTTAAAAATACATAACCGACGCCACTGTGAGGTACACAGTTTCAAAGACTGATTAGAATACTGTTTATATACTTTGTGTAAAACTGTTCCGTTTATTTTAGAATAGCATAACAGAAAAAGCAAGGATAGTATCAGGAGTCAGAATGGTGTTCTAGCCTCAATTCCATCATTCGCTGGTTTGGGCAAGTCTCTTGGGCACATAAGACCTATACTTTTCTTATCTCTAATGAGCATATCGCTCAGCCAGTCTACCTTAACAATTAAGATGAAATGAAATAATGAATATGAAGGTGCTTTAGAAAACTATTCAAATGCTACTGAGTTACAGGCAATTTGTTACGTAAAAGATAATAGTACTTTCAGTAAAAACTTCAAAATAACTTACATTGTTTTCTGCTTTAAGGACCACATACAAAACTCAGAAAAATTGCACACAGCCTTAAAACCGATTGGGTGACACTTGACACTTGTTTTAATTTTTATTTAAACATTTCATTCTAAGAGAAGGAGCTGACAAAGTCTACCAAAGTTTGGCAATTTTAAGAGAGGCTGACATCTACTTAATAGGAAAAACGATCCTAACAATTTTATTCTGTTTTTAATATAAAAATCTTCTGTGATTAGAAAACAGGTTATAAAATTTTCTAATCCATAACAAGCTAAAGCACTGAATTTGATTGCTGAATACATGACATTAATGAATTTTCAGAACTGACAGTCCCCTTTCAATAAACTGAATTTCATATATTGTTCAAAGCTTGAATTACACTTATTCATACCCTTAAGAAAAACATCAGTCAGCTCAAAAATGAAGAGGTACAAGGAATAAGCCATTATTTTGTCAAGTCGTAAATTAAATAAAAATACAGAATGTTGCTTTATATGCAGGAAATCCCATGTCAATCTAATAATGATGAGCATAAAGATGAGAGTATCAGAAATCAGTAACATGTTTTAGATCAATGTAATATGAGAAAATAATTCACTTAACCTTGAACACTTAACTTGAAGCCCAGAATGACACTACTCTTTCCATTTCAAAATAAAAACCATTAATTTTAAATTTCTTCTTTTTCTTTGCTCTTTCCCACTTGTTTCTGACTCCCTATATTTTAAGTGCTGCTTTTAAAAAATTGTCCTTAAGAAATAATAATAATAGTAACAAAAAGTTGTAGTCAAATGGAGCCAATCTGAAGGGTGCCAAATGGCCAAATATGGTAAAATTTTTGGATAAAAAAAAAAAAGTATAAAATTGATGTCTCCCAGACCGCAATGGACTGAAATCCCAAAAGCTATTAATTTACAGGTAACAATGATGATTAAAAGAACACAAGTAAGCTGTTAGTGTATCAACTCATTCTCAAAGTTAGAAAATAAAGATTCCAAGCATTATCCTGACTCCAAATGAACTATGTATTTTCAGTGTAACCTCACAACTCATGAGGGCAAATTTTTTTAGAGAAAAGTTCCAGCTCGTAAATGCAGAAGGTATGACAGAATTAGAGAATCACCATTTTTGCAAACTCATAAAATAGGCAACTATCCGAAGGCTGCTAAGCCCATCAAGTGGATCAGGCTGACAAGCTCACAACGGAGACAACCAGATACATATCTCCTGATAACGTGCAACACTAGAATACAGAACACTATCTTGCCCAAACTAGCAAACAACAACCAGACCATGCCTCTAGATTTAATTCTGTTTTCTAGAAACAGACATGCAAATTCATTTCCACAGGCATTTCCTAAATCAGCTGCCTTGATAACTTGATTCATGAAGAAATCCATCTGAAGGATATACAATTTAAGTATTTTCTTAGACCAGAAAGCATGTAAGTCTTGCATTATGATTCAATCAGATGAAAGCAAAGGATAGATTACTTCTGTGAACACTATGTAAAGAGCCAATTTATGAAATCTATTAAATTATTTCACCCTGGCATGGTCTATACAGTCCTTGTTAACAACATTGCCAGTCACACTACAACTAAAACTAAAGGAAACTGGGAGATCACAAAAGAAAATCACCTACAGATAATTCCAATCAGAAGTGTGTTAAAATACCAGATTTCCAGCTGAAGCTAAACCTATGGAGTTTTAACTCTGGGTACAAAAGTATCAGGCTATAATACAGAAATGCTGGCCCAAGTGATGATTATTTCCCATAATTGATGAGAATTTCTTCCCTAAGCATCTACACAGCTGGGTTCTTTATAGTCTAAAGAAAAATATCTTGATTACTGTTTAATTATAGAGACAGATCTAAAAATTTTATTTTTTTTTTAATATATTTTTTTTATTTTTTGGAAGAGCACAAGCAGGGGAGGGGCGGAGAGAGTGGGACAGAAGATCTGAAGCAGGCTCTTCGGTGACAGGCTGACAGCAGCAAGCCCGATGTGGGGCTCCAACTCACGAACCGCAAGATCACGACCTGAGCCAAAGTCGGACACTCAACCAACTGAGCCACCCAAGTGCCCCGAAAAATTATGTTCTAATTTTTAAGCAAGTTATGTAGAATAACTAATGCCATTTTTACAAGCTCTAAAGCACAACATAAGCAGTAACAGTTGACAGGAATCTGATCTGAAACTTACCTATAAAAAAATGACAGGACATGACAAATATAATCTTAACAAATAAAACACAAAACTATTATGAAAGTCCTATTCTTAGGTTTGTTATGTTCCAAATATTTGTGTCCATTTCAAAGTTTCAAAGGCATATCTTACATGGGGGTGGTGGAAGTGAGTGGGTCTGAGTAGAAATAACAGAAATCAGGAACTGAACAGCCTTATGACCAAGAAGAGATGATAAATGAAGGTGTCAGGCTAAAAACTGGTAAATTTACACAAAAAGTGTACAGCAGATCTTAGGACACCTCCCAAATAAATTAATCAATTGTATATATTTAATATCCACAAAAGAGCAAAGACCCAGAATTTGGGGCACAGGACCAGTCTTTCAAAATCTAGGCCACGTCACACTGACATATATTTACACGATGATCACTACAAAAGATCCCTTTGTTACATGGACATTTATGTATTAATGAGCTGTAGGAAAAAATAGCTATACCTTTATGATGGGGGAGTCAAATATAATCACTAACTTATATTTGCTAACAACAGCAACATTACTTTTTAAATTGCAAGCTGATTTAAATCTTTCCAAGCACATAAAAATCAAAAAAAGGAATCTCTGTTTTAATTAAGGCAACTAAAATTATAAAAATCCAAAATCTACTTTCAATGAAATACTTTCCTTGAAGAGATAAGGATTCATACACAGCCTGATATTCAAAATCTCTTCAAATATATGCGGCTAACTACATGAATAAATACTTCCTGGAGAGGAAAAGGGGTAACCACCAACTCAATAATCTTGGGGTGGGGGCAATTTTAATATAAAGATATAAACAAAAGTCCTAAATACTCCAAATTCAAGGATATAACAAACTTAAAACATTTTTTTCTTAAACTAACGACGTATTCAAAAGTATATGGACCAAACCGATCAGATTCTCTAACTCACAACCATACTAAATTCATATACCCTGATACACCCTTTGGTAAAATGGCCAGGCATTCAAAGGCCAAAGCAAAAACCATTGTAGTAAACTATCTCAAGTTTGAGAACTATGTGACTAATGTTTCCCTTTAGATGTGCAAAAACTTTCGATAGTGAAATTTCTTTTACTAACATGTTTCAACAGTTGACTTTTCAGATGATCTAAAACACACACAAATCAAAAGCACAGACAAGAAAAAACACACCACTGTATTTCATAAAAGGAACATAAGATACAATAGGGGTCTTTACCTTACTGTACATTAGACCCTCACTTTGAATTTTCACGAAAGTAGAACTTTTTCAAAAGGCTAGTATCTAAAAGCAAAAGCAATTTGGCATGTTTTATCCAACATTAAATATTTTACACATATTATAAACACACACACAAACACACTTACATGTATACATACAAATAAAAAGGGTTTTGTTTTTTTTTTTTTACCTAAATGCAAACTGGATGAGGATCCATGTGATGAAAGTGATGGCGGTGGCGTAAGTGAATGTCCTGGAGTTTGGCTTGGCAGAGGCATGCCTATTGGACTTGGAGAGGAGGAAAATCCCAGACTATTGTAAAATGGTTGCCCTATGGGTGCTAGGCTGCTACTAGATCTTTTGTACAAGTCAGAGCTAGTAGATAGAGACTCTCTCCTTGTGGCACTACTACTTGCAGAACTGCCAACTGAAGAAGAAATAAAAAAAACCCTAATTACATACAGTGTTAACTGAATAAAACCTATCCCCAACTCTTGCTGGGAAATAACAGAAGTGATCACAATAATTACTTTTAGAAACATTATGGGGAAGATAATTACTGTGATAACTATATAAACTGACTTTCATTAATCATAAAAGGGTATAAATGCACCCCAATAAAGTAACCAGATACTTAACAGAGCACTCATATGTTTATTATTTCACACATATTTACCATTGACACATATGATTACTGTGCTTTAATACCCTGGTATGATTTATAAACCCTACAATTGTAAGGTGTCTGCTTTAGGAGACGCTAGAGATTAAATTCCAATAACGTTAAATTTTGGTAGTGTCCTAATCTCTGGAATCAGTTTCTTAGACTTCAACTCAATGCCAAGAAAGTATTACACTGATAAATAGATTATTAATACATTTCCCTCACCATTCACATTTAATTTGGCTTCTACCTTGTGTTCAAACCATAGTCCTTTAAGTCCATATTGGCCCGAATATCAGTCAGTTGTGAAATACAGATGGTAACTAACTTCTCAGCACTTTTCAAATTACACATTCTCCCTATCCATCAGCAACTAAGTTACAAAATATATATGAAAAAGTAAACTTCCTTTTAGACAATTGATGGCTTTCATTACTGTTGTCACAACCAAAGACATGCTTTCACTTACCCCTCAGGATCTCCATCTCCCATTCCAGAGATTCTACTACTGGTCTTATGAGCCTTTTACTCAAGTGAAGACAAATCAGCCTTTTTTCCCCCTCAAATACACAATTATCTCATATCACATACCTTCCTAAACTACATACTGAATTCCTTTTACTTAATCCCAAATTCAACCCTTTAGTCCTTTTTTTCCTTAAGCACTCTACAAAATCATTTTAAAAAAATGGCAGAACCACATTGCCATGTAGCCATGCATACTCAAAAAAGTAATCAACATATCCGGATAATCAGTCTTTACCAAGTGTTTAAAAGGGCTGTCCAAAACTCCCACATCTTAAGTCTCACTTATAGCCCACATTTTCAAGTGCTTCTTTCCTATTTCTAAACACTAGCCTTTTTTTGGTTTGTTTTTTAACTGAATATCTTTTATAGCAAAGGGAATTTCGTATTAGATTTCTTAACCTGTCAGGTTTTTAAAGAACAAGCTCTATATTCGGACCAATATGGTAACATTTTTAAAGAGAATTTTAAAGTTTCTATTAGGTCTTGGTTTTCTAATCTCAAGTCAATTATAAATAGGTCATTAGAGCACAATGAAAAATTAAGAGAAAAATTAAGCAGAGAACATAATGGGTAGACCAAGTTAAGCTTATAATACAGATAGCAAACAATTACATTGGTTTTCCCAAATTCAAGACTCTTATAAAGGAAAAACACAAGGCTCACACTACTGTATGAGGCAAAATATTAAAACACTAGTAAACCTTTAATACCAGCCAGTGTGGTTTCTGAAAGACTGATATGTTTTATAGAAAACTGCACATTTTAAGGTATCATCTAATAAGAGAACACTATGTAACTATATGCATTTTAGTAGCAAAACCAAACAAACACTCACGTGACAAGCACCTCTTCTAGAGTTGCTTTTGGCAAAACTGTAAATACATGCTACGTTAACTATGCTAATTTAAAAGGACACTGTCAAAGTGATTGTTCTAAATACAGGGCTACACTTAAAATTCCTATTTATTTCAGAAAACAATTTGACTGACAAGGAAAAAAACAACAGCTCTCTAATAAGAGCAGTAGCACTGTCATTTCCCTGGCAAATAACCAAAGAAACCATAGTTTTGACACATGAAATAGTATCTTCCTCCAAAAAGGAAAGGCCAAGCCAAACGTTTAAAAGTAATTCAGAAATAGCTTTATTTTAATCCTAAACAAGCTGGCTCCTTAACTTTTACTATATGCCTAAATTATCTGCAACAGTGCAACTGTGAAATATGAAAACAAAGGATACCTAAAAGATCTAAAAGGCTAGACCAACAGCGGAGTCACTAATCATTTATCAACTGTATATAACATGTTAAATTTCAAACTTTCAATTGTAACAACACTTTCTAAGTAATGGGTCATAGAAGGGTTGATTTAATTACCATATTACAATGGCTAAGCTTCCTAACTGTGTTATATAAGGTGGGGTATAACACTGGTAAGTGTTAATAATTGCATCATATAGGTAAGAGAATGACAGTGTACAGGATTCTGTATGTGTATATGTGCACATAACCGTACTATCATTTTAGATTTCATACAGGTATGGGATTGCCATCATATGAAACGGCAATGGGTAGGCTTCTTTTAAGAGTACCCTTGTGTAGCACTTGAATGAACTCTCACAAAATGTCCAAGAGGAAGGGGAAGATGATAAGACTTTTACTGGCATCCAGGGGTGGCAACTGCTAATGTCCTCTGAAGCAAGGTAAAACAGAGGTATATACAGACTGGTAGTCAAAATTAAGTAAGCAATGTTTATAAATAAGGGAGGCATGAAGAAGACCAGTTTTGGGGAAGGAGGCATCTGCAGGAAACATTTGTAGGGAACAAAATGCTCATGCCAACCGGTTCCTGAATGCTGGGGGGAATGATCCTAACAACTGAGAGACAAATGAGAATTTGAAAGAAGTGGATAAGGGGGTCTACAAGTCCATCCCAGACCATCAGTGACATATATTATTACAAAAGGGGAAATGAGGTTTATCAAAGCTCTTCTCTATTTTTCCTGGATTATTTAGAGTCTATAATCTCTAGTTTAGAAACTAGTCATTCCTACAAAGTTTATCTTTTAAGTTATATGTTCTTACAATTTTCTTCAGCATGTTGGATATTTGGAGAAAATGCTTGTCAACTGTATTAGGAACAAAAAATGAGTCCGATGGGAGTGCCTGGGTAGAGGTAAAAATACCGAACTCCAAAAGGAATGAAAAATTCAAGTAGGAAAATTAAAAGATTGAAGACTCTCCAAGTTCATTAGATTTTTCCCTCAGAAGTTCTTGTGCCCATTTCTTTAGGTAGTTTGGTGTTAGGCAAGTATGATATTTCCCTATTGCATTTCATTGTAGCACAAAAGGATTCTGCTTCTACAAGTTTATAGCAATTTTAGATCATTCCTCTTACAAATATGAATGTTGAAAGTTCAGAAGTCACTTCCTTAGAAAACCAGCAAACATACTTAATAACAACTGGCCCATGTTAGTTTTGCCATTTTCCACACCAGAAAAGAAAATAACTTAATGTGGTGGGAAAACAGACGAGAAGCAGGTATTAAAAGATTCTATGACTTTACTAAAAATAGAAAACCTCTTGCGATCTGAATAAACTGCCCTACCCCTCATGAAGAAAAGGCTGCCAATTAATTGTACCAACAGAACTAGGGTTTCCTGAACACTCTGGAAACTTCAGAGATTGATAACACAGGTATGTCAACAGGAAGTCAATGTGGGCCTCTTCTGATTTCACTTGGTCATTTCTCAGTTACAAAATCAGTTTGTGTGGGTAAATTATTTATTTTGTGAAGCTATTTTAAATTTAAAAATTTTAAGTATTATGTATATAACTAGGCTATGGAAGAAATATTCTTTTAGAAGAATTTTTAATGATAAAGGCTAAATTATTTAGTGTAGAAGATAAGCGTATTGGTAGTTTCTTAGGGGCCTCTGACCAGAATATTTCACTGTATTTTAACTTTATATATTATACCTAATAAAACCATAATGAATGACTAGCATTTAATAAGAATAAAACATCTGATAAAAACAAAAAAGACTATTATTTTAAAACACTAGAAATTTAAGGTGGCAAAATATTTACTTCCTCAAACATTATTTTGTACATAAAAAGGAAGAACTAGTAATCAGCAAACAAATCTTAATAAAAAAAAAATTATAATTCTTAAAGCCAGGGGAAAATGTATTATATCTGAGTAAAAGATGGGCTGCTTGAAGTGAGCTAAACATTCATAAATGCTTAAAGATCTGCAGCCGGTAGTTTTCTTCCTACAAAATTAAATCGGTATTTTATTCCTGTCCTTTCTACACTATAAACTATTATTTATCTTCATATTGAAAACAAACATATACCTCATGTCCACTTAGCAGAGTACACTCATCTTAAAAAGGCAACTTACCTGACGAACCAAATCCACTGAGGGCTGAGCCTATAGCAGCACCCAGAGAGCTACTGCTTCCAAAGCCAAGCGATGTACTTCCAGGCTGGCCAGGTCCGTGAGAAAATAAAGAACTGCTCTGGGAGCTACTAGTCAAAGAAGTGCTCCCGTAAAATGAATTCGACTGCAGATTCGTGCTCGGCGGCTGCTGCTGCTGCTGCTGCTGCGGTGGCTGAGTGCCAATTGGCCGAAAGAGACCGTTTGTGCTGCCGGTAAGACTATTTGCAGTTCCTCCAGCTGCTGCTGCTGCTGCTGGAAAACAAATTTCAGACACTTCTTGAAACCACCAAAAAGACTACTCTCTGTTTTTAAAATATCTCAAACAACACCAGAAAAATATTATCCCTGAAAACATCAGTTACACTTACCAGCTTGTGCTGCTGCTGAACTAATTAAAACGGGTGTCGGAGCCATTAAACGAACTGGAGCTCCAAGGCCAGTTCTTGCTCCGGGGCCAACCACTAAGGCACCAGTCTGATCATAATAGGCAGTTGGAGCTAGTACTTGATAGCCTAGATAATATTAAAATAAATGTTTACTAATGAAAACATTTGCTATAGAAAACATGCATATTTATTTCCCCCACATTTGTCTTTATCAACCACAAAATATAATTATATACAATATGAAATCCTTAAATAATCATGATATGAGAAGTTAACACATTTGAGAAGGTATTACTTACTAAATGTATGAAACTGTAATAGTGTGTAAGTAAAACTGTTTTCTCTAAATTTTAAGAGATGCCTTCCATTTACAAACCACAAAATAACAAGGTACATTCTTTGATATGTAACTATAGGCCATCAAGCACTGATATTTGAAAAATATTACCTATTAGTTCTGAGAAGAGGATGGAAAGACTAAGGGATGTGAGGTGGTCAGAACACTAGAAGAATGGTTTATTATGCAATTTTAATAAAGTTCTAAACCAAGGGATTCATTAACAGCATTCCCTCAGCTTTTCCTTCGTAAGCATCCATTTAAAAATCATGATATAAAGATACCTTAAAATCATAAGGTTACACTTTTTGTAAAGGTTCTCAAGTGAAAATCTGAATAAAAATCATACAGTAATTAGTTTTATAGCCTTAAGCACAAGGCAGGTGATAATCTGCACTATTCAGAACTACAGAAGCTTTTCTCAGGGGAGATTCCTTATCTTAACTACAGAACAAAAAGTAACTATTTTGAAGAGAAAAGTGACTATTTTGCCAATTCTTCCAGGGATAATATATAACAAGTACCACTCTAGATGCACAGGAGAGAATTTAACTACACACAGGAGATACTTTTAAGGCAGAAAAGCTTACTCCTCTCCCAGAAGTCATGTTAAGAAAGTCTATCTTACACAGGACAAGGACTCAGGTTCAACATTCAGACAACCATTTGCAAAAAGGTACTGATAATTTTAAGTTTAAATACCACCTTCACCGCCAAGACTAACAACACTTTCACATGCAAAGGTTGTTTTTAATTAAATATGGTAATTCTGACTGTTTTTGCAATTAGTTTCATTATAAATGGATATAAATTAGAAGAACCAGCCGAACAGACATATAAGGCAAAATCGGGGCGGGGGAATACAGAGCTTCCAAGCTGACTCCTCACGGAATGAATGGGATAAATCTTGAGAAGAGATTATGAATATCCAACTGGAGATGTCAAATAGGATATACAAGTCTCAAGTTTAGGGGAGAGGGTCCAGGCTGGAGTTACAAACAATGAAATCACCAAGAAAAATTAAAAACGGATCTATGGACAGAGTACTTCACATTAAGAGGCTGGAGACAGAAGGAACCAGGGAAGAGATGAAGAAGGAACAGTCAGGGCGGGCGCCTGGGGTGGCTCAGGTGGTTGAACATCCGACTTTGGTTCAGACCAGAATCTCGCGGTCCGGGAGTTCAAGGCCCACGTTGGTCTAAATGCTGACAGCGTAGAGCCTGGAGCCTACTTCGAATTCTGCGGCTCCCTCTCTCTCTCTCTCTCTGCCCCTCCCCTGCTCGCTCTCTCTCTCTCTCAAATGTAAAAATTTAAAAAAAAAAAAAAAAAAAAAAAAAAAAGAAGGAACAGCTGTAACAATGTGGTCTCTTGCAGGCCAAAGAAAAAATAATTCTAATGAAGACTGAGTGATCAACAATGTTAAATGATGCTAAAAGCTATTAGAAGCTGAGAACTGACAAATGGCTTAGACACATGAAGTCATTATGATGAGGGATGCAAGCCAAACTGTAGTGAGTTCAGTCAAGAATGGGAGAACCACAAGCAAGTACAGACAATGCTTCTGAGGAGTTTAGATGTAAGGAGGGCCAGAGGGGAGCTAAAGAAAAGGGGATGCTGAGACTAATTTTTTCTTAATCAGAAAATGTACTTCATCAGCAAAGCACAATACTTTGTGCTTAAAATTTGTTGCTGTAAAATAAAACACATAAACACACAGAGAATATAAACCCAAAGGTACAGTATAATGACTACAATAACAAAAATTTAACCACAATCCAAGTTAAGAAATAGAAAACTGCCCAGCACCTTACCTCTCATACGTCCCTGCTCCACCACAATCTTCTCTTTGTCTTAGAGTTCTACACTACTCTACTACCCATAAATGCCTCCCTAAGACTCATGTGGTTGGAATGATTTAAAAATTTTCATGTAGGATTCACTAGCGGTTGTATGCAGATATACATCCCCATTATTCCATTATTGTATAGCAGCTCGTTGGATGGATACGAAAATGCATTTATGCGTTCTACATTTACACTGCTTCCCCCATTTAGGGACACTATCATCAGTACTGCTTATAAACATTTTGGTACATGTATCCTGGTGTATAACGTGTGGATTTATCTCTCTACTGCAAGGTATGTATCTAAGTAGTTGATGCACTGATTATGTAAATTCACACTCCTTCTACCTTGCTATTAGAGTTCTCACTTGCATGTAACTTTAATAACACTTTATATTCTCAGACTTTTAAATCTGGCTGATCTGGAAGATATGCAGAAATATTTTGTTGTGGTTTTGAGTTTCATTTTCCCATACTAAATAGGCTGAGCATCTCTTCATATGCTACTCTTGGAAGAGGCTTTTTCAAGTCTTTTACTCATTTTCCTACCAGGCTGCCTTTTCTTACTGGCTTATAAATATGTATGTGTATCCAAAGGTTTTCACTGTTTTAATATATTGCAATTATCTTTCTCCATCCCTAGCCTGACAATCTATTCTCTTTATGGTGAATTTTGGGGTAATAATGTCAAATATTATTTCATTTTTATAACAAAATTTCCCTGTATTTTCTAATAGCCTTAAAATTCCACTTTTCACATTTCTGTCTAAAATCCAAACGAAGTTGGTTATTGAACACAAGATAGGGCAGGGGTTCAATTTCATTTTGTTTCCAAAACAACCAATTTTATTTCATCTTATTTGTAAAACAAGTCATTCCTCCCTACTGCTTTGTTCTGTTTCTTTGTAATTAGGTATTCGTTTCTTTGGGGATTTCATCTTTGGGGTCTCTATTGGGTCCCACTGGTTTGTCTCTCCAGGGAAGAATTTAACTGTAGCTTTAGAATTAGTCTTCCTCCGGAGTAAGTCAAAACAGAGCAAGTCTTTTTACTTATTTTTGTCCTTTAAGAGTATTGTGGCTTAATCTTGATGGACCCTTTGCATTTTCACTAAATTTTTTTCTCAGCTATCAAAATATCATAGAAAGAACCTATTAGAAATTTTAGTTGGATATGTACTGAAACTATAGGAAGAACTGATACATTTAAAATGCTGACCTGTCAAGGGGAGCCTGGGTGGTTTAGCTAGTTGAGCATCCGACTTCAGCTGAGGTCATGATGTTGCAGTTTATGAGTTCCAGCCCACATTGGGCTCTGTGCTGAAAACTCAAGAGGCTGGAGCCTGCTTCAGATTCTGTGTCTCCCTCTCTCTCTGCCCCTACTCGCGCGTGGTCTCTCTCTCAAAAATTAAACATTAAAAAACATTAAACATAAAAACATTTTTAAAAAATTTCAATGCTGAGTGGACCAAAGGTAGCTATATCTCTTTAGGTCTCCTTTATACTTTTAAAAAGTTAGATTTAGTCCTAAGTACTTGCTACTACTACAAGTATCTTTAAAATTTTTCATTTTCAAACAGTATGCTGTTAACAAAAAAGATTTCATTTTTTTTTTAATGTTTACTTTTGAAGGAGAGAGAGAGCGAGTGAGTGAGCAGGGAAGGGGCAGGGAGACATAGACACAACCCACAGCCCAGAGCCTGACACGGGGCTCAAACTCACAAACCGCGAGATCATGACCTGAGCTGAAGTCGGACGCTTAACCAACTGAGCCACTCAGGTACCCCCCTGAAAAGATTTTTAAATTGATTTTCATATCCAAAAACCTTAACAAAAACGTTAATTCTAATACTTGATCTAAAGATTCATTGACAGTTTTAGTTCTTCCTTTACAGAATTTTCTCATTTCTCTCTCATGTTATAGTACTGGCTAGGATCTCTAACATGCTAAAGTGTTAATAGGAATCATTGTCTTCTTCCCCGTCTTAAAAAAAAAAAAAATCCAATTATTTCCCATAAAGCAGAAGTGTGTTATCCATTTGGGGGTACGGGGGGGTGTCAATTTCCACCTTAGCATATTAAGGAAACTATCTTTGAATCCTAATTTGTTGAAGTGGCTTGTTATTAGAGTCAGTATATAAATTTGTTATGCTTTTCTTGCCTCTCTTGAGAAGTTCTTGTGATTGCTTTCTTTTAATCTTTGAACGTGCCAATGACCTTATATGACTTCCTAAACTTCTTGAATTCCTGGGATAAAACCAACTTGTTCATCATATATTATTATCCTGCTTATTATATACTGCTATATCTGGCTAATATTTTAGAATTTAGTAATTAACCTGTAATTTTCCTTTTCTGTATACTCTTTGACAGGTTTCATTATTTTTTCTTAAATGCTTATTCTTGAGACAGAGAGAACCCTCGAGGGAGGGTCAGAGAGAGGCTGAGCCAGAGGATCCGAAGCAGCCTCTGTGCTGACAGCAGACAGCCCAGACATGGGGCTAGAACTCATCAACCGTGAGATCATGACTTGAGCCACAGGTGGACACTTAACCAACTGACCCACTCAGGCGCCCCAGATATGATTTTTAATATTTAAGTTTCTTTTTTTAATGTTTCAAGCTTTTTTTTTTTTTTTAATTCTAGTTAACGTATAGTGTAATACTGGTTTTAGGAGTAAAACTTAGTGATTCATCACTTACATACAACACCCAGTGCTCATCACACGTGTCCTCCTTAATCCCCATCACCCATTTAACCCACCCTCCCACCCACCACCCCCCTCCAGCAAATTTGTTTTCTGTAGTTAAAAATCTCTTTTATGGTTTGTTCCCTTCTTTTATTTTTCTTTCATCTATGTTCATCTGTTTTGTTTCTTATATCTACATATGCATAAAATCATATGGCATTTGTCTTTCTCTGACTTATTTCGCTTAGCATAACACACTCTAGCTCCATCTACGTCATTGTAAATGGGAAGACTCCATCCTTTTTGATGGTTGAGTAACATTCCAGTGTGTGTGTGTGTGTGTGTGTGTGTGTGTGTGTACACACACACACACACACACACATATCTTCTTTACCCATTTGTCAGTCGGTGGACATTTGGGCTCTTTTCAACATTTGGCTACTGTTAATAATGCTGCTATAAACATTGGGGTGCATGTGCCACTTTGAATCTGTATTTTTTGTATCCTTTGGGTAAATAGCCTAGTAGTGCAATTGCTGGATTGTAGGGTAGTTCTATTTTATTATTATTATTACTATATTATTATTATTATTATTATTATTATTTGAGGGGGGAGGGAGGGAGGGAAGGAGGGAAGACGCATGAGCTGGGGAGAGGGGGAAAGGAGGAGAGGTAAAATCTTAAGCAGGCTCCATACTCAGCACAAGCACCATGCAAAGATCAATCCCATGACCCTGGGACCATGATCTGAGCCAAAATCAAGAGTTGGATGCTGGACTGACTGGCACCCCGGGGTAGTTCTATTTTTAATTTTCTGAAGAACCTCCATACTGTTCTCAAGTAGCTGCACCAGTTTGCGTACCCACCAACATGCAAGAGGGTTCCCCTTTCTCTGCATCCTGACATCTGTTGTTTCCTGTGTTGTTAGTTTTAGCCATTCTGACAGGTGTGAGGTGATACCTTATTGTGGTTCCGCTTTGTATTTCCTTGATGATGAGTGATGTTAAGTATCTTTTTGTGTTATCTGATAGACATCTGGATGTCTTCTTTGGGAAAATGTCTATTCATGTCTTCTGCCCATTTCTTCACTGGCTTATTTGCTTTTTGGGTGTCAGGTTTGATAAGTTCTTCATAGATTTTGGATACTAACCCTTTATCAGATATATCACTTGCAAATGTCTTCTTCCATTCCAAAGGTTTTTAGTTTTGTTGACAGCTTCCTATGCTGTGCAGAAGCTTTTATCCTGAGGCGGTCCCAATAGTTCATTTTTACTTATGTTTCCCATGCCTTTGGAGACATGTCTAGTAACAAGTTGCTACAGCTGATGTCAAAGAGGTTGCTACCTGTGTTCTCTAGGATTTTAATTGAGTCCTATCTCACATTTAGGTCTCTCATTGATTTTGAATTTCTTTTTGTGATGGTATAACAAAGTGGTCCATTTTCATTCTTTGGCAGGTTTCCCAACACCATTTGTTGAAGAGACTGTCTTTTTTCCACTAAATATTCTTTCCTGCTTTGTTGAGGATTAACTGGCCATATAATTTCAGGGTTTTCTATTGTGTTCCACTGATCTATGTGTCTGTTTTTGCCAGTACTATACTGTCTTCATGACTGCAGCTTTGTAAGATAGCTTAAAGTCTGGAATTCTGATGCCTCCAGCTTTCCTTTTCTTTTTCAAGACTGCTTTGGCTACTTGGGGTCTTTTCTGATTCCATATATATTTTAGGATTCTTTGTCCTAGCTCTGTGAAAATTATTAGTGGTATTTTGATAGGGATAGTATTAAATGTGACAGGTTTTAGTATTTAGATTATACTAGTATCATAAAATGACCTGGGAAGCATACCTTCTTTTCCTATTTTCTAGGATCTTAAAAATTGGAATTATTTCCTCCTTGAATACCTGGTATTCACCACTGAAGTTTTATGTTGGCCTAAAATCTTAAGGGAGAAATTTTGATTACTTAATTCACTTCTTTAATGTTAATGGACCTCAGATGTTTTATATATCCTCAAGTCTGTTTGGTTACATTTTTCTAGTTATTTGTCCATTTTATCTACACTAATTTGTTAATGTGAGATTGTTCCTAATAGCCACCAATGATTATTTAATTTTTCTGTATTGGTATTTCTGCCTTCTTGTTTTAAATCTTTCTTGGATGAGTCTCTCAGGGGTTTATCAATTTTATTAGTATTTTCAAAGAAATAACTTTTGGGATAATTTAAATCTTTGAATTGTATGTTTGCCACCTATTTCATTCACATCAGCTCCCATCTTTATTATTTGGTTTCCTTTTACAAATTCTTTGGGCTTAGTCTCTTCCTTTTATAGTTCCTAGATAGAAACTTACTTTCCAATGTATGCATTTGAGCCTATTATATTCTCCTCCTGTGTTGTTTTAGGTGTAGGTGACAAGCTTAAATTTGTAGCATTTTCATAATCATTTAGTTCAAAAGCTTCTCATTTCTACTGTGTTATCTTTCTTTACGGAGAGTCTGGTAAGACACAGGGGCTTTAAAAAAAAAAAAAAAAAGACATGGTCCCTACACACAAGGACTATACAATCTAGTAGAGGAGGTAATGTACTACGTCCTTAAATTTAAATGTTTATTTTTGTGAGAGCAAGCATGCAAGCAGGAGAGGGACAAAGTGGGGGGATGGGACATAGGATCCAAAGCGGGCTCTGCTGACAGCAGAGAGCCTGATACAGGGTTTGAACTTCTAAACCATGAGATCACCACCTGAGCCAAAGTCAAACACCTAACTGACAGAGCCACCCAGCACCCCTCCTTAATTCTAAGATGCCACTTTGTTTTGAGACAAGACACTGATCTACTAACTTCCGTTCAAAGAGAAATAGAAAATGTTGTTCTACTTGAAGACATTTTCTAACTTTAACATGGTAAAGCAAGGGCAGAATTGAGAAATCACAAATAACTAAATGAAATGCAAGGCAGACAGAAGAACTAAAGAAAGGTGCAAGAAGAGTAATTACTGATGAAGACATACTGGGAAAGAAAGATCAGGAAGGCTTTATGCAAAGAATACTGAAGGATGAGAAGGAAAGCTAATTACAAAATGTTTATAAACCAGAGTTAAAAAAAAATAATAATGTTAAACTCTATCTATCCCAATTTCCCTTAAAATGTGTAAAAGGGTATTCTAAGCTAAAAACCATTAGCTAGGGCTAGAGGCATAAAAAGTACAAGTTATCTCTGGCTGGTAGTATATGGTCTAGTGTGTTAAAGCATAGGACTATGGAAGAATACTATCAATTAAGTAGTTTGGGACTAGATCATTGAAAATATTAAGGGGCACCTCGGTGGCTCAGTCGGTTGGGTGTCCAACTTGGCTCAAGTCATGATCTTGCTGTTTCTAAGTTTGAGCCCCACAATGGAGCCTTGCCTTAAGACTGTTTTGGATCCTGTGTCTCCCTCTCTCTGCCCCTCCCCATTTGCACTCTCTCAAAAATAAACATTAAAAAAAATTTTTAAGCAAAATATTAAGAACCAGAATGGTATAAAACTAACTTATATTTTTGAAAGGTTAACTGAAAGAAGAATAACAAGATGAAATGGGGGCGCCTGGGTGGCTCAGTCGGTTAAGTGTTTGACTCTGGATTTCCGCTCAGGTCATGATCTCATGGTTTGTGAGATTCAGCCCCCCTCCCCCCATGTCAGGCTTTGTGCTGACAGTGCAGGGCCTGTTTAGGATTCCCTCTCTCAAGATAATCTCAAGATAAATAAAAAAAGATAAATGAACAGAAGAGATTGGAGGCAGAGTTAGTGGGAGGTTAAGAAAGAGGCTGAACAAGAATAGCACAGATGAAAAAGAAAGGGAACATGAGATAGAATGAACAAGAACTGACAAATTATTGAATGCGAAGCACAGAAGAAAATCAAGAGTTGAAGAGGATTCTGAGACTGAAGCCAAAAGTTTCTAGTTCAAGAGTACAGTGAAATTAATACTAAAATAAACATTAAGATAAGCAAATCTGGGAGAGAGTTCATATTTTTTTTTTTTTGACACTATGAGTTTTGAGGACTGCTGGAACATACACATGGTAATGTCCAATACAAAGGCAGAAATATGTTAGATGTTCAAAAAAGAGTCCAAGATGTAGATGTAAACTCATTAGTTTACTGGAATAGGAATGATAGCTGAAATGATGAAAGCAGACGGTCTCCCCCCACCCCGCCCACCCACCCACACACACACACAAAAGAGCATCTATTGTTCCAATACTGAAACTGAAGTTCAAAGAGAAAAGTTGGCCAACATGACTCAACTAGGTTGTACGGAAATATGGCACATCTGATTCCAAAGTATCTAGTCCAAAGTAACTGTCTTCCACGTTTAAGGATTTATACAGAGGAAAGGGAAACTGATCAAAGCAATGAAAAAGATAGGAAATCCAGGAAAACAAATTATCACAGAGGCTAGTGTCACGACAGAGAGACGTTGTAGAGAGTTGGACTTAGTCAATATGGTGAAACACACCAAAGAATTGAGAAAAATAAGGATGGAGAAGAGGAGGTCTTACTTTGCAATTGTTACTGAGTTAATATTAGAGTTACTGAAAGGAATCATGGAGGCAGGCTTAAAAGAAGTGTGAGACAAATAGAAGAACCCAGAGCCGTCTTAGTACTATCTTTCATAAACTTTCAGTTCAGTTCCCTTTTAGCCCTGCCTCCATGTCCTTCCACGTGTCTACAACTTCAGCTTCACGACTTCAGGTAAGCAGCTTCCCCGAAGCAAGTACATAGCTGGGGTAAAAAAAGAAAATAATGAGAACACTCCCGTTCTATTATCATTTGTACTTCAGAGACTATAATATTAACATGTTCTCTTTAGCCAGCGGGCTAGACAAGATGATGAAATCAGACCTTAGAATCTCAGAGATAACAGAATGAATGTAATCAATATAGAAATTCTCAAAGTAACATACAGAAGCATTCAGCCACATGTAATACATACAAGAAACCCTCAATCACATATATTTTCCGATACATTAAATACGATTCCTAAATGATCTGAAAATTTAACTAAATTACAATTAAGTGGAAACTGAAACTCATTTCATTAATAAGTAATCTATATAGTTACAGGAATAATTACTCATATACTAAGAGTGAAAAAAACGGATACTTAAGAGAGAAAGTGAGTCTTCAGGAGAGAACAGAATAGGAAATGACGCATTATCTACTGATATTCAAATGTAGCTTTAAATTTCACTTTAAAAACATAAGTGCTTTTCTTGGTTTAAGAAAATTATTGTCCTTGCATTATTCTTAAAGTTGTAATTTTGTATCTAGTTTCATGAAAATCTACTTCACAACAAAGATCTATTTTTTTGGCTCCTTCTAAAAGTTGTACTGTGGTAATGGGAATAAAGTTTTATCATTTTCTTTGCATTAGGCTTTCATAGGTGTATTTTAGTATACACTTGCTATCAGGTTATAGATACCAATAGTTCATAATACTATAAATTGGCTAAACACAATGAAACAGTGGAAAATTTTAGCTGCAAACTTCTCATATTAACTAAATGACCTTCTTATTCAGCAGCAACAGCACATAGAGGTTTTGTCTTAACATGACAACTCTAACCAACTGATTTTACTTCTTGAAGCATGCTTCAAGAATTCTGGACTATGTTGAGAAAATGCTATAGTTTATGCCATATACAGAGTAAGAAAAAATGGATGTACGTAGAATTCCAGTACATGTTCGCGATCGCGGTCTCACAAAAAATATAGATTTCAACTATTGGCCCCTGAGTTCTAAATAACTTCTCGCAAGGTAGGCAAGACTTAAAAGATAGTTCTGATTTTTTCACTCTTCAATGTGAGTGATTACATTTAACATTTCAAACCTATGCAAATTTCTAGAATTAACTAACTGTATACCTGGCATGCCGGTAGCAAGACCCTGACCAAAAGCCAAAGTTGGATTTGCTGCTGCAAGTGATTCTGCCTGCTGCCCTTGCTGGCCCTGATTGGGAGTAAGAGGGCGCTGACCTGCTCCAGCTCGGAGAACCTACAAAGGACAAATGATTTCCTTAAAAATGAAATTATAAAATAACAGATAAATAAATTTATCCCAGAGTAAATTGCCTTTGGATATTCTTCGAACATATTTATATGCAATGAAACGATGATTTGGCATGAAAAAATACAAAATACTTAAAATCAAAAACACAATCACTGGCTCATGACAACTAGAACAATCTATTAAGTAACATCTAGAGATTCTTGAAGGCCTAATGAAAAGTAATTTTTAGTATTTGTGCTCTTTTTCTTACCAAACAAATTTATTTGGGGGGGGGGGGCGGGGAATGGCAAAATTTTAGATCATATTAATTTCACAAAGATAGATGAACAATTCAGGACAAGCGGTATTCACTGTAAATAAGCCTCACACATAGGTGTATTGGTCAAGTAGTATATTTTCATGTTTGCCCAAAGAAGATATAGATTGAAAAATAATTTATTAAATGGTGCCATGGTCTAATCTACAAGGACTGAGCCAAAGGACAGCTTCAACAGAACACCAATACAGTAATAAACCACATAAAGGAAATTTAGAATAAAATTTAACTGCCAAGTAACACTACACTTGTCAGTAAGTTGCTTCTTTAGTATAAATATGAAGAATTTGACAATCAGAAGTCAGAAATCACCAATAGTGTTTCTACATTTATCAAAACAGTTTATCAAAACATAAAAGCAGCAGAAATTTCAAAAACCCAAAGCCAACCAAAACCATTGTAATAAACATTTTCTTTTTGAAGAAATTAAATTTAACCAGTAGTGAAAATATTTCCTCTTTTCAATTTTCTCCAGCTTGCTTAAAAATATAAAGTACTCTGTAATCATTTTCTAGTCAGAAATGTATTAAGTTAATATTTAAAATAGTAATTTAAATACCCAGAAGAAAATGAAGTGATAATTACTTTGATAGGAACATGAGCACACCTGAAAAGGTGATGAAAAATTAAAATCTGCTAGAGATTTCAACAGTTTCTATAACAAAAATGTAGAAATGGAATACACCTCAATCTTTAAATTCATGTAATACCAATTAGAAAAAAAAAACCACCATGTAATCAATACTTGTATATAGGTACTACATTACATGCTGAGGAGATGAAAAGACACACATCTTGAAAACAAGGAACTCATTGAATTTCAAGGACTCTTCAGGTATGATTTAATGAAGGCAGGCCTATACCTGTTGCTGTCCAGGCTGAGCTTGTGATGCTGCTTGCTGATTTGCTGTGTTGTTTGCCGCAGCTGCAGCTTGTTGCTGAAATAAATTGGCTGGATACACCCCCCATGGAACACCATAATACTGAGGTGGAACCACTGCTGGACCTAAACCCCACACCCCACCCCGCCCCCCCAAAAAAAAAGTTACTTACATTTTATAGATAAATCAGTTACCATTAGATCATAAAAAGGAACACTGTATATGAGTTAAAGCAAATGTCCTTATAATCCCCAACCCACTTACACCTGCTGTATCTTTTCTTTTTTTTCCTGATTCTAGTAGGAAAAAGTCTCATTCAGGTTATGATTACTTCAAGAGAAACAGGAGTGACAGCAGTGGCCTCAATGGAGATGGTAAAGCTAAAGTCAAAAGGACCAATGAACTAACAGGATACTTAACCATCTATGCAACAGTTACTGAATGCCAGTTTATGGGTTTGATACTGGCAAACACAGATAATATACTCAGGGAACATTAGACTTCATAAAACTGCAAGATTTACTATGTTCAATTCAAATTCTCTTAAAAGGCTATTTTCTGAATATTGAAAAAAATTACCAAAATATTACAAAACACTTTTATCTTTTTATTTGCAATCTACAACATAAAACTTTGGAACATTCTTGTACCAAGCTTGCGACAACTGTATTTGAATTGTAAACCTTGAATTTAAAAATATTTTTTAGTTAAAGTTTTTATTAAAAATATTCTTCATATTTGAAACAATTAGTCACAATTCTCACAAAGCAACTGAAAATTGCATGAAAACAAATGAAACATCACTGCTTATGTGGTTAGGAAAATGGAACTAGTGAGTAAAGACAAGAAAGAACCAAGTAATATAAAGGCACAGAGGGACACAGACATGTGAAAGCAAACTAGGAAAAATAGAATGAACTGTGCTTGCTCTAGTCTATGTTATTCAAGGTAACATCTGCTTCTATGGGAATAAACAGCATTATGCACAATAATTTCCACGTTAAGTTCATGAGCAAGATGTCATGATTATTAATTGATAAAATAAAGATGGCCTAAAATTCCACGGATACAATTTTAATAGATCTAATATTTTAAAAAGTTAAACTCTTGGATTCACTTTGTTTTGGAGGAAAATAAAGCCTAGTACAATTGACTGAATCACTAAAGTGAAAAGCATTAAAAAACTTAAAGTATTATTTCTGAAAATAGTTTAAGCACCATCTACAATGAAAACTGTTAACAGGATTTATGAAGAATACATTATCAAAACAAGAGTCAAATATCTATCTAGAACCTCTTTGCCCAAAACAATAGCCAGAAGCCACCTGTGACTACTGAAGAATTAAAAAGTTAGACAGCCCAAACTGAGATATGGTCTTAAGTATGATATACACAGGATTTTGAAGACTTTGCATGAAAAAAAAAGTAAAATATCTATTAGTAATTAAAAAAATATTAATTATATTAAAATAATATTTGGTTGTGTTGGGATAAATCAAACATTTAAATTAATATCATCTGTTTTTTGCTTTTATAATGTAGATACTAGAAAATTTTAATTGCATTATCTGGCTCACATTATATTTCTATTGGACACCACTGGTCTTAGAAAAAGCCTGAATCCAAAATGCCTAGAATGCTTAATCTGAAAACTAACCATTTCTTAAGGTTTCCTTAAAGTCCATAGATTGTATGATATACCAGAATTTTACATACTAACATCCAGTTAAATGGCACCAAGAAAGCTCATCCCCTCCTTATGGAATTACGTGCAGATCTATACTAATACTAAAATCTACTGAATGTGATAGGTTGGTTTCAGTCTCCTAAATAAGCTATCAAACTAGAATTTGAAATTAACATTTATTTTTTCACTTCTTAAAACAGTCTTGAGTATAAAAAACAAGTCCCCTAACTCCCAGGAAAAGACTGACTGTTCTACAGTCAGGATAATAACTGCCAGAAGTGGAGTTTAAAATTGTCAAATTCATCAGTGACAATTCATATCATTGAACAAAGTTTAAAAATCATGATAGTCTGGAGTTATGAAAGTCAGTCAGTTGGCAGGCTCACTCCAGTGAACACACATTTATGGCTGACATGACCCTGTTCCTGCCTCTGTAACCAACATTAACCCATGCCTAAGACTAATTCATTTGTCTCTATAACCAACTCAACCTAAAACAACCTCTTCTTCAAAACCCTACACAGAAGATCAGCAAATTGTTTGCTTGGCTCAATAGGATGGTGCCTGACCAGCACACAACTGTCCTTACTACTTAAATAAGCAAGAAATACAGCTTTGGGTTTAAAAACATTTTTCTCCAGTATTACTGCCATATTACTGATACATGACATTTGTATAGTTTTGGTTTTCATTTTAGACTTTGAGTGGCAGTTTCTGGTTTTGACAGTTAAGTGCTTTCCAACTCCATGCCACTTTTGCCCCTCAGTCGGCTTGCATATTTTAACACTGCTAAATAAACTTTACTTTTTAGATACTCATTCTCTCAAGACTGCTGAAGCTCCTTACCTCATACTCTCCCTGACCTGGGTATCTATGGTACCTACCCCAGTTTACTGCATTAGAAGTAACTTTACTTTTGCACTGTCTCTGTGGGTGATGGAATTGGTCAGAAAAAAGATCTGTGGTTGGCAATGTAAGATTTCTGAAACTACAAAATTGAATTGGAAACCAACTATGTACAAAAGGAAAAAGTTGTCAAGCTTCGGCTTTTTCCTACAGCATTAAAACTGGACAAATAGTAAACTAACTCTCTGGAAACGTCACTTGATTCTAGATAAGTGTTTCAGATTTTCTTAGGAACTTCAAATTGCCCACCAAATAGACAAAAACACAACTTGTAAGAAAATTAAAACTAAATCCATAATAAGCAACGAGGATGAACAATAAGTTACCTGCTAATGTTGCTGCTGCAGCCAACCCTGCTGCAGTATATGGATCAGTCCCTGGAGGAGCAGCACTAATAATATACGGATTTGGCACAAATGCAGCTGGAGCAAGGCCTGCTGAGAATACACCAGCTGTATTTTAAAAAGGGGAGAAATAATGAATGAAGATGTAAAGTATTATTTTCTTCATTAGGTAAAATAATTTCTACACTGAATTTGGAGTGGGGAAGCAGAGTGCGTATAGTGGTTCAAACTCTGATTAACTGAGTGACTTTGGGCATGTAACATCACTTGACTCTAAGATTCTTCATTTAGGAAATAGGTGTATCACCACTTATCTTAGAGGATTTTTGTGAGAGTTAAAACATGATACCAAATATGAAAGGACTGTGTAGAACTAGCAAAACAGACACACAATGAATGTTTAGAGTTAGAACTACTATTGTTCAACGGTAGTTTCTCTTTTGTTTTTCTAATGCTTATTACTTATTTTTGAGAAACAGAGCACAAGCAGGGGAGGGGCAGAGAGAGGAGGAGACACAGAATCAGAAGCAGGCTCCAGGCTCAAGCTGTCAGCACAGAGCCTGAAGCCTGGCTCAAACTGATCAACTGCGAGATCATGGCCTGAGACAAAGTCAGATGCCCAACTGACCCACCCAGGCGCCCCAGTATTTTTTAATTTAATCTTTATTAAGCTATACTGTGAGCTAAGAATTCAATAGTGAGGAAGGCATGATCTGCCCTCACAAATGAATCCATCTAATGAGAAAAACAAATTGACAATTAGAATACAGTATAGTAGGAGCTATAGGCACAGAGAGAAGGGGTACCTAGTGAGCTTCAGAAAGCGTGGGTAGGATGATGTGGGGTTGTAGGGCAGGGCAAGACAAGACAAAATTGGAGTTACAATCAGAATGAAGACCTGTGAACACCTTCCTGGGTCATGTTAAGTTTGGACTTTACCCAGAAAGCAACAGAATAACAATGAAGAGCTTTAGGCAGAACTGTGACTTTAAGGCCACTTCTGCATCTAATGACTGCTAGCGTGAATTCGGTAAAAGGCAGGGAAGATTTTTTAAATATTCGTTTGCAGTACTTATTAAAGAAAACTGTTGGTATCAAGAAAGTACTGTGTATACTAGTCACTGTAAAGTATGGACTTGAGTTGTCTCTTCTGGAAAACAAGTGGAAGGTGAGGAAATAATGGGAAAGGAGGTGTTTTAAAAGTTACAAGAGGGGCGCCTGGGTGGCTCAGTCGGTTAAGCGTCCAACTTCGGCTCAGGTCATGATCTCGCGGTCCGTGAGTTCAAGCCCCGCGTCAGGCTCTGTGCTGACTGCTCAGAGCCTGGAGCCTGTTTCAGATTCTGTGTCTCCCTCTCTCTCTCTGACCCTCCCCCATTCATGCTCTGTGTCTCTCTGTCTCAAAAATAAATAAACGTTAAAAAAAAAAAGTTACAAGAGCTCAGAAAAATTCAATTTACAAGATGATTAATAGGGCGCCTGGCTGGTTATGTCAGTAGAGCACATGATTTCTTGATTTCGGGGTTGAGAGTTCAAGCCCCACATGGGTGTAGAGGTTACTTAAAAATATTTAAAAATAAATAAAAACATGATTAAGGGGGAGAATAGGAGAATAAAAGCATGTGGGTATAAATGACTTAAAAGAAAGAATTCAAAAGGAACACTTACTCTAAACCTTGAAATCAAGGTTCAGAAACTCCATTCTAACTATATTATAGCAGTTTTTAAATGTTCTGAATGTGACCCATAATATGAAATATATTTCACATCAACCTAGTGACCATATATACATATACATGCCACAAACAAAAATATCAAAAAAAATTTATCTTTATAAAGTTCCATGTAACTTAGTATTTTCTACTAAATTTATTAATTTCTATAATCTATTTAATTTCTAAAACTAGTGGCCATACCCCACAACACTGATTTCATGTACAGGCACAACCATTTGAAAAATGAGTTTTTAAAACTTTTATTTGAGAAAGAAAAGAGAATACACACATGCACACGCACAAGTGGGAGAGGGGCAGAGAGAGGATCTTAAGCTCCACACTCAGCATGGTCCCCAACATGGGGCTTGATACTAGGATCATGAACCGATCCAAAATCAACAGTCAGACACTCTACAAACTAAGCTCCCCAGGAGCTCCCAAAACTCTGCTTTTAATAAAGGAAGACTAAAAGAGGGTTCAGGGGCACCTGAGTGGCCCATTAGATTAAGCATCTGACTCTTGATTTCAGTTCAGGCTATGAGCTCACGGTTCCTAGGATGAAGCTCTGTCTTGGGCTCTGTGCTGAAAGCGAGGAGTCGGCTTGGGATTCTCTCTCTCCTCCCTACCTCTGTGCCCCTCCCCTGCTTAGGCTCTCTCTCAAAATAAATACACTGGAAAAAAAAAAAAAGAGAGAGAGAGTTGAATAATATCCTTGCACTATTTAAAAAATCATTTGCTCAGGGGCGCCTGGGTGGCTCAGTCGGTTAAGCGTCCGACTTCAGCTCAGGTCACGATCTCGGGGTCCGTGAGTTCGAGCCCCGCGTCGGGCTCTGGGCTGACGGCTCAGAGCCTGGAGCCTGCTTCCGATTCTGTGTCTCCCTCTCTCTCTCTGCCCCTCCCCCGTTCATGCTCTGTCTCTCTCTGTCTCAAAAATAAATAAAACGTTAAAAAAAAAAAAAAAATTAAAAAAAAAAAAAAATCATTTGCTCAGAGTTGCATTCTTAACTAAGCCCTAGGGGAAAGGTTCCAAGATTTCCGTTTCCTCTATCATAAATTGTCTTTGTCACAAAGAAAATGATGGATGTTGTGGTATTCATGTCCTACTCGTACCCCTACAAAATCTCAAAGCCAGGATATAATTTTTTTATATTCCATATTTTATGATTTAAAAAGCTTGCTTTTAAGATCTCCAATACTAGTGGAGTTTACAAAACGGAAAGTCAAAGTCCTCATGTAATCTTTACTGACTGTTGGCTTATATTCTACTGAATTATTCAATTTTAGAGAGGATTTTAATATAGTTTTCTCCATATTTGTTATAAAACAAATATGAGATATAAAGCAGATATGAAGTTTCAGGTATGTGGGGGAAAAAGGAATTAGTTTAGCCTAATGGATACATACTGAAACTTATTGAAAAAATGTTTTTCATGTGTTTTTATTAAGTTCATGATTAATTTAGAAATATTTACAACTTACTAGACAGCAAATACACTGTTTACATATATATATTTATGTTTGCACGTGTATACAAATGTGTTTATATATTTATGTTTATACATACACGTAGGTATATACATCATTTTCAATTTTGAAATGAACACACACACAGTCACACATTTTATATACTGTAGGCTATAATGGCACTTTAATATGTATTTTTCACTTTCCAATTAACCATAGGTCCTTTTCTATATCAACAGGTAACCTATCAAGTCATTCTTTCTAATATACAGAAGGAACATACATGATTTAACCAGTCTATTAAGGATATATAGTCAGATGGTCCACAATCTTTCGTTATAATAATCTTATTATTCTTTTAGTACGCAAGGTCTCTGCATTATCATCCTATCTTTATAAAAATTCAGTTAAGGTTCAAGTACCACGTCAGGCTCTAGGCTGGCAGATTAGAGCCTGGAGCCTGCTTTGAATTCTGTGTCTCCCTCTCTCACTGCCCCACCCCCACTCAGTGTGTGTGTGTGTGTGTGTGTGTGTGTGTGTGTGTGTCTGTCTGTCTCTCTCTCTCAAAAGTAAATAAACATTTAAAAATTCACTTAAATGAGGGGCGCCTGGGTGGCTCAGTCGGTTGACTGTCTGACTTCTCTCAGGTCTTGATCTCACAGTTCGTGAGTTCGAGCCCTGCATCAGCCTCTGTGCTGATAGCTCACGGGCTGGAGCCTGCTTCAGATTCTGGGTCTCCCTCTCTCTCTACCCCTTCCCTGCTCAAGCGCGTTCTCTCTCCCTCTCTCTCTCTCTCTCTCAAAAATAAAGATTAAAAAAAAATTTTTTTTAATTCACTTAAATGGGAAAATATACATCAATTCTTGGCCAATATGTCCATATTACTCCCCAGGAAAGTTGTGCCAATTTCCATCAGGAATATATGAATATGCCATTCACACTCCTGTCAAATTTGGACATTACCCAACCATTTAAATTTTTTTTTTTTTAACTTTATTTATTTTGAGGGGGTGGTGGGCAAGCACAAGTGGGAGAGGGGCAGGGGCACGAGAGAATCCCAAGCAGCTTCCCACTGTCAGCCCAGAGCCCAACATGGGGCTTAAACTCATGAACCATGAGATCATACCCTCAGGTGAAATCAGGAGTTGGATACTTAACAGACTGAACTGCCTAGGTGCCCCTACTAAACTGTTAAAGAGTTGTCAATCTCTTGGTAAATAAAGCATTGGTAAAATAAAGCATTAAAAATATTTTGTTTTAATCTATGGTTCTTTGTCTATCAAAGAGGCAAAATGTCTTGCAAAACTTTTTCTCATTTAAAATTTTGATACATTAGGAATAGGACCCAATTATCTCGGAGCTATTTTCCAAATACATGCTTTTATCGTTAATTTGAAATCCCAATTAAGGTTAGAACCCACTCCGCCACTGCACCACCTGGGTGGCTCAGTCAGTTGGGTGGCTGACTTCGGCTCAGGTCATGATCTCACAGTCTGTGGGTTGGAGCCCCGCGATGGGCTCTGTGCTGGCAGCTCGGAGCCTGGAGCCTGCTTCCGATTCTGTGTCTCCCTGTCTCTCTCTTCCCCTCCCCCGTTTGCTCTCTGTCTCTCAAATAATAAACATTAAAAAAAATTTTTTTTTAAATGTGGCTACAAAAGAATTTAAAACTCTATGTGGCACATATTATATTTCTGTTGTAAAGTGCTGTTCTAAAGTAGGCTATCAGACACCCATGAAATTACTAGTCAAACTTGGATAAAAAGAGTGATGGTCAACAATAAATACATTTAACTGTGGAACAAAGGTTAAAAGGTAGGATTCTTATATCTGGGTGGCTCAGTGCATTAAGCATCTGGCTCTTGGTGTCAGCTCACGTCATGATCTGGTTTGCGAGTTTGAGCCCTGTGTCAGGCTCTGTGCTGTGTTGAGCCTGCTTGGAATTCTCTCCCCCACCCCCACCCTCTCTCTGCCCCTCCCTTGCTCATGTGCCTTCTCTTTCTCAAAATAAATGTTTTTAAAAGATGGGATCAATTTTGGTAAATTACGCTTAGAAATATTTCCATTTTATTCAGGTTTTCAAATTTAATTGCATAGTCTTCCAGATGGCTTCACAAAGAAATTCTGCCTTATGGTCTCTTAAAAGACCATATAAGTCCAATGTTACTTGAAATACTCCAGGGTACTAAAAAGGGAGATATTTCTAAATTCTTTTTATGACAAATCTGACCAAAAAAATGAAAAAACAAACATACATACAAATGTAAACACTAATTTCATATACACATTATTGATGCAAACACCCTAAATAAAACACTAGCCAATTGAAAGAGCTCATTAAGAGAATTATATATACATTTTTATTCCATGAACACAAGAATGATTCAATTATTAGAAAGTATTCATAGAAGTTAGCATTTACAAATCAAGAGCTTTCACAGATACCAATTAAAAGATATATAAAAGCCATTTACAATGATAGTAAAAGATAAAATATCTAAGAATATACTTATTAAGAAATATGCAAACTTATATGATAAAAACTTTAAAGCACTCATAAACAACACATAAGCAGATGTCAACAAAAATAAAAATACACCATGTCCTGATTAGAATACTTAATATCATAAAGATGTCAATTTTCCCAAAGTTAATTTAAAATTTTAACCCAATGTTCTGGTAGTAAATAAATGAAGTCTAAAGTTTATATAAAAAAGCTTATAAGAAGAGAAAACTTCAAAAAGGAAGAGCAATAATGGGCATACTATTAGCCTGTCATATATTAAACCATACCATAAAGAAATAAATAAAAGCGTTACACTAGTCCATTAGTAGACAGGAATCACTATGTTTCTAACAATGAGAAGGAAGGATTAAGTATAGGAATAAAGAAAGTTGGAGGCAAAGAATGCATGGTGCTATTAGAAGTCACCTAGAAATGTGTGGTCATCTTGGATAAAAACCAAAAACAAAATTTGGGACCTAGGTGTCCTTCTTGGATTGACAAAGAACAATACAAATGTAAGGGAAGAGAAACAACTTAATAAATATCTCCCCCTTCCACTGATTATGATGTTGAGAATATTCACAACTTTTCCAACCAAGAAATAAATCAAGGTTAGCTAAAACCAGGCATAAACGTGGTTATATAAATCTACACATGTGATACAATGATGTAATACTATACATATACATTTACCAATATCATATTCCGGATTGTGGTAGTGTACTATGATTATGTAAGATGTAACCATTGAGGGAAAGCTGTGTGGGGAACCTCTCTGTACTCTCTTTGCAACTCCATGTAAATTTAGAATTACTTCAAATTGAAAAGTTAAAAATAAAAAACCCCAACATGGACAACATGTACCAATGCTTTGACTCTAGCAATAACAAAGGTATAATAATAATTCATGTTAAAGGCTAAAGGTCAAAGTCCAAATAACTTAATGAAGTGAAGAAGAAAATATTTTAAGGAATTTTCTTGGAATTGATTCCCAAACCATTTTTTTAAATAAGCATTTTTACTTGAAAAAAGACACAAATAACTACATTTGAATTTCCAAGTGTTTGACTCTCTTAACTTTACACTGACCTTATGTGCTGACAGCTTTCATCATATTATACATTTTTATTTAACGATACAAAAATCAGAAACAGTTCTTCCCTAGTTAATCTTTACTCCTGCTATGTAATCTATTACTCTTTTAAGAAGACGTTTTAAAACAAGAACCCCATACAATTATAGAAAAATAAAACATTCTAATAAATACTAACACAAGAGTTGCTAACAGTCTAATCAAAATGGTAACTTATAAAGACTCACCTATATGTGGCTGCTGAGCTGCAGCTAATGCATATTGCTGCTGTTGAGCTGCAGTTAACTGCTGAACTGTTAGTGCATTAGTCCTCTGAAAGAGCTATTAGGGAAAATATTTAAAACAAAGATTAGTCTCAAAGCATTTAATTTCTATTTAGAAAGCTGAGAATAGATTATTTTAAACATATATTTCAATCACTTTCTCAACTACAAAAACATTTTATTTATAAAACATTAAGTATTTAAGAACACTCCTATTATTCATGTCCATGCCTCACAGCACCAGAGGCTACACCGGTACATAGTTCAGAGAAGCTTCACTGAAGGGGCACGCTTTACCTGCTGCTGGGGATTGTAGTCAAAAAGGCCTACAGTAGCTCCTGAAGAGTCCATGGGTACCTGATTACCAGGATAGTCAAACTGCAAGGAATCCAGACCAACTTGTTCCATGGCATCCAGATTCTGGGTTTCAGGATTTGAAAACTCTTCAACAAGTGGTTTATTAGCTGTAGGATTAGGAAGAGGCCCCAATCCTTCTGACGGATTAGTATTGGGGCCCAGGCGCTCAACTACTTCAGTTGGAGAGGCTTGACGACTTCCAGGAGTACGACTACATAAAGAAAACAGAAAGGCATTATGAGTAAAAGTAGTAAGTCAAATCTGAATGGAAAGTAGGAAAATCATGAAAAACAAATGGCGGCAAAATACAGAAAGCAAATCAGGCACCCCAGGTCACTAATTATTCCACTTTATTACAAACCCCCCCCCCCAGTTTAATGTCTTAAGAACTGACACAGTTTCATTTTTTCATATTACTAATGATTATTTTCTCCACGGTGAATAGCATAAAGATATAACTCAATTTTACAGATAAGAAATTGCCCAATATCACAATTCAGGCTCAGACTACCTGAAACTTTTGTCTCAAATCACAGACAAAATGAGTAAGTACGAATAGCAGCCTATCAAGTGACAAACATGGGAAGTCTCAAAACCAAAATCCACCTACCATATTCCTGTCTTGCCCAAGAGTACAGAATTTTCCCGTAAAATCTTGCTTGCTATTTGGGGGAGGGTGGGGGGAGGGGACTGGCCAGAAAGGATGGCCTTCATGACTTCAGAGTGTAAAATGTGGGATATAACAAAAAAGGACATGAACCAAGACAAAGGCTGACTCTGGACTCCGACTTTAAATATGATTTTGAGCAAATCACTTCATCTTCCAGGCCTCAATTCCTTAAGGGAGGAGACCAAAGACATAATCTTCTTATACTTATTTTTCCAAATGAGGACAAAAAAGGAATTATGAAAAGCCTCTATGACCGCTCTCAAAAACCCATCTTGATCACACTAAATTGCTTCAGTTTAAGTCATCAGAAAGAAATGGAAACATGTAACATATTTACCAAAAAACTAAATATGCCCTTCAATGAAAAGTAAACTTCCACATACAAAAAAGCAACTTCCTCTACTAACTAGCGTCTTTAATTTTCCCCAAAAATGTATTAAGATTAAATATTAAGGATCGACTCTTTTATCAACATCTTTCATGGTCTAAACTTTATTTCTATATATAATCTATTCTCATTTACCAATGTCTTTTCTTCTACAGAATTATTTTACGCAAGATCCTTTCCCACACAAGAAGTAAGTTTGTTCTTAGGAAGCTTGAGTTCATAGTATATTCAACCCTAAGTACATTAAATAAATGGTAATAACTATTTTACCTGGCTTTCATTGCCAATTGTTAACATCTATGTAACTCTGCCCCCAACTTCAGGAGCTTCACATTGAGATAAATTTGCTAACATATACAGAGCATTTTACAAGTAATTAATTATAAGAATTTGTTTCCAGATACTTAGGTGAACTTGCATTTTATTTAAATGCAACTCCTTTAACCATACACAATTTTTCATGTGAATATTCCACAAAGGTTTGCTTTTCTTTCAGACTATATGGGAAGAAAAAAAATAAAACTGAAAGGGTCTTCTTTAAAATCAGCTAGAAAGGGGCGGTTGGGTGGCTCAGTCAGTTGAGCGCGGTTTGTGGGTTCAAGCCCTGCATCGGTCTCTCTGCCGATAGCTCAGAGCCTGGAGCCTGCTTCGGATTCTGCACCTCCCTCCCTCTCTGCCCCGCCCCTCTCGCTCTGTCTCTCTCAAAAATGAATAAACTTAAAAAAAATTTTTTTTTTCTTTAAAGAATATTTTTAAAAAAAAATCAGCTGGAAAAAAAATAAAGCCTGGTATAGTTCTCTCCTTCCTTTCAGTTCTACACTCTAGTGGTTATATACTGATGATGTATCAATTAATGTACATATTAATGATGTGTGAGCATAGTGACTGTATGGCCACAGCCATATGTCTGACACATTTTTATACTATCAAATACAATACTGTATCTAAAATATTTTGTAAGCGATTTTAAATACATACCCCAACCTTAATGGAATAAAATTATAATTTTAATAAATGTACAAGTCCGTATTAATATGGAGAAGCATAGCCTTTCATACACACAACTCTAATATAGTGATAGATAGAGGATATAATAGAAAAGGGAATTACGCTATCAAGTGGTGCTATTTTCTTGCTATAGTTAATGGTGTATTAACACTTCAATTATAAATGCATACTCTGAAGGGCTCATAATCAACTCAGTTTTAAATATACACCCTTGCTAAATCGCAGATTAGGTAATTGCAGAAAAGCACAATCAGGATAAGGCTCTAAAATAAACTGAAAAGCATGAAATGTACTTCTCGTCAAAGAGGTTTACTGGTTTTGGATGCTTTTTTGCACTTAGAACAGATACAAATGGCACTGTTTTTAGGAAACATTGTTACTCTGCTTTTGACAATTAAAGGCAATAATAAATGTAAATGCATACCACCCACATATATGATTACACTCAGTTAAGGGAGATTCTGTGGCTCACAAGACCTCAAAGAAAACAGCTCATTTTCAGCATCTCATTAGTGAAATATAAAGTTATAGGAATTCAGTATGAAAAAACAACTCTCTAATATCTAGGTAAAGGTACACTGGCTAATTTGAGACACGCTAGAAGAAAGTATTTAATTACCATCAAGAAAGAACTAAGTTACAACTTAAAGACTTCTAAGCTTAAAACTAACTTTTTGAGATCTCTAATATGTTCCCTACTTCCTAATTTCGGGAATATTAAGTATTAGCACAAATTCGTATTTATGAACAAGAAAGGTCACAGCTCCTAAGCTAATTATGTTTTCTCATTTCCAAGATTAAGAGTTAAGTAGGGGGTGGGGGATACAATACAGGGATAGAAGAAAGAGAAAACTCCACAAAAAAGGTGCTCAAGAGCAACCCCAAGAGGAGTATGCCAAGAAAAATCACAGATTAAACCTAAAATTCACTAAATTTTAGCAGGCAGGAAAAAGTTAAAATTTAGACTACCATATCAGCAGAAAGGTAACAGCAATGTCTAACATCACTCCTTTAATGGAAGGCACGGTTTTAGAGACTATTCTATTGAATTATTTTTTAAAAAATGGTTCATAATCAATATTCCTTATAAAAAAATTAAATCTTTTTCTGGATTAACGCAAGGTACAAAGGGAAATAAAGTAAACCAAAATTGGAAAAGTGTCTAAATCAACCACATCAGCTAACAGTAATCATCCCTAAAGAGATATGCTTTTCTTCTTGAGAAAGTTAAAGTCTTACTTAAAATCTTTGCAATCGGCATCCATTCCATTTGGCAAACCTCTGCCATTTATTTTAGAATCATCATCATCTCCTTGTTTAAGATCTCTGTTTTGGTCCTCCTCAAATGGAGAAGCCTTGCCTTTTTGATCTCCTTTCTCAGGTCCATCTGTTTCAGCATCTCTAGTGCCCTGAAGAAAAAGAATCTGTTTGATTCTGAATATGTAATAAAACACAAAAAAAGGCACCATAAGGTGACCTAAAACTACACTATAGTGCACATAAACAATAAAAACATTGAACCTTATTTTACTTTCATAATCAACTAATTTATCAAAGGCCAAAAAACTGAGCACAAAGCAGTGATTTATAACAGAAGAGCTAAGGCAACCTTAACTATAGCGGGGCTGGAAGAGCAGTAACACCACAGAAGAGATAATATTTTACTTAATGCATAATTTTGTTCGGTTACATTCACATCAAGCACTACCATAAGTAAGCAATTTTAATCTTGCAAATTATGTTTTTTAATTCATATAATTTGATTTTTGTAACATGGCTAAGATTATATTCCCAGTGGTTCTACTATTTCATCTATTTCAAGAAGTGGCCAAAAAAAGAAAACAAGAGCTCCAATAAGTTATAAAATTTCCTTTAGCTCTTGGGAAAAAACAGAAAAATAAACTGACTTAAAGATAACCAAAAAACCACTGAGTAATTATTAAATATTTCTTTATTCAAAATACTTACAAAAGTTCCCTTCCTAAATCGAGAATCCAATTTATCAGCAGGAGAAGAACTTAATACATATTCTACCATGCTCACACCAAGGCCTCCACTTTCTGATCGCGGAGACAGTATTGCATTTACTTCACTGTTTCCATGAAAACCCTGTCCAGATCTTCTCTGTACCATAATAGGCTGGGACATTGAATGGTCTGTTTGGAAGAAAGAACACAATTACACATTTGTACTTTTAAGCTAACCAAAATTTATTTACATTAATATATTGAAGTACAAAAACTCAGCATAGAATTTGCAACTATGTGGATGGAACTGGAGGGTTATTATGCTAAGTGAAGTTAGTCAAAGACAAAAATCATATGACTTCACTCATATGGGGACTTTAACAACAAAACAGATGAACATAAGGGAAGGGAAACAAAAATAATATAAAAACAGGGAGGGGGACAAAGCATAAGAGACTCATAAATATGGAGAACAAACAGAAGGTTACTGGAAGGGGTGCGGGAGGCGGGATGGGCTAAATGTGTAAGGGGCATTAAGGAATCTATTCCTGAAATCATTGTTGCACTGTATGTTAACTAATTTGGATGTAAATTTAAAAAATAAAATTAAATTAAAAAATAACCCAGGAAAAATAAATAAATAAAAGGTTATTGGCTCTACCTTAAAAAAACAAAACAAAGGGCGCCTGGGTGGCTCGGTCGGTTAAGCGTCCCACTTCGGCTCAGGTCACGATCTCACAGTCCGTGAGTTCGAGCCCCGCGTCGGGCTCTGTGCTGACAGCTCGGAGCCTGGAGCCTGTTTCAGATTCTGTGTCTCCCTCTCTCTCTGCCCCTCCCCTGTACATGCTCTGCCTCTCTCTGTCTCAAAAATAAATAAACGTTAAAAAAAAAATTAAAAAACAAAACAAAACAAAACCCCTCAGCATATTGTTTTTATAATCTTTACAAAAAGCTCTTCAGGGGTGCCTAGGTGCCTCAGGTCATGATCTCTAGTTTTTGAGTTCAAGCCCCTAGTTGGGCTCTGTGCTGACAGCTCAGAGCCTGGGGCCTGCTTCAGATTCTGTCTCCCTCTCATGGTCTCTCTCTGCCCCTCCTCACTCCCACTCACACTCTGTCTCGCTCCCCTAAAATTAAACAAACGTTTAAAAAAAAATTTTTTTTAAAGGCTCTTCATATTCACTGGCCTAGGCACATTTCTTGGGAATACAGATAGAGCCATTTGGTAAAAAATAAAAATAAAAATAAAAATAAAATAAGTAAAAGCTGATGTGAAGCCAGTCAAACCAGAAAGGTCAAGGGAGACAGAAACATTGACCTGAAGGCTCAGCTGCCTGTAAGCATCTCACTAAAATGTTACAGCTCTCTTTGTGATTCATACTAATTCAAAACAAAAACCTTTAAAAGTAAAACCTAGAAGAATAAAAATAACTCCTAAATTGGCAGAGGCACTCCTCAAGCTCAGTTATGTACTGGACAGATTTCAGAACACAAGGCTGTACCACTATAAACACAAACAAATAAGTTTGAAAAAATCAGTTCAGGGGCCCCTGGGTGGCTCAGTCGGTCTCTCGGTTTCAGCTCAGGTCATGATCTCATGGTTTCATGGGTTTCAGCCCTGTATCCAACTCTGCCCTGACAGTGCAGAGTCTCCTTGGGATTCTCTCTCTTCCTCTCTAACCCTCTCCTGCTCACGCTGTCTCTGTCTCTCTCAAATAAATAAAACTTAAAAAAAAGAAAAAAATCAGTTAATATCACAGAATTTTCTCTTGGTGTAAAACCTGTCACCTGAAGATTATTTTTAAAAATCCCTTCTAGTTTAAAACTTTCCCATTTATTTTTAACAAAAAAAATATTCACCTGATATGAGTGCCCTTTCTACATTGTTTTTAGGACAAAAAGGAAAAGCAGTATTTAAGATTAGAGAACAAATGGGATACAACTATAATTAAACAGTTGAGGCAACTTTTTAGATCTGCCAAAAAAAAATTGTAGAAGGAACCAATGAGCTGCCTCTGGTTCATTTATGATCATACACAATATTCAGTATGAGGTCTAGTCCTTAAAGGGCTAACTGTAATGGAGGAACTCAGTCATCACTTCATTAACTGTAGGTTTGATTGCTACTTTTGTTAAAGCATATAAAAACACTTCCATTACAGTATCTTTATCCACAAGAGATTAGTCATTATATTTTTTTCATTCAATCATTCACCCATTCATTCACTAGTTCTAATGTTGATTTACGGCCTCTTGCATATTAGGCATTGTGCTTAGAACAAACATGGCAGTACCTGCCCTCAAAGAGATTATAGGTTTAATAGAAGGTAATCATAATAGAGTAAAAGAGCAGCAGTAAAAATAATCAAGGATACTATGCAAAAATAAAGAAAGGGCATCAATCCTTCTCAATCTTAGAGTGAATCCCAGAAGAAGTGATATGAAGAGTAAAGAGTTAAAGTGAGCAAAAAAATAGGGAAACATGAAGGTGGAAAAGACAGTTTCAGTTAGAGAAACCAAGCATATGGTAAAGTCTCCTACAGTCATGGAAAGAATCTTTAGATTGACAATTCCTTTAGGACATTATTCCTGCAATTCCTTTATTCATATGTGTACATGCTTGGCATTCAATAAATGTTTTTTTATTTTTTTTTCAATGTTTGTTTATTTTTGAGAGACAGAAACAGAACGTGAGCGAGGGGAGGGGCAGAGAGAGAGGGAGACACAGACTCTGAAGCAGGCTCCAGGCTCTGAGCTGTCAGCACAGAGCCAGAAGCAGACTCAAACTCAGGAACCATGAGATCATAACCTGAGCTGAAGTTGGATGCTTAACCTGCTGAGCCACCTGAGCGCCCCCCAATAAATGTTCTATAAACAAAATAATTTCTAAATTTTTCATTCATTTCTAATTTTCACATGTCTCCAGGTAAAGACTAACATTCATCTTCAGAATTTTATCTATACAGCGTAAAAAAAAAATTTTCAAGAGAAAATGATATAAGAAATTCAAAATATAAATCTGACACTAAAAGAAATATATAAATTTGTGGCTTAAATGTTTTACTTCTGGTACAAGCTATCCTCCAAATATAACATACCAAAAATATTTCCCAACCACCCATCTTGAAAATAATCTTTCATTACCATGTTGTGCTCAAGATGTTTTCCTTTGGAATGCTTTAAAAAAATATTTGGTTCTGGTAACTAAAGTAATTAACCACTCAACCTTTAAAACAAAAATCAAAACATGTCTACCATTCAACTTTTCAAGCACATGTAATTTTAGCAAGGAAAGTGTCTTTTGTGGGAAAAATGTGTCCCAGTCTAAATAATGGAATACTTTAAATTATGAGACCCATGTAATATGGGTTAATTCAAATCCAGAAAAAAAAAAAAATATTTGAGGGCAATATCTTATTTACCTTCATATTCTCCAAACCTGGCATATTATATTACATACCGACAGACTTCAAAGAAAATTCCCAGTATTTTAAGAAAATTTCACTATAAATTAATAGCTAAAGTTTTCAAACTTTCTCAATTTTTACTATAAGAGTATTTATTAATCACTAAAATTATCTAGTACTACCTAACTTTTCAGCAATTATTTTAGTTGAATAAACAAATTTAAATATCAAAGATTTTTTTCAACTAATAATTTTTTTTTAATTTACATCCAAATTAGTTAGCATACAGTGCAACAATGATTTCAAGGGTAGATTCCTTAATGCCCCTTACCCATTTAGCCCATCCCCCATCCTACACCCCCTCCAGTAACCCTCTGTTTGTTCTCCATATTTATGAGTCTCTTCTGTTTTGTCCCCCTCCCTGTTTTTATATTATTTTTGTTTCCTTTCCCTTGGGTTCATCTGTTTTGTCTCTTAAAGTCCTCATACGAGTGAAGTCATATGATTTTTGTCTTTCTCTAATTTCACTTAGCGTAATACCCTCCAGTTCCATCCATGTGGCTGCAAATGGCAAGATTTCATTCTTTTTGACTGCCGAGTAATACTCCACTGTGTGTGTGTGTGTGTGTGTGTGTGTGTGTGTGTGTGTGTGTATAAAATATACGTAATACGTTATATATATATATGTGTATGTGTATACACATACACACACACACACATATATATATATACACACACATATACACATATATACCACATCGTTTTTATCCATTCATCCATCAATGGACATTTGGGCCCTTCCATACTTTGGTTATTGTTGATAGTGCTGCTATAAACACTGGGGTGCATGTGTCCCTTCGAAACAGCTAGCCTTTATCCCTTGGATAAATACCTAGTAGTGCAATTGCTACGGTAGTTCTATTTTTAATTTTTTGAGGAACCTCCATAGTGTTTTCCAGAGTGGCTGCACCAGCTTGCATTCCCAATATAAAAGACTTTAAACCTTTTAATGTATTTTAATGATTTGTAGAATAAAGAAACACCTGGTAATTTACACTCAAAATTTAAGGTTAATTTGATAATTATCCAGAAATTTGTTCAGAAATTTGTTTTGATCTTAATTTGGTAATTTTGTGTAGCTTTCACAAGCTGCAATGAATTGTTATAAAAAGAGAAAACTTATTTGTAAAATACATGTTGACAGTTGCATGTGTATATATCTCAAATTTTACTAATGAGAAACATTTCAAAATATAATCAGTACTACTTTAAGAATAAGGCCATGCTCTGTAATTTACCTATCAATACAGTTACTTCCGTGAACTGTACTCCTTCATACCAGTTCCTTCTCCCTTAACAGTTTCTTGGTTTCTAAGTCTCTCTCCATTACTTGTGGATATCAAAAACATTCAAAGTCTGCTTCCTTTCTGTGGATTTACCTTACTCAGGAAGTTTACTTCCTTTCTGGGTATGGCAAATGTCTAATAAAGCTAGACTGAGCTGCAATTAGATAAATCAGTCGCTGTCCTCTAATACAATTTAAGATTGAAAATCCCTATTGTTAATGTGCCCTCTTTTAATGGAAACTCAGAATTTTATAATCAGAGTTAACTTCATTGTTTTTAAAGATCTCATCTTTAAGCAATCTCTATACCCAACAAACTCACAACCCTGAGATCATGAGTTGCACATTCCACAGACTAAGCCAACCAGGCACCCCAGAGTTAACTTCAAATAAAAACTTTGTAACATACTTCACCGTGACAAACACTTCTAATTGTTAAGTAGATCATTAGATAAGGGCTAATAAAAAATGCGCATTAACAAAAAATGTGCATTACAATGACTTACATAATCTTCAACAAAGACTTCACAAATTTGCTCCAAATATTGTCTGGGGGTTAACAGGGTTTTGAAAATTTCAAGTAAACTCATAATTCTTACACATACACCAATAACTTACGAGAAGTTCCCCATGCAGTCTCTCTCCATTCATCATCCCCAAGAAATATGCCTTTTTGTCCATCTTTTGTTGAATCATCAGGTTCCCAAAACTTTTTGGTAGGCAAAAGCTATTTGGGAGGGAAAAAATGATTAATTTAAGTATCATTCTGATTACAAATTTATTCTAATTCTACATAGGTGAAAGCAAACTTACCACTGGTATGTACAAGTTAGTTTTCAATGCTAAGGAGAATTCAGGGTGAACTATTTTCTAATTTGTATTGTTAATGATAAAATAACTCCTCACTTATGTTTGGGTACTGGCTCTAATAATTCTAGACCTGAACACTAATCAAAATCCACTTTGGACTTTTCTATACTTTTTTAAAAGGTTTTACCATCATGTGATTTTCTTTATAAATTTTTTCAAAAAACTTACTAAATTTCTTATTCAATATAGATAATACAATAAAAACATCTATACAAAAAAGGAAAACTTTTCCTTTACTTCCAAATACTGCCCTTGGATCACCTCTTATCCCACAGCTTCCATGGCAGAAAATATATTTTCACTTTTACTTCACTTATTCAATGGAAGTATGTGACATATATAGCACATAAAAACTGTGTTGACACAATGATTCACAAATTATTCAATATGTACATTTTGGCTAATTCCTAATGATACTTTATTACTCATCCAAGCCTCTCCTCTCTACTTTCCCTGACACTCAGAGAAGATGGACTGGGGAGATGTTTGAAAAGTACAGACTGTTTTGTTTTTCTGAGACATGTACGTGGCATTTTAAGTTAAGTACTCCTAAGATCTCCTCCCTCTCAGCCCATAATTAGGTACCCAGTGTTCCAGGGCTCATAATTAAACCTGTATATACTTCTATCACTAAGCTTTTACCTGTGTTTGTCTCCTTAAGGCACAGTAACCTTATTTTTAGAGAGTTCACAAACATACAAACTAAATGTAATAAAATGAACGTAGTAAAACCTGAATTGAGTCTGAGAAATAAAATAAAACGGGGGGGGGGGGGAGGGTTGAAAGTGTGAGTAGAAGGGGAGGAAGATACAGTAAATCATGAACAAAGGCACAACCTGATAAACTGCACTGTGTGTACAACAAGGTATGAGATGGATGAACAGATGTGGGAATGTCAAAGCTAATGCTGGTAAAACTTTCTAGGTCAGATTCTCAGAAGCCTTAAAGATAAGCTAAGAAATTGCACATTTCACCAACGTAAAGGGAATTCAGAGAGGTTAAGAGTGACATTATGTTTTAGAAAACAACTCAAGTTATAAGCTTTAAGAATAATGGATAGTCTAGACGACAGGCAAGGAAATCAGTTTAGCAGAATTACAGCAGGGCCAAGATGGTAGAAGTAAAACAGGTGGTACTAACCCAAAGAACTGAAAAAACAACATGGTTTGAGAGACATTTAGCACAGTCAGTATGAGTATGATTACAAATGGGGAAGGGATTAATAAAAAGGATACAATTTTTAAATTTGGATAATAAGCTAAATGGTAGCACTATTAACTAAAACAAAAAGCCAGAAGCAGCTCTGAAGGCAGGGGGAAAAGTCCAATTTGGGCATGTTCCCAATCTACAGATTTTTTTTTTGCTAAATTAAATATATTTAATTTTAAAGGAAACCAGCTTCTACTAATTTTAAAAAGAAAAGTTTTTCCATGTTAGGATCACCCTGGGCTGCAAATGATTTTTATTTAAAGCACATTTTAAACAATAATCTGCTCTAACAAAGATCCCAGCAAAATGCAACCTCTGTTCCTTCATAAGCTTTTTTTAAAAATCACTATAAAAGGTTCATGTAAATATTCAAACAAAATGTAAAGTTGATAATACTAAAACACTGCACTTGATATATTTAAATAATTGAATATGTATGCATAGCAAAACCCAAGTTAATACTTTAAAATGTCATTAAAAATTGGTTTCTGAGAGAATAAAGAAATGTTTTATCCATACATCATGAAAAAAAGTTTCAATATCAAAATAATAGTAACAAAGAAACTGAGGGTAAAGTTTTAGAAACTTAATAGAAACAGTCACAGAAATGGCTGAAACTAACCTAAAGTAACAGAAATAACAATCCCTTTGAGGAAGTCTTTGTGATAAAGTTCTGTGTAGTGCTTTAGTAGAGAAGCTCATAAATTACTGCTTTAAAACACAACTAGAGGGGGTGCCCGGGTGGCTCAGTCGGTTGGGCATCCGACTTCAGCTCAGGTCATGATATCACAGCTCCTGAGTTCGAGCCCCACGTCAGATTCTGTGCCAACACTTGGGAGGCTGGAGCCTGCTTCAGATTTGGGTCTCCCCCTCTCTCTCTGCCCCTCCCCTGCTCGTGCTTTGTCTCTCTCAAATATAAACATTTAAAAAAAATTAAAAACAAAAACTGTATTAAGCACTTATCCAATGTGCCTACTTTTTGCCAAACACTGCGCTATGAATATCCTCATTTTGCAAACGTTTATTAAGTTATCATGCACAGGAGTTAGTAAAATTAATACCTCTCCTAACAAAGGCCTATACCAACATTCTACAAACAACGTTCTGTGACAATTTAGACACTGATTTGAAATACTTTCAGAGAAACTACTAGCTTGTGACCAAGAAAAGTTAAAATGAACTGAATACAGGGGAAGGCAACAATTCAAGATAGACCATTTAGGGGAAAAAAAATGTAGGCAGTACACTGGCTGCAATAGCAATAAAATTAGAGATTTGCCCCTGGAGACTCTTTTACGGTAGTAGAAAGGGGGAAGCATATTATAGAAAACAAGGGTTAAGAGATCTTAAAGATCTGCAAGATATATTATCCAGTACTACTTCATATTCGTTCCCAATTTCACAAAAACTTTAAACCAAAGTCAAGCAACTCAGTATATCTTGTTAACCTACACCTCTGTCTTTCCAACTCAGAAATGATTGGGTGAACATACAAATTCATCCCCCCAACTGTCCACCATTTTACTAGTTCTTTCCTTCAAGAAGCATTTATGGCTTGCCCTCTCCATCTTCAAAAATAGCAGTACGGGGAGCCTGGGTGGCTCAGTCAGGTGAGCGTCCGACTTCGGCCCAGGTCACAATCTTGCGGTTTGTCAGTTGGAGCCCCGCGTCAGGCTCTGTGCTTGGAGCCTGGAGCCTGCTTCTGATTCTGTGTCTCCCTGTCTCTCTGTTCCTCCCCTGTCTGTCCCTGTCTCTCTCAAAAATAAACATTAAAAATAAATAAATAAATAAATAAATAAAGCAGTCAACACTTTCACATACTGCCTCAAAATAAGTAATAAATTCCTACAAGAACCTATACTATGAGGTACACTTACATTTCAGATTAATATCAATTACTACATAAAAATCACAAAACCAACCAAATTAACATAATCCCAAGAATTAATAGGATGTAAAGGCTTTATGTCTACAATATGGTGTTTTAAATTAAGATGTTCATGTAATATCCAAGCTGGGACACTTCTGAGGAAGGGGGTGCTATTAATAATTATGCCATGACACCAGATATGTATCTGGACTATCTGGTCAAATTACGATGTTAAGGTGACTCTCTTCATAATGGAAGTTCACAAAAGACAGGCATAGATGCTAATAACTAAATGTGTATGTAGAAAACAAAAGACAAGGTAATTCCCTTGAACCCCACAATGGCGCTTTTCCAGACTTTAATTTTTTTCTATTAATAAAAGATATCAATACTTCTTCATTTTTTCAAATCATACCACTTCCCCAGATCTTCTCCATTTCTAATACTTTAATCACCACAACCATTAGATGTCATCACTTCCAATAGGAAGCAGTACTATAAATAGTCAAGGCGCTCATCAGTTTATGCTATTCAATCACTACTATATACCATCTTGGGCCAGTTAACCATTCTGAGCTTCAATCTCCTCATCTGTAAGGATAATAATAACGATACTTTTATAGTATATTTCATATTTCATAGAAATGAGGCTAAAATGAAATAGCGTAAGTAAACTGCTTAGAATAGTACCAAGCATATAGCAGACACAAATTAGATCTCTTTGCTACAAAAATAGGAACCTTTTAATATTTATTATAAAACATAACAAACTGGCCAGCAACATTTAACTGGCTGATTATTTTAAAGGACTATGATATTACTATTCAATACAAAAGTCTTATCTATAGTTATTTGCCTTCTTTTTCCAATTCATTTGAGTATCATAGGAGGGACATGAAACAAAGAATAGATGCCTAATACCGTCCCATCCTGCACAAGGAATCAGAACCAAGGTTACACACATGGCTAATAAATGGCAGCAATAGGATTTGAACACATCGCCTGTATAATTCTAAAGCCCATTCTCTTTACACCTGCCATGGAAGATGGTTCTTTTCAATCATAGTCTAATTCATCAATATTTCTGAAAACTACCAGCATTAGACCACCACTAGATATAATAAAAAAGCTTAGGGGTGCCTGGGTGGCTCATTGGTTAACTGCCCGAATCCTGATATCAGCTCAGGTCATGATCTCACAGTTCACGGGATCGAGCCCGCATTGGGCTCTGCACTAACACTTCAGAGCCTACTTGGGATTCTCTTTCCCCCTCTCTCTGCCCCTCCCCCGCAGGCACACGCATGGCATGCTTTCTCTCAAAAATAAGTAAACATTTTAAAAAGTTTATATTATCATGATATTCACCCCATATAACGTGGGCATTCATTATGGTGGATAAAGTTTAAGAATTAAGGTAAAGATTTCTGTAGATAAAACTATGATCGTTATTTAAACACTATTTCAAATAGCTGGCTTCTATTCCAGTTATCCCTAACAGCTCAGATCAGAGCTAGAACATTTGAGAGATATATGTAACTCATACAAAGGTTATTCCTAATACTGTCTTCAAAGAAGTCAATCTTACTCAGAGGCATAGTGATAGTGATAGATTGGAGAGAAAACAGAAGTCTCCTCCCGTATCCAGCATTCCACTTCACCATACCACTTGGGATCTTAGTGCATAACATTCTTTAAATATTATTGTGTCAGAAAAGAAAGGAGGAGGCATTATTTATCATACTAAGCTTTGACTATTCCCTAAATAATACACATTAACGCAGGGATTTAAAATTAAATTCTAGGTTCCCTAAAGAATTTCAGGCAGGGGTATCTTTCCCCCTATTTAAAAAATAAACAGGAACATACTGTGTGTGTATATAATAGATTTGTGCCTTTGCACTGTAGTTTTAAAACACTATATTAATGAAGCTGAGTCCAACCGCCTATGAATTAGCTTTGTTCTTTTTAAAGCCATATGACACAATACAAATCAGTAAGTCTTTTGACAAAAACATACTATGGAAAAATATGGAAAGAATGAGTTTATGAATGGATGAATACAGATCTGTTCCCATTTCTGGATGACCAAGTAGAAAAGACTGCCCTTCTGATGGTGGGTCAGTAAAGACATCATGACCTACAAAACCCAGTACATTTGAAAATAGTCCTATATGTAATGCAATATTTGTACATGAGAAATTTACAACAACTTAAGACATAATAAAGAAAATTTGATTTTTGAAGAAAAAGTCAAGAATAGGGCAATCCATTAAAAAAGGATGTCACATTAAAAAATAAACAAGCAATTTTAGAAAACTCAAGAGCCAAAAACTCAGGGCTACTTTTAATTTATTAAAATGAATTCTGGGATAAAACAAAAACAAAAAACCTCACCTGTCAGGAAAGGAGGAGAAGACTGGTGAGAGAGAGACAGGCAAAGAAGGAAATCCCAGAAGGTTCCCTGCTGCCTGTGAGATGAGGAAAGATAGAAAGGCTTGTGGGAGAGAGAACCCAGAGGCAGAAACCTGAGTAGGTTTCTTAGCTATCTCTTAGAGGTAACAGAATTAGTTGGTAAACTGTTAAGAAAAAAAACTTAATTAGTGAATAACAGCTTATTTAAAAATACATTTCTACTGAATGAAGGTCATAGAAGCACTGACCTACTGTTATCTGCCCAAAAGAGCAGGCAGTCTAAACCCTAGCCACTTTCATTCTGCGTTATCTAAAATTTCCATTAAGAAGGCCTAGATTTAAGTTTAGATTAACATACTGTTCAACCCAGCTTGTCTCTTTTCCAAAAACCTCAAATATACCTCCTCCACCCTCAAATAACTAACCAAACTCTTCCAACTACTGTTTCTGATCATGACATTTTTGTTTTAACTGCAAAGATGTCTTTGCATTTATCAAGTGTTATTTAGAAGGGGAGTGGGGAAATGAGCCAATCTGTAAACATATATACAATGTAGATCTAGGAAGTAAAGTGCTCGGGGTCTAAAGAGAATTAAGTTAATGGTGTGGCTTTACTTGCCCTTAAAGAAATCACTGAGTTCAAGTTTGTCACAGATCAGGCTGAAACACTGTTCAAACCTGGATTATTTTGCTTTCTAAAGACCAAAGAAAACAAGTAGCAGGGAACAAAACAGAAGCCTTTTTCAACTATTTCTTTTTATTCACCCACAGTGTAAATAATGCCTAAGTAGCCACTGCAGTGAAGGTGTAGGTGTTTTTTTGTTGTTGTTTAACTAAAAAATTATTCCTTCTTTCAAACCTTTCTTAGGGACCAGAATTTTACCTTATACACTAGACTAACAAGTGTACTTTGGCAATACTTATGCTTAAGCACCTTAACTCACCCTTAAATCAGTCCTCTGAAAATGACAAACTCTTTGGAAAACGCTGTTCTGGAGAAGGGAAGGGTTAGCTAGCTGCAGGGTGCCCTCTTGTGGCCCAGAGGAGTGACTGGACTCTTTTTCTGCATCTGAAGAGCACAGCATTGGATGGAGTGAGTCTCATGAAGGTCGCTAATCTACCAAAGTAAAATAATCTCCGGGAGCAAGCAGTTAATTACACATCTCATGTCTGTTCACTGTTATGTTCTATTACCAAAGTCCACACTATGTTAGTACTACAGAACACGACAAAATAAAGATGTGACCACAAGGGTTTTCATAATCAATTAGTTTTCTAAATATTCTTTAGATATATGGAAAACTCAAGCATTTTTTATTCCTTAATTTATGTGATGGTGTAGTTAAATGGGATGCCCCAACAAAAATCATATATTAACAGGACTGATAAAATCTATTAAATTCAGAGTGCTAACTGTGTGCCACTTATTCAAAGCTAACAATCTACAGAAAAGATTAATATAAAACAAACTGTAACAAGTAATAAAGTATGTATAAAGATCTAGGAGAAGTCAGAAGAGGAAGTAATTAATTTTACTGCAGATAGCAATGGGACAACAGATAAGAATCTTTCTCAGTACAGTCTTGTAGAGGATTAGAAGTTTATTAAGCAGTGAACAAGGAGAGATTTTTGGAAGAGAGAATAGTGAACAATCAAGTGTGGCTAAAGCAAACGTCATACATATATAAAACAGCAGGACAAGGATCAAGAAAGGCTCTTTTCTGAGCAAAGTAATTATGGTTCATTATCAAAATATAAAACATTATCTAAACCAAGTCAATCAAATCAATTAGATACAATCTCACTAAAAATTACTACTAGAGGTTTAAAAAAAAAAAGGTGAAAATCACCACAACTACAGAATTGTATCATCTGAGATTTTAAAAACCCACATCATGTGGAAGACATAAACACTATTTTCAAGAATATTTATGGTTTAAAAAAAAAGTGTTAAGGGCTCAAATAAAGTGAGGTATATACATTCTTAGTATTCGTAAGTATTTACCTCTCCCATTCCCCGAGATTCTAATGCAAGAGCTTGAAAATCATGATTCATTTCATCCACAGATCAAACCTGTTGAACAAAAACAAAAATCAGTAGAAAGAAAAATTTAAATAGACTGTATCAAGTATTTTTATATTACATTGCTGCTATTACTGCAATTAGCATGAGCAGAGATAGACAAAAACCGATTTCTCTATGAAGATAGATTTCCCTAAATAGAGCACATAACAGCAATCTACATTAAAATTAAAACCCTGAGGTCAAAGGTTCGTGGGTTATTCTGTGTGCCAAGAAAAACCACTAATGGCTGAGCAAAATAGAAGGTAACAAAGGAAGCAAGCTCAAATACTAAAGTATAGTTAGCCTGTTTTTTATGTTGTTCCAATTATAACATTACTATTTTACATTACTTTAGTTAATATTTTTCAAAATTTCTCAACACTTCCTTATTTGTAGGTCTTCTACCACTGATTTAAAACTTTCCCTCAAAATATGTAAGTGATGATCCAGTTCAATCTCAAAGAAACACATAAATTAATCAGCTGTGGGAGCGATTAAATATTGAAATTTCCTTAAGAGTAACTCCTTTCACTTCGCCTTCTACTAAAACTAAAGTGTATGTTTCTTATCTTTTCATTTCTAACAGTTTAAATTATCATTCATGGGACAATGTGTTGAGTAAGAAGGTCCTTTGCCTTCGAATGTTAAGTACTGCTGGAGAACACCATTCAACACTGAAGCCACTACAAATTCACAGCCTTCAGCTCTTAGGCCTTGCAATACAATCCTATTAATTTCCCCAATAGGTTCTCTCTAAGACTCCATAGTATTGGACATTACAAAGCACCCCTCCCTTGCTGTAATAATGTTCTCCGTTGCCACTTTCTCTCTCATCATTTTTCCTTCTACTTTCCAACGTGTCCAGTTGCTTTTTCTCAGACTTCACAGATCCCCTTGTCTCTTCAACTCTAGTGTTCCTTTAGTCCTCTATCCAAGGTAGTATCCTCTCTACCCCTTATCCTGAGCAATCTCATCCACTCTCATCGCTTTGAAAACTATATATATGCTTAGGACTCTCACTCAGACGTTTGTATTTATAAGCCAAATTTCTCTCTTAAAAATTTCCAAATATCTCCTTCCCATTCCCTGGGCAAAATTCCAACTTTATTCTTCTTCCCCATTTACAGCTTAATTCTTTCCTTTCTTACACCAATATCCAATCACTAATGTCGACCTCCTACCTCACTTAAATCTAACCATTTTCCAGCTGTTTGGTTGTTTACACTACCACCATCTCTTACCTAAAATGACTGTAATTCTGTCTTCCCATCATACACTCTAATCTCCAAATGTAATCAGTCATCCTTCTGAACTGTACTTTGTCCATGTGATTCCTACATCTTAATCCTTGACTTAAAGATAAAGCTCAAACTCCTTAAGGTGGTTTACAAGGAAATAGAATTAGATTCAAATTATAGTCTGGCAGCTTAGTAAGTAGCTCTATAACTCTGAACAAGTACCCTAAACTGTTTTCTCTCAATTTCTTCATGGGATGGTAACTGGAGCATCTGCCACATGGCTTACTGTGAATTAGAGAACAGGGTACGCAAGTATTCAAAACTTAGCTAATAAAAGGGCACCTGGCTGGTTCAGTTGGTAAAGTATGCAATCTTTTTTTAAATATTTTTCTTTATTTTGAGAGAGCACAAGTGGGGGAGGGGCAGAGAGAGGGGGATAATCTGAAGTGGGCTCTATTCTGACAGCAGCTACCCCAACGTGGGACTTGAACTCATGAATCACAAGATCATGATCTGAGGTGAAGTCAGATGCTCAACCGACTGAGTTACCCAGGTGCCCTGAGCATGCAACTCTTGATCTCAGGGTTGTAAGTTTGAGCCCCACACTGAGTGTAGACCTTACTTAAAAATAAAATCTTTAAAAAAGTCAGCTATTAAAAAAAGCTCTTCAATCTTTTCATCAAATGATACTTGAAAAATAAGATATCCATATGCAAAAAAGTGAACCTCAACACATACCTTACACTTTAATAAAAAAAAAAAACTAATGGATCATACAGCTAAATGTAGTATTATAAGACTTCTAGAAAAACAGAACAGCTATGTGACCTAGTGTTTATGAGGTAAGATCAACATCAAAAGCAGAGTCCATAAAAGAAAAACCAATGTGTAAAAAAATCTGACTTCGTCAATAAAACAGGCTGAACAAAAGACACTGATGATAATGAAAAAACCACAGACTAGGAGAAAAATATTTGGAAATCACAGATCCAATACAGGACTTGTATCCAAATATATTAAAAAAACTCTAACAAAATAACAAAAGAACAAACAACCCAATCTAAAAATGAGCAACAAATCTAAACAGATACTATTATCAAAAAACTATATGGATAGCAAATAAGCTATTTCTCTTAACCTGTTAGAAAAGCTGGATTCATTAACAGTTCTCACAAAGTGAACAGGTCATTTCATCCTTTCATTAACTTAGGAACCTTTTACTAGATATCTTCAATGTGTTGGATTTTGTTGAGGAAAAAACGAGTTAAAATACAGTCACTGTTCTCAAAGAGTTTAAATGAGTCACAGGCACTTTCTGGTAATTAGAGGTATAGCTCTTATTAACCTAAACACTCCGGCAGATAACTACAAATTCTGGGCAAATACAAAACAATTTGAAGGCAATGGAAACCAAAAACCCAAACTGGAAGATCATCTACACTTAAAAGAAAAGACTGGCAAAGAGTGAGTTTTTTAAATGGCTTTTTCTCCTGAGAACAGGCCTGGGGTTGGAGGTGGGCACCAAAATTCCTACAGAGAATCTAGTCTTAAAAGCTTGAAGAACCAAAGGACAGTTTGGAGCAACCAGAGATGCTGGAAACTGAAGATGGAAGTCTCAGGAAAGAGACAACCAAATTCCGTATATAAATTCTACTCAGATTTTTAGACAATCCCTGAACTATATATCTGTGGAGCAGACTTTGAGCAGCCTAATTAAAGCTACAGACTTATGTCTGTAATGTCTGCTACAGACTACCACAGAAGTCACAGGAATTTGGAGTTTGAGCCCCATTAAACAAAAACAAAAAACTTTCTCAATAGGAACATAACAGAACCTAGAGTACTTTCAATGTATCAATCATAAAGTCTGGAACACAATCTAAAAGTACTAGACATGTACAAACAGGAAAATGAGACCTAGACTAAAGGGAAAAATCAATTAATAAAGACCAAGCCCAAGCTGACCCAACGGTTAGAATTAGCAAGGATCTTAAAACAACTATTGTAACTGTACACAAACATGAAAGAAAAAATATGCTAACAAATTAAAAAATACAAAATTACAACAAAGAAAGCAAACTATAAAAATAACCAAATGGAAACTCTATAACTAAAAAATATCTTTAGGGGTTCCTGGGTGGCTCAGTTGGTTAAGCATCTGACTTCAGCTCAGGTCGTGACCTCATGGTTCAGGAGTTTGAGCCCTTCAGGAGTTTGAGCCCCGCCGTCAGGCTCTGTGCTGACAGATCAGAGCCTGGACCCTGCTTCAGATTCTGTGTCTCACTCTCTGCCCCTCCCCCACTCATGCTCTGTCTGTTTCTCTTTCTCAAAAAATGAACATTTAAAAATATATATATTTAAAAATTTTTCACTGCATGCATCTAGTAACAGATTGGAGATAAAAGGTCAGTGAATTTAAAGATAGATCAACCGAGATTTCCAATCTAGAGAGAGGGGAAAAAAAAATAATAAAGGAGAAAATGAGGTGGGAAAATTACTTGCAGAAACAACGGCCAGAAAGAAATTCTTTCAAGTTTGATGAAAGCAAAATTCATAGATTTAAGATATTCAGTGAACCCAAGGCAAAATGGGAAAAAAGAAAATAAAACCCATACCCATAATAAAAATCAAAGAGAAAATCCTGAAAACAGCTAGAAGAAAAAGGTTACGTAAAGGGGAAAAGATAATATGAGTGCCCACTGATTTTGCACTTCAAACAATGGGGACCAGAATACAAAGGAAGAGACTGTAAAGTGCTGAAACAAGAAATAAAAATGCCAACTTAGAAGTTTTTACCTGGTAGAAATATGCTTTGGCTTAAAAAAAAAAAAAGATATTTTTAGATAAAAACATTTGTTAGAACAGACTTCCACCTCAAGAAATACTTAAAAAATTTTTTTCAAGCTAAAGGGAAATAACAGATGGAAATTCAGATCTTCAAGGAATGAAGGGCACCAGAAATGCTAAGTATGTGCTTAAGTATAAAGGACTGTTTTTTCCTTTTAATTTCTCTCAAATTCATATGCCCATTTAAAGTAAAAATTTCAACATTATAGGTTTTATTACATATGTAGATGAACCAATTTACCTGCACATCCATTACTTACTATAAGAACTCTAGCCCTATCATCAAGACACTGATTTTTTTTTTTTTTAAGTTTATTTATTTTGAGAGAGTGAATGAGTGGGGGATGGACATAGAGAGGAGGAGAGAGAATCCCAAGCAGGCTCTGCACTGGTGCAGTGATGCAGGGCTCGAACCCACAAACTGCAAGATAATGACCTGAGCCAAAACCGACTGAGCCACCCAGTTGCCCCCATGGCTCTTGGTTTTAAAACAAACTCACTGAGATCAAAATATTGTTTTACACACAATATATATACATAGACATATAAAATTCTGTAGCCATATATATAATACGGATGTTACATATACTTATATACATTTTGCACATGTATATAATTATCAAGACAAATAAAGGAATCTTGGTCCAAATGTGTTCCACACTTCTCATTCACACAAAGTTCTCCATCTTAACACAAAACAATTTGTTCTAATATCTAGTCTGCTTAAATCATCTTTGATTTCTAAATGTTTCTTTAAAATTCCCTAAATTTAGATATAGTCAATTTCATTATTCTATAAATATTTCATAGGATTTCGCATATTGCTCTAAATACGTCCTTTATATTCTTTTTCTTAGATTCACATGTGATCCTTCTCTTAAACCTTGTATTTTATATTGTATCTTCTAGATCTCTCATTCCATTACAGCTTCAACGTCTTCCAAGCATTAACTGTTTCCCAAGTCTAATGGCCAATCATCTGGAAGCTACAGAATATTGCCAACGTGTTATTAGGAATCATATTTTCAATCATCTAAAGTGGCTTCCTAATATTATGCAGCTAAGTTTTTAAGTATGCTTCAAATTTAAATCAATATATGCTTTACAAGCTTAACAATATGTGCCTTTTAAATCAACTTATACATTAAATGCATTAAATGATATTAAGCACTGAAGGGCTCAACGTACAAAGATCATACCAACTGCAGTCATTAAAACACTTCCAGGGGTGCCTGGGTGGCTCAGTTGGTTAAGCATCTGACTTCGGCTCAGGTCATGATCTCACAGTTTGAGTTTGAGCCCCGCGTTGGGCTCTGTGCTGGCAGCTCAGAACCTGGAGCCTGCTTTGGATTCCGGGTCTCCCTCTCTCTCTGCCCCTCCCCCACTGCGCACGCGCTCTCTCTCCCCCCCAAAAAAAAATGTAAAAAAAAAATTTTTTTTTAAAACACTCTTCCATGGAACATCTTATTTATCTGTATCCTCTGAGAACACACTGTCCTTATTAAAGTAATTATTCCATTAGGGCCAAAACCTTAAAATTCTTATTATTTAGGATATGGAAATGGCCTTAAAGTTGATTCTTTCTTATTCTGCTTTCCTAAAGAAAGCACAATGGACACATTTTATATCGGACAATGTGGTACAATAGAAATAGCATGTGATTAGGTACAGAATGTGAGTTCACATTTTGACTTCTGCAAGTTGTCTCACCTCTAAACCTTAGCTTAATCTATTGTGAAGATCAAATGAGATAATGTATCCAAAAATGTTTTGTAAACTATTAATAAAAAGTACTCAACAAATATCCATTACCAGCACCACAACAGACTACTCTAGAAAGAAACAATACTTTCTGAGGCTCTTGTGCAACTCAGTGTTTAGGTCTCTTGTGGCTGCTTTTGTTAGCATTTCCTGCCTTGCTGTCAGTTTAAGTATTACTTGACTTGAGGGGCACCTGGGTGGCCTCAGTTGGTTAAGCATCTGAGTTAGGCTCAGGTCATGATCCGCATCAGGCCCTGTGCCGACAGCTCGACAACACGGAGTCTGGAGCCTGCTTCAGATTCTGTATCTCCCTCTCTCTCTGACTCTCCCCTGCTCCTGCTCTGTCGCTCAGTCTTTCAAAAATAAATAACCTTTAAAAAAATTAAAATAACTAAATAAATATCACTTGACTTGAACATAGTGGTGCTATTTCCGACCTTTTTAATTAGGTTGCTTTTAATTTGCAGTGATCCGTTAGCCTCAGATATCCAGGTATGGTAGACTAACAACAGTAAAAACATGCTTTAAGAAGGAAACTACCTGTAACACACACGCACAAAAACGTATTCTAAAAAGTTTCAATGACCTCCTGGGTGGCTCAGTCTGTTAAGCATCCGACTTTGATTCAGGTCATGATGTCACAGTTTGTGAGTTGAAGTCACATATGGGGCTCTGTACTGACAGCTCGGAACCTGGAGCCTGCTTCAGATTCTGTGTCACCCTCTCCCTTTGCCCTTCCCTACTCGCACTGTCTCTGTGTCAAAAATGAATAAACATAAAAAATTTTTTAATTAAAAAAAGTTACAATCCTTTCTCAGGAAAGCAATTTAAAATTTAACATCATACACACAGATTCATATCTTTTTAAAAAATTTTTTTAAATTTATTTTTGAGAGACAGAGCACAAGCAGGGGAGGGGCAGAGAGAGCGGAAGACACAGAATCCAAAGCAGGCTCCAGGTTCTGAGCTGTCAGCAAAGAGCCCAATGTTGGGCTCTAACCCATGAGTCGTGAGATCATGACCTGAGCTGAAGTTGATCCGCTCAACTGAGCCACCCAGGTGTCGGGAGAGTCATATCTCTTGAACCAGTTTCCCCAACTTTGGGAATCAATCCTAAGAATAAATATAAATATATAAAAGCTATGTATAAACATGCTTGCAGTATTTTTGCTTGCAGATTACTGACTTCCAAAATTATAAACTGCATAATTGCCCTATAATAGTTAAGTGACACATCTATAAAATGAAATAACACGTAACTATTAAAAATATTTGAGTTTGCAATTAAGAAAATGCTTAGACAGGGGCGCCTGGGTGGCTCAGTCAGTTGAGCGTCTGTCTGACTTTGGCTCAAGTCATGATCTCATGGTCTGTGAGTTCGGGCCCCACGACGGGCTCTGTGCTGACAGCTCAGAGCCTGGAGAGTACTTCAGATTCTGTGTCTCCTCCTCTCTCTCTGCCCCTCCTCCGCTCATCTGTCTCTCTCTCTCTCTCTCTCAAAAATAAACATTAAAAATTGGGGTGGGGGGGCGCCTGGGTGGCTCAGTTGGTTAAGCGTCCGACTTTGGCTCAGGTCATGATCTCACAGTCAGTGAGCTCTAGGCCCACGTCAGGCTGTATGCTGACAGCTCTGAGCCTTGAGCCTGGAGCCTGCTTCGGATTCTGTTTCCCCCTCTCTCTGCCCCTCTCTTTCAAAAATAAACATTAAAAAAAAACTTTTTTAATGAAAAAAGACTGAAAGGAAATCACCCAAAATTCATACCATCCTTAAGTGATCAGAATACACCATTTTCCCCATCTATTTATCTATTTAATTACCTTTCTACAATATATCTGTATAATCTATGAATAAAAAGGGAGATTTTTATTAAGAAAAATAAAAGGAACATAGAAGCAATGTTCTCAAGACTAAAGCACTGAAGCTTTACTGAAGCCCTTCTTTGCTTACTTCCAGGCTTTATTTGTCGTCCAAATAGATGAGGTCATAAGTTAAAGAACCTCCAGATAAATGTGAGAAGTCTCTTGGATCCATTCTTACTTTTGTGGTGAATTATGCCCCAGTGCAGAGGTCAATAAATTTTTTTAGTAAAAAGCCAGATGGTAAACATTTTACACTTTGCAGGTCATATGGTCTCTGTTCTCAAATATGCCTTTGTAGCACAAAAAGCAGCCATAGATGATATCAAAGTAAATAAGCATGAATGTGTCCTAATAAAACTTTATTTATGAACAGTGAAACCTGAATTTCAAGTATTTGTGTTATATTATTCTTTTAATTTTTCTCCAACCATTTACAAATCTAAATACCAATCCTGGAGAGTGAGCCAAACAAACATAGGTAGTGGGCTAGATCTGGAGTGTAGGCCATAGTTTGCCGACCTCTGCTCTAGTGGATTTACTTTCTTGACTGCTCCACAAAAAAATCAAATGCAGATAATTCACTCTAAAATATGAGCAAGCCAAAAGTTAAGCATCAGAGCTTTGCCTTCAACCTTTTGATTCATACTATTCCCCAGTCATATTTTGTTCTTAAAATGAATGGTATTTCAGGTTACATTTAAATGAAGGGGATTAGATAGGGGAAGAGGAAAAGCCTTTAAAAAAAAAAACAAACAAACAAAATCAAACTCAGCTTTTCAGTTTAGGGTGTTACCATTTATCTCAATCACGAAGAGAGGAGAAAGTGGGCAAAACAACAGAACAGAACAGAAACACTGTTAAATTCTCAAACCAATAATCTCCATTTTAATAATAATAAAGTTGAGGGGGGGCAGGGGTCACATGAATACCAGTAAGTGGGACTCCAAAATTTTTGCAAAATGCCAATCTACTATGTCCTACACAGTTACAAATGCTGATACCATCTGGTGGCAAGGGAAAAGAATCTGGATATAAATTTAACAATTTTATCCAGAATGGTTAGATCATAGGAGAAAAAAACAGTATTTTCTTCTAACGAGCAACAGAGTATCTAGCATGCATTTACAGAATATTGAATTGACTATGTTAACTTGAAGAAAGTGCATCCAAGAGTTATGGTACACAGTACTGCTTGGGGTTCTTCAAATTTTGTTTGCATTATTAAGCCATGAAACTCTCCCAAAACTGTTTCCTTTAATAAACAACTGGAATCGGCTCAGATAGAAGATACATAATAGAAACTTCTCTATGACCAAGACCTTGCGAAATACTGAGGTAAGTGTGAACTAAAGTTTTTGAGGTTCTTTTGTTTCCTAACAAAAGGAAACAACAGTGTCATCAAATTCTAAAATTTAACAGCATTAGGAGGACCTGAGTGGCTCAGTTGGTTAAGGGTCTGACTCTTGATTTTGGTTCAGCTCATGATCTCATGGCTCCGGAGCCCAGCACTGGGCTGGCACTGTCAGTGAGGAACCTGGGATTCTCACATTCTCCCTCTCTCTCTGTCCCTCCCCCAATGCGTGCACACGCATGCGCGCTCTCAAAATAAACTTAAAAAAAAAAAACTAACAGCATTACCAACTTTTTGTAGGCAACATTATTGCTAATTACATGAGAAAAACAGATAAAGAACCTCAAACGATATACTGGTTAAGTTCTAAGTTTTTATATTTACTAACACATAACTCAAAAGTTTAACAAGTTTGTGTAAAGAACCAAGAATATGCATTGATAAGTACATTTATGTCATTAAGAATATTAATTTTTCAGGGTGCCTGGGTGGCTCAGTCAGTTAAGTGTCTGACTTCAGCTCAGGCCATGATCTCACGGTTCATGGGATCGAGCCCTACATTGGGCTCTGTGCTGACAGTTCAGAGCCTGGAGCCTGCTTTGGATTCTGTGTGTGTGTGTCTCTCTCTCTCTGCCCCTTCCCCACTTGTGCTCTCTCTCAAAAATAAACATTAAAAAAATATATACTAATTTTTCTCAGACATCTGATCCAATTCCTCACCATATGCCTACTATAAAAAACAAGTTGGAGGGAAAACCATTTAGAGCCACAATAAATGGTACTAAAGCACTTTCTACTATGATATGACACTAATTCATAGTATCATAATTAGTTCTATTTAAAGGCCATAGTAGAAATTAAGCTCTGGGGTCTAAGGGACCAGGAACTGTGTCTTAGCTATCTGAATGCTCAATATATATTGAATGAAAAACATTTTGTATTGTATGAAATATAAATTCAAATCACGAAATCAACTAATATCTGGATAGTAACTGTATATAAATGCCTTCATACATATTAATACATAATGCTAATTTTAATGGAGAGACAGAGAACAAGAACTTCCTCAGACTTTCTATACCACTGAAGACATTCAACATAAAATAACTGATAGCAACTTCCCACTGGTACTACTTTTCCATATTACTCCTATAATACCTGAGGGCTATTGTGATCTTGTGCATCAATTACAAAAAAACAAACAAAAAAAACCCTGAAAACCAAATTAAATATAAGCCAATATAAAAAGTAACTTAGGCTGTTGATGAAATATTCTTGGTAGTGATCCTCCTTGGATGGTTGTTTGTTTGGTTTTTTTTTTTCCTCCTTGGATAGTTTTTAATGAACATAATCACTGAACATTAGTGGTATCTACTGCAAACACACAGGAGCTAAAGTCCTTAAGAGTATCTTCATTTTGGGGCACCTGGGTGGTTCAGTGTCTGACTTCAGTTCAGGTCATGCATGATCTTGCAGTTCCTGAGTTCCAGCTCCATATTGGGCTTGCTGCTGTCAGCTCAGAGCCCACTTTCCAATCCTCTCTTCCCCCACTCTATACCCTTCCCATGCTTAGGCAGGCAGAGTCCAATGCTATATCATGACCTGAGCCGAAATCAAGAGTTGGATGTTTAACCAACTGAGCCACCCAAGCACTCCAGCAATGCCTTTTCTTATCCATGACAAAGGTAAACCTAAATCCAGGCTTAAGTATTTGTAGTAGACCATTAGTCTTCAAAGATTGAACATTACAAATTTCTACTAATCACTATCAACACCTAGTAATTTATTTTTCCTGGGGGCATAAATTTAATCATATACTTTTCTAGTGATGTTGGACAAGTCACTTAGCTAGCAGTTGAGCCAAGAACCACAAGAACCTTTTTGGATATTTAATACTTATTTGTCCACATACTTCACGGGATAACTATACGTGCTTGTTTTACCAGCATCAAGAACAGTATTTCTCGGGGCGCCTGGGTGGCTCAGTCGGTTGAGCGGCTGACTTCGGCTCAGGTCATGATCTCACGGTCCGTGAGTTCGAGCCCCGCGTCAGGCTCTGTGCTGACAGTTCAGAGCCTGGAGCCCGTTTCAGACTCTGTGTCTCCCTCTTTCTCTGACCCTCCCCCGTTCATGCTCTGTCTCTTTCTGTCTCAAAAATAAATAAACGTTAAAAAAAAAAAAATTAAAAAAAAAAAAAGAACAGTATTTCTCACTCAACTATACTAAGGAAAAGTCAAGTTTTAGTTTTGCATGAAACTTGGCCAAAAAAAAAAATCAATATAGATTCCCAGAAACCAGAAATCTTCAAAGACCCTACCTCGAATCTTCTAATAAGTTTAGAAATTAAATTACAGCATTTAGACATTAAATACATATTTACCAAATATTTCTGTGCAAGACTGCTTTAGCTCTTTGAGGATAAATCTCACAAAGGGGCAAAATAGGATAAATATTTAACTTACAAATATGCAAATATGAGGCAAGATATTTTTTCCTTAAAATTCTCTCACAGGAGAATCACCATATATTTGAGTCCTTATGAAGTCTTCTCAATTCACTTGGGAAATAAAATACTGCTTAAGGAAATTCTTTTATTTTGAAAAACAAAATATTGCCTACAGAAGATCTTCACAATCAACCTCAATCAATCCTAGTTTCTGATACTTTTACATAACACTTGAGAGGTCAAATAACAGATGGAAATGAAAATGACATACTTGAATAAAAACAGACAATGCAAAATGACTAATGAATCTGAGACATGTGAAATATCAAAGATACATTATGGAATGAGCCCCCTCCAAAAGGAGTATTTATAAATTAACATTAATTTGTGATTTAATATGCTATCATCTTAAAAGTAGAACAAGCAAACATTATATGCCCCATAATAAAATGAAATATGAAAAAGCACCACCCTATGAAATTTTATTGCCTCAAAAACAAAAACCATTAAACTTCAATTTAATAAATGTGCTAGATCCAAATACTAGTTTATCAGAAATATGCACAACATAAAAGAAGAGTCAATAGATAACACAAGAAAGTAATTGTCTAATCGAGAATATGGAAAAAAGGAAAAACCACCTGGTTTCACTAACATTATCTATGACGTGAAATTTTAAAGGGGAGGACAAAAGGAAGAATATTATTCAGAAGCTTAAAGGTCAAATATATTGTGTAAACCCTGTCTGAATCATGATTTTAACAAACCAACTATAAAAAAGACTTTTTTGAGAAAATCAGGGAAATATAAATATGGAATGAGTATTATATGATACACAGGAATTTTGTTAGTGATAATACAAGAGGACTGTGTGTGTGTGTGTACTTAAATGTTTACTTTTTTTATATTTATATTTTTAAATGTTAACTTATTTTTGGAGAGAGAGAGAGAGAGAGAGAGAGAGACAGACAGACAGACAGACAGACAAAGGGTGACCGGGGGAAGGGCAGAGAGAGGGAGACAGAATCTGAAGCAGGCTCCAGGCTCTGAGCTGTCAGCACAGAGCCCTAAGCAGGCAGAACTCACTAACTGTGAGATCATGACCCTGAGCCAAAGTCATATGCTTCACTGACTGAGCCACCCAGGCACCCCGAGAGGATTGTATATTTTAATAAGTCTTCATCAGTAAGAGAACTTATGCTTAAACTGGTCTGCTGTCTGGGATTTGCTTTGAAATATTCGTTTAAAAGTTAAATTTCAGGGGCACCTGGGGGACTCAGTTGGTTAAGCATCCACTTCAGCTCAGGTCATGATCTCATGGTCCGTGAGTTCGAGCCCCGCGTCGGGCTCTGTGCTGACAGCTCAGAGCCTGGAGCCTGCTTCAGATTCTGTGTCTCCCTCTCTCTCTGCCCCTCCCCTGCTCATGCTCTGTCTCTGTCTCAAAACTAAATAAAAATATTTTTAAAAATTAATAAAAGTTAAATTTCACCCAAGGTTGAATATGGATGACAGATACCTGAGGATACAATGCATTATTCTACTTCTGTGTTTGAAAATCTCCATAATAAAGTTTAATATACATAACAACACGACAGAAGGCCATGGGAAGCAGGTAGTATTCAAGCTGGGCCTGAAGGATTGGTACAATTTGAATCCATCCCCCTTTAAAAAAAAAAAAAAGTTTATAAACTGCAGCTTGTAAAGGGAGTTACCCTACACAAGGCTAACTGACTCAGGGTCCAAGCTACTGTATAAACTTAGTATAACTTATTACTTCCTCAACCATATTTTTGACAAAGGACACATAAAAATTTTCTCCCAAAAAATGGATTTCCAAATAAGCATAAATGTCTTTGGCCTTATTTTTATCAGACACCACCCCCTAAAGAGAACAAAATTTACTTAACACTCAATGTCATGCCACAGATCATACTAGGCACATTGTATCTAATTCTCACTACAATCCAGAAAAGCAGGATTCTTTACAATAAGGAAACTGTACCAATTTCCATATCCTAATAGACAAAAAACTACTAAAATGGCAGAGGATTTGATACTGTCAAGACTCCAAAGGCTCCATGCTGCTCTTTTCCATACCAACCAAGCATAAACCGTCAGTCAGCTTGTATGTAAATTATACAACTAAAAGCTTTCCCCAATCATCCTTTTGCTTATACTATTCCAGTCCCCTGGACAGCTCTTTGCCATCTAACTCTTCACATGCAAATTCTACAAACTCAAAATTTGGCTCAAATGCCACTTTCTTCATCAAAACCTATCCCCAAGCAATCTTTTTCTTAATTTCCATTGCATTTAATTGGTATTTTCAGTGTATTAATATCACATTAACTGTTAGACTTGAAAACTTCTCTAAATCATAATTAGGATAGAAAAAACACAACACAATCATGCAAGCTATTCTGGTTACACCAGTGTTCCATGAAATGTTAACAGTTATGAGGGAGAGGATCAGGATAATGTAATAAGGAGAGAGGGAAACTCATAACGTTATCAAGTATGAATCCATTCAAAAGCATGAGATAAATGCATTTATGCATATATAGAAAAAAATCCAAGGCGTACTTGGGTGGCTCTGTCAGTTAAGCATCTGACTTTGGCTCAGGTCATGATCTCACGGTTCGTGGCTGGGAGCCCCACATCAGGCTCTGTACTGACAGCTTGGAGCCTGGAGCCTGCTTCAGATTCTGTCTGTCTTTCTGTCTGTCTGTCTCTCTCTCTCTCTGCCCTTCCCCTGCTCATGCTCCATCTGTCTGTTTCTCTCTCAGTTCCCACTTATCTAAACCTTAAATTAGTCTGGGCAGAGAAAACAGGGATAGATTGTTATTAGTATTTTTTGCAAGTTCTCCAGATGATGTTTCCCTGTGCAGATACAACTGAGACCCTTACACGTCACCATATCACCTATAGCTAAGGAATACACCTACAAACACCCTAATGGTTTTCCAAATAAAAAATAAATAAAAAATTTGGATCATTCATCATGATGTAACAGATAAATATGAATTAAAAGATCTAGAATATAGTTCCACGTTTGTCCCGAACTAGGTGAATGAACTCAGAACACTTGAATACTCTAGTCCTGTTTCCCCATTTGCAAATGAGAATATGCCCCCCTCACAGGATTATTGCGAAGAATAAATTAGATAATATATAAAATTAAAATATAAGTGTTTTCTAGAGTATTAATGACCTAGTATGAGTGGATGATTTTCTTACTTAAAAAAATCAATATAAAATCCTCTAATACAAGAATTTTTCTGGGAATTTACCTTACATAAACAGCACCAACAAGAAAAAAATAAACTGCATAACATTTACTGCAGCACCACTTCTAGTGGTTCAAAAAATAAGAATTAAACAACATAAACTCAACAACAGAAAAATGGTATAGCAAATTAAAAATCTATGCACTGAATGTTACAAGTTGATAAGTAATATAGTCAAATGTCCATATTAAATAAAAATACCAAATTGGCTAAGGTGTATCACACAATCCCATTTTTGTTTAAAATAGAGGAGCAATATATATATGACCATATATTTGTGTGCAGTATGACCAAATAAACACCTAACTCTGGTAGGAGAGGAGGTACTACTACTGGCTTTATCTTTGCTTTTTTGGTTTGTGTTGTAAGGCTCACTGAAGCTAGCAAAATTGTTTTTTCTTTAAAGGTGTGTGTGTGTGCTCATATACATGCACGTATAGATATATATATGTATACGTGCATGTATACACACACATATATTTATACATGCACGTATATACATATATATATACACATATATACATATATATGCTTCACACACTGTGCAGAGCCCTATACGGGGCTTGAACTTATGACTCTAAGATCAAGACCTGAGATGACATCATTAGTTGGATGCTTAATCAAATGAGCCACCCAGGCACCCTAAAAGGTCCTATGTTAACATAGTTTAAATGCATTAGTTTAGAGACTTTATCACAGAATATAGTACAAGTGATCCTGTGCTATTTTCAGTTCATTTTAGTACTAGGTTGAATGCCCAACAACTGAAGACTTGTCTCAAATGATTATCTAGTAATTTTCAATTGTTACACATAATCAATTGGAATCAATATAGCACCAAGGAGAAATAACTTAAATGTTAGGTTGTAACAGAACTAAAGGAAGTCATTTCAATGCATGGTCTGAGACAACTGAGGAAAAATAAAAACCATTTTAAGCAGCAAACTCTAATGCAATTTTAAAAGGATATTTTTTCCTTAGACTAGAATTTTCCAAAGTGTTTTCCTTAACCACCAACTCACAGTGTTATTTGAAATAAGAGGTTCCCTGTCCATTACATTTGGGATATGCTGCTCCCTGGTACTCATTTGTTCTTTTGCAAGCTGAGCATACAGTCAATCCAGAATTCATTGTCACATATTAAGTCCTACAGTTAAAACTGCTTAGTTTTACGCCAGTATTATCATAACTTTTTTCTGGAAATATGTTAACACAAAATAAGTTATTTTAAGCAGTATTTCTAGTAATTTCCAAGAAAAGAAAGCTTAGCCAATTATACAACATATTTCAACTTTTTAAACTTTTGTCTAGGAAAAGCCACAACTTATGACAGTTAAGTTTTAAAACACATTTGGTTTACTATGACTACTCTGAATAGTAAAAGAAAAAATATATGAGCTGTACAAACCTTTCAAATAAATAGGAATCTCTTAGGTGATTAAGTATGAATTGTGATTTTTTAAATTCCTCAAATATTCAAGAACAAGCTTTGAATGGATGATCACTTGTATCTCAGTAACTTTAAGTGAAATGACCCAACCAATTTCTTAAAGATGTTGTAAAAAACCTTCTGTAAGTTGCTTAGAAAAAAACAACAAAAAAACAACTGCCTATGGTGCCCCTGGGCGGCTCCAAACAGCATGGGACTCTTCATCTCTGGGTTGGGAGTTCGAGCCCCACATTAGGTGTAGAGATTACTAAAAAAAAAAAAAATAATTAAAAACTTAAAACACACACACACACACACACACACACACACACACACACCCCACCACCACCACCACAAATGCCTACGCTGCAGTGGCTGAAAAGAGAAACAAAATCTGTTAGTTTCCAGGACTATTAAGTTACATACCAAAAAAGCGTCTATATAGAAATATTCTTGAGCATAATTTAAATGAAATTTGCTCTGTAGCTAGGTAAATAAAAATGTGTTGAAAGCTGCATGAAGTATCTCATAGGAAGAAATATAGACAATAAAGCAAAAACTAATCTTAGGAAAATAACAAAGCAAATATTAGTAGCGAATTAGTAAGTAAAATGTAACTTTTGAAGATACAAAGATAAAAGGGGAGAAAACACAATAAATTACATATGATTCTCATTATCCATGAAAAAAAAATCATACCAATTCCTCATAGACAACCTTATTTCTAGCACTAAGTTTTCAAAGAAATTTCTTATATGGAACATTATATCAAGGACACAGAAGTGTAACAGAAAATCTCAACAACATTCTCTTAACAGATGCAGGTTTCATAATCTCATTTTTTATAGTCAGCTTTCCTCCAGGAAAACCATGTACCTAACTTGTAACACAATCCAGGGAATGCAATTCCACAGCAATACTTTAAAGGTTCCAAACAATATGGTCTAAATCTTCCCAGTTTACAATCTTGGATTTCCAAAGTCTTTCAGGAATGACCAAATTTAAAAAAGCCTTTAAATCTGATGAGCCCCTACTTATCTCTCCAGGTCCTATCTTTTCAATGTTCCCTACCTCCACTTTAAGTTCTGCTATTCTCCCCTATCAGGGCCACTACCCATACTAATCCCTCTGGCTGAATGCCATTTACCCATCTCTTGACTAATTTCTCCAGGTCTTTTTTTCATTTTTAAATTTTAAGTAGGCTCCAAGCCCAACATGGGGCTTGAACTCATGACCCTGAGATCCAGAATTGCATGCTCTACTGACTGACTGACTCAGCCAGGTGCCCCTCTCCAATTTTTTTTTAAACTCAACTTAACCTCGCATAGAAAGCTATTCCTGACCCCTGTGTCAGCTATTCCTGACCTATGTAAGCCCATTACACTTTTGTGACATCACTTGCGTGTGTTACTCAGTACACTTAGTATACTGCACTGTAATCACAAGTTTAATCAACTTCCTCTTCACTTTATTTTTAAAATTTATTTACTTAGAGTGAGAGAGAGAGAGAGAGAGAGAGAGAAGGGAAGGAGGAGGGCACTCAAGCGAAAGCACACATGCGGGTAGGAGCAGAGTGAGGGAGAGAGAATCCCAAGCAGGCCCCATTCTGTCAGCAGGGAGCCTGAGGCAGTGTTCAAACCCATGAACCTTGAGATGACGTCAGCCAAAATCAAGAGTCAGACACTTTAACCGACTGAGTCACGCAGGCGCCCCCCTCTTCACTGTATTATTAACTCCCTAATAACAAGGATCTGATACCACCAATGTCTAAATAAAGTCTGGCATTATCAAAGGCCTGCAAATCTCAAAATGTATTCAGGTTTCTGGTAGTCTAGCTTGATGACAGGATACAACCTAGAATATTCAGAGTAACAAATGGGATTGAATGTTCCTCAAATAATACTCCATGAGTATCTTCTCAAGCAGACTCAAAATAAAAATTAGCAAACAATTTATCTTTGGCAAGTTCCTAGAGTACTCCCATTCCTACTAGTATAGGAACCACATAATTTAGAGATTAAATGAAGGTACCAAAGACATTCCCTTTGATCCCTTTTCAGCAATTACACTTCAACCATAGGGAGGTCCAAGAAAACATCTACAGACAAAACTGACAGTTATCATCTTCTCAAAACTTCAAATCTTAATGTTGCTTATGTTAAATCAATCTTAAAGACTTAGATATTACTACAGAAAACTTATTACATTTAGTCAAGCTAAAAGTGTTGATAAAATACTGCATAGATGTTAATAAATGACCTGGTCACCAAAATGGAAGACATAAATAGCTCCTATGTGTATATAATTCTTGGTATTTGACAAAACCAGACAATACTATCCATATTTTTCTCTACCTACAATTTGCCTTATTTGACTACCTAGCAAAGACCTATACTTAGGGTCAGCTTGACTCTACCACTCATTTACCCTAATGTCTGAATGCATACAACCAGTTGCATCTTACACAATCAAAACAATATTCCACTGATCCATAAGTCTTTCAGCAATAGTGCTTAAAACCACAGATCACCACTTTGAGATCTAAAACTGGCACTCTTAGTATGAGATGTCCACTCTAATAGAAATCATAAAGATCTATCCTCAAATTACGTTCTCTATATTTATAGGTATTTTTTTTTTAACGACTACAAAAAAGTGTGAAAAAAAAAATGCCTTCTCTCCCCCCTTCCCCTGCCACACACCATTTTTTATGTACTCTGGCAGTCAGTTGCAGGTTTTATTCTCCTAAGCAGGTATTGAATAGGTGGTTTTGCAGTGTCATTTTATAGTCAATTTCACCAAATCCCTTCCAGGAAGCAGATTTTTGGAGGCTTTGTGGTTCAAATACTTGCCTCAGGTAGCTGATAATGGCTGCCTTTTTTTTTTTTCTGTCCCATTTATAGTCAAAAGTATCCTTACATTCCAACTACCCATTCTCCCTTCACACTTTCCCTTTAGTGAAATGCTGGGATATGTACGTAAGGTGTACACACTTGTATGTTTTCTAGTACTCTACTCCAACGTCTTTTCTCTACAAAGAGTAAGTGAATAAGTGAAAATCTGTGAACTAAAAATGGATGGGATCACAGCAGCTAAATTTGCAGAGGTGAAATACACTAAACTATGATTTTGCCAACATGCTTGAATAACCAATACTTTTTCAATTCTTTAAAGCACTTTAGAATTCTAAAGTACAGAAAGAAGCCAGGCAAAGGTCAAATAAAATTTTTCTTTTAAGAAAAAGGTTAACAAAAGACAAAAATTCCAACAGTTTTATTAAGAATTAAAATGACTCTCTGGAAGGTGATACTGTGTTTAATTAGGCAAGTCTTAATTTTTTCATTTATAAAGTTGGATCTTTTGAGTTGTTGGGACGAAAAAGTCACCAAGACAAAAATACATTAACCTTACGTATATAAACATACTGCTACCTGAAACTAAAAAGAAGAACCTACCTATATAATAGTTTCATTGGAAAGGCTCGAAAATAACAGCTCTGAAAATTCACTTTTCCCACTACAAAAGTAATACATTTTAAGTGATAAATGTCTTCTATCTATATTGCTAAATATAAAAATTATTATTAAAATATTAGCTTCTAAATGAAGGTTTAGGTTTTTGAAGGAAAGGTTTTTGAAGGAAACCTTTTTCCACCACATCAGAATTCAGAAGTGAGACACAGGAACTAGACTGATAGCAATCCAATATCTGATCAAGCTACAATGGAAAGCATAATTTAGACTTAAGCCAGTGGGGCTTCTACCACCACACCCCTTAATTATCCTGACCCAGTTACAGGCAGCACTGGACAACTGATGGTCCTCCAAAAAGATGCAGAGTCTATCTATCATGGTCACCTCAAGAAGCAGAATAATGAGCTTTCTGCAGGGGGCAGACTTCCAGAAAGAAAGAGAGGAAGGAGGCTATAAGCCATACTTGATCAGTTCCTTCTTATGAGTTCATCAAAAGCAACAGTGAAGAATTAGGACAACAGAAGCAAGTCAGACTGTTTTTATGCCTTCGTAAAAACAGCAAATCTAATACATCACCAACCAATTTACCCAGTTACAAGAACAATTTTTATACTAATCACACACCTATCAGTACAACAGCCACAACCTGAATGCAAGTCAAAGGCATATGAGATACATTCAAATATTTAAAATAGTCATAAACTTAAGAACATGAAAAAAATAGAGTATTTCCCTTATGTTAGAAACCGACAAGTTTAAAGGTCATTGAATTATGAAATAATTCAGGAGACAGGAACCAACTTCCACTTAAAATTATGAAGATCTTGGGGGCGCATGGGTGGCTCAATTGGTTAAGTGTCTGACTCTTGATTTCGACTCCAGTCATGATCTCAAAAGGTTCCTGAGCTGGAGGACTGCACTGGGCTCTGCTCTGAGAGCGAGGAGCCTGCCTGGGGATTTTCTCTCTCTCTGCCCCTCCCTCACTTGTGCCTGCGAGCTTGCTGTCTCTCAAAAATAAACTTAAAAAAATTATGAAGATCTTGTCAATGTCTATAAAAAGCAGACAGAGTCTGGTCACTGACCAGACTGGCTTTGGAGGTCACACCTGGCCCAAAGCTCCGATCATAGTTACTTCTGTTAACTAGGATAAGTACCTACACAGGAAGACAATACCAGAAAGATTTATAAACAAGTATGGAAGGTTTAGGAGAAACAAAATCATAATATTACCTTTAGGACTGCATAGTTTGGTTTGTATACTTGTAACACTTAAGATTATTGGCCTATTAAAGCAGACAGCCTTGCATGACCAAATTAAATATGGTAGTAATTTAGACGTTTAAGTTGAAATTTTACTAAATATGGAAACATCTAAAAGAACCTTGCACTCAAATTTTTTCAAATGTATAAAAATTAAGGTTTAAATTCTCTTGAAGATGTTTAATAGCAAATCTAACCTGAAGATTAAATAGCCAGACTTGTACAAACAAGAAAAAAGAACTTAAAAGCTGAAGACCCAAGATTCTGAAATACTAACTTTTTAAAATCCGTGTGAACCTTTAGTGGGTACAAAAACTGTCCTTGGGACACCACAAGACATTCCTAAATAACTTATTTCACCAAAAATTTGACTTGAAACGACATTCATGCAAAAACGAAATCACTATGATGCCTATGCAGATGAAGCAAATTATCTTTAAAAAGCAGGATATTAAAAGACTAAGGACAGAAACTTAAGCCAATTAAAAATATCTGTCCTTGTGTTTTAAACAGGATTCCTAGCCAGAATTCCTTAAATCATCCTCTGATACTCCCAGTCACATGGTGAAGAGTCACCTATTAGACATGAAATCTAAGCAGTAAACAAGCCTTTAAAATCCTTAGGTAACTTCCTTTATTATAATTGTTTCGATATACCTTTACAGATATTACATTTCTCTTAAGCGTTTAAAACATTCATCTAATAAAGCTTTCCCTAAAAAACTTTACCAAAAAAACCCTGTCACCAGTTTTAAGTTAAAAATCTCACAAAGTCCTAAGACCTGACTTTAACATGCTTGTCCTATTACACCTAATGTGTCCGTAATACTAACCCACAAAATGTTTAAATATGTGTCTTAATAAAAGACTAAGTTAAGGAAATTGGGTTTTCCCTAGGTATGTTTTCGGAAGTAGCATAACTTTTACACGCGTTTGGGAACAATTCATTTTCCCAAAATCTGGCCCAATTCAGACACAAAACTATTGCTAAAATGTCTGAAGCATCTAATCTTTCCTTTCGTTTTAATGTATGTATCTTTTTGAGTGTCGAAATCTGTTTCAGTGACAAAAACATAACATTCCTTAATAATGGCACCTAACCAGCCTAACCCAAGTCGCTCTTTCATACCCACACCTGTCTGCTGCAAGCTTTTCCTGGATACACTCGGGCCCACGAGAATTCCCACACTTGTTTTTATAAACCCACTCCTTCCTCTTCGCCCACTTCCAACTCGCACACTTCTCTGGATCCACCGGCCTCTGCCCTCTTTCCGAATCCAAGGGCTGAGAGGACAGCTCGGTCCCTAACCCCAAACGCCGAGAAACCGAGGACACCAGCACCCCAGCGCCGCGAGGCTGCGGCGTGGGGAAGGAAAGGAAGCAGGAGAGCCGAGCCCCCCCACCCCCCCCCCGCCGCCGCCGCTGCCGCCGCCGGGCGCACACCCCCTTCCGGCACCCCTCCCCCCGCATTGTGCGAGCGGGCCTCAGGCCGCTGCCGTCCCGGGCTGCCCGCAGGCCCCGTCCGCCCTCCCGCCTGCGGGCTGCCCCAGCCGAGGCCGCCACACAAAGCCCGGGGAGCCAGCCCCTGCGGTGCCAGAGCACGGGGAGAAGAAGCAAGCGCGGGCTGACTTACGGAGCTGCTGCGGCCGCGCTGCCTCAGCCGGGGACACCGACCGTTGGGCACACGGCGGTGTCGCTCTTGGCCGTCCTTCCCTCCTCCGCCTTCGGTGGCGGCAATATCTTCTTTCTCCACCTACCTCCCTCCCCCCCACCCCACCTCCTCCTTCTCCTCCCCCTCCTCCTCCGAACCACCGAAGTACCGAGGGTGAGACACAGAGACTCACAACAACATGGCTGCCACCGCCGCCTCCCCTCCCCTCCCCCCCCGCCCACCGGGCGAGCGCAAGGCACTCCGGGAGAAAGGGGAGGGGGAGCACTCACCGAGGTGCGCCTCCTTTCTGTGGCTTCCGTCGCTTCTCCCGCGCTCTGGGCGCCGGCCGGCGGGAGCTCTGCGCGTGCGCACGCTCTCAGCGCTCGCGCGTTTCGGCCGTCCCTCGGGCGTGCACTCCCCCGCCCTCACCTTGGGAGCTCGCAGCTGGTTCTGGACTCCGAGGTGGCACCAGGCGGGGACGCGCTCCCAACCTCGGGCGGCGCAGGCGTGTTGCCCAGCGGCGCGTTCGCGTCTGTCTTCCCGCGTGGGGCCTCGACTTCCGAATTCGCTTACCCTCCGCTTCCTCCCCGGTAGCTCATTGTTCTCCGCCAACCGCCTGTGCGGGTGTTAGAGCTTCCGACCGCGCGGTACTCCCCGCACTTAGCTTCTGGGGTGCTGACACCCACAGGAGCTGGACAGTAACCCAGGCCCTTGGGTTCCATCCTCACCCACTCCCCGCAGCAAGACGACGGAGACGCAGTTTGGATGGAAAAGTGAACCCCTTACGTGGACTGTCATTCTAGTCGTTTCCTCCTGGGCAAGTGGAACCAGCTCAGCACATTGCCGGCCTGCAACGCTTGGCCGGAGAAAACACAAAAGAGACTCAGGTCGTTCTGCTGGGGCAGTGATTCTCACTTATCGCCAGTTTTCATCAACCGCGCTCTCCAAGCCCACCTCCCTCCCTCTCGCAGTTAGAGACCAAACCCGTGCCATCATCCTGGCTCCTGGCTTTGGTAGTGGTGATCCCAGGCTTGAAACCCACCCGGAGTCTGCCCCTGGCACACAGCTGTAATGTGGTAGAGGCACAGGCACTGTGTCCAATTTGTTCTCCATTGTTTGCACAACCCTCTGACGTTCTGTACTTCGGAAACGGAGCGCCTTGTAAGAACTTTATCTTCCTGGACGACTGTAAGCTACACGAGAGGCTGCAAGGACCATGGGTATCTTGTCCATGCATGTGTGTTGTGTCCCCCAGCGCCTGGGCCATGAGAGACTGTTTAACAGTCGTGTACTGAATGCATGAGCTTTTCAGTTTTTTAATTACCAACAAGGTGTGAGATTTAAATCCGTCTCAAGCCTTCACCTGTGGCCCAAATTTCAGGCTTCTAGATATTTCCACCTGAGTATTCTTCCTGGTACCAAACGTATCAAAAACAATTCACACCCACCCGCCACCCCCAATTCGTATATTATCTCCATAGATGGCGGTGCCACGACCTATTCAGTATCCCTAAGTTCATTCTTTGAACCATTCTTGTCTCTCATACACCTCCCCCTATATAGGTAACTTGCCAATCCTTTCAGATTTTCACTGCCCAAATATTTCTGGAGACAGTTTTTCCCCGTTTCCCCATTAATACTAGCCTTGCTTCCCAGGTCTGAATTTCTGTAGCAGGGTCTTAATTAGCCTTCTTGTGTTCAGTCTTGTTCCCTCCAGTCAGTTCTGCTCCCTGCCATCTGCAATGAAAATCTGATTCCTGGCTCTCATGCCTCTCCTTTGGCCATTTCATTGCTTCATGTTACCCACAACTGCATTTCTCAAGTATGTTCTGTCACTACTAACAGGCGTTCCTTCAAGAAATGTCTCATGATCAATTAAGTATGGGAGACACTGGGATGGACATATGTTGTCTTCTTCCCCCCCTCCATTGAGCCAATACTAGTTGAAGAGCTGTTATATATAGTTGCTTAATCCAGGCAAAACTAGATGGACTCATCAGAAGCCCTTCCTCGGAATGCGGAATTGGGACTAAGAGACCCCAATCTCCCTCTGGGAAGTCTCTTGAACCTGTAAATCTGGGCTGATTTGTCCCATGGTGTGGACAGGGAACCCACAGAGAAGATGAGTTGAGAGAGAAAAAAAGAGTCCTGATAATGCTTCTCTTCCCCTTTGTTCCTGTACCTTGCTGGCTGCTTCTCCCCTTGGATTCTGAAACACCTGCCTGGGTCCTTACAATAAATTCTGCTTTTTTTTTGCTTAAGTTAGATAAAGTGAGTTTCTGTTACAACCAAGGGTTTTAACTAAAAGCTGTGTGTTCACCATAGTTATTATTTATTTAGTGCATACAGGATGCAAGCATTAAACCACTTTTCATTCCTTGTTTCATTTAATGCTCCCAATATCTCCATGAGTAGGGCAACTTCATGGGCATGTGAACTTCATAGTCCCAAAAGGTCTGAAGATTTCCACACTTGGTTTAATGCTCTGTCACTGCCATCTAGAAAATCTTAACAGTTCTTGGAAAAGACAAATTTTCATTTCGCACTGGGCTCCACAAATTATATAACCAGTACTGCCTATGAGGTATTATCTCTATTTGACAAAGGCTTCTTAGCATCTTTAAAATCAAATTATGCGTTGTAAATAACAAAGTGAGGGGCATAGAGTGCAATACTTCCCCAAAATGATTGACTCTAGAAGACTTTTTTTTTTTCCCCATGGAAAATCTTGTAGAGGCTTTGTGCTCAGCAGAACACAGATCAAAGCCCAGCCCTTTAGTGATCTGACTCCGCCCACCTCCAGCTTCTGATTCACCATGCACGTGAGCAGTTTCTTGCTTCTGTGCCTTCACATATGCTTTGCAATCTGGCTTTGCTCATTAAGCACCTTCTGATTATAATTGGCTTCTCCTGTATATTCACCTACAAGGAAAGAATGCACTCCTCAGCTACTGTAAATATCAGGTGTGTTTGATAGTTAAGGTGGACGATGTAATTGATGCCTGACAGCCATTCTAATCACCTGGAATCTTGTTAGAGATGCAGAATCTTGGCCCCACTCCAGACCTACTGAATCAGAATCTGCATTTTAACATGGTTCCGGGGCAATTCCTCTATATAATAAAGTTTAAAAAGCATTGGTAAACCAATCACAATAATTCCATCTCACTTGTTAGGAACTGGTTCTATAGTGGGTGTGTCATTCATTTAAAACCTGTGAGACACCCAGAGGTGCCAACTCAGCATCTGGGGGGGGGGGGGGGGGGCGAAATCCAGGTTCTCTCTCCTGGAGGTAAACAAGAAAGCATCTTGCCCCCTGTTCCTGCCAACAGGCTTCCTATGCCACTAGTAGCCTACCCAGAGTATTCATTCTTCCTGTCTTCTTCAGTAGCAGATCCTCTGAATGTACCTATGGTTCTGGAAGAGGCATAGGGTGGAATGAGTGGCCGGACTTTTCAGCAACATGCATTACATTTTAGGAATGTGCTGTCTGGCCTGTTGAAACCAGTGGTTCTCAGCCAGAGTTGCACATCAGAATCACCTGGGGGAACATTTGAACCATGTCATTCTCAGTCCCCATCCCAGAGATTTTAATTGAATGGCTCTGGTCTGGCTGAAGCCTAGATATTGAAATTTTTAAAAATGTTCCTCGGCGGTTATAGTGTGTAGCCATTGAGAACCACCAGTTTAGATACACCACATCTAGAGCATAATGCCATTTTAACATTCCCTATGAAAATGCCCCTTTCCACTGGGACTGCTAACGAAACTTCTTATAAAGTCTTTTTACAACTTTGTTGTTTTTATAAAAATATAAACCCTTTATAAAAAGTCCAAGAAACAAAAGTTCAAACCATCCCAATTTTAATATCACAGAATACTAACATCCATATGTGAATACTGTTATTACAAGCATGAATACATATAGAAGGATGGATAGAGAGCTACATAGAGTAATGGACAGGAATAGACTCAATCTGGACATGCTATTTTTCTTAAAATACAGTGGTGAACCTGGTCTTACTTGAATTTAACAAAAGAACTGAAGGAACTGCTCAGATGCATGTTTCCTCATTGTAAGAGAGATTGATTCATAAAAGGTTTCTCAAAGGGTAAACAAAATGATAAAAAATCATAATAGGACAGAGCAACTTTTTAAAACTATGTGCTTCATTATTGGCCATACTGAGTTCCCTGCTATGAGAGACAGATTAACACTCTTTCACTTCCTCCTATCTCTTCCCCATACTTCCTAATTTTTGGTGCACGTTATTTTTCACTTTGTCAGGGTTTATAATATTTATATTCTATTTTTATCCATCATTTCCTATCGATTTTTCTTAACCAGTATTTAAATGTATTTATCGTGCACTGCTTCATTTCCAGCTTCATTTTGGTTTGGTTGTGTAGATTTCATCATGTCTCAGTTAGCCTTTGTTTATGTGGATTACAAACCACCCGCAGGGATCATTTCCTAGCTCCCAGTTCTGGGGGTGGTCAGTTGGGCTGGGTTTAACTGGGAGGTTCAGCTGATCTCTCCTGGACTTACCTGTGCAAATTGGCCATCCGGTATTGAGCCTAGGGCTGCATCTGTCAGTTTTGGTGGTCAGCCTAGGCACTCGAAGCCCCTCCAGCAGGTTTGCTTTGTCTTGTTCACAGGTGGCAGCGTGAGAATGGAAGCTGCAGGCTTGGAATTCAAGTAATGTCCCTTCTGCTGCAAGTCATTGGCCAAAGCGAGTCAGAAGGCCAGCCCATATTTAAAAGATGAAGAAACAAACTTTATCTTTTGATGGCAGAAGGTACAAAGAATCTGTGTGTATTCTCAGTCTTTCAACAGCCTCATATTCCTTAAGTTTTGAAAATGTCTTCCTATTTTATTTAAACTTAAACAAGTGTTCTTGAGTCTTGCCGTCCTGCACCCCTGCCATGTCCCAGGACTTTGTGGATACTGCTCATAGGAAAGAGTCTGGAAAAGTCTGAGGCTGATTTGATTTTAACCTACTTAAGAATTTTTTCTTGCCTTTTGAAGTTTGAGGTCTTAACCACAATATATCTCACTGTCCATCAGTTTCTAACAGATTTTCCTGGTATTACAATATAATATTTGAAATTAAGTTCTTTAATCATTTTGGGAAATTTTTCTGTATAACAGCCCTGAATATTTTTTCTGTGACCATTTTTTAAAAATGTTTATTTATTTTTGAGAGAGAGAGAGAGGGCCACCCAGGTGCCCCTTTTTCTGTGACCTTGAATAGATTTTCTTCTTCAGGGGCAAGAATTATTCTTATTTGAAACACCTTGCACAACTTAAAGCTAATGAGAAGATCACTATTAAAAAGAAGTTTTTGGGGAGCGTCTGGGTGGCTCAGTTGATTAAGCATCTGACTTCAGCTCAGGTCATGATCTCACGGTTCGTGAGTTTGAATCCTGGGCTCTCTGACATCAGCACAGAGCTGGCTTCAGATCCTCTGCTGTTCTCTCTCTCTGTCTCAAAAGTAAACATTCAAAAATAAATAAATTTTTGAAAAAAAAGAAAGAGACATCTTTGTCCTTCACATGTATCCTCTCCTTGTTAATTGCTTTAATATCTTTGTCTTTTTCTTCTGAATTCATGACGATGAAATCAAGCCTTTTCTACATGTTATTAATTCAATTTTCAGCCAAATTGCCAATGGTGCAGTGTCACCGTTAGTTTCGATGATTCCTTAGCTCTTCAATCATCCTTTTCATCTCATTTTGATGTTTTCTCACCAGCTGTGCTATTAATCTATTGTGTCCCAACTCCAAACTTTGTGGTGCTGAGATTGGGACCCTGCAAATGATACTTCCTCACCAGCGGGCTACCTGCTAGACATTGTCAGTAGTGGGCACCTGGAAAGAGACAGGAAGGTGGGAGACAGGAGAAGCCTCTTGGTCTTTCCACTTGTAACTCCTGTCAGAATGATCCCGAGGCAGCACTTCAGCTCGACGGTAGCAGTGGCTCCAGTTTCTAACTTCTTGCACACTCCAAGAATCAGCCTGCTTGAAGGAATAAGCAGTGGCTGGACAGCACCCCTCCTCAGAGAAGTAAGACCTTGTTCCTCTGGAGACTCTTCTCCAAACCCCTGAGGTCATAAGAGCAACCAGGGTGCCCCTCCCCCAGACGGCCAAGTCCCAATTCTGTGGGGCTCTTCCTTTGCTTCTAAGTTTGGCTAATGTCCCCCTCTTTTCTTTATTTCCCCAGGGGTGGTACCTGCAGTTACTAACTCTATACTGCCTCATCATGTTTCTCCTTCAGTCAGCTTAACCAATTCCCCACATTCTCTCCATTTAAATAACCAACATTTTCCTGACTGGTCCTGAACCGATGCATCATCTTCTAGAACTTATTGAAGTTATGTTATTAAATATTATAGCATAAGTATTTGCAGAAAATGTGACTTAAAAAAAATATTTTCCCATACCTTTATTGTCACTTTTTCTATGTCTATTGTTTTGTTTTGTTTAAATGAGTCTCTTAGACAACATTGCTGGCTTTTATTTTTTAAACAGGTTTATTAAGCTATAATTCACATGCCATACAACTTACCCATTTAAATTTTTTTGTTTTTATACTTATTTATTTTTGAGAGACAGAGACAGAGCACAAGTCGGGGAGGGGCAGAGACAGAAGGAGACACAGAATCCGAAGCAGGCTCCAGACTCTGAGCTGTCAGCACAGAGCCCGACGCGGGGCTCCAACTCACAGATCGGACGCTTAACCAACTGAGCCACCTGGTACCCCACAACTTACCCATTTAACGTGTACAGTTCAGTGGGTTTTAGGATATCCAGAGATGTGTACACCATCAGCACAGTCAATTTTAGAATATTTTCATCATTTCAAAAAAAGATCACATTCCCTTAGGGTAGTACTCTGCTGTCATCGTACCCCTAAACAGCCACTAGTCCACTTAAAAAAATGTTTGTTTATTTATTTGTTTTGAGAGAGGGAAGGGGCAGAGAGAGAGAGGGAGAGAGAAAGAAAGAGAGGGAGAGAAAATCCCAAGCAGGCTCTGTACTGACAGTGCAGAGCCCAACTTGGAGCTCAGTCTCATGGCCATGAGATTATGACCTCAGTTGAAATCAGGAGTTGGACCCTTAACCCACTGAGCCACCCGGGAGCCCCACTAATAGACTTTTTGTCTGTATAGATGGTTTGCCTATTCTGGACATTTCATATAAATGGAATCATATAACATGTGTCTTTTGTGATGGCTTCTTGCACCTAGCATAATGCTTTCAAGTTCCATCTATGCTATAGCATGCATTGGTCCCTCATTGCTTTTTATGGCCAAATGTATTCCATTGCATGTATATACTGCATTTTGTTTACCCATTCATCAAATAATGGGCATTTGGGATGTTTCCTTTTACCTTTATGAATAATGCTGCTTTATTCATAAAGGTAAAAGGTAATGCTACCTATTATGAATAATGCTGCTGTGAACATTGGTGGTCAAGTTTTTGGGTAGAATATCGTTTTGACTGTGGTTTTCCTCAGACTGGGTTCTCTGTCTTTTGTATGAGGTGTGGTTTGTTTGTTTGTTTTATTTGACCCTTGTAGTTTGTTTGCCTAATTGCCTAGTGGAAAGGCCTTTTTTTTTTTTTTCCTTGTTCCTCAAGGTTTCCACAGGCAGAGCTGGCACACTTTCTTTTGCTATGAGCAAGCGTGACCTTTCTCTCTTATCTGGGACCAATGTGTCTTCCCTTCAGAGCTATTGTGTGAGTACGAGGTATAGTTTTAAGCCACTTTTCTGTAGCCCGAGAAAACCCTGGTGGAGGAGGCAACAAGCATATCCGGCACTAAATTAGATGCTTGCTGGAGGACCTAGGTTCTGGCCGCTCAGTAGAGATCCTCCTGAATATTCTTTGCCAGGGCTCATGCTACCCACTCAAGGATTTATTCCACTCTCATGGGGTTCAGCTTGTTCTGTCAACTAAGAGTGTCCTGGAAGGTGGCTAACCATGGTGACATCCACTTTGCTTCCTGTCCTGTTCCATCCTAGCAGTCTGGTCTGTGAGAGCCCTGTCTCAGTACTAAAGCCAGGCAGGAGCCCTGACCAGCTTGTGCATAGCTACGGTAAGCTTCCTTTCCTTCCTTTTCCCTTTCCAGGACAGAGCCCAATTTCTTTCTTTTTTTTTTTTTTTTTTTAGTGTTTATTTATTTTGAGAAAGACACACATACACACACACACACACACACACACACACACACACACACACACAGCGTGAGCAGGGTAGGGGCAGAGAGAGGGAGACACAGAATCCAAGCAGGTTCTAGGCTCTGACTGTCAGCACAGAGCCCATTGCGGGACTCAAACCCACAAACCACGAGATCGTGACCTGAGCCGAAGTCGGACGCTTAACTGACTGAGCCACCCAGGCACCCCTAGACATAGCCCAATTCCTTAAATTATAAATTTGTAGAAGATTGGTTTATATCAATTGTGCATTTTCAAAATTATGAGGAAGGTTTTCTTAGATATTCTTAGCTGATACCTTGCAAAACATGAAAGAATCTCTTGTTCTCCAAATGAGGCATCCAGTCTCAAGTAGAGCATTTCTCCAAAGCTTCTATTTCTCATCTCAAAATAGTTTCCAAATGTACTTTCTGTCATTCTGGTGGTATTGTCATAAACAACACTGCTAGTGCAGGCTTGAATCCCCACCTTTTTCCTAAAGCCTATACAAAATAAGGCCCCGCTGTTAGTTAAACCTTAACTACTTATTGTTGTCCCATGATAGGCAATAAAACAGCGGGGATCTGAATCACAGTATATTTGGAGTTTTGTTCTAGGAAGCTGTGGTAGCTGTGGGTTTGTTTGCTTATATTCTCTGAATGTTTGTGCATGAGGCCAGTGCTGTCACAGCCTTGTATGTTCTATTCCCCCTGAAGGAGAAGCCTACTGAATAGTAGCAGAAGAGCCAAAGGCATTTCCCTGAACGGGAATGGGGTGTTCCCAGGTTGTTACAGTTTCTCAGGGGGGAAAACCTGACTAGTTCTTCCATTTGGGCATAGGAGACAGTAAGTAGGACTTTCCTTGACTTAAAATAAGAGGGGTAGGTCCTGGACACAGGGAAATCTAGGACTTTGTCCTGTGTCTGTTAGGCGAGAGCAGAACTGGACCAGGAGACTTGGTATTATCACAAACATGCCACACCTCCATAATTCCCAGAGAATGATTTGCATGCCATTGGGGTGATTCTGAGGCTGCGCGGTGAGTCAGGGAGCCAAATAATGCTCATAAATTCAAAAATAAATTACCACCAGTCCATGATGTCAAGGAAAATCTACTGGTATCTTCTGCTTTATAGACTGCCAGGAATAGAGATTTTGAAAGTAGATTATAGTTTCTCATTCATCCTTAAACTAGAGATGCATTCCCACAGGAGAAATATCTGCAAAATATTATTGAAAACCTGGTGGTACAGCAGGCTTAGTGCAATACAGTGATTTATGATAAGACATTTATTTTTGGTCTTCATCCGCATTCCTGGCACAGAGCTCCTAAAATCCTTGGAATTTCGGAAGAGATGAGAGATAGAAGTATCTTTTGTTATTCATAACAAGTCCCATTCGACCCTATCTAAGTTTATGTTAATGAGGTGACTTTGGGAAGGCCTCTAACCTGGGAGCTGGTTGCCAGGAGAACCATCCAGGTAATTAGAGGGTTGGAACTTTCAGCCCATCCCCCGACTTCTGGGGGAGGGGACAGGGAGAGGGGTTGGAGGCCGATCTAATCACCAGTGGCCAACGATTTAATCAATCATGCCTACATAATGAAGCCTTCATAAGCACCCTAGACAATGGGATTCAGAGAGCTTCTCGGCTGGTGAACACGTGGACGTGTTTGAGAGAGGAGAGAAACTCCACATCTCATCTCCCATACCTTGTCTTGTGCATCGCTTCCATCTGGCTATTCTGAATTGTACACTTTTGTTTTGTTGTTGTTGTTAAGTAGGTTCCATGTTCAACGTGGGGCTTGAACTCATGACTCTGGGATCAAGAGTCAGATACTCTACCGACTGAGCCAGCCACATGCCCCTAAGTTGTGTCCTTTTATAACAAACCAGTAATCTAGTAAGTAAACTATTGTCATGAATTCTGTGAGCTGCTCTAGCAAATTATCTCATGTGAGGTGGGTGTCGTGGGAACCTAGGAACCTCTGAGTTATATCCAGTAGATCACAAGCACATGTGACAGCTTGGACTTGTAATTGGTGTCTGAAGTGGGAGAGGGGGTGAAGTCTTGTAGGACTAGTCCTTAACCAGTGGGGTCTGCTCTAATCCCAGGTAGATCGTGTCAAAATTGAATTGTAAGACACCCAGTTGTTGTCTACAGAGAATTGGAGAATTGCTTGGTGTGGGAACCCCTCTCCCCTCACATTTGGTGACCAGAATGAAATATTGAGAGCAGTAGATGAAGAAACAGAGTTTTTCCCTCTAGCTGATGTAGAAGAGGAAATGAATATTTCCTACTCACTCATCCTGGTGTTCATGGTCTCTGGTATGCTGCGTGTGTCAAAGGGCTTTAAAATACCCCTCCCATTGCAGAAGTTCACAGAGAAAGTTGATTCTAGAGAGAAAATACAGCATGACAGAGAAAAGAGAGCTGCCCCATCACGTAGCCTTCTTGGGTTGACAAGTAAAGCCAACATTTAGCATTTTATAGAGCATATTAGAGAGAAGCAAATCCTCCCTTGAAATACAGACATAAGCAAAAACTATGAATCCTAGGCCATGAATGGTAACAAATGTATGAAACAAGAAGTAAACATCCCAGAGCAAACTACACCATGTGGGACAATCTCAGTGTGGTTACCACAAAGGAAGATATGGAAGAATCCTTGGACAGGGGAAACCTGAGGGGAAGAGACTATTCTCCTGGCTATAGTAGTTATGGATCTTCACCAGCTTTTAAATGAGGAGAAACCTAGATCAGAACTTTCTGCACAGCATTTATATTGTGTTGTCTACAAGAATTTAGAGTAAACTGATTATAGTTCTCATTAGAGTATGTGGTCCTTATTCTAAACTAGTCCTTTTGACGTCTACACAAAGTCCCAAATAAAGCCTCAAGGCTTTTCTATAGATGATATTAGAGCTGGATAAATCTTCTTGGATTATTCAAGTCCAAGGTCTAGTACGAAGTCAAAACAAGGTGAATAACTGTGCTTCCAGCTGCTACTTTAGCAAGATTCGGTCTGGGTTTACCTTATGATACACAAATATCCCAATGCACAACTAATGCCCTCCACATGTGCCCTGGGCTCACCTGCATTTGCACCCACATGCCCACCATCAATGTCATATCTTTATATATCCATCAGCATGCACATTTGCAGGGTCACCCTCTTTAGTGGACTATGAGTATTGCATCCGGGTCCTCGGCATGTCCCTTTCTTGATTCCTGATTTTCATTTTCTTTTCAGAGAAATACAAAATCCCAGAGTTAAAAGCACTTCCTAGTGGTAGCTTCATTCTTCCTGTTTGTTCAAATCAACATTCTGAGTCACCCCTGAAGTCATCTTTGACTTTCATCTTTCTCTAATACTGCACATACAATCCATCAGAAAATCCTGTTGGCTGTTCGTTTGGAAATATCCAGATTCTGCCCATTTTCTACCCTTTCCACCATGCCCACTGTAGTCTGGGCTATGATCATCCCTTAACTGGACCACTGCATAGCCTTGTCTCCCTGCCCCCCATCCTCACCCAGCTCTGATTTACTCTGTAGCCAGCAGCCAGTGAGTGTGTTCCTTTTACAATTCAAGTTGGATCATGTCTCTGCTCTGCTCGGAACCCTGTAAGGCCTTCCCTTGTCACATGGAATAAATCTAAAACCTTTACCATGACATTTATGTCTTGGCTCTCTGCTTCCTCTCAAATCTACCCCTCTTGCCCTCTCTTAAGCCACACTGGATGCTGTTCCTCACACAAAACAGACACTCTTGCTTCAGGGTCTTTGTGTTTTTAATTCCTCTGCCTAGACCATTTCCTCCCAGATACACCCGCACACTCACGTCCTCACTTCCTCCAGGTCTCTGCTCAAATTCACTTTATCAGGAAGAGCTTCTCTGGAGACTCTTCCTCAGATAAACACTCATGTCTTCCCAGCCATTCTGTATCTATCCCTTTACTCTGATGGAGTTTTCTTCTTGCCACTTAGCACCACACTGAGGTATTATTCATTTGTCTATTGTCCCTCTTACCTCATTAGAATGTAAGCTCCAGGAGGGTAGGGACTTTATTGTGCTCTCTGCTCTACCCCAGCTCCTAGGCAGTGCCTGACAGGGGGAAGGCAAGGTGAGAAATACAGGTAGAGTGGGATCTACTCTTCACAGGAGGGAACTACTTATACTTGCCTAAGTTATTTTTTGGAGGGCGGGGCGGGGGGGGGGACATTATGTATGTATGTATGTATTTTTACATTTTTTTAATGTTTATTTATTTCTGAAGGAGAGAAAGACAGAACGTGAGCAGGGGAGGGGCAGAGAGAAAGGGAGGCACAGAATCCAAAGCAGGCTCCAGGCTCTGAGCTGTCAGCTCAGAGCCGGATGCGGGCTCGAACTCACAAACCTTGAGATTGTGACCTGAGCTGAAGTCAGACGCTTAACCAACTGAGCCCCCCGGGCACCACCACCCAAAAGCTTTTATGAAGGTTTCCTCCAGAACTCCTGAGGAGATGTGGTCAAGGAGGGCACTGCCCCTCCCATGCTCTGGTTGTGCCCCAGGACAGTGAGGTTGGACTGTGAAAGAGTTGACATTGTGAGGTGTTTGTGATGCTGTTTTTTAGGAGGGCAGGCTCTGTGAAATGGAGCCTTCCAAACCAGTCCGACAGGAGTGAGGGCAGGATTCTGCCCAGACTAGTGAAAGAGAGAATCGTGGGGGCCTCCCAAGCCCTGATTCTGCCCATGTCGAGTGAGACTGGCAAAGAGGGCACTGTGGCAGTCCTGTGGAGCTCTCGCAGAGGAACAGGGGCTGAGACAGTGAGGGGGACAGGGCATCGTCCCACCGCACACAGGCAACTTGTGTTGTCATGAAACCAGCTACTGCAGGGAAGCAGGCCTCACTTCCTGATTCATCCATTCATTTGGCACATGTGTGCTGAGCATGCGCTGGGTGCCAAGCACAATTTTAGGTCTTAGAGGACAGTTCTAGGAGCTGAAGGTGCCCGGGAGCTGGGCCACAGGCCACAGGGAGGGGCCCACGTTGGCTCAGGAGAGTGCCACGGTCTCCCCTTCAGTGCAGAGCCTTCCTTTTTCCCTCCTGGATGCTGATGCTGGGCCGCCTCTTCAACTCCATTAGGGATCAGTGCCACCTGTGTCACCAAGGCTGCTGGTGACCCAGGGAAGCACTGGCAGCCTCTGGAGGTTCCCACCACCTCTGGAGGCTCCTCACTATGAGGGTTCCCGGCCCCTTCTCCTAACTGCTGCCAACTCCCCAAGGGTCAGAAAGTCCTGTCCACCACCTGCTGTTTGGTGCTGGAGACCTGTAGCTCCATCTGCTAATGGACTCCCTCCCCCAGCTGCCCTGGAGCCTGCCCCTGGCACTGGCTTTGTGACTTGCTGGGGGCAAGGAAGCCAGCTGTGCCTGGTGAAGAAGCAGGAAATGGAGCAAGATACGTTTCTTCAGGGCATATCTTCAGGGGTGTTTCTTCAGGGATGTTGGTCAGGGCTGTGGGTGAGGAGGTATCAGGTGGAGATAAGAGACGGCCGAGAGAGGGCCAAACTCTAAGCCAGTCGGTCGTGTTGCAAGTTTAGAATGGACCCCAGTCCTGGACGCTGGCCCCTAGGCTCTGATACCCAGGGCCAGTTCTGACCCTGCCAAGGCCTGGGGGCATCGGGAGATCCACCCAATACTCTGTGGGACATGCTAACCCCAAAGTCTTACCGGCTGGCCTAACCCATTCACCTCTAGGCACCGGCTGCAGGGCCAGTTCAGACTTCCTCCGGGACTCTGGGAGTGGCCAGCCTGCTGATGTCTTCTCCCTGCCAGCTGGAGGGGGTGAAGTCACCTGTAAACACTCGGGTGTACATCTGAAACAGCTGGGTGAGGCTAAGAACACGCAAAGGCTGACGTGACCCGGTTTCCAGAATTTGGCACTCCCTGTCTGGCCCATGCAGGGAGTTCTGGTCATGACCAGGTGGTGGCACTGGGGCTGTCCTCACAAGTATAACGACTCTGGGTCATCTCTAGGGGTGCTTCCAGCACTGCTGTTGTCTGATTCAGAGAAGAGATGTAGCTTATGGGCTCATAGATTTTTCGGGTTTTATATAAGAATACTCCAAACTCTGAGTCTGTACAGCACTTTGTATTTTTCAGGGCGTATTCATTACAAGACACTTCCAAGAGAACCCAGACCTGCCGCAGGGCTGGCCAGAGCATTTGCAGAGTCTGGACACTGGGGATGTGACTGAACATCAGTTCCCCAGGCAGGGGAAGCCAGCGAGTGACAGGAAGAGTAAATCGCATACAGCATGAGCATTCCCGAAGGCCTCAAAACACCTGGGGTGAGGTGCTACTGAACTGGCCTTCCACCTCATAAAGAGGGAGGTGGCAGACCAAAGGGGACCTCATTTATTATTAGTATTCAAAATTAAGGTTGTGGGTGTCTGGGTGGCTCAGTTGGTTAAACGTCCGACTTTGGCTCAGGTCATGTCTCAAGGTTTGTGAGTTTGAGCCCTGCATTGAGCTCTGTGCTGACAGCTGGGAGCTTGGAGCCTGCTTCAAATTTTGTGTCTCCCTCTCTCTCTCTGCCCTTCTCTGGCTCACACTCTGTCTGTCTCTCTCTCCCTCAAAAAAAATTTTTTTAATTAAAAAAATAAACATTAAAGGGTTTTTTCTCCTTCTTCTTCTCCTCCTTCTTCTTCTCCCCCCTCCTCCTCCTCCTCCTTCTCTTCCTCCCCTCCCCTCCCCTCCCCCTCCCCTCCTCCTCCTCCTCCTCCTCCCCTCCTCCTCCCCCCTGTCCTCCTCCTCCTCCTCCTCCTTCTTCTTCCTTCAATGACCTTATCTGGCAGCCACAGTTTGCTGAGGTCTGGTCATTTGGGTGAAACAAACAGGGCTGTTTCAGGACGGAGGCAGTAAAGTATTTCACAAAATCCGAGAAATTGCTGCCTAGAGCTGAGCACCTTTCATCACAGCTCTGGAAACAGGAGAGGGCATTCCCGGGACAGACACTGCATTTGCACAAACGGCACTCATGATGAGGCAGAGATGAGGTGCCCTCACGGCAGGACTGTGAACGGGGACGCTGGCAGAGAGGCGCAGGGCAGGAGGGAGGACAGCGCGAAAGCACCTGATGGCTGACTGTAGCTGACAGATGGGTTTCTGAGCACACAGGACACACCTCCTGAGACCTGCCCAGAGTACTTGAGGGAAATTTGTTGGGCCCTGGAGCCTAGAGTGGGCAAGTGGGAACAAGAGCAGGAAATGCGACTCACTGATGCAAATGTAACTGTGTTTGCATCCATAGGCTGACAGATATGTGGATGTTGGGGTTGCGCTTACAAGATTCCTGGGAGGCACTTGGGGTTTCTGTTACAGAGGGGAAACAGCCATAAGGCACCCTCAGGTGCTCCCACATCAGAGTGGGTGCTGCTCTTCCCACTGCTGAGAGCAGACAGGGCCACAGGCAGGGTCTGCCCCCACCACCCCCACCCCCCCACCGACAAACACACACAAGTGATGGGGACCCTGCAATGCCTCACAGGACCCCCACGGCAGCTGCAGGATAACTTAGGTATGACAGGTGGGAGACGGTGGGGGATTAAGCCTCAGCCTTCCCAGTCCCTTTCCACCAAGAAAACCCTGAGCTGGCTCCTTCCCCTTCCCCATTATTTTCTTGGCCATTCTAACCTTACTTTCTCTCTGCCTCTTCGGGGAACAGCCCTACTGGCCTATGGGCTCAGCCCACCTCAAAGCCCCATCTTTCTGTGGGCTTACAGGTCCCAGAAGACTTCTGAGCCTTTGGGCTCAAAGGGGACCATGTTGTTTACACATTAATAAATCCTCACCAAGGGGTCTTTTTTTTAAATGTTTATTTATTTTTGAGACACAGAGAGACAGAGTGTGAGCAAGGCAGAGGCAGAGAGAGAGGCAGAGAGAGAGAATCTGAAGCAGGCTCCAGGCTCTGAGCTGTCAGCACAGAGCCCGACGTGGGGCTCGAACCCACAAACTGTGAGATCGTGACCTGAGCCGAAGTCTGATGCTTAACCGACAGAGCCACCCAGGTGCCCCAACACCAAGGGGTCTTAAAAATAGCTGGTTTCTTACCTCAGACAGAAGATAGTTTACCCTTCTTGGTGACCCCATTCTATCCCCTTATTTCCCATCTATTTCCTTCTTTCCCCATCTTTGTTACCCTCCCTGTGTTACCTCCCACGCATAGGAAACCACGCTGCTTTTTCTGGCATATGTCCGATAGGGTTTTGTGGAGGAGATTTAGGTAGGAAGGGGACCACTGAGGAATCCTCCCCCCACTGCGAAGTCTACATGGCACTTTACCCATTTGCAAACCCCTTCATCACACCAGGAGCAAACACCGAGATAGCAACTGGTCATTATCATGCTCTGGTAATGCCTATCTGGGAGTGCCTGGCCCACTCTGGACACACTATCTGGACCACAATTAGCAGCTGAGTTCACTTAACTTGCCTAAACATGAGTCCAGAGCCCTGCAAATTTGACTTACATGAATTAAGAAGGGTTCTTTAACTCGGCATTTTATGGATACAAAAAATAATTCTTTCTGATCATTTGAGACAATTGAAAACTGCCAGACTTGGGGCGCCCGAGTATCTCAGTCGGTTAAGCTTCCGACCCTTGATTTTGGCTCAGGTCCTGATCTTAGGGTTCATGAGTTCGAGCCCTGCATCGGGCTCCTCACTGACAGCACAGAGCCTGATTAGGATTTTCTTCCCCTGTCTCTGCCCCTCCCCTGCTCATGCTCTCTCTCAAAATAGCACATAGTACACCAGCAGTCAGTTATACACTGATCACAAGTTCCATACAAATGCACTGCTCAGCATGGGAGCCACTAGCCACTAGTGCCTTTCAAAATATTTTAATTAATGACAATCAGGTAAAATTAAAAACGCAGTTCTTCTGTTGCACTAGCCACATCTCCAGTGCCTTCTGGCCACAGGTAGTTAGTGCCGCTGTATTCATCAGCACGGGTAAAGAATGTTTCCACCATGGTCAAAAGTTTTACTGCAGCTGTCTTCTAGAGTGTCCTTCTGGCATTAAATCCAACCTCTTCACACTGTGGAATTGGTGAGACCCTTATGCAGGTGTGCCTGGCCTGACGGAAACATCCCTCTCTGTTCCTGTCTGTATCTCCCTCATCCTTGATTCCGAGGCTTTCTTATCAGTGTCCCTCACTGCATCCTGTCTGACCTGGAAGGATATCTTTGATATCTTTGCTGATCTGCCTATTAAAAGAATTCTGCCTTCTCATCTGCGATTGCTTGGAGTTTACATTTTAAGTACAGAATCTTCCTCTGCTAGTTCTACACCAACCTAAAGAGTGAGTGCCAGGAGATTGCATTGAAACCTCTCGTTATTGGCGTGGGGCTGAGTTGTCCTGGGAGTGGGTGTCTCTGCATTGAAGCACGCCTGAGTCGGTAAGATACCAGACACAGGGCCAAGGACAGAACCAAGGTCTTTAGAGCACTCTGCTTGTCCTTTGGTTTGAATGCTCTTGGGCTGCTGTAATCATTAACTCTTGCCGGAGGCTCCCTCTGATCTGCCTCTGATCAACCGCTTCTATTGAAGTCCTGAGATGGGAGAAGTAAAGAAAGAAATGGAAGTGAGAGAAGGTCAGGCCAAGAATCTGGTGGTGGGGCAGTGGGGAGGGATGGAGATGGCCTGCATAGCGGCGTGTCCCCGATCTGCTCTGATACCTTCATGTGTTTGCTGTCACGGTGCTCCCCACGGCCAGCTCTGAGGCCAGCCTCATGGTGTGGGCAGGCTGGTCACGCTGGGCACAGTGTGCTATGTGGACCTAGCACTGGTTCCTGAGTCCAAGGGCGGTACCTGCCTTTCTTGTCACCTACATGTTTGTCCTGATAGCCTGCACTCTCCTGAGCCGTGCGAGTATGCACTGACCCCTTTGCTCTGGCTGCTTCTTGTGGCCGCAGGTCACGGTCGGTCAGGATGCTACACTTCATGCTGGACAGCCTCCCTTCTTGCACTGATGTCATCTGCACACTGCCTGGGCTCTAATGCCCTGTGCCGAGCTGCCCCTCCATATAGAAGCGCTCCCGGGGTGCCTGGGTGGCTCAGTCGGTTGAGCGTCCGACTTCAGCTCAGGTCACGATCTCACGGACCGTGAGTTCAAGCCCCGCGTCGGGCTCTGGGCTGATGGCTCAGAGCTTGGAGCCTGCTTCCAGTTCTGTGTCTCCCTCTCTCTCTGCCCCTCCCCCGTTCATGCTCTGTCTCTCTCTGTCTCAAAAATAAATAAACGTTAAAAAAAAAAAAAAATAAATAAAAAAAAAAAAAAAAAAAAGAAGCTCTCCCCACCCACTTAGGCTCCAACACCCCAGGCGCAGCTGCCCTCCAGCATGGACACTCTCCTTACCCAGCTTGGGTTGTGACGCCCTGTGCCAGCCAGCTCTTCCCCATGTAGTACCCTCCTTACCCCACTGAAGCTGTGGCATCCCAGGACAGGTCACCCTTTGTCTTAGTCACTTCAGGCTGCTATAACCAAGTACCACAGATGAGGTGGTGTATAAATGATAAAAATTTATTTCCCACAGTTCTGGAGACCAGACGTCTGAGATCACGGTGCAAACATGGTCCAGTGTGGTGAGACCCTCTCCCAGGGTTCTCTCTCCTTGTGTCCTCACATGGTGGAAAGAGAGTGAGGGAGCTCTGAAGTTCCCTGTTTACCAGGGCACTCATCCCATTCATGAAAGCTTCCCCCTGGTGACCCAATCATCTCTAAAAGCCCCACCTTCCTAATACCATCACACTGGGGGTTAGGATTTCAACATAAGAATCTGGAGGGGGGAGGGGACACAAACCTTCAGTCCATTGTATTTTTTTTTTTAATTTTTAATGTTTATTTACTTTTGAGAGAGACAGAGACAGAGCAAGAGCGGGGGAGGAGCAGAGAGAGAGGGAGACACAGAATCTGAAACAGGCTCCAGGCTCTGAGCTGTCAGCACAGATCCCAACGCGGGGCTCGAACTCACGGACCGTGAGATCATGACCTGAGCCGAAGTCGGACGCCCAACCAACTGAGCCACCCAAGCGCCCCAGTCCATTGTATTCTTGTGCCCACATGTCCTCCTTTCTCTGTGCAGGCTCCAGCACTGTTACTTCTGGGGTTGCCAGCGCCCTTTCTCTCCATCCCTGATGCAGGCCGATTTTGCCTGGTGCCACCAAATGGCTTTGTCTGAACTGATTAGAAGGGAGAGGACAAAGAGGAAGTGAAAGAGGAAGAGGGACTGTTCCTTTATTTTTAACATCCGGTATGTCTTTGCAGGGACCATGTTGTGTCCATTCCCCTTGGTACACAGTATGTCACGTTGCTTCTTCTTGTACTTCTTGTCTAATTCCTTGGGTTTGTTTTCCTTTTTGAGGGGATTCCACTTAACGTACTTCTTGCATCGCCACTGCCTGTCTTCTCATCTATCAATGTCTTTATGATTTATTTTATCTGATTAAAAAATTTTTGTTTAATGTTCATCTGTTTTTGAGAGGAGAAAGGGACAGAGCACAAGTGTGTGAGGGGCAGAGAGAGAGGGAGACACAGAATCCGAAGCAGGCTCCAGGCTCTGAACTGTCAGCACAGAGCCCGATGCAGGGCTCGAACCCACAAACCACAAAAGATCATGACCTGAGCCGAAGTCAGACACTTAACCAACGGAGCCACCCAGGTGCCCCTGCCTTTATGATTTATTATAAGACGGTATTTTCATTTCACTATCAACACAGTTCCATTTCAGTGCTCTAGTTTTTTGTTTTGTTTTGTTTTTTACTGCGTTTTCAGCCATGTTAATACCCCCCCACTGCTCCTCCACTTTTGCTTTGAATTCTGTGATGTTTCTTTTTGTCCTTGTACCTGTGTTGCTCTGAGTTCTACAAATGTGTAGGATCAAGTTTTATCTTGTCTTGTTTTCTCACGATGTCTTTTCTGGGACTATATATTTCTCTTTTGTATTTTTTTTCTTCATTAAGTCTGTTTTTTCATGAAGCCTCTTTAAGTCACATGACCAAATATTTGGTCAGAATTTTCAACTATTTCATGGCAGCTTTGTCGGGTGATTCCTAGTACCTGGTAAATTTTGCTGCAATTTTCTTTCTTCCTCCCTCCCTCCTTCCTTTCTTTCTTTCTTTCTTTCTTTCTTTCTTTCTTTCTTTCTTTCCTCCCTTCCTTCCTCCCTCTCTCCCTTCCTTCCTCCCTCCCTCCCTCCCTTCCTTCCTTTTCCCTTTGTATTGATGCTGGCTGCCTTTGAATTTCCCTGGTTTACCTTATTGTCAGAGGTTGCTCCACAGGCCAGAGTTTTGCTCTGTTGTTTTTCTTCCATTGATTGTTACTGGTTGTTTTATTTCCCCAATGAGATGTCTTTGCTGTCCTCCTTCCTGCCACAGCCCTTACTGTATGCAAGGGATATTGATTTATCATCTCAGGCTGGGCCTCTTACCTAAAGGAAATCTTCATGCTGGCATTTTCTTAAATCTGTTGCCCCTGGGCTGTTTTGCATTTTACTTCCTTATTCTATCCTCTACCTGGAGGGACTTCCACAGTTTATTCCCTTTGCAAAGATTATGAAGGGAACTCATCAGCTTTTGGTAGCCTTTATGCATATTTGGAGTCTATGGATCTTATGTCTCCTAGAAGTTTGTATATTTCCCGTTATTTATAAAACTCCTGCTTCCTCTACTAACACACACACAACTTCTGACACCATACCTATGGGGACTTTCTACACCAAATAATTCTCCGATTTTTGGAGGATACCAAGTAGGTTCCTACAATTTAACTTACTTCCGACACTAACTGCCTGGAGTTAACACAAGCTACACAGGTCACAGGCTCAGTCCTGCAAAGCTGTCCTCATTTCAAATGCCAGTTGGAAGTCACCTATACTTCGGACTGGCTATAAATTGGAGGTTTCCATGATCCTCTCCTGGTATTTAATAATTTGCTAGAACAGCTCACAGGAGAGAGGAAAACACTTTATGTTTACTGGCTTATAATAAAAGGTTGAATAAAGTGTACAAATGAACAGCTAGATGGAGAGGTACATAAGGCAAGATCCAGAAGGGTTCTGAGTGCAGGAACTTCTATATGCTTGGAGTTGGAGTGTTCCACTCTCTTGGCTTGTTGATGTGTCCACCATTCCAGAAGCTCTCTGAATCTCATACTTCAGGGATTTTTATGGAGACTTCATCACATAGGTGTGTTTAATTATTAACTCAATCTCTAGCCCCTACCCTCTCCTGGGAAGATGAGGGTGGGGTTGGAAGTTCCAAGCTTCTAATCCTCTTAGTCTTTCTGGTGACCTGTCCCCAGCCAGAGGCCCCAGGGTCATCCCAGTGGAACAAAAGATAAGGATTTAGGAGCTCTTGGTAAGACTCCTATCACCCTGTCACTTAGGAAATCACAAGAATTTTGTGATTTTAAGGAACCAGGGTCAAAGACTAAATATTATCAGGAACTGAGGGCAGACACCAATATAGATATTTCTTATTATTCCACACAAATCATTATTCTTTTGCCATTTCAATGCTTTTGTGTAGCTGACAATTCTTTTTATTAACTTCCTCCTGTTAATAAAATTGCTGTGTGGTTTTTGTCACCTGATTAGATTCAGACAGATGTATGTATATGGCTTTTGGGTTTTGTGGTATGAAAACAAGTTTTGCCATTCTTCTTGTGTTCCTTTTAGGATTTTTCTATCTACATTTAAATACTTGATTAATTTGTTATTTATCTTGGTATAAGGGACAGAATACAGATATTTGTTAATGTTTTTTTTCCAGATGACTACCTAGATGTTTCAACTGCATTTATTAAATAGTCCATCTTTCCCTTCTTTGATCTGAAGACCTTTATCATCAAATTTCTATCCACATGTGGGTCTATTTCTGGATTTTTAATTTTGTTCCATTGTTCTACATGTCTGTCCCTCTACCAGTAATATACTTTTAGTTATTAAAAAAAATTTTTTTTAATGTTTATTTATTTTTGAGACAGAGAGAGACAGAGCATGAGCAGGGGAGGGTCAGAGACAGTGGGAGACACAGAATCTGAAGCAGGCTCCAGGCTCTGAACTGTCAGCATAGAGCCCCACGTGGGGCTCGAACTCACAGACTGTGAGATCATGACCTGAGCCGGAGTCAGAAGCTCAACCGACTGAGCCACCCAGACGCTCCTATACTTTTAGTTATTTTAACTTTATATTTTCATATTCTATAGGGATAATCTTTTCTCATACTCTATTATTTCTGAATTTACCTGGCCATTCTTCTTTTCTTTAACTGTTTTCTATAGGAACTTTAGAATCAGCATGTTTAACTGATTAATGAAAAATTAATCTCCAAACCTAGACCTCGGTTGGACTTTCCATTGGTTCTAGGGTTGTTTTTTCTACTGTCTCCATCAAGAGAGTTTAAAAAGTTTTTAAATGAATCTTTCTTATTAAAGTTTAATTTGCATTTCCATTATCATTGTTAAAGGAGAGCATTTTAATTGGCCACTTATTTTCTCTCCCTTATTTTGCAAATTGTCTGTTCTGTTTAATTAGAATTTACTGCCAAAGTTTACAGGGGTTATTTTCCTTTTGTTCATTTATAAATGTTGACTTAAAGATGTTATGTAATCTGGAAACTAATTTGTTGCCAGGCAGATGAACTGGAAATATTTTCTCCCGGTCTGTGGCTTGTTCTTCAGTAGTGCCATTTGATTTTTTAAAATTTAGTTTTTAAATATAATAACATTTATCAATACACTTGGGATCTTATTTTATAAAGAAATATTTTCCAGGGTACCTGGGTGGCTCAGTTGGTTAAGCATCCGACTCTTCATTTCGGCTCAAGTCATGATTTCACAGTTTGTGGGGTTGAGCCCCGTGTCGGGCTTTATGGAGTTTTGGGGTGATGGTGGGGTCCGGACCCAAGGACCAAGAAAGAATTCTTCAGACATCTTTGGTGCAAAAAGGTGATTTTATTAAAGCACAGGGACAGGACCTATGGGCAGAAAGAGCCGCACTGGAGTTGTAAAGAGTGACTGATTATATACTATGGAGTTTGCGGAGATAAAGTCAAGAGAAAGTTTCTTAAAAAAAATTTTTTTTTGGGGGGGGGGGCGCCTGGGTGGCTTGGTCGGTTGGGCGGCCGACTTCGGCTCATGTCATGATCTCGCGGTCCGTGAGTTCGAGCCTCGTGTCGGGCTCTGGGCTGACAGCTCAGAGCCTGGAGCCTGTTTCGGATTCTGTGTCTCCCTCTCCCTCTGCCCCTCCCCTGTTCATGCTCTGTCTCTCTCTGTCTCAGAGATAAATAAATGTTAAAAAAAAATTTTTTTTTAATTTTTTTTTTTTTTTTTTTTTTAACATTTATCTATTTTTTGAGAGACATAGAGAAAGCACAAGTTGGGGAGGGACAGAGAGAGAAGGAGACACAGAATCCGGAGCAGGCTCCAGACTCCAAGCTGTCAGCACAGAGCCTGTCAGGGGCTCAAACTCACAAACTTCGAGATCATGACCTGAGGTGAAGTCTGTGGCTTAACCAACAGAGCCACCCAGGCGCCCCTAGGGGAGGTTTCTTAAAAGGATTTTCATATGGTAAAGAAGACTCACAGATTACTGGAGGCCTAGCTTTTGTCAAGCTAAGGTTGTTTTTCCCTCTAGCAAAGCATTAACATTGCGACAGTGGGGAGTTCCGGGAGAAATGTTATACTCTTTATTTGCCTCAAGCATTTGTCAATAGGCTGCAGGTTTTAAGGAAATTTAATTTTACCTGCACTTCCTTCTGATCTTTGTTCCCCACATCACTATGGAGGGGAGGGTGATAGGGCTATAGGTTTCTGGAGGTTAGGCTATTGATAAGATTGCCTTTTTCTTTTAATTTACTAAGGTATTTGTAAACCTATGGAGACTCATGTCCTGCATGACTGTGAAGTGTATCTGTTAACCTTTGGTTTTCTTTCCCTTTCCTTTGTCCTTGTGAGAAGGAAAGCCAGCAAAAGCAGATAAAAAAAAGTGCCAGCCAGATGTCGGAGGCAGGATACTTCCTTTGCATGTTTTTGGCTTCTGTAATCCTGCTTGCCTCTCACATCAGCCAGCTGCCTGCAAAGCACAACCGATAGTGCCTCCCGGTGCAGCCAATAGAATGTTTCCAAGTATCCGGAAGCTAGCCAGGCATAGAAGAAGGCCCGCACCAGGGCTTAGGGCTCAGCCTTTGGACGTGACTCCTCTGGCCCGGCGCTGGCTGGCCCCAGTGCAAAATAGTGTCTTTTCTGATTCCCTGAGTGCACCTTGCTCATCTCTTCCTGGGCGCCGAGTACTTGCTGTAACCCTTGGGCAGCCAGGAGTGCCTGAGGGATATCACAAGCATCCCACCGGGTGGGGGTTGTGGCATGCCTCCTTGCCTTACGCTACCTCATCAGGGTTCTGAGCTGACAGTGTGGGTGACTGCTTGGGACTCTTTAAAAAAAAGAAAGGAAGAAAAATATTTTCCTAACTTAGGGTCAGTAAGATTTTTTTCTATGCTTCTTTTTTCTTATTTTAAAAGTTAGTTTTTCACAGTGCTTTCCATGTAGAAGTGATGTTTATGTGATGTGATGTTTATGTGATAGAAGTGATGTTATGAGGTATGTTTAAATTTTATTTTTGAATATGGCTAAGCCATTTGCCAGCACCAATAACTTAAAATGTACTTCTGACATAGATTAAGTTTGTTGTTGTTTTAAAGATTATTTTTATGTTTATTTATTTATTTTTGAGAGAGAGAGAGACAGAGAGACAGAGACAGATTGTGCGCAGGGGAGGGGCAGAGAGAGAGGGGACAGATGATCTGAAGCGGGTCTGCGCTGACAGCAGAGTCCGATGCGTAGCTGGGACCCATGAGCCGTGAGATCGTGACCGGAGCTAAAGTCAGACGCTTAATGGACTGAGCCACCCAGATGTCCAAAGTTTGTACAGGTGCATATATGTACCTCTCTGGGCTGTCAGGGTGGCTCTTTGTGTTCTTTCTTTCCCTATGCCAATACCACACTGTTTTAATTACTGTAAGTCTTGCTTTTCAGACTCCTTACCCTGTTCTTTTTCTCCCCAAATTGGAGTGGATTGAAATTGCATTGGATTATAGATTAATTTGGGGAAAATGGACATTTTTATACCTTTGAATGTTTATAATAACATGGTATATTTCTCCATTTATCTAGTTCTAAAATACCTTGAATAAATTTGCATGCATTTCTCTGTAAACATCATGAAAAAAGTTTTAATTTTTGAGAGAGTGAGCAGGGGAGGACAGAGAGAAAGAGGGAAAGAGAGGATCCCAAGCTGTCTCCACACTGTCAGTGCCGAGCCCAATGGGGAGTCCAAACCCATGAACCGCGAGATCATGACCTGAGCGAAAGTCGGACCCACTCTTTATCCTTCCCCTTAAGCAAAACTTTTGCTTTGTGTTTTTGCAGTTTTTCTCAAAAGAGGAGTAAAATCTACCCTCGGTACTGATGTTGGACTTGGGTAGAGGTCACAATGTGCCAGTGTTGACACTGTCTCATTTGTACCCATGGGACTTTAAATTATGGAGGTGACTGAGTGACATGGAGAGACCAATGCCATTGAAAGAAGAATGCATTAGTTACATTTGCCAGGAGAGGGGGGCCTGTCATGCCACTTAGGGCCGCAGGGAAAAGCACCAGTGTTGGTCAGGAGGCAGAAAAGAGTGAGGGGAAGGCACAGACCATGCCTTTATTGGGGTTTCCCCATGAAGGTGAGGCAGGGCAGGGTAAATAAACAGTTTAGGATTAGCTAGTTGGAATAATTCTGGCAGCCTTTGGGCTATGGGTGCGTGTCTAGTTGCCTGGCATCTGGCCCCAGGGTGATTTAGATAAGGGAAGTAGTCACCCTGCATTTGAGATGCTGAGATGCGTGCCCCCAGGCAATGTGTTTACTGTCTTTAGGAATTAGCTAGCTCCAGCAGAAGCAGTGTCTCAAGTCTGGAAGGCCCTCAAATGTCAGAGCATCGACAATACAGAAAATATTGTGAATATAGAGACCGGGTCTTGGGGTGAATTGTGAGTTCCTGCTTGCCTTCTTGTGCTTGTGTCTTAGGGATGCTCTTATAATGCAGGTGTGGCCCACTGGTCTCTGAAGAGTGAGAGAGAGAGGAGCAGAGCTGCCCCAGCCAAACCCCAGCCCACAGCCAGGCCGGGGGCATCTGCTGAACTCCACCTGCCTTTAGGTGTGCAAGCAAGAATGCACGGTCATTGTTTCAAGTGCCTGAGTTTGAGACGATTCGTCACATAGCATTACTGCAGCAATAGTTACTGAGACAATTGGTGTGTTTTATCAAATAATGATTGGGAAAAGATAGGGCAAAATGGGCAGAGAGGGAAGGGTTAGGACCTGAGGCCCCTGGGTGGGGAAGAACACATATTTTGGAACAATGCTGGGAGCGGCTGACTACAGCAAACCCCTTCAGGTGGAAGGTCCCTCTTAAGAATGTAACAGACACCACCCACTCCCCCTCAGGTTCTCCTTAAGAATTTGACAATCAAAATACCTAACTAAAAAAAGTAAACCTTAAAACTTATGTTATATGAGGGACAAAGTGACCAGTCGGACTCCTCACACAATAGAAAAGAGCCAATCTGGAAAGGACACCCAGCATCTAGAATTATCCAGCCAGTAAGGGCAGAATCTGAGAAGGAATGAGGGGGAAGGGAAGGGGAGATGACCAGAACCTTATAAAACAAGGCCCCTTGCCTACAGGTCAAATGTCCCCTCTCTGTAAAGAGAGATTTCATGCTGCCCTTACTTTCTTAGTTTCTTACTAATAAACTTTTGCCTGCTGCTCATTTTGTGTCCACCTCCTCATTTTTCAAAGCTGTGGGACAACGAATCCTGGGTACTGAGGTTAAAAATCCTGCAACAAAATGACACTTTCTAACTTCTTGGTGTTAGTGTGTTAGAAAGTGATTTTTTTTCTAAGTTGAACCCTCTTCGTTCTAATAATTGTTGATTCTACATGATGAAGTTTTGGAGCGGTGGGGGTCCGGAGCCAACGGCCAAAGAAAGAATTCTTGAGACATCTTCGGTACAAAAAGGTGGTTTTATGAAAGCATGGGGAGGAACCCGTCGTCAGCAAGAGCTGCCCGGCATCTTGAGGAGTGACTGATTATATACTTGGGAGTTGGGGGAGGTAGAGGCAAGAGGAAGTTTCGGAAAGGACTTTCATATGCTAAAGATCTTGGAGGATCTTGGAGGCCTAGCTATTGTCAAGCTAAGGGTGTTTTTCCCTCTAGCAAAGCATTAACATTAAGATGGGAGGGGGTTCCTGGAGGAATGTGGTATGCTGCCTGCCTCAAATATTTGTCAATGGGCTGCAGGTTATAAGGAAATTTAATTTGATCTGCCATTTCCTTCTGCCTTTGTTTCCCACATCACTATATAGACAATCATCTTGCCTGTGAATAATGGCAATTTTGTTTTTCCATTTTCAGTTATTATAATTTTATTTTTATTTTTGCCTTGCTCCAATGGTTAGATTTCCAGTGCAATGCTTGATAGACGCAGGGATCATAGTCATTCTTGTCTCCTTCCTGACTTCGAAAGAATTTAGTTATTAAGTACATTAATTTAGTTATTAAGTACATTGTCTACTGTGGTGTTTTTGTAGGCTTACATTACGAGACTAAAGCAGATCTCTTCAGTTACTTTCAATTTTTCTCGCGTTAGTATTACAGTGTAGCAAATATTTTTTTTCTGTAGCTGTTGAGATAATATGTTTTTCTCCCTTAATTTGTTAACATGAAAAATAATTTATATTAAGAGATTTTCTGAAATTTAGAAATAAGCATGGGTGAGATAAGCTAATTTTGCCATGAAAGAATAAAGAAATACAATGTTAGACTCAATTTTCTAGTACTATGTTCAGAATTCTGCATCCATGTTTGTAAACTTTTTCTTTGTTGTTCTATTGTCTGCTGGTAGTAAGAATATCCTAAGCTCATAAAACAATTGGGGCAATGTTCCCCCCCCCCTTTTTTTTTTTGAGAAATTTGCACTATATTGGAATTATCTCTTGGGGAGCCTGGGTACCTCTGTCTGTTAAGCATCCGACCTTAGCTCAGGTCATGATCTCATGGTTCGTGGGTTTGAGTCACGCGTCAGGCTCTGTGCTGACCTCTCAGAGCCTGGAGCCTGCTTCAAAGGGATTCTGTGTCTCCCTTGCTCTCTGCCCTTCCCCCGCTCCTAGTCTGTCTCTGACTCTCTCTGTCTCAAAAACAAATAAACATTAAAAAAAAACCAACATAAAAAAATGATCTCTTCTTTGACATTTGGCAGAATGTTCCTATAAAGCCACTTGGATCTGTTGGGGTTTTTTTCCCTCCTTTTCTTGTAAGATTTTTAGCTTCTGATTTAATTTATTTAAGTTATAGTAGCAAAGAAGTCCTCCATTTTTTCCTAAGTTTCAGATTTGTACAAAAAGTAGTATATAGTGTTCTCTTACTCTTTTTTTTTGAATTATCTTCATTGGCATATTTTTTTCTTTATTTGTATTTAATTGTTTAAAAAGCCAAAATATTATGGATTCCAGTTCCACTCTTTCCCACTCTTTCTTCTCTCCCAGAAGGTACCCCTTTCTCTTTTTCCTTCTGGCATTTAGACTTTTTATTTCTACATGAGTACTTTTTTGTCTCTTGGTTCGTTCCTATTTTCTTCACATTTTCGATCATTTTGTTTTTCACATGATCTCTCATGCAAAAAAATCATTTAGATTTCTAATGACATAAGGTAAGGACATTTGTTTTTTCCTCACAGAAACCCATCTCTGCATTTCTGCTAAGCCTGTGACGCTCCCAGCTGTTCCCAGCCAGTTACTGAGTGTGGCAGGGATACCAAGGCAGGTCCATTCCTAGGAGATGTGCAACTCCTTTGAAGGTGACCTTGGCTCAGGGACTCCTCAACATCCTTGGTCCACTTGCCTTCTAGCTGCACCTCAAAGCTGCTTCCACACAACTTTCCTTCTATCCTTGCCTTTCTCCTCCACTCAAGGCCAGACCTGCAGCATGGGCTGATGTATCTTCCAGGTTTTCTTGACTCCTTCCCCATTTTCCTTCCCTAGGGTTTCTCCTAATACATTCTTTGCACAGTTAATATTGTCTTGGTGTCTGCTCCTTGGAAAGCCCATAGTAACATTCATGTGGTGAGAGGTGTACATGTGTGAGAACAAGAGTCATGTAGAGTCAAGAGAGCCTCCAGATAGGTTTGGGGATCTTCCAAGGGAAAGACCGAGGGAAACATGTCAGGTACTAGAATTTCCCCATTATGCAAGGCAGAACCTTGCTATCATGCAAGGTAGCATGATCCAGCATGGAAGTGTGGAGGGGCGCCTGGCTGGCTCAGTCGGTAGAGTGTGCAACTCGATCTCAAGCTGGTAGGTTCAAGCCCTATGTTGGGTGTAGAGATTACTTAAAAAATACAAAAAATTAAAAATAAATAAATAAATAAATAAATAAATAAGACCTTTAAAGAAATGTGGACATGATGGTATGGCATCTTTAGACAAAGTGTCTCAAGACATCCTCTCTGGCTTCTTGTGGCTCCAGAATGTTGCCCAGACTATCAGAGCATTCGCCATGTTCCCTCACCTGTACCAAAAGCAAACTTGTTGTTAAGGTGGTATAGACCCCAACAATGGCCATGGATGACCTGTACAAAGTGGATCCCCATGGTCAACGGACTCTTAAGTAACCAGTGGCTCATTTGAAATGTAATAATTCCATGTATGTTATAGTCCCTATTCAGCAAGATATAGCATAAACTCTGGATTGGTGACTAAGTATATCTGGCAGGGATCTTAGCTGCAAGCAACAGGAACTGATTTATGCAGAAAAAGGAATTTATTAATATGATATTAAATAACAATAACAATAGCTAACATTTATTAAACCTTTATACTTTGCCAAGCATTCTTTGCAATTCTTTGAGTATGACATTCACGTAATCGTTTTCACAACCTTTATAACAACATAATAGTACCTCTGAGATTGGTACTATGATTAACTACACATTTTGGATAGGGAAATGGCACAGAGAAGGTAAGGGACTTACCCAAGTCCCATAACTCACGGATGACAAAGCCCGGGTTTAAACCCCAGGAGTTGGATCTCAGAGCTTCTCTGTGGCTTGCTCGCTCTGTGGAACTGGGGGTAAAAGTGCTATGTGTGTCGGGGACGGGGAAGGACTAAAAAACAAAGCCTGAAGGGTATTAAATCAGAAACAATATTCCAGATATTCTCCTCAGGGAGAAATCCTGAGGCTTGTGCTGCTTACACCACTGATGCTGTCTTTGGTCACTGTCTCTAGAACTGCCACCACTGTCACCACTTACTAACCATATGGGTTTTCTGCTTCAAAGTTTCTGACTCAAAATGTAAATGCTTCTGATTGGCGGAACCATGTCTGGGTGCCCATACCCATGCTGGAATGTTCCATGAGGAACATTCTGTAGCTTCTATGGTGGGATACAAACTCTGCTTCATAAAGGGAGGGACTCCTTGTACATAAAAAGGAATTCAAATGCTGGGCAGCCAAAATGAATGACAATGTTGTTATACAGATATCTTCTTTTTCTTTTTCTCCTATCTGAAAGGGACTTTACATCTTGTTTTTTCTCCAGTATTGTTTTGGAGGTGATCAAATTTCTCACTGTACAGGTTGCTGTGTGATGATGAACCACAGCTTAAACTTTCAGAAAAGAACAGAGATCACTAAGAGATCCTGAACTCAGTGGAATGTAGTGACTGCATATAGTCCCGGTTGCTTCCCTTTGGGGAATAGGATAAGTGTATCAGGTGGCTTTGGCCTGGTAACAAATCACCTTACCATGCAGTGGCTGATCGTAGTAATCATTTATTGGTCAATGATTCTGCAGGTCAGCAATTTGTGCTGGATCCCCAGGACAGCTCCTCTGCTCTTGGCTGGGCTCACTCAAATTTCTGTGGCCTTCCTCCAGTTTGGGAACGCTTCAGTCAGTGGTCCCTCTCTCATTTCTAGCTGCTGGCACGGCAAACAAGGCATTTGGTTATGTGTCTCTCCCCATGCAGCGCATTCACCTGGTTGATGTCAGTCCCAGGTGGAGTGAGAGAGGGTAAGCTTCGATATGCAAGCACTTTTAAAGGCTCTGCTTACTCCAAGTTTGCTATTGTCTCATGAAGGGACATGCGGCCACACTCTGGACTACTATGGGAGGGCACAGCGGTATAAGAGCTTGAGAGTCAGCTGTTAAATTTCCAGGAATTTTGCAAGCCAGCTGTTAAAAACTGCTCCTAGCTTGAAATTGGCCCCATCATGGGAATATTTATACCATAGAAATTGACAAGTGCTACAAGCCAGCACTCCCCCCACCCCCCGCTTTTCAGAAAAGCGTTTACCAGTGTGTCACTAGGACCATTTGAGAACATGGCTACACAGGGAGGAATTACTGCAGCTGTTTTTGAAAGAATCCATCAGAGTGAACTTTTTTTTAATTTGAGAGTCATGGTTTTTAAGCATAACCATTATTTATACGCACACACACACATGCACACACACACAGGGTTGTATATGTGTTTAGAAGTCAATGGTTCACTTTGCAGTGGTTCTTAAAAACTTCTTAAAAAAAAGCATCCTTTAGTCTTTTCTAGTAATAGTCCCTGCTCGAATCCAGCTAGGCCGTTCTCTTGACATAGTGATTTATCTAAAGGACAAACCCAGGAACCAAACCAATTTAGTCAGAATTATTCCCCAGGGTTTTTTCAAACTGAAGTTAGGAGAGGAAAGTCCCTCTCTTTTCTCTTACAAATTGTGATGGGATGAGCCAAGAGCTGCCAGCAGCCATAATCACACAATTGTGGGGGCACCCAGTCTAAGAGGGAAAAGCTAACATACAGAGATTTGCATGAAAGAGACACAGGGAGAGAGAGAGGAGAAAAGACAAATTCATCCCAGCCCTTCTTATTTTTTGGTTGTGTCTAATATTATATATTATATATATATATATATATATATATATATAATATATAATATATAATAATAATAATATAATATATATTAATAACATATAATTATATTATATATTATTATATATAATTATATATATTATATAATTATATAATATATAATTTATATAATTTATATATTTAATTTATACATTATATATGTAAACTTACATATTATATATAATTTACATATATAAATATATATATATATATATATATATATATTTTTCCTGAAGAGGTTGAATGAACAGTTTTTGTCACTTGCAATCAAATAGTCCTAAGACAGGAATAAAAATAGTTTGTTGAAGAGGCAGAGAAACCAGGACAAGGAAGGGGTCCGTATTGCTGTGCAGAGACAAGATCTGTGTCGGGACATTGTGTTCCTCCCCAGGTGGTGAAATAAACAAGGGGGTGGTGGTGCTGGAAATATTATATGAAGAGCTCCTCTGCAATTTGTAATTTTTCTCTCTGTGTCACTTCAATGCATGGTTGCAGATAGCGGAAATGACTCCAGACAACTGGTGTGGAAACAGACTTAATACAGGGAGTTGAGTGATTTACAAAATTGTTGGAAGGGCAGGAGAGGCAGCCTGGAGGCTGAACTCCCAGGAATGTTTCCCCTACAACAACACTACACAGCTGGCCTGCCAAGGAAATCAATATTCTAGCTGCTGGCTTGAGGATAGACCACTCAACTGTGATTCACGTAAAAAAAAAAAACCTGGATGCCCCATGCTCTGCATCTTTGCAACCACAAAGCTGGCACCAGTCACTGAGATTTGATTCTGTATCCACATAGAAACCAAATATCTCCTTGACTATGCTTGCTAGTAGATGGTCAGCAGCCACAGAAGCATCTATGCACTTCCCAATCTCATGCTTCAGATGCAATAGTAGTTACCATTTTCTTCTGTATCCTTCCAGAAAATTTCCAAGCATAAACAAGTATATATGTTTGTGTGTGCGTTAGGTACATGTGTGTTGCAGCCTGGGTTCCCCGGGCGGAAACAAATAGGATCACACCAAATGTTGGTCTGGTTGCTCACTGATATAAAGGACCTCTATTTGGATGCCTTTCCTAAGTGAAGGATGAAAGAATGCAGCCAGGTTTCTTAAGCAAATCACTCTAATCCCTAATTTTAACATGGCACCAGGATCCTTGGGAATAAATGTAAAATATTTAGGAGCAACACTAAGAATTAAATGAATAATGGGGGAAGCATACAACTCTTTGAAAATCACTTCAAAATGAAGCATTCTTTTGAAAGTAAAGCTTGGATCTGTATATAGACATCTTTTTCATTTAAAAACAAGATTTTCTGTAATTTATGAAGGTGAAAACATATAGTCATTAATTTCTTATTTTATTTTTTTAAAGTTTATTTCTTTATTTTGAGAGAGAGACAGCAAGAGAGTGAGCGCATGAGCAGAGTAGGAGCAGAGTAAGAGGCAGAGAGAGAGAATTCCAAGCAGGTTTCACACTGTCAGCTCAGAGCCTGACACAAGGCTCGAACTCCTGAACCTGCGAGATTGTGATCTGAGCCAAAACCAAGAATTGGACGCTTGATGACTGAGCCCCCCAGGTGCCCCATTCATATTTTTTTTAGAGGGCAGAGTTTTACACTTTTGCCTAAATGCTATTTTAAAATGTACAGAGCAAAGAGCAAACAAACACATGTTCTTTTAAAAATACAGCGTAAGGAGCAAAACTAAAAGCAAAGTTTTTAAAACTTCCAAAAGCTAGAAACTAAGAAAACCTAAAATACATGAAAAGAAAGAAAAACCTCTGAATCTGAGAGTAAATGGCACCCATGGGCCTGCTTTCACATAAGGGCTAATTGGATTAATATGTCACCTAGTCAATGTCACTGAATCATTGGTAAAAGACAGAGAAAAGTCTAGATGGTGAGGCAGGGACCGGGTGGAAAGATAACCACTTGGCAGAGAGGGCCAGTCTTATCCTCACTTGTCACTGGGCCTCCCAGGCACATCATGGGCGCTCCCTGGGGCCCTGGGGGCTGTTAGAGGGACAGAAGAGGCTGGGTGACCCTGAGTTACTGCTTTTGTTTGGCGACTCTGCTGCAGGAGCCCCATCTCTGCCTGGGATTCATTCATCCTGGCGCTACTCATGACTGTTAATTGTCACAGCCCAGGGAGTGGCCTCATGAGTGCAGCGTCAGAGGGGAGACAATCCAGCCTCAGAGGGGAGACAATAACACAGAAACTTGGCCCACGTTGCTCCGGGAATCTGGAGGGGCCTGACTGGGCCACCCAGGGAGCAAGTGTGGAGCCCAGAGAGGGAAAGGCAGCGGGGCCTCTGGCTCAGGTGAGGGGGCCTGAGTGAGGCTTTCGGGCTTGAGTTCAAATGCAGCTTTGGAGAGGAGACTGGTGCTCCAGAGATGCATCTGTCTCCTAGTGCTGAAAGGATTTGAGAAGGAGAGTGGCTCTGCAGAGGACCTGGGGTGGCAGCAGTAGGTGTGAGGGATATGGATGGGTCTGAGAGGCACAGCAGGGGAGGACTGGCCGGGTATTCTGGGTTGTGGGTCAGGGGAAGGGGATGGATGTCAGCCACAGCTCAGAGCTGGAGTCCTCGTGAGCAGGTGTTGCAGCCTGGGTTCCCCAGGCGGAAGTCTCCGAGGTACAGATTCATTCCAGAGGCTGACTAGGAGGTTCTTATGGGATCAATGCCTGAGGGAGGGAAGATGAGAAGGATCTGGAAGAGGGCAAGGCTGAGCCTGGATGCAGCCTCAGCAGAGAGTCCATCTGACCCTACATGGATGATCCTGCAGAGCTGTGCCGATTTAGGCAACGGGGCTGGGCTTTATGTCCTCACGCTGTTCCGTCTTTGGATGAGGACCTCCCTGGGAAAAGAGTGGCCTTATGTGGGGTGGCTCCCTGCAGACTGCAGAAGAAATCTCTGGAGACTGATAGCTGAGGGCTTTCTGGCACCAGCACTCCTGGCAGTTGGGGAACTAATCCCATCACTCCCGAGGGGGATCTGGGCGGGCCATCAACCAGGTCTACCACGTCAAGGAAATGTGGTAGGGCTCAGAAGAACAACAGGTCTGGGGGAGGTGATGAGTCCCATTTTGGACATGTTGGGTTTTCAGTGTTTAAGGGATAGGCAGGAGGGGTGTATAGGTGTATAGGGTCCACAGCTCTGGAGGAAGGTCAAGGGAGAAATACAGATTCAGCAAAACCAGAAAAGTGGAGTGGAAAACAGAAGAATCAGTGGGGCATTCCAAGTCAGGGAGAGATGAAACCTGAGATCACCATCTGGCAGCTGGTGCTCAGGGGGGCCTCACAGGAGGAGTCATCTGGATAAGATCAGCAAAAACCAGTGAGTTCAGGAATTCCCAACTCCGAGGTCTTGGGGTTGAGTGAGAGCCCTGGTCACACTCACTGGGATAGAGCTCTCCATGCTGATGTACAAATCAGGGGGGGCAATATGGACTGCTTGGGGAGCCCAGAAGGCAGGATGCTCCCCTGGGGTCATTCTCCCCTTCAGCTCACCCCATCTTCCATGCCTTCCCTTCTCTATCTCCCTCTGCCCATCTTTTGAGGCTTTCCTCTCCCCTTCTCTCCTCCTCCCTCTGTCCTGGTCTCTCCTTCTCTCCCCCTGGACCACTAGAGGGCGGCAGCTGGCAATCCAGACCCTGGTGTCCACCCTCCAAGCCTTTGCCTGAATTCTGCCTTCTGGTGGTGGTGGGCAGAGTAAGCACCTCAATTACTCTCAGGCCCTGGGGTCCCTCTCCTGGGTCAGGCTTGCACTCACAGGTCCTGTGGGAAACACCATGTTCAATAGTAGGTAGGGCAGGAACTGCTTCTTTGCCCTGCTTTGCTGAAGCATAAAGTCCTGGTGCCATCTGTACCTGCTTTGGACAGATGGGGGCATCCAGGCCCAGAGAAAGGCCAGGACCTCCTCTAGATCTCGGAATTGCCAATCACATCCCCTTCCCCTATCATGGGGCTATAGGTCCACAGAGCCTTAAGAAATTGGGGCTGGATCTTGTTCCTACTGGTTGTGTCCTAGGGTGTTTTTGAAAGGATTTTTCCTGGAAATAACAGGCTCTAATACTGTGCAGGGTGTCCAAAGCGCAGTGCTGGTCCCTGGGCTGCTGTATTCCGCCTCACCTGGAAGCCTCGCCTGGGGCCTGGTTGCCCGAGTCTGTGAGGCCCATGGATTCCTGAAAGGTTCCTTGTGACCACAGCTCAGAGAGACTGTATCTGAGCAGTGTGCCCGGACCTGCATTCCTAAAGACACGTTTAGGTCAAGAAAAACTGGTTCTTCCAAGTGAGGAGAACAAAAATGGAATGACCTGGGAAGCGGCCCCTACAATAGTAGGTTGAGGACTAGAGAGCTTGCCCAGAGTCAGACCCCATCTGAAACCCCTGCCTCCTCCTGTCACCCCTCACATACAGCACATAGGCCAGCTTCATAGCTGCAACCACGCTCTGATCAAGTGGAAGAGATAGGATAGCTTTAGCATCTTTCTTACCTGTTCTTTCTTATGCTCCTTCTGGGAAGGTCCAAAGCACAAGCCAGAGCTGTGCAGAAGGGTTAGGCTGGGGCTGGAATGGATAGACAGGGGGCTGGGCAGTCAGAAGGTTGAGGACTTGTTCTCTCAATCAGGTCAGGTTAGGGGTTCTGTGTAGCTGGGGTCAGGTATGAAAGAGAAGAGGGGTGGGGCCATCTGGAGGCTATGAGAAGCAGTGATCAGGACCACTGATAGGAGGCAAGAAAGGTCTGTTCTGTGTGCAAGGACCTAGTGAGAACCTTGTTTACACTTCCCATTGGGCATGGGCCCTTCTGAGCTCACGGACGGGCAGAGTGGGAAGGGCAACCATCCTGCCTAGACCAGGGACAACGCAGTGAGCCTCTGATGAGATCCCAGGGTTTAATCAGTCATCAGAATGACTAGCCGAGCCTCTTCTAAACTGTTTCTGGCAGCATCCTTGGGGGCTCTGCCCAGGGACTCATTCGACTCCCAGCTTCTCCTGGACTCTTCTCCAGTTCTGTGTAGTGCTACAAGCTCTTTCCAAGTCACACGCCACCAGCCCAGGGGACCCTCTTGTGAAATCCCAGCCTGATCATGGGGACCAATCCCTCGGCCCTTAGACTGACCTCTGGATTCAGAGCTTAGAGCGGGAGTTTGTTCATTCACACACTCTCTTGTTCAGACTTTTACTCATTTATTAGCTTATCTCTAATCTATTTATTTATTTGCTCGTTCATTTATTCACTCACTTACTCACTCGCTCCCTCATTTTCTCATCTCTCCGGAAAACATTTCCTGACCGTTCTTGCTAGGCTCAACGGTAAAACGTATAGAAAAAAATGAGACTTTTTCTGACCTTCTCGGGGCTCACCTGGTCAGAGGGGGAGATAGAAAAGCAAGTAAACAATTGGAAAATGAGAGAGAAGGTGATAAGTGCCATAGAGGATACAGAGGTAACTGAAGCTCAGAAGAGAGGAATCTCTGGAAGGGCCACCGATATGGCTGCTTCGGTCTTGACCTGCTCTACTGGGAGCGAGGTTCCCTGATGTGCATGGAGACTGGGGTCATCACTCAGCATGGCTGGAGAAACCAGCTGACTCTGGGGCCTGGGCCCCGTGCTGCCCCACTTTGCACTTCAGTGTCCTCACCAGGGAGCAGGGTGGTATTGGATCAGCTCATCTCTAGGGCCCATGACTTCAGTGGCTCAGTGCGGGGTACAGTTGTGTCTCATGGGGGATAGGTTAATATTTAGCTAGTTTTGGATAAAAACTTTGCATTTATGAACAGTCTTTTACATATCCACAGCATGGTATTTTCTGGGCACTCAGTCAGTGCACATTATGCAGCGAAGAAAGCCAAGGCCAGCAGATGGGGCTCTCTGGAAGCGAGGAATCATTGGGTCTGGTTTCAAGTGGCACGTTTGCTCTTTGGCTCTCCCAGCAGAGCAGAGGATTGACAGGAAGGCTGGCTCACAGAGCAGTGTCAGCACCCGTGGGTGCCTTGGGGATTTGGGGGAAAAAGAAACACAGGGGAAGATTGAACTTCTTGGTGTTGGGAGGACGGAGACAGATTTCCCTTAAAGGCAACTGAACTCAGGCTTTGGGATTGACCCTCACTTGGAAAGTCTTTCCAAAGCTGTGCAGTGAATTGTTTTTTTAAATATAAAAATCAAGGTAAAATTAACATAATATAAAATTTGCCATTTTCACCATTTTAAAGGTACAATTCAGTGGTTTTTAGTATATCTATAATATTGGGCAATCATCAGTATTATATTATTCTAGAATGTTTTCATTGCCCCAGAAAGAAACTTCATTCCCATTAATCAGTGATTCCCCATTAACTCTTCCCATCAACCCCTGGCAACCACTAATTCACTTTCTGTCCCTTGGATTGACCTATTCCGGACATTTCATAGAAATGCAATGCCTGAGTGGCTCAGTAGGTTAAGCATCTGACTCCTGATATCAGCTCGTGATCTCATGATTCATGAGATCGAGTCCCTGCATCGGGCTCTGTGCTAACAGTTGATAGCATGGGGCCTGCTGGGATTCTCTCTCTCTCTCTCTCTCTCTCTTTCTCTCTCAGCTGGCATGTGTGCATGTGTGCTGTCTCTCAAAATAAATGAATAAACATTAAAGAAATGCAGTCACATGATAATATGTGGCCTTCTGTGTCTGGCTACTTTCACTTAGCATAATGCTTTCAAGGCTCATCCATGTAATAGCATGTATTAGTACTCCATTCTTCTAATGGTTGAATAATATTCCATTGTATGAATGTACCAATTCATAAATTGATGAATTTATCCATTTGTCAATTGATGGACATTTGGGTTGCTTTCACCTTTTGGCTATTAAGAACAATGTTGCTATAAAAGATTGTGTACAGGTTTTTGGGTGAATGTATGTTTTTAATTCTTATGGGTATATACCTGCAAATGGAATTGCTGGGTCATATGGTAACTTTATGTGTAAATTTTTTTTTTTTAATTTTTTTTAACGTTTTTATTTATTTTTGAGACAGAGAGAGGGCATGAATGGGGAGGGGCAGGGAGAGAGGGAGACACAGAATCAGAAGCAGGCTCCAGGCTCCGAGCCATCAGCCCAGAGCCCGACATGGGGCTCGAACTCACGGACCATGAGATTGTGACCTGAGCCGAAGTCGGACGCTTAACCGACTGAGCCACCCAGGCGCCCCTATGTGTAAATTTTTGAGAAGTTGTTCATTGTTTCCACAGTAGCCACACTATTTTATATTCCTAACGACTGTGTGTGAGGGTTTACATTCCTCCGCATCCTCATTGACATTTCTTATTTTCTGTTTTTCAATTATAGCCATCTTAGCAAGTGTGAAAAGCTATCCCATTGTGGTTTTGATTTGCATTTCCCCATTGACTAATGATGTTGGACATCTTTTCATGTGGTTGGTGGCTATTTGACTATCTTCTTTGGAGAAATGTATATTTAAATCCTTTGCCCATTTTTAAATTGGATTGTTTGTGGGTTTTTGTGGTTGTCGTTGAGTTGTAAGAGTTCTTTATATATTCGGTATATATAAAGGTATAAGTTTGGCAAATATTTTTTCTCATTCTGTGGGTTGTCTTTTCACTTTTTGGACACTATCTGATGCACACAAGTTTTAAATTTTGATGAAGTCCAATTTATCTCTTTTTCCTTTGTAGCTTATGCTTTTGGTGGCATATTTAAGAAATCATTGTCTAGTCCAAGGTCATGAAGATTTGCAACTAAGTTTCCTGCTAAGAGTTTTATAGTTTGAGCTCTCACATTTAGGTCTTCGATCCATTCTGAATTAATTTTTATATATAATGTGAAATAGAGGTTCAAATTAATTCTTTTTCATGTAGATATCCCATGCCCTAGCAGCATTTGTGGTTGTCTTTTAAATTAGATTAGGAAAAATGTGGAGGTAAAAACAAAAAATACATCATTAATATTGTGTTATATTTGTCTATGTTGATACTTTTACCAGTGTTCTTTATTTTTTTGTGTGGATTTAAGTTACTGCTTAGTGCCCTTTCTATTCAGCCTGAAGGACTCCCTTTAGCATTTCTTGGAGGGCAGGTCTGCTAGTGATGAATAATCTTAGCTTTTGCTTATCTCAGAATGTCTTCATTTTTTTTTTTTTTTAATTTTGAAGAGAGTTTTACTGGAAATAGAATTCTTGGATGACATTACCTTCCCACCGCCCCCCCCCCCCCCCCCCCCCCCCCGGCCCAGCACTTGAAGATGCCATGTCACTGTCTTCTGGCCTCCATGGTTTTTGGTGACAAATCAGCTGTTAATCTTGTTGAGGAATACTTATAAAAGATGAATTGCTTCTTTCTTGCTGTTTTCAAGATTCTCTCATGGTCTGACTTGATCATTTGATTATGAGGTGTCTGGGTATTTCTTTGAGTTTATTCCATTTGGAGTTGAATTTCTTGGTTATGTAAATAAATGATCAAATTTGGGAAATTTCCAGCCATTATTTCTTCAAATAGAAGTTAACATAACTTCATTCATCTCCATAGGATGATGGGACATGAGGGCTTTTGGCTTATTTTCATGAACACTTTTGTGGGAGAATCATCAGCCCCATTTTCCTCATGGGAAATGGAACCAATAAAGATTCCATTGAATGCACAGTGGTATAAAACATGACTCTCTGGTTCTTGGGTGCTGAATTTCTTCCTAAGACATCCATTTGGCTGAGCTTCAGACTGGGTCCATCAGCTACCCCATCACTTCTGACGCAGCACAGGGATGTCATATAGGCTCAACTCTGCTTCAGAGATTCCTTCCTCACAGGCAGGCCCGACCTTGGACCTGAAGACCACACTTGTCAGATTCTGGGAGGGCAGTTGGATTTGCTAATTGAAGCCCAAAGAACTTCAGAGTCTCTAGTTCCATTCAGGAAGAGCTTTGAGGTGAGCCCTTCCCTACTCATTCCTACTCATCATCCTCTTCCCTCCCATTCCTGGCTGGTCTCAGCTCCTTAGCCTGGAATTTAGGGTCCTCCTCTTTAGACACCCTACTTGACAAGATGAGTCATTCAAAACAATCTTTATGTTCTCATAATGTTCTTCAGCTCACAGGTACATCCATATCTTTGTAGTAAAGAATTTAACTTTGCCCAAAGAGAGGTCTGGCCCTTGCCCTCAGCTTCTGGGAGGTAATCTCCAAGCCCTTGGAATGTTATGCTTGATTGCAGGGTCTTCATTTGCCTGGGGGCCTTGGGCCAGCCATATAGTAACAATGTGATTTTTGGATGGAGGCTTTGGGTCATAAAATATCAGCTTGATCTCCTGAGGGGCTGGAAACTGAATTCAGCCACATGAGCAGTCAACCATGTCTATGTGATAGAACCCCAATAAAGAGTGGACACCAAGGCTCAGGTGAGCTTCCCTGGTTGGCAATATGATATGCTTATTGTCACACATTGATGCCTGGAGAATAACAATGTCCTGACTCCTCGGGGAGAAGAGAACTGGAAGCTCTGTGTTTGGAATTCTGTTGGATTCTTCCCTATGTCTTTTCTCCCTTGAGTGACCTTAATCTGGACCTGTAAGTGTAAAAACATAACCTGAGTGTAAAAGCTTTTGGTGTGTTCTGTGAGTCTTCCTAACAAATTATTGGACGTAAGGATAGTCTTGGAACCCTGCAAACTTGCTATTAGTGTTAGAGGTCAGGGTGGTCTTGTGGACTGTTCTCAGACATTGCAGTTGGCATCCACTAGCAACAGCCCCTGGAGAAGAAGAGGGTTGACATTTAAGTGTCTTAGTTACTACTTAGCTATTGCCAGGAAGGAAGATGATTTTCTTTCCTGAGCTTCCAGGACTCTATCCTTTTTTATCTTCATTCCCTCCAATTCTTGTAGCTCCTTCCCCCCCCCCCCCCCCTTAATTACTTCTCTGTCCTTTTCTCTCTCTTTGTACTGTGTAGGAATCTTGGAGGACCTCCTTCTGAATTTTGGAGGGCCCCCTCTTCAGGGATTTTCTCAAGAAGATGTCTCTACATTTTCTGAGGACCTATGTCAAGTAGGCTTCCATGAATCAAGGGGAGGAGGTAAGATGGACACCCCAGGAACCAGTGACATCTGTTAAGGGCTTTATTAATACACACGCACACGAGATCCAAGTAGCCCATATGGCTGACTTGAGCTAGGTCAGTCTGGGAGATCACAGGTGCCTTTCTGCTCACTTTGGGTGTCAGCATCTTTACTCTAAATGCTAGTGAGTTCCACTGACCTTTCTATAACAATACTAGTAAAGGTTCTATAACCCAAGATTTTAAAAGTGTAAGGGAAAGGGGTGCCTAGGTGGATCAGTTGAGCATCTGATTCTTGATTTCAGCTCAGGTCATGATCCTGGGTTCATGGGATCAAGCCCTGTCTCAGGCTCTGCACTGAGCATGGAGCCTGTTTAAGATTCCCTCTCTCTCTTTCTCTCTCTTTCTCCCTTTGCCCCTCTCTCCTGCTCATGCACATTATCTATCTAAAATATAAAAAAATAAAAAAATCAAAATCAAAATATAAGGGAGAGTTAACAAAAAAGTTATAAACTATATCCTAAAATGAACATTATTCATAAATCAATGAAATATATATTTAAAATATATATTCATATACATATGTATATATATATAAAACTAGGGAACTAATGAAACTCTTAGCCAGATAGTATTGGCTAATGTTTAAGGAAAGCCTACTACATTTCACCTACTATTCTAGCTACTTTGATTGGACTATGCTATTTAATCTTTACAGTAACACTATGTGGTGGGTATTGTAATTAACTGACAGATGAGTAGGGTGAAGTTCAGAGATATTGTCCAACGTCACACAACTATGAGGGACTAAACCTGGGATTTGAATGCAGGATCCCATTCCACACCCTGTACTGTGCTTCTAACCACATGGTCCTTTCCTTGTAGGGGTAAAGCTCTGTTCTGAACTATTTGAATCTTCTTCTTTGATTGTCTTGATTCTTCCTTAAAGCAGGGCTCATGCAATTTTAATTGGAATCCTGATAAAACAGGGGTTTTATTGCTTGGCTGATAAAACTATTGCAGAGACTTTTTTAGGTTCCTGATGTGTAATTGCTCCGCATTGTTATTGTTGGCACAGAACACCCGTCCAACTGTTATTCCTCACATAGTGCTGTGGAATTGGGCAGCAGGGATTTCTACTAGAATCCCTCTTTCCTTGATCTTTTCCTTGATCCCTGGGTTACACTGGCAAACAGCTCCTGTATACTGCCTATACTGGAGTTTGAGTTGGACAGGGACCGGTTGATCAGTGAAGGCTCTGTGCCTGCTGAATGTCATGCCCTGGCTGTCTGGTCTCCGGTTCAGACTTCATCAAGTGCTGTAATCATTAACCCCTGCAGGAAGCCCGCAAGACAGACGAGAGTATCTGCTTCTGCTCAGCTAGACACAGTGACTGTTGAAGCCCTGAGATGGAGAGAAGTCAGGAAAGAAATGGTGGTGAGGGGGTGGCAGGACGGGAGCCAGGTGGTGAGGGGCTAAGGCTGAGGAGGGAGATTGGTTTGTGGAGTGCCGTGTCCCTGATGGCTGGCTGTATGATTGGTTCTGGTGTCTTCATGTCACCACAGGGGGTCTTGGTCTACATGGGCAGCCCTGGAGCCAGTCTTATGGTCTGGGCAGGCTGTGGCCTCCTGGCCATGATGGGTGCCCTGTGCTATGCTGAGCTGAGTGCCCTGGTTCCCAAATCTGGAGGGGAGTATGCCTACATCCTGCAAATCTTTGGCTCCTTGCCAGCCTTCCTGGTTATCTATACATTTGTGTTGCTGGTCAGACCAGCTGCCATTGCTGCCGTCTCCCTGAGCTTCGCTGAGTATGCCGTGACCCCCTTTTACCCTGGCTGCTCCTCGATGCCCCAGGCTGTGCTGAAGGGCGTGGCTGCCTCCTGCATCCTGCTGCTGACGCTGGTCAACTGTTGGAGCTCACGGCTGGCCACCATGCTGGTGAACGTGTGCGCGGTCGCCAAAGTGTTCTCGTTGCTGGTCATCGTGGTGGGTGGGGCCGTGGTGCTGGGCCAGGGCCGGGGCCACACAGAAACCTTTTTGCTTGCCTTCCACAACACAACACAGCAGGCTGGGCGCATTGGCATGGCCTTTTACCAGGGCATGTGGTCCTTCGATGGCTGGAATAATGTCAACTATGTGGTGGAAGAGCTCAAGAACCCAAAGGTGAGTCCATAATACTTCTTCAGAGGGTGAAATCTCCAAACATTAACTGTTCCAATTATTGTTATTTGAACTGACTAAAACCATGAGGAATCAGCTGAAAATGGGGGTACCCTTTTTGAAGTCATGAATGCCAGCCCACTGTCTACCTTAAGTAATTTATGGAATTAGAGGAATAATAACTTCCCAAGTGAGCACAGAACTTTATAGGATCACACTCATGGTCTCATTTGCCTGGCAAGGTCGGTATTATCAACACCATCTTTCACATGGGAAAACTGAGGCTTAGAAAAGGGGAAGTGATTGTGAGTTCATACCACTAGCAAGAGGCCGTGCTTGATGACTCAGCTTGTTATCTGTCTTGATAGCTGGAACATTTGGACTCTTCAGTTACTATGGAAATTAACTCTTTGCTATAAATATATTTGCTTAGGTTGCTATTTGTTTTCTTTTTTTCCTGCAGGAGCCTTTAATTTTCAGAGGGTGAGAACTGAGTCTTTTCCTCTACATCCTCGGGGCTGGCTCAGGGGCCATTACATGTCTCACCTCTCAGCAGAGGCTCCCTGGAGGGGGGTTTGGGAGAATCTGGGGAGAGAAGAGGAGCTTGGAGACTGAAGTCTCAGAGCACAGAGAGACCGGGGTGAGAGCCAGAAGTCCTGGGACCTAGTTTTTATTCTTGCATGTAATTCCTCGTGCTTTAGTTCCTCCCTATCAACGGGATCATAATAGCTGTCCCATCTACCTCGCAGGGCTTGAAGGTATTAACTGTTATTAACTGGCGTAATCACTTGTGTATGGAGTGCCATAAACAGCTGTAATTTCAGGTGAATGGTTACTGTGTGTCCATGGTGGCTCTGGGTGGGGCTGGGGCTGCCGGGCAGGGGCACGGGCTCGGGCACGGGCTCATTCAGTTCACAGGGCTAGACTCCTCTCTCTTTGAATCCAGGCTCTGGGCTCGGAGCTGGTCCAGGGAAAGAGCAAGGGGGTCCAAAGGTGAGTGAGACAAGCTCCCATGCCATAGAGCATGGATTAGCAAATTTTTTTCCATAAAGGATTAAAGAGCTAACATTTTAGGTTTTGTGGGTCACGAGTCCTCTGTCACGATCACTCAACTCTGTTGCAAATAGCCATAGGCCACAAATGAGGGTGGCTGTGCCTCCATAAGAGTTTATTTACAAAAACAAGCAGTGGCTGGATTTGGTCCACAGGCTGTAGTTTGCTGACCTCTGCATTTTTTTAAACATTTTTTTAAATGTTTATTTATATTTGAGTGAGAGAGAGAGAGAAAGAGAGAGAGTGTGTGAATGGGGGAGGGGCAGAGACAGAGGGAGACACAGAATCCAAAGCAGGCTCCAGGCTCCAAGCTGTCAGTATAGAGCCTGACAAGGGGCTTGAACTCACGAGCTGTTGATATCACGACCTGAACCGAAGTCCGACACTTAACCGACTGAGCCACCCAGGCACCCCTGCATTTTTGACAAATGTGGGTTTCTTTCTTTTTTTTTTTTTTTTAATGTTTATTTATTATTGAGAGAGAGACACAGAGCATGAGCAGGGGAGGGGTAGAGAGAGGGGGAGACAGAATCTGAAGTAGGCTCCAGGCTCCGAGCTGTCAGCACAGAGCCCGACGCAGGGCTCGAACTCACAAACTGTGAGATCACGACCTGAGCCGAAGTCGGTGGCTTAATCAACTGAGCCACCCAGGCGCCCCAACAAATGTGGGTTTCAAGCAAAAACAAAGCCATGCCTCTGAATGATGGACAATTGAAATTCTGGCTCTAAGTCTGAGCTCTGAAGCACATGTTAAGTGTATCTTTGTTTCACACTCTTTTTCAAGAAACGGCAGATCCTATGCCAAACCTGGGCCAGCGTTATGCCCATGTGCCCTGGAATTTGAGTAAAGAGTTAAGGTGTTTGAGAATGAAACCAGGAAATCTCACTGTTCTTGTGGCACAACCTGGGGCTTGGCTGTCATAGCTCATTAGCTGGCTGGTGGGCTGTCCAAGAGGAGTCGAATTCAAAAGCATGTCAGATCCCTTCCCTGTGACTTGGCATGTGGCTGGGTCATGCACGGTGGGTGCTTGCCTGCTGAGGGCACCCCACAGCAAGGCCTGCAGTAGGGGGAACCCAGGACTCTGCTCCATTGCCCATCTTTGCTACATGTGGCCTCTTCTCGGCCCAGGCAGAACACACTTTCAGGACTGGGAAGATGAGGAATTAGCTGCCACGCTGAAACAGTGGTTGGGGCCATTTCCTTTGCCTCCAGATCCTCAGATTTGAGAGCTGGAGGGGACCTGAGAGGACCTACTGTCTATGAGAGTCCATTGCTGTCCTACTGGCTTCACTTGCATGCATTTGTCACATGACCTGCTAGGTCTGCTGACCAGGTTGCCCAGGACTGGAGACTTCCTAGGGATGCAGGGCTTCTGGTGTGAAAAGCGGGAAAGTCTCAGGCAAGCTGGGGCAAATTGGTCACTCTCCCTGGCCCCTGCCCTTAGAGGACAGGACAGGATGGGACAGAGGCTAGGATATAATAAAGCTGGCTGAGGTGCTGTCTCCACTTGCTGCTGGAACTCATGAGGCAGAACAGTCCAGCAGTCCTGCGAGAGGAGGGCTGGAGCTGACCCTTGAAGGGCTAATGTGGTTTGTGGCAAAACAGCCGTTTAGAGGCAGTGTGAACAGGAACGCAGAGACCAGAAAGAACTGGGCATCTCTGTGTCTCAAGGAAGTTTGAGTAGGGCAGAAGACAGGCCCTGAGGTCAATACTCTGCCCTCAGTACCCCCTTCCTCCTGTGCTTGCCTCCAGAGTTTTCTGTGGCAGATCTCAGGCTGGCAGAAAGCTCTGGAAATTGCCTTATTATTATTTTTTAAATATTTATTTATGTTTGAGAGAGAGTAAGAGCGAGCCGGGGTGGGGGCAGAGAGAAAGGGAGAGAGAGAATCCCAAGCAGGCTCTGCACTTTAGTGCAGAGCCTGATGTGGGGCTTGAACTCACAAACTGCGAGATCATGACCTGAGCTGAGCTCAGTAGTTGGATCCTTAACCGACTGAGACACCCAGGTACCCTTGGAAATTGCTTTTTATATAATGTTGAAGAAGAGAAGATGTGCTAACCAGGCAGACGCTAAAATGGGGGAGGGTCCTACCTAGTGGTGGGCCAGGAGGTGTGTGTGGGACTGTGGTTCAGCCCTCCCAGGGACAGCTCTGTGCCAAGTCTGGAGAAGACCTCCCTGCCAACAGAATGACCTCTTGTGTGCTTCATTTCATGTTGTAAGTGTCAGTAGCAGCAATACCAGGTTCTGGGGTCCTGTTTGGTACTGAGGGGAGAGGCTCTGGGCTCATCAGTGCTTGCCTGCCCCTCAAGAGGTAAGCCAAAGGACATCTAGAGAAAGTCCTGCGTGAGGCCGGGGGTGTCGTGGACATGCGTTTACTGCTTTGAGGTGTAGATGTCTATCCAGGGTGGCCCAAGCCTGGGAAATGTTTTTTGTTTTCGTTTTTAATTTTTTAATGTTTATTTATTTTTGAGAGAGAGACAGAGACAGAGAGAGAGAGAGAATGTGAGCAGAGGAAGGGTGGAGAGAGAGGGAGACAGAATCTGAAGCAGGCTCCAAGCTCTGAGCTGTTAGCACAGAGCCCGATGTGGGGCTCGAACCCACGAACTGCAAGATCATGACCTGAGCTGAAGCCGGACGCTTAACCTACTGAGCCACCCAGGTGTTCCTTTGGGGAATGTTGAATGGAGTTCTGTGGGTTCAGAGGGAGACTCCTTCCTTCTATTTGCTCCTGGCTCCAGAATGATGTCCAGGGCATGGGGGGGGTGGGGGGGGAGGCGGTGGGAGGGTGGCCAGGAGGTGAAGTGGGAGGGAGTACACTCTGTTTTACCCAGTTTTCATTTATTCCTCCATTTTTATTGGACGCCTGCTCAGTACCTTAATTGAAAGACCGAGGGTCAGAGTGGCACAATGCCTCCATAGGATAAGCTGCTCTGTGTGCCCACAGCCCTTATGTCCAGGCCCTTCCTTTTCCCTCCTCTGTGCTGACCCTCATACCTTGCAGGGAGGCAGAGCAGTGGGAAGTCCCATTTTACAGATCCCCAATGACCCCCAATTTCCAGTTGAGGAGCCTGAGGGTCAGAGTGGAACCCCTGGCAGAAATGGCCTTCAGTCTGGGTGGGCCTGAGTCCTGGAGATCCAGAAAATAGGCAGGGTTGTCATGGTGGTCTTGGAATATTACAGCTGGAAAGATTGATGAATAGCCAAGAATGAAGATCTTTAACTTCCTTGTCCCTTCTCTGTGCTCTGTTCTTGTGGGTGCCCCCACTCCTCTCAGGCCCTCTGTATCTCCACTGCTCAGACTGGTTCGTGCCCCTCGTGGCCTCCCAGCACATCTGTTGTTTGTGGATCCAGGCCATGGACTGTGAGCACGTGGAGGAGGGGCACACAGCCTGAGTGGCCCCCAGGGCCTGACATACTCCCTGAGGCCAGGATGAGCTCAGCACTGCACTGACGAGCCTGTTCTGGGGGCCTGAGAAGGAACTCACCACCTAACACGTGGCTTCTTCTTCCGGACTCTGCAGCAGAACCTGGTGTGGGCAGTGATGATCGCCATCCCCCTGGTCACCAGCTTGTACCTCCTGGTCAACATCAGTTACCTGCTAGTGTTGTCGCCCAACGAGATCCTTTCCTCTGATGCTATGGCTGTGAGCTGGGGGTGAGTGAGTCAAGTGGTGTGTTCCTTGGCCACCGGGCAGACATCAGGTTTAGGGAAGGATAGTGTCCCGTGTATATTTCAAGTTGCCTCTAGATGTTTCGCTTGCTCTGTTTCCTTGCTGTTGTCTTCCAGTTTGCTGCTGGAGTTCCTTCCCTTGACCCTCTGTTGTCCTAGGAACCAGGTGCTGGGGGCCTGGGCCTGGCTGGTACCGTTGGCTGTCGTACTCTCGACATTTGGCTCTGCCAATGGGATGTTCTTCGGTGGAAGTCGCGTGTGCTATGTGGCTGCGAGAGAAGGCCACATGGTGAGAGATGGGGTCTGGGCTGGCCAAGGTGGTGGGGGCTGCAGGAGGGCTAAGCTTTCTCCTGCCTGAGCTTAGCACTTAGCCCAAGCCAGGACTCCCTCTACAAGACATAGCCTTCTTCTCTTCTTAAAAAAAAAAATTTTTTTTTTTAGTGTTTATTTATTTTTGAGACAGAGAGACAGCATGAGTTGGGGAGGGGTAGAGAGAGACTCTGAAGCAGGCTCCAGGCTCTGAGCTGTCAGCACAAAGCCTAATGCAGGGCTTGAACTCACGAACTGTGAGATCATGACCTGAGCTGAAGTCAGACATTTAACTGACTGAGCCACCCAGGCACCTTAACCCTCTTTTCTTCTAAGAATGAGACTCAAGCATCCCAAGTATCTCCATTTAAACTCCAGTCCTTTGACTTCCAGGTTTTGGGAGTCACCATACTGGATCACACTGTGGAGTCTGTAGGTGATAGGGATGTTTGTGTAGGGCAAACGGTGTGGGGGCAGCGGGGCAGAGCCACAGGAGCAGAGCCGAGCTGGTGAGTACGTTCAGGGCCCCTCCCCCTGGGGACTCTGTCCCTCTGGTAGCTTTCGCAGCAATGATGCTGAACAACAACTCCAAGATCTACGGGGCTGACAACAGCAAATGCTTCATGTTGCTCATCGGTCCCTGGGTCTGTCATGGCTCTGCTTCAGCCTGGGGTTCGTGTTCAGATTTTCTCATTCAGGTCTCTGAGTCTGTTCTTGTCTCAGGGACCCAGGCCAAAGCATGCTTTTGCCTAAAGCAGGTGGCAGGGGTTCAAGAGACCAAGCCAAGCCACACAGGTATATTTCGAGCCTCTGCTGTGTTATCCCTGCTCACATTTCATTGGCCAAGCCCAGAGTCAATGGATGGGGAAGTACCTAGTATTTTTCCTACAGAGGTGGGAGAGGGAAGACTATTTGCTGAGTGCTTATACAGTCTACTACCATAATCCATGATCCTATTCCATGCTCCATCCATAACCATCCCACCCTCTTCTCCCCCATCCTCTGTCTTCCCACCCCTGGTCCCTCTTCCTGTCTTGGGGATGAGCAATAGAAAGTTGGACAACCTGGCCAGGCATGTGGGTCAGCTCCCTACACTCTAGCCCACGTCCTAAGCTTTTTGGGTCTCTGGAGTGATCGGCCTCCCAAGCTGTACGCTGGGCCTGCTTTCACCCCAGGTGAGCCACAGAGACCTGCATCTTGAAGCTGTGGGGACTGGGGACTATTAGGTTGGTGCACTGGTGTCCGGAGTGAGTTTGGCAGGGGAAGAGGGCTGGGAACTTCCCAGGGCAGAAACCTACTGCGCCTCCCTTGGCGGGGCGGCTGCCTGACACCTGGCTTTGCTCCCAGCCCCAACTTCTGTCCATGGTTCATGTGCATCGCCTCACACCAAGTCCGGCCCTGATGTTTACCACGGCAGTGGCTTTGGTCCTGGTCATCCCAGGAAGCTTCAGCACCATCGTGAACTTCTTGAGGCAAGTGAGACTGTCCTCCCGTGCTGGGTATCTCATGGCCCCTTTGTGCGTACACTCACATACACTCATATGTATATAGAAGCCCCCTATGTGTGCACACTCACACACATGCATGTGTGTATATAAATACGTGTGTGCACACTTCTGGAAGCCCCTATGTGTAACTATCACATATATGCCTGTTTATATACATAAAGATATGCATGCACACTTCTGGAAACCTGAGCTCAGGGCTCTTGCACATGCACACACATTTCAGCCATTCTCTCCCAGTTATGTTTCCAAAATTAAAAGTGGCTCCCTCCTCTCTTGTCCTATTTCCAAAAATTCAATGAGACAAATGTTTCACCAAGAGGCAGACAAGTTAAAGGCTTGTGTTGTCTTTGTCATTTTTTATTCTTCCTTGTTCCTTTATTCTGTCGCTGAGATCACATTAAAGCTATCTTCAGGCTTTACTCACCACGACTTGTAGCCCTTGGCTGTGGTGTGATTTTCCCTTTGTAGTCTGATCTGTGCTCAGGACTCTGACCCAGCATATCTTTATTGAACCTAGGGCAGACCCACAACCAAGCTGGGTAGGTATAATCAGAGATTGCATCAAAATGGAGACATATTCTGACCCCCTTTATTACCTTGCCTGGGGCAGAAATGATGGACTGTCGTGCCATCCAGCTGTGGTTTTATGACCTCATCTGAAACAGGTTTCGTGGGCACATCCTTACACTTACAGGCAAGTGTGGCATCTGGATGCCGAGGGAGCTCTCAGAGCAATTTCTCAGGCATCGCGTGTTCTCTTCTTCGTTGTCATAAGTATAATTAATCTTCTGGAACAGGATATACAATGCTTGATGTGACTTTCTTCAGAACATTAAGTAACAGATCTGGTTTTCTTTTTATCTTTTTCCCATGAGAAAGGATAAAATCATTATATGATGAGAATAATATCAAACCGTGGTGAACCCAGGGTTTCTTTGGGCTGAGATTGGGGAATGTAACTGAGAGTGTTCCGGCACAGAGTGAGAATGTTGGGGATGATCTATCCCAACAAGGACCCCATGTCTCCCAGTCTTGACTGCTTCAAGAGATGGCCTGGTCTGGATCCCATCTCCCGGGTCAGATGAGGCTTCCATCAGACCTATATCAGCCACTCAACTAACCACACTGGGGAAGGCAGAGGCCAGGCACTTGTCTGGGTGTTCAGTGACCTATCCTGTCACCGACTCTAAAGTAGGAGCATCTGCTATGAGTGTGCTGGTCCCTGAGGAGAGCACAGGCTTCCTTGACATTTCACCAGACTCCTGTTTTTAGACACACAAATGCTCCTCCCTCTCTTTGAAAATTGTCCTTTTCTGTCCAGTCAGGGGCAGTCAAACAAGGCCCAATATGAAGCCAAGTGGGTACCTGGGCTTGTATGTGTGAGTCACTTTGTGACTGGAGATGAAGGAGGCAAGAATACCCTCCATTGCATTCCTGTTCTTGGTGCCCCAGCCTTGCCTTCTTCTTTCCTAAGTCTGCATAGACAAGGACAATTGGGGGTAGCTGAAAGGCCCCTGATGAGCTTGCACTTCTGTCCCAGGTTTGCACCTAGTAGGCCAGCCCGTCTTACGGGCCCACCCAGGGAAGGGCCTCAGAGTAAGTGGCTCATGTTTGCCTCTTAGCTTCCTTGGCTGGATCACCTATGGAACCACCATTGGCTGTCTCTTGTACTTGCGGATAAAGAAGAAGAATCTTCCTCGACCTTACAAGGTAGAGTCTGGAATAAACATTGGGCTTTTTGCAACCCTAGGCTGTTGCATGAAGCAGATTGTTGGACCACAGCCCCGTTTGGGGCCTGGAGAAAGAATGTAAGAAAGGATGTCATATTTGGTAGACAATTTCTATATTTCCTGGGGGTGAGGACATCTGGATCACAAGGCATCGATTCTGCTTACTGGGGACTCATTTCTCCTCTGGAGGACCCTGAGGGAGAACAACAGGAGACAAATGCAGAGAGGATGCACACATATAGTAGGAGGATTAATCCTCACATAGCATAGAGAGGATTAGCCTGGGTCCCAAAGCCCCTGATCCTTGGATGGCCCCTTGTAACCTGGCAGGCGGCTTCCCTGGCCAGGCAAGGTAGGATGGCAGTGACTGGAAGAGAGGAGCTGGTGCCAGGTGAAAGCAACAGGCAGGCAGGCAGGAGGGACAGAGCCCAAGGGCTACATACAACATCCCGTGCCTCTCCATCATCCAGGTCCCTGTGTCCATTGCAGGTCCCCACCATCATTCCTGTCATCATGCTCCTTGCTTCTCTCTACCTGGTGCTGGCGCCCATCATTGACCACCCCCAGATTGAGTTCCTGTACATCTTCCTGTTCCTGCTCAGTGGCATCCCAGTCTATTTCCTGTTTGTCTATTTCCACTGCCAGCCCAGGTGTTTGCAGATGGCCACCCTGTATCTCCAGCTGCTCCTGGAAGTTGCTCCAACCACTAAAAATGTTGACTAAAGGACTGGACAGTTGTGCACTCCCCTCCTTGCTGCAGACACCTCTATCCCCACACAAGTGGCCTTGCGAGTTTCTCTGTAGGCTGACTCTGCATAATTTTAATGAGCAACTGGAATGCTAAATACAGCTGTTGTGAAGTTTTGGGGGTATCCAGCCAGTACAGCATCCCTCCTTCTCTAAGAACTGCTCCTTCAGTGAAGGTGGATCTCACAGCCACATTGGTATTACATGGCTGCCTCTCTGGGTATGGTTTTTTGATATTCCAGGTGGGGAGCATGAAATACATTCCCTCCTTTGGGGATTTTGGATTTAGAATTCTGATGGTTGCCTAATCTGAGGAATTGTAAGTCCTGGGCTGTATGTGGAACCATCTTCCATTATGGGGGCAGAGAAGCAGAGAAAGCTCCCGTGCAGAGAAGGATGAAGATACACAGTGAAATGGTGTGAGAATTATGTGGTCCCTGAGAGCTGGGGGAACGACGTGAGTAGACAGCAGCCTGGGTCCCTGGCTGTTTTATAGTTCTGGTCTCTGACCTTCTGTAGCCCAACTGCCATCTACCCATCCTTCCTCCTTTTTGATCATCAAGGACAACCTGATGCCTTATAATAAATTTCCAATTTCGGCTCAGGTGAGTTTGAGTGAGTTCTCATTTCCTGCAAATGGAAAACCTTTGGGTCTGACAAACCTTGTTCAGGGAAATATGATACTTTAGTTCCTGTTTAAAACCACCAACTGGCTTGAACAGGGAAAGAAGTAAGAGACAGATCCCTGGGAGGGAGGGATTTTATTGGCTTTGGGTAAAAGGGAGGGCAGTCAAATTTCTAGAAGAAAGGATGAAAAGTTAGAACAGACCTCGGAAGGCTAATGTGGTTCCAGGACTACATAGAGGCAAGGGGGCAGAGAGAGCTGGCTGCCCAGGTGAGAATGTGGGATAGGAAGGATGACGACAATGCCTAGAAAGGCTGGGGGTGCAGTTCGTGAGTCCATGGGGGAGGGACTGGAAAAGAGGAGGGCAGGGAACACTGCTCAGCACCTCTCCTCTTGCAGCTGCACCTAGACAACTGTGTAGGGCTTTCCTTTTATTGCACAGACATAGAATAGGATCCCACAAGCTCTTTCTGTTAAGTTTTCTTTTCCCATCAACCAATTCTCCTTTTTTCTGACACCAACTGGGTATCCAATGATTCCGTTCATTTCTGACACAGTTAATGCAGATCCCCAAAGCTAAAGGGCTCAGGCACAAGGTGCAGACACCAGTCACAACCATTGGGTCCCTCAGTCACCCATGCTTCTGCCCAACTTGGTTACAGTCCCTCCCTTTATGGTCGATCACTTGCTAGAATGACCCACTGGACTCCGGAAAACACTTTACTATCAGTAGTTCATTACAAAGGACATAACTTAGGAGGGTCCAGTGGGAGACATGCATAGGGCAAGGCATGGGGGAAGGCGTGTGACACTTCTGTACTATGGTCTCTTTGGGTGTGTCACCCTCCTGACACCTTGATGTGTTTGCCAACCTGGAAATTCTCTAAAATCTGTCATTTAGAGGTTTTTATGGAGGTTCCATGAGGTAGGTGGATTAATCATTGGCCCTGGTGATTGAATTAAATCTGTAGCCCCTTGGCCCTCCCCAAAAGTCAGGGGTGGAGGTGGAGTTGAAAGTCCCAACCCTCTCATCTGTCTTGGATTTTCTGGAGATCAGCCCCCTTCCAGAAGCTCTCTGGGGTCCCCACTCACCAGTCATCTCATTAGCATACAAAAGATACCCATCACTCCAGAGATTCCAAGGCTTTGGGAGTTGTGTGCCAGGAACTGGGGACAAAGACTTAATATTTATTTTTTGTGATACCACACTTCTGAATTGTGAACTCTTTATCAGTGCTGTTCTTGAAATTCTAGGAGAATCTTCATATCCTTCCCCCCAGCAGCACAGCCTACTTTAGAGAAAAGAAAATTACGAGAAGTTGGTTTTATCCCATTCCTTGTTAAAGGAGGCCATGGATAAGGCTGAAAGTCCCCAGGAAAAGTACTGAACACCTTGAACAGGTATTAGTTCTTTCTGATATGAAACACTGGGCTCCAGAAGCAAATGGTCCAGAAAGGATTCTTAAGATGTCTTTGGTGCAAAAAAGGTAGTTGGTTGTATTAAAGCACAGGGACAGGACCCACGGGCAGAAAGAGCTGCACTGGGGTTATGAAGAATGATTGATTATATACTTTCAAGTTGGGAGGGGGTTAGGGATAGTGTAAGTCTCTAAGGAATTTGGAAGCAAGGTTTCCAAGACCTTGAGGGGTCATTTACTACTGTTTAGTAAAAACTTAGACTTCAGATGTATATCAGTGGGCCATATATTTGGAGGATGATTGTTAACACATATCTTGTGGGGTGGGGGTGGGATTGGTAGGGGGAGTGGAGAGTTAGAGATAAAGGAAGTTTCCAAGGGATTTTCCTATGTTAAAGAAGACTTATAGGATCCTGAACTTCAGGCTAATGTCAAGCTAAGGTTTCCTTTAAAAAAATTTTTTTTAAACATTTATTTATTTTTGAGACAGAGAGACAGAGCATGAACGGGGGAGGGTCAGAGAGAGAGGGAGACACAGAATCCGAAACAGGTTCCAGGCTCTGAGCTGTCAGCACAGAGCCTGACACAGGGCTCGGACTCACGGACCGCGAGATCATGACCTGAGCCGAAGTCAGATGCTCAACGGACTAAGCCACCCAGGCGCCCTGCTAAGGTTTCCTTTAGCCTCTAGCAAAGTATTAACATTGAAGCAGCTGAGTTCCTAGAGGAAGGTCACTCTGTCTGTCCCAGGTAATTGTCAATGGGCTGCAAGTTGTAAGGAAATTTAACTTTTGCCCCATACTTCTTTTGCCTTTGTTCTCCATATCACTTTCCTCTTCTGGGTCCCATCAAACTGTGCCTTTGTCTCTCATGAACCTCACTGGGCCATGTACCCTAGTGCTTGGTTGTGTATTGTGCTCTTTCCTGGGCTTTGGGTTTGGTGAGAGTAAAGGTTAGTTCTTAGACATGTTTGTCCATCCCTCGTTTCCTCTCATGCTCCTGGGCTCCTTGCTGACCAATAACGTTTGGTGATTCAAAATAATGAAATAGCTGTTGAATGATGAGGACGTGTATGACATTTCTGTTTTTTAGCATTTGCATGCATGGCTGTCTTCCCCATAGTGCCTGCTCTGCCCTGGGCTCCCAGGCCCTGTCCTGGGAAGGTTCTCTAAGGAGGAAGGATACCTCCCAAGTCTTGAGAAGTCCTGTCCACCTGGAAGTGGATGAATGCCTAGGGGTGGAAAGCAGAGAAGGGGCTGAACTACCACAGGCTTGCCTTTGGGTCGTGCACTCCAGTTAGGCCACGTCTCAGTTTGTGACTCAGTCTTCCCATCCTTCCCCCAATCAACTGGCTTTTGGCTCACAGTCCTGTTGTGATGGTGCAAAGGGTCCTCAAAGCCAGAGTCTGAGAAGGCAGCTTCCTTCTCCTTGCAATTTCCCAGGACTTCTTCCCTGAGCTTCTGTTCTGCCTTGGACCCCTTCCTGGGCCCCCAGAATAATAGGGGAATGATCTTAGATGGAAATAGGAGATTTCTTTTTTTTTTTGTAATTAAAAAATTTTTTTAATGTTTATTTATTTTTGAGAGAGAGAGAGAGGGAGGGGCAGAGAGAGAGGGAGATACAAAATCCAAAGCAGGCTTCAAGCTCTGAGTTGTCAGCACAGAGTCCTACTTGGGACTCGAACTCATGAACTGTGAGATCATGACCTGAGCCGAAGTCAGACGCCCAACTGACTGAGCCACCCAAGTGCTCTGGAAATCTGAGATTTCTTTAGAGATGAGAATATTGGACTTCCTTGCTCTGAGTCATGAGCATGATTTCTTCCGTTGCTACTTACCTTCTATAATCAGAGATGGCATAGTAATTGTCATGATGCTGGCCTTTGGATTGGGAAAAAAAATGTTCTGAGTCTTGGGGCCCAGGGTCAGAGTCCTTGCTGTTCCCTCTAGAGAAGCAATAAGTTCCAGGAAATGTGTGGGGCAGATGTTGGCTGAGTTCCTGGGGGGTGGGGGTGGGGGTGGGGTGGAGACAGGGCAGTGTTCTTTAACCCTAGGTCAACCCAAAAGCATCTGGATGTTTCAGTTTGGGGCAGAGCATGGCTACTCCCCATCATAAGCACTCAATTCTTTGAACTTCCTTTTGGCCATTTACACTGTCTTCTGCTGAATATTGGGAATGGGGGAACCTGAATCTCATAGAATAACCCATACAAATGAAAGTTGTGGTTAAAACTTCAAACATTACAAAGGGTATAAAGTGAAAGTCAACATTTCTTACTCCACACTCCCCATTTCCAGTGGAATCAGTTTCTTTGTTTACTTCCAGAAAGCTTCTGCACATGGTAGAGTCCACTGCTGCTTTGCTCATCAGAGAAATCACAACCTGTTCAGTTCTACCTGTTGATGGGAAGCAGTTCTCTTCTCATATCTCCATCCCCAGACCAGGGGTCCAAGTCCTTTACTATGGTAGTCATGCCTACTGTTCACTATCTATTGCTAGCTCTCCTTGTGACCACATGGTGGACTGCATTTTCCTGTCCCCTTGGAATTAGATGTGACCACAGGACTTGTGTTGGCCAATAAAATGTGGGTTGAAATGATGTATGTTCCTTCTAGGGTAAAGCTTCAAGAGCCAGTGCACAATTTCCTGCATTTTCCATTTCCATTTCTGTTTTGGTAACTGGAAGTGTTCTGTTAGCCTGGGTCCTGATATAACAACGATATGGAGGAGGGCCAGCCCCCAGCCAACCCTATGTGGGCATGTAGTGTGTGCATAGTTAACTTTTATTGTTTAAACTACTGAGATTGGGGGATGTTTATTACTGCAGCATAACCTAGCCCATACTAACTGTTTATCCCTCCTCTGTTCATGAGTCGTACGAGTACCCTGGACTGCTGACCAATTAAGATGCATCTCAATTTGAGAGGTGCCAAGGAAACCACACTTGATGTGAACTCATCCTTTCCCTGGCCTCCTGGACATCTCTCTTTCTCCCTCTCATGTCAGTGATTCCTCATCTGTCTTCCCAGTCCTTCTCCTCCTGGCTACCCCCCCACCCCTTGCCCTTGTTTTGTCCCTTTCTTCCCATAGTCACAGTCTTATTTTGCCTCTGGGGGAAGAAAAGCTGGTTCTGCAAATACACCTAAAAGAAATTTTGTCTTGTGAGGGCTTTTGAATCTTTGTTCCTGCTTAGGTGTGCACTGAAGAAAGAAAAAACTGTCCAGCCCAGCCCTTGGGTACCTGTAATAAAAACAGAAGGAGATAAATACACATGCAAAAGCCAGCAGATTATTTCTTTGAGATATAGGCCCCATGCACACAGATAAGCACATGCTAACACCATCCCTTTTAAAATAGCAATGGGTACTATAGATTTTTCTAAAAATTCCTTAACAGTTAATGTAGGAGAAATATTTTACATAATACTTTTTATATTAATATATCTCTTTCTTGTTTAAAAAAATTTTTTTAATGTTTATTTATTTTTGAGAGAGGGAGAGAGAGAGAGAGACAGAGCTCAAGAGGGGAAGGGCGAGAGAGAGAGGGAGACACGGCATCTGAAGCAGCCTCCAGGCTCCGAGCTGTCAGCACAGAGCCTGATGTGGAGCTCAAACTCATGAATTGTGAGATCATGACCTGAGCTGAAGTCAGAAGCTTAAGCGGCTGAGCCACACAGGTGCCCCTTGTTTTTTTTAATTAAAACATTTTTTAAAATGTTATTTTTGTGAGACAGAGAGAGAAAGAGAGAGACAGAATGAGAGAGCACGAAATGGGGAGGAGCAGACAGATAGATGGAGACACAGTATTCAAAGCAGGTTCCAGGCCCTGAGCTGTCAGCACAGAGCCTGATGCAGGGCTCGAACTGAGCCATGAGATCATGACCTGAACCGAAGTTGGACATTTAACTGACTGAGCCACCCAGGAGCCCCAATTTTTTTTTTAATTTGAGAGAGAGAGAGAGTGTGTGTGTGAGCAGGGGAGAGGGGCTTCAGAAGAGAGAGTGAGGGAGAGAATCTTAAGTGCAGAGCCTAATGTGGGGCTCGATCCCAAGACCTTGGGATCATGACCTGAGCTGAAATCAAGAGTCAGGTATTCAATTAACCGAGCCACCCAAGCACCCCCTTAACACATTTCTTTTTAATAGATGTTTAGTATTATTGGCCTAATGTTCATGGATATTCAGTTGTTTCTACTTTGTCATATTACAAGTAAAGCTAGAAGGACCACCTTGCTATATAAGAAAGTGATGATCCAGAAACAGACACCCTCTTTGTTCCCAAATCATCATTGTTCTCCTGGGTCTCCAGCTTGCTGACTACAGATTTGGGAACTTCTCAGCATATATATTTATTATTATTCTTCATATATATTCACATATATATGAGAGAGAGACTTATTAGAACATATAGGAAATGTATATCTCCCATGTTTTTTTTTAATTAAAAATTTTTTGAATGTTTATTTTTGAGAAAGAGAGAGAGAGAGACAGAGTGTGAGTGGGGGAGGGGCAGAGAGAGAGAAAGAGAGAGAGAGAGAGAGAGAGAGACAGAATCCAAAGCAGGCCCCAGGTTCTGGGCTGTCAGCACAGAGCCCAATGTGGGGCTTGAACCCACGAACTGTGAGATCATGACCTGAGCCAAAGTTGGATGCTTAACCAACTGAGCCACCCAGGCACCCTTCTCCTATTTGTCATATAGATATTTGTTGCAGATATATGTATCTCCTATTTGTTCCTGTCTGGAGAACCCTGACTGATACCATGTCACCTTGGACCTTATGAGAAATGCACATTTTCTTGGGCCCTAATGAAACCAATTGGATCATAGCTCTTGGAGTGGGACTCATCAGTCTGGATTTTAACAAACCCTCCAGGAAGTTCAAGATGGTCATCAAAGGTTGAAAGCTGTTGATCTAAAAACACTGGGGGCAGAAGACAGTGCTCCAGGCCCTTGACTGACTTCTTTCATGTGCTCCTGGGTTCCTTGTGGGTTCCACTGGACATTCAGTTTGGCTTGATTATCCTAGAAGTGGATCTGAGACATTTGAGCTTACAAATATCCCAGATTGGCAAAGGCAGAGAAGGCTAACCATCAGCTCACTGCAATCTGGAGGCCCAGGGAAGCCAGTGGTGCAGTGCTAGTCCAGACCTGAAGGTCTGAGCAACAGGAAATCCTAGTTCAAGTCCAGAGTCCTGAGAACCAGGTGATGTCTACAGAAGAAGATGTCTGTCTCAGCTCCAGAAAAGAGCAAATTTGCCTCTCCTCCATGCTTTTGTTCCATTTAAACCCTTGATAGGGGTGCCTGGCTGACTCAGTCGGTTAGAGCAAGCAACTCTTGATCTCAGGGTTGTGAGTTCAAGTCCCATGTTGGGCATGGAGCCTAGTTAAAAAAAAAATAAGTAAAATAAACTCTGGACAGATTGGAAGCTGCCACATTGGTGAGGAGGATCTCCTTCACTCAGTCACTGATTCAAATGCTAATCTCTTCTGGAAACACCCTCACAGACACATTCAGAAATACTGTTTTACCAGCTTCTGGATGTCCCTTAGCCCAGGCAAGTTGACACATAAAATGAATTATCATGGGCACCCACTGCTGGGCTGTGCTCCTCTCTACTCCGTTTACCCTGTTTCTGAAAGTTTCCATCGCCTTCTTGCAGGAACCTCGTATTCCTGTTGGTTCTATCTCACACTGTGGAGCTTTTTTGAACAAGTGTCTTCACCTTCTGTGACTCAGTTTCCTCATCTATAAGACAAGGAGGTTAAGTCTTGCTCCACAGGGCAGTGGTAAGGGGGGGACTGTGTAAGTGTTTAGAAGGCTTCTGGGGACTGAGTACATGTTCACTCCATTCTGCTGGCCACTTCCATCAGGGCATCATGTCTCAGCAGAGGGGTGGGGAAGGCCGGCTGGGCCGAGCAGACCCTGGCTGCACCCACAGGCATCCCTGCCCTGAGGGCTGTATGGTCCAGTAGATGCTATTGTGATGAAGGGATCTGTGGGGGGAAAGACGCCATGTAGGGTTTGTGGCCGGTCTCAGAAGGCAGGATCACGGTGCAGACCTTTGGGACTCTGGAGCAACGCCATGCCCTCCGGGGTCAAGAACTAAATGCCTTTTGAAAAACAATTTCTGGCATGCTTCTGGGCCCCGGAACAGATGGAATGCCTGAGCACAGGACACCAAGTGACCATGCAGCCCAACTACCTGTCATGAACCGAGTCCTGTCAGAGCCACCATTCGTAAGGTGGAACAGGCCCCATAACAATCCACGGTGGGATGGAAGAGGTGCGTGTGGCACTAAGTGTGAGCAGCACCAGAGGGCACAGCAAGCAGGGAACGCAGAAACCCCATGGCCCCTACTGCGGTGCACCAGTGCCCTCCCTCACCAACCGCTCATGGCTGTAGGGAGGGTTCTAAGTGACGCTCAACCCTCGGAGGGAAGACGAAGTGGCCCAAGCTCGCTGCATGGGTAGGTTCCCTTGGTTCTTTGGGTGTAAGCTGAAAATGGATGGCGGCTGCACTCCAACCTCTAAACAATCAGTTTAGAGCATAAAGGAAATAGCTTTTCATTCATTCATTTTCTCATTTGTTTTTTTTAATTTTTTTTTTAATTAAAAAAAATTTTTAACGTTTATTTATTTTTGAAAAACAGAGAGACAGAGGTGAGTGGGGGAGAGGTAGAGAGAGAGGGAGACACAGAATTTGAAGCAGGCTCCAGGCTCTGAGCTGTCAGCACAGAGCCCGAGGCGGGGCTCAAACCCACAAACCACAAGATCATGACCTGAGCCGAAGTCGGACGCTTAACTAACTAGCCACCCAGGCGCCCCCCTACCTTTTTTTTTTCCTTTTTTTTTTTTTTAAGTTTATTTATTTATTTTGAGAGAGAGAGACAGAAAGAGACAGAGAGAGCACGTGAATAGGAGAGGGACAGAGACAGAGAGAACTCTAAGCAGGCTCTGCACTGATGTGGGGCTTGAACTCATGAGCCGTGAACTCATGACCTGAGCTGAAACCAGGAGTCGGACACTTAACTGACTGAGCCACCCAGGTGCCCCTGTACACAAATTTCATCCATTCATCCTCTCTCTCATAAAACATCTGTGGTTTGGCCCTGATCCCTCTGCCTCTCCCAGTAGGACTTGACACTTTTATCTGTCTTCTCTCTAGCGCTTCTCCAGCATTCTCTTTACACCAGACCCTTCCCATCAGCATTGAAAAATGCTAACATCTCAGGGCGCCTGGGTTGGCTCAGTCCGTAAGCGTCTGACTTCGGCTTAGGTCATGATCTTGCAGTTTGTGAGTTCGAGACCTGTGTGGGGCTCTGGGCTGACAGCTCAGAGTCTGGAGCCTGCTTTGGATTCTGTCTCCCTCTCTCTCTGCCTGCCCCTCCCCTGCTCACACTCTGTCTCTCTCTCTCTCTCTCTCAAAAATAAATAAATACTAAAAAAAAAGAATTAAAAAAAATGCTTGTCTCTTTCATCTTACTTAAACATTCCCAGAAGAAAAAAAGAAAACAACAAAAAAAAGCGAAAACAGAACTCCACTTCTCCCAGTATCTGTTTCCTGTCTCTCTTCCCTTCCTTACAGACAGACTTCTTAAAAGAATGGACACCTGACGTCTCAGTTTCTCATCTCCCTGGTGCCCCTCAAGCCAGGCCTCCATGGCTGTCACTCTGTCACTCAGTCATGTCGGTCATGTCGCTTCTATCTGTGTCCCTGCCACAGCCTGATGCAGGCCACCCTCACCTCCTTCCTGAGCTCTGTGATAGCCTCCCAACTTCTTTTCTTCTTTCTTTCTTTCTTTCTTTCTTTCTTTCTTTCTTTCTTTCTCTTCCTTTTTCTTTCTCTCTTTCTTTCTCTCTCTTTCCCTCTTTCTTTCTCTCTCTCTCTCATTCTTTCTCTCTCTCTCTCTCTTTCCCTCTTTCTCTCTCTCTCATTCTTTCTCTCTCTCTCTCTCTCTCTCTCTCTCTCTCTTTCTCTCTCTCTTTCTCTCTCTCTCTCTTTCTTTCCTTCTTTCCAACTTCTTTTCAAGTAACAATTTTTGTTCCTTGGATCCATCTGCACATAGTGACCGGGATGATCTTTTAAGAGCATAAATCTCAGTATTTCACACGCTGCATTAGTGTGCCAGAGCTGCTGTTACAAAACACCACAGACCGAGTGGCTTAAACAACAGAAGTGTGTTTTTTTCATAGTCCTGGATCAAGATCTTGGCAGGTTTGGTTTCCGGGCAGGATTGTCCCCTTGACTTGCTGCGTATCTCACGTGGCCTCTCCTCTGGTCATGTGCTCTCCCGGTGTCCCTTCCTCCTCGTATAAGATCACCAGTTCTGTCGGATTGGGGCTCCACCGGAATGACCTCATTCATCCTTAATTACCTCCTCAAGCCCTGTCTCCAAATACAGTCATATTGTGTGGGTAAAGCTGCAACATACGAATTTGCAGGGGAAACGAGTTCAGTCCGGGACAGACCAAAGCTCTCTACACGGTCTAGAAGGTCCCGTGTGGTCTGGCTTTTGCTTGTTCTCCAGTCCTATCTGCTCAGCCGTCCCCCTTTCCCTGTGTATTTCTCAGTTCCTTCTCTAGGACCTTAGTACACACTGTTTCTTCTGCTTGAAATATCCTTCTGCCACCCTTCCCCACCCTTAGCCTATGTAATCTCCTTAGTCCTCAAAAACTAGCTCGTGTGTCTTCCTCAAGGACTTCCTTCCGACTTGGTCCTGGTGAGGGCCCCCACTTACGTTTTCTCCCTGCACGCCTTGCTTCTCCTGTGGCACTTAGTACCATCGTAATTAAATCTCTGACTGCGTAATTCATTGTTTGATGCCTCTTTCCTTTCTACAGAATCAAAGCTCTGAGAGAATAGGCAACAGACATATCCTATTCACTGTCATATCCCCAGCAGCTAGCATAATGCACTGTACCCACGAGGTGCTTAAAAAATAGTCATTCAAAGAACTAATTCACAAAAGTTAAAGGTAGACTCCTTATCGGAACTTCAGGTGAAGAGAAGAATCAGCAACATCAGTAATTTTAAAACTCTATTCCTCTGTGAACCTGTTTCTAGCCAGGAAAGCCAGGCTGATGGGAATTGCATCGTGCTGACCTACTGTGGAAATTGCACATAAGACTCTAGCTAAAATCTCTGTGGTCATTGTTACGTTTCCATCTCTGCCCAAGTTGCCCAGTTATGGGAGATTGTTTTCGAAGATGGCTGAAGAATTCATCCCATGCTCCTTTCCAATGGCCCAGGACTTCGCAGGCCCTTCTAACAAGAGTGTCAACCTGTCCTCCCCTTAACTCTGGACTGGCCTTATGACTTGCTTTGGCCAATAGAACTGGGCAGAAGTGATGTTATTGTCGGCCTTGCCTGCAAGAGTCCTTACAGCATCCACTTTGACTCTCCTGGAATGCTGCCCAACCCACCATGTACGGAAGCTGGGTTAGCCTATTGGAGGCCGAGAGACCAAGTGGAGGGGAATCAAGGGGACCCAGCTGACAGCCAGCACCAACTTCCAGACATGTGAGTAGGACCCTCTTAAGCCTACTTCCTGCCCAGCTGATCCTTTACCTGACACTAACTGCCTGAGCAAGCCCAGGAGAGACCAGCAGAGGAACCCACGTGATTGGGAGAACAACAAATCTTTACTGGGTGGCTTATTACCCAGAATTGGCTGAGTGGAACATCAGCCCTCCTGACTTCCACATGTTGATCCCATTTCCTTTTCTCTAAACAGTCATGCCCTCCCTCCTGACTCTCTCACTGTCACACTCAGTGTGAGTCATGAGAACACTCCAGAATGTCACTATTTCCAACTATAAATCCAAAAGCGAAAGCAGACAAGATAAGTGATTCACAGCAGCATCTATATGTGTGTCTTTCATGGAGTCCAGATGAAAGGGCGTTGTCAGGAACCATATTCTTGGAAAGATGGCCACTTTCACTCACCTAGGATGTGGGGCTCCCAAGGTGGAAGCTGGAGGCAGAGTCGTCGTGCCCATTTCACATGCCCTTGGCTACAATTTCTAAACTTGAAATGCAACCTAGGTTTTTTGTCATATGAAAAGCTCCTTCCTGTGACAAAGGTCCATATCTTAGAAACTCTTCTGTGTGTACACACTGGCCTATCCCGTTGGCCAGTGCATTGGTCATTGCAGCATTGCTGGTGTTGAAAAAAAAAAAATCAACTGATGGGGCTCCTGGGTGGTTCAGCTGGTTGAGCCTCCGATTCTTGATTTTGGCCCAGGCCATGATCCCACGGTCATGGGATTGAGCCCCACGTCCAGCTCTGCCACGAGTGTGGAACCTCTCTCTCTCTCTCTCTCTCCCTCTGCCCCCATCCCCTGCTCATGTACACACTCTCTCTCTCTTAAAAAAAATTCAACGGAATAAATTAAAAAATTTTTGTTTGTTTATTTTGAGAGAGAGAGAGACAGAGCACAAGCAGGGGAGGGGCAGAGAGAGAGACACACACACAGGATCTGAAGCTGGCTCTAGGCTCTGAGCCTGATGCGAGGCTTGAACCCAGGAGCTGTGAGATCATGACCTGAGCTGAAGCCGGACGCTTAATCGACTGAGCTACTCAGGTGCCCCTCAACTGAGTAAATTTAAAGATCTAATTTGTTTTTTCGACAGTTCATGAGTTGAGAGGCACCTGGGTGGCTCAGTCGATTTGAGCATCCGACTTTGGCTCAGGTCATGATCTCATGGTTCATGAGTTTGAGCCTCACATCAGGCTGGCTGCTGTCAGTGCAGAGCCTGCTTCAGATCCTTTGTCCCCCTCTTTCTCTGCCCCTCCCCCACTCAGGCATGCGTGTGCACGTGCTCTCTCTCTCTTTCAAAAATAAATAAATATTAAAAAAAACCCCAGAGGTGCTTGTGTGGCTCAGTAAGTTTAAGCATCCAACTCTTGGTTTCAGCTCAGGTCACGATCTCATGGCTTGTGGGCTTGAGCCCCGCATCAGGCTCTATGCTGACAGTGTGAAGACTGCTTGGGATTCTCTCTCCCTCTCTCTCTGTCCCTCACTTGCTTGTGCTCTCTTTCTCTCAAAATAAATAAATAAACTTAAAAAAACTTTTTTAATATAAAAAAACAAAAACAAAAAAACAGTTCACGAATTGGGCGGTATCCCATCTGGCAAACAGGAAACAGCTCTGAAAGGCTGCACAAAAATGAAAGGCTTTTATAGGCATAAGGGGGCAGGAAAAGGAAGTTTCTAGCAAAGAGTGGATTGTTTCGGGCAAGGTGACCTCCCTATGGGGGATGGAAAGGGTCTGTGGAGCAGATTACTTCACTAGTGCTAACCAGGTAATTCCAGAACAACTTAAAGGTTACATTCCTGGGAGAGGCTGAAACTACATTTAGGTTAGTTGTTAAGTGTTGATGTGCTGACATGAGGCTTAGCACAAGTGACTCCATTTGGGGTTGTTGTCTCTCTCTTTTGAATAATTGTATCGGAAAAACCTTGGAAATAACCCAAATGCCCAAGAACAGAGGATGCATAAATATTCACAAAATGGAATACCACATAGATAATGTGAATGAGCAAGAACTACATGTACTGGGCACCTGCTGGCTCAGTAGGTAAAGCATATGACTCTTCAGGGTTGTGAGTTCAAGCCCCACAGTGGGTGTAGAGCCTACTTAAAAAAAAAAAAAAATCTCAAATCTCAAAAACCATATCATCGAGTAAAAACAGCAAGTTGCAGGAGTGCCTGGGTGGCTCAGTCAGTTAAGCATCTGACTCTCGATTTTGGCTCAGGTCATGATCTCGCAGTTTGTGGGATCGAGCCCCACGTCAGGCTCTGTGCCGACAGCATGGAGCCTGCTTGGAATTCTCTCTGTGCCGCTCTCCCCAACTCTCTCTCCCTCTCTCTCAAAATAAATAAACTTAAAAAACACAAAAACCTCAGCAAGTTGCAGAAGTTATGCAAAGTACAACATTATTTGTATAAAAGCTTAAAACATGTGAAACACTCCCATATATCTTTAGGACACATTCACGTGTAATAAACGAATAAATATATTCATGGAAATACTAAACAACATATATGAGAGAGGGAGGCTATGGAGCAGGATTGGGGAGGGGTGCACAGTAGTTTCTTCTGTACCAAAATGATTTAAAACGTATGTGGGAAATACAAAGATTGGCAAGGTTGGGTGGCAGGTATTCGTCTTTATATTTTTCTTATGCTTGAACCATTATGCAATAAAAATATAAAAGCCTCCGTCCTTCACTCTCCTGACCAGCCGGTTCTATCTTTACCGTAGTCCGATCTCTTCCACATGGGCTTCCCGGCAGCACTCCTGCCACCACGTGGGGCAAAGTAATACAGCATAAAGAGGTCCATGGCATGCTTAGTTTTATTTTATGACAATAGAGCTTTAAGTCAGGGCAAGTTTCAGAGAGAAAGAGAATTGCCTCCAGGGAGGGCTGTTTTCCCAGTGTGGGCTCAAGAAATGTTTAGAGAAGGGTGACTGGTTTGGACAGGACTTCCTGTCTGCGAGTCCTGCCAGCCTCTCATGAGCCATGGCAGCCACGGGATGTAAAGTACAAGGTCAAAGCTTGATGGAGACATCAGAAAGTGTCTACTTGAGCAGACACTGCCTGGGTGGAGAAGCTCATCCAGAGGCCTGCTTCTGGAAGGGAGGGTGTGGGTCACTGAGGAGGGAAAGGAGGATGAGGGGACATTTGGGAAACATACTTCGGGGAAGGGAGTGAACAAAATGGTATTTGCAGCCCAAGAGTTCCAGAGCCACTTCTGTGTGTGGTCTGGGCAACTGTAAAACCCTTGACCTGGACGAGCCTAGAAATAGCAATGAGTTTTCATGCTCCTCTAAACCACTGTGGTAGCTGGTAGCTGGCCACCGGCACAGACTGCTCGATGGAATTTGGTTTTGACATTTACTGGCAGTGCAACCCCAGGCAGGTTATCTAAACTCTCTAATCTCTGTTTCCTTATCTCGACATGGTGGGGATAATAATAGTGCAACACAAATAAAACTGGCTGGCTCAGTTCTAGCTCGGTTCTGGGTTGCTTCTAGAAGATACATAGTTCCTGCTCAAAAATTTTTTTGAAAAGTAATGTAAATATGTATATAAATCTCCCAAAGTGACAAAGGGGAGCTATAGTACAAAACATGTAATTAGAAATTCCTAAACATCTTCTTTACCCAGCAAATTCCCCGGAGCCCTGTCCTCATGGCTGCCTCTCCCCAAATTCTCTCTCATCTCCACTTCCCTCTTGACCACTTCTTTGGCCTTTTGGACAACTTGCTTTTTTTTCTGAGAGAAGCTTCCGGGCCTTCAAAAATATAAGTCAACTCAGCCTTTCAGTCCTTTTGATTCTCCTTCCCGCTAACGATCATAGGAAAGAGACTGTGGTCCAGCAGGCAAACCCAGAATCCTCTAGAAAGGGGCGAATGGGAGGTGCCAACTGAATAGGCTGTGAATATTGATGCCTTTTGTCCCTGTCACAATAGCATCTTGCTCGGGCTTGTCGTAAGATTAGATGAAATAATGCACGTCAAGAATTTAACAGTAACCGATGCAAAGTCCCCAAACCATTTGTTATGATACCGACTGTTATAGTCACCATTGGCGTCATTATTCCTAGGGACTTCTTTACTTTGTTTAAATTTCAAGAACATGGGGCAAAAGTTCAAAAGGAAGTTCTGAGTTCAACTGTGGTCAAGAGGTTGTGGGGCATTCCCCACGTGAGATGTGCCCCCACAAGCACCTCTCCTTGTGCACCTCTCCACAAGCACCGGGGACATTGCTGTAGTTGATTCAGAGATGGGAGGCACTGTTGGGCAGTCCTCTCATGACTCTGGGAGCCCACCGAAGGGCCCTGACCTTCCCCAGGCCTCCCCTTAGGTGCTGGCCAGAATCCAGGGTGTTCCACATTCTCTGCTCCCTATGGCCTCCCCAGGGCAGCTCACAATCCACTCCACCTGCAATACCTTGGTGGCGGTGCCTCTGCAGAGGGGCCTCATCCTGCGGCCATCTGACTGTCCCGTCCTGAAGAACTGGCAGGCCTGCAAGGGCAAGGTGAGACCATCCCTGGAGTAGTGACCTGACCTCAGGAATGTCCCTTAAGAAGGGCCTCAGCAGAGTACTGTGTGCCAGAGCCAGGCTCCCAGGAAGGCAGCCAGAGCCTGCGGAGATGGGTTATAGGGACCAGAACTACCTAGATACGAGCAGACTTGGAGAGGGAGTCATTTTCCAAGAACTGAAGGGCTGTCCTATGACAAGGGAACAGATGCTGTGTTACTTTAGACACAGCTTCCAGAAGCTACGAGAGGGATCTTCTCCCCTCAGGGCAGTCTAAGTGAGGAATTGTTGTTCTCCTGCCCTGTCAGTGGAGGACTGTGTGTGCACGTGCTCATAGGAGGGGGCGGGACAAGCAGAAGCTGGATGACCCCTCAGGAAGGTCAGCTAACGGTTTTCCAATACGTAGCATGTGTCAGGCACCATGCACCCCAATGTCTATAGCAGTGCTATCAACAATAGCCAAATGTCTATCAGCTGACAAATGGATAAAGAAGATGTGGTGCATATATACAATGGAATACTACTTGGCCATCAAAGTGAATAAAACCTTGCCATTTCCAACAACAAGGATGGAACTGGAGGGTATTATGCTAAGTGCCATAAGTCAGTCAGAGAAAGATATCATATGCTTATATGCTTTCACTCATATGTGGAATTTGAGAAACTGAACAGATGAACATAGGGGAAGGAACAGAAAAATAAGATAAAAACAGAGAGGGAGGCAAACCATGAGAGACTCTTCAATACAGAGAACAAACTGAGGGTTGCTGGAGGGGCGTTAAATGGGTGACAAGCATTAAGGAGGGCACTTTTTGGGATGAGCACTTGGGTGTTCCATGTAGCAGATGAATCATTGGGTTCTACTCCTGAAGCCAAGATGACACTGTATGTTAACCAATTCGAAAATAAATTATAAATAAATAAAATAATTAAATTAAAAAAATACTTTATGTGGCTGAGACTGTTGGTCAGGAGTCCAGTTCTCTTCCATATGGATTTGTCTACATGGCAGATTAAATATCCTGAAAACATGGCAGCCAGGTTCCAAGAAGAAGCTTCCAAGAAGAAGCAAGCCCCAGTGTAAAATCGCTCACCAAGCTGCAACCTGCATCATTCTTGCTGATGTCCCATTGGCTTAATCTAGTCACATGGCCAAACTCAGATTCCTCATGGGAGGGGACCATACAAGCAGGTGAACACTAGGGGGCGTGGTTCATAGAAGGCCACCAAAGTGCCAACATACCACTTAGTTCAAGCCTTCTCTGAACTCCTCAGGCCCCTCCCCTGTGCCCAGTTGTTGTAGCACTTACCACACTAGACTGACTGTTGTACTGTATTGCCACTCATATTTATGGACTGGAGCTCCTTTGAGAACAGGCAATCTACCTGATTCCTCCTGTATCCCACTGCTGGCACCCAGTATGTTTGCAGAATAAATGATCGAATGAGAGTGGCGGCTGCCATTACTTCATAGCTGCCAGATTCAGGCCCTGCCTCTACCTCATAGAGACATCGGAGGTTCAACAGCTGTAAGATGTCACATGTGCTAAGTCCCTAAGTAAGCTCCATAAAGTATGGCAGCTATGTCCTAAACCAAGATCCTGGCACACAGGAAGCAACTAACACATGTTAGTGGAATTAATGAAGGAGTGAATGAGGGATTGAACTTTGTAGGCATATCACTGAGATTTCCAAACTATAGATGGATCAACTTCTTTCTTCAGCATATGTTATGACCAAGTGGAGTAGCAATCACACAACTCCACACTTCAAAGATGAAGCAGTTCCAAGAGAGTTGTCTAAAAGAGAGATTTTTTCCATGCTCTCCTTTTTTTTTTTTAAAGTTTATTTATTTATTTTGAGAGAGAGAGAGCCAGCAGGAGCAGGGGAGGGGCAGAGAGAGAGGAGAGACAGAATCCCAGGCAACCTCCAGGCTGTCAGGGCAGAGCCTGATGCGGGGCTCAATCTCATGAACCCTGAGATTGTGACCTGAGCCAAAATCAAGAGCCATGCCCTTAACCAACTGAGCCTCCTGGGCACCCCTCCATGCTCTCCTTTCTGATTGAGGATCCTTAAGAGGAACAGCTTTGTTTGTGGCTGGAGAGGAAGCAGAGGCCCAGGGATGGCGGGATGAAACATATCCATCACTGCCTCCTCACGATTGTATTGTCTGCTCCCCAGAGTCTGGTTCTGAGCAGGGGCTCCTAATATAGGCTCTGTCTCATGCTATAAATAGCCGCAGGCACATCTTCACTGGAGCCACGTCGGAGTGTGGAAAGCCATTGTGAACTGAACTCCTCCCTATTGCAAAATTCTGACATCATAAGATAACACAAGAAGTGAATCATCTCTGTATAAATACTTTGATTAGATCATTTGCTTTCAAGACTGGAAACAGGGAAGAGAAAAAACTTGGTGTTATTGTCCTCTGGATGTTACAAAAGGGTAACATTCCCTCCTCCCCCAACTGAATGCTAATTACCCCTCAGTTGTGAGAGCAACTTATTCTTCTTTAAAAAAAATTTTTTAATGTTTATTTTTGAGACAGAGTACGAGTGGGGGACGGGCAGAGAGAGAGGGAGACACAGAATCTGAAGCAGGCTCCAGGCTCTGAGCTGTCAGCACAGAGCCCTATGCAGGGCTTGAACCTATGAGCCCTGAGGTCATGACTTCACCCGAAGTCAGATGATGCTTAACTGACGGAGCCACCCAGGCGCCCCGTAGAATAACTTATTCTTTTTGTTTTTAATTTTTTAAATGTTTATTTATTTTTGAGACAGAGAGAGACAGAGCATGAATGGGGGAGGGTCACAGAGAGGGAGACACAGAATCAGAAGCAGGCTCAGCGTGGAGCCTGATGTGGAGCTCGGTCCTACGACCCTGGGATCCTAACTTGAGCTGAGATCAAGAGTCAGATGCTTAACCGACTGAGCCACCCAGGTGCTCCTAGAATAACTTATTATTTAAAAAAAATTTTTTTTATGTCTTTATTTTATTTTGAGAGACAGAGTGTGAGTGGGGGGGAGAGGCAGAGAGAGAGGGAGACACAGAATCTGAAGCAGACTCCAGGCTCTGAGCTGTCAGCATAGAGCCCGGCCTGGGGCTCAAACTCACATACTGTGAGATCATGACTTGAGCTGAAGCTGGACGCTTAACCAACTGAGCCACCCAGGCTTCCCTAGAATAACTATTCTTATGTAAGACCACATTTCCCTAGATTCTATACTTCGGCATATTTTGTCGTTTGGACCTCAGTTTAAGCAATTCAAAGAAAAGGTCTTGGATAATAAAATTAAATAAAAATGAGTTTTTGCTTTATACATTTTTTTCCACTTTATGAAAGGATTAATGATATTATTTTCTTTAGGTGAGCTCCTTTGATTCATTAAAAATGAAATGTATCTAGTTGGGACTCACAAACTGGTTCTGGCCAAATCCAGCCTGCTTTGCTTGTGCCTTTTCTGGGCAATGCAGTGGTTTGCTTTTCAATTCTGGACTTTGATAACTTAGTACAGCACGTTCTCCGGGTGCCCCCCCAGGCCCCACCACTGCCCAGTGTCTTACACACAGTTATGTGACCTGCTGGACCCCTGTGGACACCTGAGTTTCCAGTCTTGCAGTTTTGCATCTTATGGGGAAACTGAGACCCAGAAAGGAGGGTCTGCCCCAAGCTGAGCGGCTAGGAACTGGGAGCCAGGAAAAGCAGGTCTCCAGCCTCCTGGTGTGAGGCTCCCCTCCCTTTGGTTTACTGAGTCTCTGAGTGGCCACACCACTTTCCCATAGGTTTTGCTAAAGTAACAATGTACGTATGTGCTTTTGCTAATGTAACAATGTATGTGCCCTCCCAGCATAGGCCACAGACCTGGCCAGCATTTGCCAGGGTGGATTTTGTCATGTGGGCAGTAGATAATGGCAAGTTCTCCTGACCTTCCTCCTTCCTTTCTGCCCTTCCTTTTTCAGGGTGAGGCAAACCTCACAATGCTGTTACTATCAGGCAAATCTCATGCATAGAAGGAGGAACATGTTTCTACTTGTCCTGTTGCTACTTCCCCCTTCTCCTCAAATGGCTCTGATTAGAAACTTTGTCCGCACAATAGTTACACAGTCAATGTTTTAGCTGGTGCAAAGAGGTATTTCTTTCTTCTGGAAAAATCCTACTTGGTTGTCAAGGCCCTGCTCAAATGTGACTTCCTGTGTGAAGTCACCTCTACCTTTCATTTAGGTATTAGTGATATCTCAACCCCCAGTGGGGTGTGTGTGTATCTTTATATGTTGGTTCTGTGCCCTACTTATCCTTTGTGTCCTTCCTTACCCTTCTGTAGTCCCCTCTTCAATCCGTGCTTGCTGAGTTGAACTGAGAGGATTGAGGTTTGATAGGAGAGTTCCAGAGAATAATCTACAGCCTCTATTTTACTACCAAAATTGGAAAAAAACTAGATGTTGATTCTCTTTGTTGGAAAGGAAAATATGTCATCATGCAGAAAGGCCAAACAGCTCTATTGTTCAAGAAAACACCTCCCAGTGTTGGGATGAGAGTTGGACACATTAGGGAGGGGGCTGCTGATTTACAGGGGGTAGATGAAAGGCACTGGGGGTGCCTGGCCTGGAGAGCAGTGACAGAGAGGGGGACAGGGAGGCTCCAGATTGTCCCAACCACAGTGTTCAGCTGTCTGGGCCCTATGAAACAAAACCCAGCAGTGGGTTTAGCACAAATAAAAGGAAAGCATACCCATAGGAAGATTAACAGGTTTCAGGGGGCTCATACAAAAGTGACTCCCTGAGATGATGCATGAGGGAGTAGCTAGGGAGACACATGGACTTGTAGACATTTTAGAGCAGAGCCATCCAATACATGTGTAACGTGAGCCACACGTGTCATTTAGAATTTTCTGTGGGGCGCCTGGGTGGTTCAGTCAATTAAGCACCCAACTTCAGCTTCGGTCATGATCTCACGGTTTGTGAGTTCGAGCCCTGCACCAGTCTTGCACTGACAGCTCGGAGCCTGGAGCCTGCTTCGGATTCTGTGTCTCCCCTCTTTCCACCCCTCCCTCACTTGTGCTCTGTTTCTCTCTCAAAAATAAATAAACATTATGGAGCACCTGGGTGGCTCAGTCGGGTAAGCATCTGACTTCGTCTCAGGTCATGATCCTGAGCTTCGTGGTTTCCGGCCCCGCATCGGGCTCTGTGCCGACAGCTCAGAGCCTGGAGCCTGCTTCAGATTCTGTGTCTGTCTCTCTGCCCTTCCCCTGCTTGCACTCTGTCTCCCCAAAATAAATAAACATTAAAAAAAATTAGGGGTGCCTGAGTGGCTCAGTCAGTTGGGTGTCTGACTCTTGGTTTCAGCTCAGGTCATAACCTCACGGTTTGTGAGATCTGGCCCCGCATTGGGCTCTGCGCTGACAATGCAGGGCTGGCTCGGGATTCTCTCTCTCCTTCTCTCTCTGCCTCTCCCTTGCTTGTGCTCTCTGTCTCTTTCTCTCTCAAAATAAATAAATAAATAAACTTAAATAAAGATTTAAAATGTTCTGGTTGTCACATTAAAAAACCATAAAAAAGAGGTAAATTAATTTGAATTATATATCCAAATATATCCAACATATTAAATCTAATATATTAAAAAATATATTCAGTTATCTAAAATATATCATTTCAATATGTAATTAATATAAAAATTATTAATGGACTATTTTACATGTTTTTCAATCTGAGACTTCAAATTCTAGTTTTTATTTTATAGTTACAGCCCATCTTAATTCAGGTGCTAAATTTTCATTGAAAATACTCAGTCCGTATTTGGAGTTTATAAAATTTCCAGTAGGGAAAAGTAGATTCACATAGCTAAGTTGTTTCAAACATATGTAAAAGTTTCCCAGTAGCTGAATTAAATATCAGTTTTATCTTTTTATTTTTTTGTGGTCCATATGAGAACTCACTTAATTCTTTCTTTTTCCATTATTATTGAGCTATAATTGACACAGAACATTGGGTAAGTTTTAGGTGTACCCATTTAAAGTGTTGATGTGATATACTTCCATATTGCAAAATGATTACCACCATAGCCACACCTCCATCATGTTACATAATTACCATTTCTTTTTTGTGGTGATGGCATTTATTATCTACTCTCTTAGCAACTTTCAAGTATTAATGCTGTATTTTTAACTACAGTTACCACGTGCCTTAGATCCGTGGAACTTACTCATCTAGTAACTGGAAGTTTGTACTGTCTGACCAACATCTACCCATTTCCTCCACCCTGAATATCAGTTTTTCAATTTCAATTTCAATTAATTAAAATCAGATAACATTAAAAACTTAGCGCAGCAGCATGAGCAGCATTTCAAGTGTCCAACAGCCACATGTGGCCAGTGGCTACTGGATTGGACAGTGCAGTTTAAGGGTGATTAGGAGGTGGTCCATTGCCCACTGCCTACTCGCCTTGACCTGGCCCTAGGCTAGACAGATGGGTGTCTTATCAGAGTTCAATGCCCACATTCTGAAGTTTAACAGTTTAGCTATGGTGGGTCTGTGAGCCCAGCCTTCCCTGTGTTAGGCCTGGGTCGCACTGGGTCACAATCCCAGGGCAGGACTGGGATGTTTTACCTGCTGTTGCTTTTACCTGTGACCTCAGAAAGCGGCTCGAAGGCTCAGCTCTGTAACTCATGGCTGAATGTGCTCAAAAGGACCAGACAGGACCACTTTGGTTTTCCCATATTGCAATAGCATGTGTAGTTCTAGAAGAGCCTTTCCCTTTTCAGAACTCATTGCACTGAGATGGAAGGTTGACAATTTTTCTAGAGACTTGAAGGTACTCCTCAAGTTGGAAAAAAAAGTTAAAAAATCAAATGCTGTCAGGAATGTCTATGGCATTGTTGATTCCCAGTAAATGTTTGCTGGCAAATAAGCATAACTTCTAATTACACCAGAATATCCAACAACTGCTTTCTTAACTAGGGGGAAAAAAGAAGATGGTTTTTGTGGTTGAAGTTGTTTTACATTTCTGTGTATTACATGTAGGGCAAAAGAGATCCATTTTTTATGTAAATTAGCAAAATTCCATAGCTTTATGTCTCTTTCTTTGAATCTCTTTTAAAGTTTTTTTTAAAGCTTATTTTTAATTCTGTGTGTGTGTGTGTGAGAGAGAAAGAGACAGAGAGAGAGAGAGAGAGAGAGAGTGTGCAAGTGCCAGAGAGGGGCAAAGAGAAAGAGAGGATCCCAAGCAGGCTCTGAGAACTCTGTGTGGAGCTCGATGTGGGCGCCATCCCTCGAACCATGAGATCATGACCCAGGCCAAAATCAAGAGTGGGACACTTAACTGACTGAGCCACCTAGGTGCCCTTCTTGGAATCTCTTTCAGAAGTTACTATTTATGGGGCTCCTGGGTGGCTCAGTTGGTTAAGCGGTTAAGTGTCCCACTCTTGATTTAGCTCAGGTCATGATTCTAGGCTTGCAGGATCGAGACTCATGTGGGGCTCAGCAGCGTGGGACAGCATGGAGTCTGCTCAAGATTCTCTCTGTCTCTGTCTGCCTCTTTCCCCCATCCCTCTCCCCTGCTCACACATGTGCGCTGTCTTTCTCACTCTCTAAAAAAAAAAAAAAAAAAAAAAAAGTTTATTTAGGAAGGAATTAATTTCTTTTTTTACATTAAAAATTTATTGTTTGCTTGTTTTAGAGAGAGAGAGAGAGAGCACGTGTGAGCGGGGGAGAGGGGCAGAGGGAGAGAGAGACAATCTTAAGCAGGCTTCATGCTCAGCACAGAGCCAGCCACAGGATGCAATCCCAGGACCCTGGGGTCATGACCTGAACCAAAATCAAAAATTCGATGTTTAACTGACCCAGGCACCCCATGGAAGGAATTAATTTCTTAAGTGTATATGACAATAGTTAATATGTGTGTATAAATATATCTGTGATGAATTCCTAAAGAATCTACTTGTAAAACACCATAGATATACACATATATAGTACTATATACACATGTAAGGTTCTTTAAGGGGGGAAAAAAAAAACCATTAAGATTGCCACAAGGTGGCACTAAAATCTAATGAACATTCCAGTCTCTGGTCTTGTCTGAGAGCAGTTGGGGGGTGATTTAAAGGATCTGTAGGAAATGCTGGACAAAAAAGAAAACCAAACAAATTAAACTGAAGATTGGACAAAGATTAACATCTCCCTTTGTCTGAGGGATAATTTCCCCCTCTCACTGGTGTGGTATCTACCATACAGTGGATCTATATGTTAATAAGACTAATTTTTAAAATGAATTCTTCTTCTGGAGGAATCCTCACTCTTGCCGGCAATGGGAGTGTCCGGTGAAGGGAGAAGGGAGGCAGGGAGGAGTCTGTTTGACACATCACCTAGTTTGGAAAAGTTTATCTTGTGAGTGGTGGAGTCTTTGAAATAGTCAGTCTCCACAGAATTTGTCGACGTCTCCGGGACGTAAAAATGAATACCACGAAGAGAAGTAGCTGCAGAGCACGGATTTTTCTATTTGTTTACTTTGGCATATTTACCAACTGAGTATTTTTAGAAATTATTGCGATATTGAAAGTCAGGCTTGGAACACTCATATATTATGTCTGAGAATCAGGAAATGAGTGAATTGAATCCTTCTTCCTGATTCTTTGTATTTCAGTTTTTTAAAAAATACATGGCACAAAGCTTTAATTGTTTGATATTTTCTTAATATTTGAAGCTTAAGAGCATAGCCAAGGTTCCCAAGCTATATTAAGACAAAGAAAAGCCATGTAAACAATACAGCTATAAACGGTTTTGACTAAAAGAAGAAAAAATAAGATTTTTTTAATAGGCAAAAGAAAGAAAGGAAGAAGAAAAATTTGCAGATGGGAGCCCTAAACCAATGATCAAAAAACCCCTTCTTTTCTCCCGTGGGATCCTACTGAGCAAAAATTACTTGTTGGCAATTTAGTCCCTTAAATCTGGAAAACAAGAACAGTGGAGCTTATCCAGTATGAGGAAAGCCCTTTGGGGCATTTGGATATGTTCCCTATGGGACAGGCTCTAGGGGTTAGGGCACTACTGTCTTATTTGACTTGTTATATCTGTGGTGTTCATGTAGAGACCCAGACCTCAAAATATGAATCATAGGAGAAAATACCACAGCTTGGTGACAGCTGGCTGCATGGGTTCGGTTGGATGGTTGTTAAGGGGGAGTCTGGAGTCTGAGGTAGGAGACCCCCAGAAAGTTCTGAGCATTTGGGTGAATTCTCAACAGTCATTTAGTGATTCTTGCATAGGGCCAGGCATTGTGGTAGGTCTTCAAGATGCTGAGAGAAGATGGAATTTTGGCTCTCTACCAGCTTCCAGTCTTAGACAGGGAGGCAGAAACCTGAGGCCATAACTTCGTCCTGATGTGTGGGTCTCTCCTTTGCTGAAAAACCAATAAGCATCCCACTGCCTCTAAAATGGATATGCCCCAATCTGTTCAGTTGGTACTTTAGCCCTCCATGATTAGCCTCCACCTGAGTTTCAACTCTCTCTCTCCATCAAGTGCAGTCACACTAAGCTATTCCCTGTTCTTAGAGTATGTCTTCCTCCTTCCTACCTCTCTCCTTTTTTAAGGCTTTGCCTCCTTCGAGGAAGCCCTCCCTCTGTCCCCACCCCTCCCTCTTCTGTCCTGTGAAATTCTTTGCCTTAGGTCCTTTTAGATCAGAGTTCGGGATAGATGAATCAAGTCCTGGTGTGTAGGAGGAGACCTAGCACCCTACCAGAGACTAACTTGCTGGGTCCTCACCTGCAAGTCCTCTGTCCGCTCCTCTCTGTCCCCTGTCTGCCCCTCTCTGTCCCCTGTCTCAGGCCTCATCCTCTTCTTGCCTAATGGGGTGGGAGGTTGTTGGATTTTATTGTACTGTTTACTTCTGACAGTTCTCAGCCTTACTACCAGGACCCTAATTCATCATGCAACCCCTGGCTGAGGCTGCCTTTTGCTGCCTGGTAACTTCCTCCAAGTGGACATAAAGTCCTGCACCCAGCCTCAATCTTCCTTTTTCACGGGTCTCTCTTTCCCTAATCCTCACCTAGAGATGGGGGTGTGTGTGTAGGGGGTGGGGCAGGAAGAGGGTAGGCGATAGGACTTGAAGAGCTAGAAGCTAGGCCCAGGACCACCCAGCTCACAGTCAGCTTTTGGTCTCTGGGCCCAAACCTAGGGCTGTCCCAGGGAAGAGTACCAGGGTGGGGGGAGTTGGGAGTGGCGGAGTAGGTTAGGGAAAGGGCCGCTTCTAAGGGAAAAGAAAAAAACCTTGCTCGGAAACAAACGTGTGTGTGTGTGAGCGCGCGTGTGTTTATTTAAAAACAAAACCGCTTAAAGGAGCCGCTCCCTCCCCCACAGGGCCGGCCACCGCTGGGAGTTTGCAAGGAAGCGGGACAATTTTGAGCCAACGCCCCACAAAGTGCAGCCTCTCTCGGATCCGCTCGCCCAGGCCCCGCAGGCTCCCGGCCGCCAGCTCCGGGCCCGGGCTGGCTGCGAACAGGACGCGGGAAAGAGGAGGGGGGAACCCCGGTGCGGCCAGAGCCCCGCAGCGACAGCGGAGGCGCAGACTCCCCAGTCGCCGCCTCTCCCAGCCCCGCGGCCTGGGCCGTCAATCAAGCACGGCCGGCCCCGCCCCTGGGCTGCGGCGGGTGGCCAATCAGAGCCAAGCTCCGCAGCGATGAGCTCAGTCGGCTCGCTTCCCATTGGGCGGCTATATTAAGAAAGTGGCCGAACTCTTTAAATAGCGGGCGCTAGGGCCGCAGCCCGCATCTGCCACCGCAGTCTGCCTGTAGTCAGTGCTCTCTTGTATCCCGGGCGACACCTATAGAAACTGGGGAAGGGACCCGGCTGGCTCCGCTGCTCGAGCCACCGTTTGCGCACAAAGGCACCGACCCCGGGCCCGGGGCGAGAAGAGCGGCCACCGCCCCGGAGCAGCGCGGAGACCCACGGCGCGCCCTATGCCCCCGCGCCCCCGCCACGGCAGCCTGAGCGCACGGAGAGAACGCGCCACCGCGGGGCCCGGGTGCAGCTAGCGACCCTCGCCCCCAGCGCGCAGCCCGAGGTGAGCAGTGAGCGGAGAGCGGGACGGCAGCGAGGCGTTCGCGGGCCCCCTCCTGCTGCCCGGGCCCGGCCCGCTCATGGCGGCCATCCGCAAGAAGCTGGTGGTGGTGGGCGACGGCGCGTGCGGCAAGACGTGCCTGCTGATCGTGTTCAGTAAGGACGAGTTCCCCGAGGTGTACGTGCCCACCGTCTTCGAGAACTATGTGGCCGATATCGAGGTGGACGGCAAGCAGGTGGAGCTGGCGCTGTGGGACACGGCGGGCCAGGAGGACTACGACCGCCTGCGGCCGCTCTCCTACCCAGACACCGATGTGATCCTCATGTGCTTCTCAGTGGACAGCCCCGATTCGCTAGAGAACATCCCCGAGAAGTGGGTGCCCGAGGTGAAGCACTTCTGCCCCAACGTGCCCATCATCCTGGTGGCCAACAAGAAAGACCTGCGCAGCGATGAGCACGTCCGCACGGAGCTGGCCCGCATGAAGCAGGAACCCGTGCGCACGGATGACGGCCGCGCCATGGCCGTGCGCATCCAAGCCTACGACTACCTCGAGTGCTCCGCCAAGACCAAGGAGGGCGTGCGCGAGGTCTTCGAGACCGCCACGCGCGCCGCGCTGCAGAAGCGCTACGGCTCCCAGAACGGCTGCATCAACTGCTGCAAGGTGCTATGAGGGCCGCGCCCGCCCTGCCTGCCCCTGCCGGCGCGGCTCCCCCTCTCGGGCTCGACCCTCCCCCTCCACACCGAGCCCGAAGAAGGGGAGACCTGCGCCCCCCAAGGACCCCACCGGACTGCCTGACGTCTGCCTTTCGGCCCGGCAGCTGTGACCCGGCGGCTCTGGAATCGCCGTGGGAGGCACCGGGCGCCCCCTTTCCAGTGTCTGTGTGCGTCGGGCTGTGTTGCACAGGCCCGGGCGCCCCGCTGAGTGCCAAGGGTCCCCTGAGCACCCCTTTCTGAAGAGCAGAGCCTCTTCGGAGTGTGTGGCTGTGTGTTTGTTCGATTCCCCTGCCCCACTTTCACCCACCCCCGCCTCTGATCCCGGGAGAAGAGCTTGGCGCCGGGGTGCAGCCGCGCCCCATCAGATGTGCGCCCGGAACCAGCGAGCGCCTGCTGTCCCTTGTCTGTAACATAGACCGCGGGAACTGCGGGAGGGGAGGGCTGGGGAGGATGGGGTGTTATATAAATATAGATATAATTTTATTTTCGAAGGTAGGATGGTGTTATTTAATGGTGGTGGTGGGTGGAGTGACAGGGCGCCAGAACAGCTCCGGCCCACCTTGGGTCGGGCGCCCATCCAAGCATGAACAGGACTTGGCAATCTTTCCAACCCCTGGGGAAGACTTTTGCAACAGCCTTGGGGCTGAGAGGACACAGCTTCCAGACTCACGTCTCCTGCGGGCCAGCCCCAGGCGAACCCCTCACTAGCCCTGGGCTGGAGGAGGGAGAGAGGGCTTTGGGTCGTTTTTTTTGCCATAAGCGAACTTTGTGCCTGTCATACAAGTGGAAATTGTTCATTCCAAGAAACTGATGTTATTTGATTTATTTAAAAGCTAAAACTTGCTGGGTTTTTTTGGAAAGAATTCTTTGCACAATTGTTTTATTGTTTGACACTTAATGCACTTGTCATTTGCATAAGACAGTAGCATTCTGACCACCCTTGTACGCTGTAACCTCAGTTACTTCTGATGTTTTTTTTTTAAAGATGATGACTTTTAAACAAGAGGAAAAAGAAACCACTAATTATTGTTTTAGTTTTCTTGAAAAAAAAAGTGGCAACACTGTTTTGCGATTTTATTTGTGCAGGTATGCGCACTATTTTGATAAAAGGGCAGTAACAAGTATTGGGACCTATTTAACCCCCCCCCCCCCTTTTTTTTCTTCACAAGGCAGTCTTTAAAGCTATGTGAAATTTTCTCTGCATCTCTGTACAGAGAATGAACCTACCCCTACCCCTAGTCTCTCCTTTCTCCCCCTCCCTTCCCCACCCAGTGGTACTTCTACTAAATTGTTGTCTTGTTTTTTTATTTTTTAAATAAACTGACAAATGACAAAGTGGTGAGCTTATGATGTTTACATAAAAGTTCTATAAGCTGTGTATACAGTTTTTTTATGTAAAATATTAAAAAGACTATGATGATGACATTTATAAAATGGCTCCTGTGATTTAATAGCGTGTGGGGGCAAGGAGAGACTTCTGGGCAAGATCCTTCTTGCCGCCACTCTTTCCCTCATGGTGTTTGGAGTAAATGAGGCCGAAATCCTTTGGGGATGTGTGGGGGGTTGGGTGGCACGGGAGACCAGTTGCTCCTGTCCCCATCCCAGAGGAAGATGAGTGGGGGACCCAAGCACCCAGTGCCAAAGTCTCTGACCTAATGCATACTGTCTGCCTATAACACCGTGTCTAAGTCCGTGGGTTCTTACTCCTTGAAACTTGAAAGGTTGTCATTCGTGCCTGTTAAATTAGGTAACCTTTTTGTGTTTGTCACAGATGTGGGGCCGAGGTCTCTAGCTAGGAGGCTGGTTACCGGGTTCCCTTCACATCCTCAAGGGGTTCCACAGTACCCCAGATTGCAGGTTGTTACCTGTAGGTTGTTACCTTTCTAGCTGGAGCTCCTAGGTGGAAGGGGAGAGCCCAAATCAGGACCTGATTCTTCTTTCAACAAACTTTTGTCTCGGTGTGTGTCTATACAGAACCTAGAATGCTGTATTCTAAGTTCAGAGAATGGCCACATCACGGACAGAACACTGGATGTTTGGGGTGGCTGTGATTTAAAGCTGGGGCAGCCACATTGTGAGATTTAATCAGGATGACCTCCAAATTCAGACACTTAGCCAACTGCAGGGGGTCTCAGAAGCAGCTAGGCAGGGCAGAGTGATACTTGGAGACCACACCAAAATCCTGCTCCAGGCATGATGGCTCAAATCTGCCAGCTCTCAGCAGTTTCTAGGGAATGTGGCTGATAATGTTCACCTCTCCCAGCTACCTAAGATGTGCGGTTTTTGTTTTGGGAATCCGCACTTTCTGACTTTCCAGCCCTTAGCTGCTCTCCCTATCTCCCTGCACACCCAGGGCTGAGACCGAGGAGTTTCCTTTTGAAGTCATTTGCTTGAAAGCTTGAGGCTTCTGTTCCCTGTCTTTCCAGACACCCAGGGTCTTTTGTTGTGTGAGGCAAACCTGGTTGCTGGTGATCTTTCACCCACTTAAACGTGTCCAGAACAGGGCCTCCTGCACAGCCAGGCCCATAGGCCAACAGAGGGGAATTGTCTGGGCTTCTCCAAGTGCAGAGTGGGAGATGGTCCACCCAGGCTGGCTTCTTCTATGAGCCACTGCCTCCCCCCTTTCCTTGGCCCCCCAGCCCCACTCACCTCCATCCCCAGAGCCTACTGTTTCTTCCTTGCTTAAAGACAAAACTTCCCATTGAAAAACAAAGTGTTGATTTGCAGGTTTTACAGCTAGCAAATCCTTCTGTACCAGGGAGTGCAGGACTCTGGAGAAGAGCTCAGGCTTGGGCTCAATGCCCAGGACTCAGCTTTGTAACCAGCCAAGAGCCCGGAGACCCACCCAGCCCTCTGAAAGGGCCTTTTCTGAATTTCCTGCCTGCTCAAATCTGCCTGGTAGCTAAAAGCTGTCTGGTTTTTTAATTTTTTTATTATTATTATTTTTTATTTTGGAAGACAACCACCCAGATGACGCATGGCAGCCTGAGTTATGCTTGTTTTAAAATGCATGGCATTTAATAATCCTGCCGGAACACACTCTTCTTGCTGCATTAGGATCCAACTGGAAAATATAAAGATGAATTGCTGTAGGCTGGAAAATCAATTAGGAAAAAGAGGTAAAACATCTGGTGTTACTCTTAGGATATGAAAATTCATTTTGCACATTTAAAATAAATGTGCTGAGTTCATTTAATTGCCTGTTGAGCTGTTTCGTAGAGAATAGTGGGGTGTTTCATTGATCCCGGGCATTTCATAGCAAGGGGCACTGGCTTGGGTTCTCGTTTAATCTTAATTTTAAACCAATCTGGATTGTATTTCTAAGTTCTTTTTCACATGTGTGTACTTCTTTTTCAGTGTACTTAGAATGGTGGTTTTCAAACCTAACCATGCATCAGAATCGCATGGAGGGCTGGTTAAAACACAGATGGCTAGGCCTAGCCCCCCGACTTTCTGATCCAGCGGGCCTGAGGTGGGGACCCCAAATTTGAATTTCTAGCAAGGTCCTAAGTGATGCTGATGCCGTGGGTCTGGGGCCCTCAGTTTGAGAACCACTGACTCAAAATGAGGGAGAGTCCTTGTCAATGCACAGAGGAGGGGGTCATCTGGTAGTAGAGTAGATGGAATTCCTCGGACTTAGGGGGTCGCACCCCCACCCCTTGCAGTCCCAGCTTCCTTACCCCAGAGAGTCCAGCACTTTCTGAGACCTTCCCTTCTGAGATGAACCACACATAACCCGTATCTTCTCTACATTCTTGGGCGAAGGGGGCTTTCACGCCCTTCTAGAGATTTATTTCTGTCCCTTGTGAATTCAGAATGCAGCAGCTCTCTGTAATTCGTCCAGCACTGGCACCTACTTTGTCAGCTCTGCTGAGATGAGAGAGAGATACAAAAGCAAATAGGGCAAAGTCTTTGCCCTGGTGGGCCGGGCAGTTCCAGGAATACATTCGCTAAGGCACTGAATACAGTGTGCTCAAATGGAGGCATTAGGCCCAGGGCACAACAGGAGCCTGGGAAGTTGGGGAGGGCTTCTTGGAGGAGGGGACATTTGAACTGAGTCTTAAAGCAGGATGGAGTGATGTGTAGGTGGGAGATACAGCTTCTTTGTATTACTGTGGGGCCTGGCCTCTGGGGAATAAAGCTCTCTTGGGTGGGAACCACCTTCCACTTTTAGGCCCTCTGGCATATATTTCTTCAGTCAAGAAAAATGATGTTACCCAGCCAAGTCAAACACAGCCTCTCCCCTGCCTTCCCTGTCCACACACAGGCCAGTAGAGAAGGTTGGTGATGATGACGGTTTCATTGTTTTCTCTGTGCCTTCCAGGGAGGCGGGGCGGATACAGGGACTGGCTTTGTGGTCACTGTGCTCCTGGGAAACACACAGCCTGGGCTCAAGGAGGCTGGAATACCACAAAGGGACCTTGTACTCTGGCCCACTGGAGGACAGTCCCTTACCACTTTACTTGGCCCATCTTCTGGCTGGAGGGAGAACCTGAGCAGTCAGGCTGTCCCTCCCGGCCCCAACTCTCAGCAGGCCCCTTTTCTGGCCTGAGAGATAAGAGTCTGGAAGACCCAGTTCATTCCTTCCTGCCCATTCTTTTAGCCATAAGTATTTCCTGTATGAGGAAGAGACTCTGTGCCTAGCATCATGCCAGGAGCTTGGGACCCAGTAGACAAATGGGCAAGTATCTTCTGTCCCCTCATAGGGCTTTCCGTCTAGTTAGTGTGTCTGAAAGATGTAATAATAATGATGCTGATGACAGCTAATATTTATTGGCTCAGCATCGGGCCCTATTCTAAGCCCTTCATCTGTATCATTTTATTTAGTCTCTGTATTAGTTATCTGTTGTTGCATAACAGATTATCTCAAAACTTAGTGGCTAAGAATAGCATTTATTATCTCACAGTTTTTGTGAGTCAGGAATCCAGATACAGCTTAGCTGGGTCCTCTGGCTCAGGGTCTCTGCTAAAACTCTAACTAAGGTATTGGCTGGGGCTGGATTCTTCTCAAGGCTCCCCTGGAGAATCTGGCCCACTCACTTGGTTGCTGGCAGGATTCAGTTCTCACTGGCTGAGGCCACATATTCAAGTCCTCACCAGTAGGCCTCTCCATAGGGCATTCACAACATGGAAGCTTGCTTCATCAGTGCAAGTGAGAGAGAAGATCCGGGGAGAGGGAGAGTGTAGGCAAGACCAACCTAATCTTGGAAGTGACATCCCATTACTTTTGCTATATTCTATTTATTAGAAACAAGTAACTGAGTCCAGCATGTACTCAGTTGGAGTATATTACTTAAGGACAAGCATACCAGAAGGTGGGACCATGGGGGACCATTTAGAAGCAGTACACCATAATCTCTATGACAACTCTCAGGTAAATAGTGTTATCCTCACTTCCTGGTGGGATAACTGAGCTGTACGAGGTTAGACAACTTGCTCATGGTCACAGAACACATACAGATTTGAACCCAGGCAGTCTGGCTCCAGGACAATGACCTTACATACATGGTGGGAGGATGATTTGAGAAAAATAACCCTGACTGCAGTGTGGAGGATGGATTGGAACAGGGAAAGCCAGAGGCAAGAAGGGCGGTCAGGAAGACTTTTTCCTGGTCTAGGTAGAGATGAGAAGGCCTGAACCAAGGCTCTGACATGGGGAGGAGAAGGCAGATTGGAAAGGCATTCAGGAGGTAGAAGGTATGGGAATCTGAGTGGGAGGCACCATGCTGACCCCTAGGATTCTGATGTGGGTGATGCTGAGGATGCTGATGCCATTATTTAAGGCAAGAGTAAACAGAGGACAGGCAGATTTGGAGGCAGGGCTCTGGAAGGACATGTTGAGTATGGTTTTATATATAGTGAGTATGGGGTACCACTGTGCTCATTCTCCTCACCTTCCTTCTCACACTACAGGCTTGTACTTTCTGTAGAGTTGGACCAGTGTGTGCTGCTCAGGTCATGGCGAAGGTCGCAGCTTTTATGGATGAGAAAAATCTCCCTTGAAGGGAGGAGACATTCATCAGATCACCCTCCTTGGAAGAAGCAAGTGCTGGGATAGGTCTTAGAAAGTTAGGCAACAGGGGAAGGGGGCTCCTTCATCTCCCTGAGGACCTGCTGTAGGTGATTTTAAGATCTTGCTGGGTGAGGGGAGGAGACGTTTGCTCTAGGTGAGTGGCCAGGGTAGACAGAGACCCTATGAGGGCCATTCATGTTCTGTGGGCTTCAGGAGTAACCATACTCAATGGCCAGTTGCAAGTTATGTCCGGTAAATAATAAATTCCTTTCTGTTCTTTTGGAACCTTCAGTAAAATCTTGCTAAATGTTCCAGCCTGGCTTTATTTAGCTCTGCTGTGGAGATTTAAGGGAAGAATATCATCCATGCCTGGGCAATAAGTTCACTTATTTATTTTTGAGAAAGAGAGAGAGAGAAAGAGAGCATGAGCATGAGTGGGAGAGGAGCAGAGAGAGAAAATCCCAAGCAGGCTCTGCCCTGTCAGCCTGGATGGAGCCCAATGTGGGGCTCAAACTCATGAACATGAGATCATGACCTGAGCTGAAATCAAGAGTTAGATGCTTAACCGACTGAGCCATCCAGGCATCCCACTTTTTTTTTTAGGTTTATTTATTTTTGAGAGAATGAGCATGACTGGAGAAGGGGCAGAGAGAGAGGGAGGGTTGAGAAGCAACACTTCTGAGGGGCTTCCATCATGGTGGTTTCATCCGGAATCAGAACAGGTATCCTTGGGATAAAAATATTCTGGGATAAGATTCGTGGTTGTGATGGTCATCTGTCCTTCTCTACATGGATCAGTTTCCTCACTGCTAGCCACAAGTCAGGATGCCTATGTGGCACTGGTGGCACATAGTTGGATGGGTTTATGGGTCAGCTGAGCAAAGAGGGAGTCATCAGAGAATAGGTGGCAGCAGAAGTGTTGGAGAAGGGATAAGATGCCCTGGGAAGAGTACGTAGAGGGAGAGGAGACTGTAAACTAGATCAGAAGCTCCACGATGAGCCTAGAGGTCATGCCTGCTCCATCACTGCTGAGTCTCTAATACCCAATATGGTGCTTGGCACATACTAGAACCTCAATAAGCTGCAGAATGAATTAATTAATTAAAGAAGAGACAGAGATTTTGGGAGCATGCACTTCTAAGAGACCCAAAGAAGTGGCAGAGGTTTGCAACAGCTGCTGTGGAGAATAAGGGGAAGCATTGTTAAAGAACGGCTGGGCTACATGGAGGGTCCAGTAGTCCTTAGGTGCTGGGAAAGAAAAAAGCAGGGAAATTGCTCCGTTTTGACATGAGATACATGTAACGCAGTAGTGACGAGTAACCAAATATTTTCATCTTGGGGGCTGAGTCGAGGGCAGTTAAGAGAGTGTTCCTAGACGGCAGGGCTTTGGGCCTGACAAAACCAACTGAGAGAAGGTGCCTGGCCCAACAAGCTCCCTGGGGAAATACTCCCAGTGATCCTGGGATGAGCAAGCAGTAGAGAAGCACATTTCCAGGGCTCTAGGCCACCCTCCCCAGGGCCACCAGAGTGGCGGGGTGGGCACAATTACCATCACTTTGGGCTGAGGAAGCTGGGTGGTTTTGGACTCTGGGTTGGGAGCTTGGCATGACTGGTCCATGTTTTCTATTTTAGAAATCGTGATCTGAAAGTACAATTCTAAGGGCTATGGAACCAGGCCTTGGGCTTTTATGACTCTCTGACCTCTGTCCCCTGGCTGTCATTTGGAGCTATTTTCCTTTTCTCTTGAATCCTGAGAGGGGAAGAAACAAATGTTACTAGGAGCAAGTTTCTCATCACTTTGTTAATGATTGATTTCATTTCATTCCAGAACTTGTTTGACCTTTGGATAAACAATTGAAACCTTCTGGAGACACCTAAAAGGAATGTAGGAATGCATTTGCTATTTAATGGTAGAAAGATTATAAATGGGACTCTGACAGAATAAAAAGTATTATTTATAGGAGTGCTAACAAAAAGTCACTTGTAACATACACATTCTTCAGCAATGGCCAAATAAGGGAAAGTGTGATATCTGGTCACATAACCAAGCTGACTCTGTAAATGAGAGTCTCCGTCTACCCATCCCCCTTTCTCAAGCCTGAGCAATCTCTGGCTACAAATTTCTTCTAAGGAAGTCTAGAATTGTGGGACAAATGGAGATCCTGACCACACACACAAGATAACACCGACATAAATTAGCCAGCCTGGATTTTCAGAAGGTGTGTTTAGCTGTGCCAGGGGAGAACTGTTCAAAGTTTTTACTTCCTGGGTAATGGTAGAAATCATAGACGGTATAGTTGGTTACCTGCCAAACTGGAAAGAAAAAACAAAGATGAACTGCAAGGAAGGCATGAACAACTCAAAGGGGAAAGGGGCACTAATTGGGTTTAGAAAGCCACGAGTTGTCCAGCAGGCTGAGGTGATCCAGCCTCCTTCCCTAACATGGGGACAAACTAGAAAGCAGCCTCACCAGTTAGCCCAGGAAATTCAGAAGGCTCAGTGCCATTGTAAAGTGGGATGCAGAGGAGGCCCTGGAAATGGCTTCAGCCAGGGCCACGGACCCACCTGGGCATGTGTAACCCTCTCTTCCTCGGCTGGGTGTTGGAAGAGATTGAAGCTCATGGAGCTGGCCCAGGACCTCAACAAAGATGGGCAGGAGGGGAGCCCCCCTCTTTCCCACTCTGTTGTTATCTCCCCCAGCAGGACAGGGAGTATGTTTAGTGGGGAAATCTAGGATTATAGGCAGAAGCCCCAGCTCTGTCTACACTCTGCGTGCATTTTTGGGCCAATTACTTTTACTCTCCATCGCCTCAGATTTTCTATTTGTAGAGTGGAAATAATTTTGGAGATTAAATAAGATCAACCCAAGCATTCGGCACAGAGCCCAGCTCATCCTAAGTCCTCAACAAATCTTGGTTACCTTCCCTCTAGGGTGTTCATCTTAGCACCTGAAGCACAAAGTAGAAGCGGAATAAATTTTGCTGGATAAATGAGTGTATAATAACTCTTTTGTTTGTCAAGGACTTTTTCAACTGTAAGCTCCTCAATTATCACATCATACTCATTTTTGCAACCCCAGCGTCTAGGGTAGGGTCTGGTACATATAGGTGCTTGGTAACCACTAAGTTATTGAATAATAGCTTGAGTTCAGAGGGTCCTTGATAAATTGGGGATTCTCAGGATTGCATAGGATCAATTGCCACTCAGGAAGGAAGTACCCACCAGTTGGGTCCCAGAGGATGTGGTAGCAGGAGCTGAATCCCCTGAGCTCTGAGGGGAAGGGGGTCTGCAGACCAGCAGGCTTTCTCCCTTGGAGCATGGTGCTCTCAGCAGGGGCTGGATGGGCAGTGTACCAGTTTGTTGACCCATCGACACAGAGTGAGGAGCAGGGTGGCTGGGGCAGAGAGCCAGGGAGAGCCTGCCTAGCTTACCTCGCTGACATGGCCACAGATGGAAGGAGAGTTGGTAACTTTTACAGGTGAACAAGTGCCAGGAAAAACACTGACGACTCCTAAGTGATCAAGAAATGTGCTTGAAAGATCTAGCCATTAGTACTGTGTGTGCAAGACCCAGGACTCAGCTGCTGCATTTGTAACCTGAGAAAGCAAGTCCCTGCCTTTTTTATGAGCTCAGCAAAACCAGCAGACCCCACCATGGAAAGGGAAAACAAAGAAATGAGGACATTTGATCAGTTGCCCACAGTGCCTCTAAGAGCATGAGCCCAGAGCTCTGTTTCTGCAGGAATGTACCAAACGCACCACAAGTGAGCTGGTAATCGCTTTAAGTCTGGGCAAACTGGTTCTCCTGGCACAAGGTGGGAACTGAGCTTAATTAGACTGCAGGATTTGACTGGAGGAAAGGCCTTTGTTCCAGGTTGGCTCCAGTTTTTGTTTTGTTTTGTTTTTACTTTCTTGTTAAATAAGAACAAAAATTGTATTGTCGGGGCAGGAGCACAGGGCAGGGGTTTGGTATGGAAATTCTCATTCAGAGGTAAACTCCCCACATTTCAGATTTTTCAGAAAGCCGACCCTGAACTTGAGTCTGGTAATGCCTGACCTTCATGGGATCTGGGGTGGTATCCTGGGGAGGGCTGGCCGCTGTATGGAGACTTGGCTGGCTCACTTTGGCAGGTTTTCTCCAAGTGACTTGGAAATGGATGCCTGAATCGACTCTACGGTGCCCAATTCCAAATTCTGAGGAGTCTGGGCCACACTTGGGGGTTTGTGGCCTGGCAGCCTCCACGTCTGGGGAGATTGTGCTGTGTTGGTCAGTGGTAGAAAATGAAGTCAAGCATGGTCACTTGGCTTATCTTGTTTGGAGGCAGAAAGTCTTATTTCAGGGTTTGGGCTGGAAGCAGGGATCTGGGATGGATTCCTGAGGGGGCTTTGGAATCATCCTCTTCAAACCACACGAAGATTTGTCAGGCCCCTCCTTGGCAATGGGCCAGGGGTAAAACATCATTTGAGTTCAAGGAAATCTGAATTTGCCTCCTGGAGGGAGTGGACCAGTCTAGCAGATCCTGGTAGTCCAGGAATTGGAGAACTAGAGGTTCAACTGGTCAGGGCCACCAGGAACGGGGTCCAGGCCCTAAGGAAAAGCTTTCTGGGCTCCCTCTCGGACAGACATTCTAAAATCTATGACTAGGATTTGATCTAGCTCCCATCTGGGCCTCTGGGCCTGGTAATTAGTATGGCTCCCCTATCATCAGCAGCCCTGCAATGCCTGTGTGCGGCTGGGTTGGGGTGCTAGGGCTAAGAACAGGGTGACGAGGCAGGTTTGGGGTGAGCACAGGAGGATGGGCTCAGGGCTCAGAGACAAGGGCATCTGAGAGCTCTTCCTAAGGAATGGCCAGGGACTTCTCTCTTTTTGGGACACCTCCTGTCTTTCCTTATACACAATCGTTGTGCCTTTAAGAAATAAAGCCCATCTTGATCCAGCTCATCCTAGGTGTGCTGCTTGGGGCCCAGATCTGGTGGGAGGAGGAAGACGTGAAGGCATACCCTCTTTCACTTGCTGCCTAAAATGAAGCTCTTGTGACCTCCCCCCCCAACCCCCCTTGTCTGTCACCTTACCCAGCTCTCACCAACCGTTCACAGCAAGTCTAGCTGGAAAGCATCAGGACCATGCTTGGGAAATCACCCAGTGGCTGCCGGCTCCATTCCACACCTACTGTGTGTCAGGCCTGTGTGAGCAGGTTGCAGCGGGGGGTGGGGGGGGTGGACAGGAGAGCACCTGAGATAAACTCCCCATCCCTGGGAACTCTCTGCGGTAATTCTCCTTTCAACATCTGGGTATTTCACTACGCAGAAGAGGGGGCAGGGCTGTCACAACTAGAATCCTCCAGTATTTTCTTCCTGAGAATAAACATGGTATTTGAAAGGCAAGAGTCTTCCCATTTCTTGTGAGTAGTGGCTGCTTCTCTGGGCCTTTGGGGCTTAGCTCGCTGTTGTATTTACTGCAGGCCTTGGAGTAAATATCACTTCCAGTGGGAGGCCTTCTCTTGACCTCGCACAACCGAGTGGATAGCCCTTCTGTGTGTTCTCCAGCACCTTACCTTACCCTTATCTCAACACTTATCCACTGTATTTCTTAAAAAAATTTTTTTTTAATGTTTACTCACTTTTTTTGAGACAGAGATGGAGAGTGTGAGTGGGGGAGGGGCAGAGAGAGACGGGAGACACAGAATCCTTAGCAGGTTCCAGGCTCTGAGCTGTCAGCACAGAGCCTGACATGGGGCTCCAACTCATAAACTGCGAGATCGTAACCTGAGGCAAAGTCGGACACCCAACCGACCAAGCCACCCAGGCGCCCCTTATCCACTGTGTTTCAAAAGCCACCCACGAGCCTGTGCGTTCCTGAGGGCTGAGACTGTGTCAGCATGCTGGCTGGGACACAAAAGGTGTTCAGTGTGCTTCTGGTGAGTGGCTAAGTTATTGGTCAAGTCTGTGTGGTGCCTCGAGGGAAGAACCAACAGAAGTTCAAGAGGCAGATTTTGGCTCAAAAGAAGAAAGAATACTGTAGCAATGAGAACAGTCTGAAAGGTCATGAGTCAAAGGTCGTGAGCTCTCTGTCACTGAACATGATCATATCACAGCAGGATAACTCTGGTCCAAAACGTTATAGGATGTTTCAAGTATCAGGTGGATGGAGCTCTCGAGAGGCAAGACCAGCTGCGGATGTTCCCAAGTGCGGGGTAGGAAGAGGACAAGGGAAGGGGGCCTGGAGTTGGCTACGGATGCTCCTTGGAGAGGTCCCCATGAAGAGACAAGGCTGAGTTTTGTTCCCACGGAATCTTCAAAGCAGAGCTCAAAGGTCATCTGCCTTTCCTGACTTCCTCACTCTCCTTCTTCTGCTCAAAACACATTGTTCCTGCCTTTATTAACATCCTCATCCCTCTTTAGTGGAGTCTTTAATTAATTACACGGCTCTCATCTAAAATGTGATCGCTTGGAGTCCAAGGACCCATCTTTAATTATTCGTACCCTCAAGCATCTAGACCTGGGCCTGGCACAAGCACTGAGCAAACTTTCGTGGAACGACAGACTAAATGAGGGCCTTTGTGTAAGACCAAGAGCTCATGGTCCTGCCTTGGAGGGAACAATAGCATATGTGAAGAAATTCAAGGAATAATTTCGTAACTAACTGTGTGACTCTGAGGGACAGTTGTTTCATGAAGGAGCTACTGCAGAATCTGCTGGCCCGCAAGCCGTCCCTGATAGGTTTGGGGGAAGGACTGAAACAAGATGTTTCTTCCTCTGCTCGAATGTAAGTGCCATGAAGGCACAGCCTTTGATCATCGCAGGTGCCTGGCACCACCTTGGTGGTCCATAAATATCTACAGAATGGAAGCATTTTAGTTGCTGTTGTTTGTTTTCTTAAAGCAGATGGAAATGGTGTTGATGATTCATTTGTCCTCAAACTGTGAATGTGAAGTCCAATGGGAAGGATTTGCCCAGAATCAGAAAATCCCCACAGCCAGAGCTGGCTTCATGGGTGCATGATGCTGTCGCCATCTTGAAATTCTCAATTTTTTTAACAAGGAGCCCATGCTTTCATTTTATGCTGGGCCCACAAGTTATGTAGCTGATTCTGCCCACAAAAGAGGACACTGTCAATCCATAGCAGAAGCTGTGCCATGGGAACTTCTGCAGAAGCAGAAGTTCTGCCATGGGACTAGCAGAAGCAAGGAAGAATCTTTGGCTCTGGAAACCCATCTGGCATAGTGACTTGCCTTGTGGCCTCTGGGCTGCTCATGGGGGCTCACGGGCTCCTGACTGATCTGAATCTGCAGCTGTTTCTTCTGCTTAGCTCCATCTGACCTGAAGTGACTTCAGGGAGTGGCAGGGCAGCCACAGTCAATGACCTCACACCTTTTGTCACTGCCAGCATGCTGTCACTGGTGTGGGGAGGGCTCTCTCCCTACCAGCTGGACACTTGTCTGGCACATTTTGTAAACAGTGGCTTCAGCAGCATGGTTCTCACATGAACCTTCTCCACTGCAACCCTTTCAAGGAATTTAGAGCATTTTGCTGACTTGGTTGGAAAACATCAAGTGGTACCCTTAGGGTACCCTTTGCTGATGCCAATCATTTTCTAATTCTTTAGGGCTGAATTCAAGGAATCTTCTAGCTAAGAATGAGCTTACAGAAAATGGGAGCACCTACTCAGGGTGGGGGTGATTTTTCTCTCCCTCTGGTTCAAGGACTTTGATCTTGGTGGGTTGGGGCACCTCCTGCCCCGCCTGGGGCCCAAAGCCCTGTTCATTTCTCTTAGGGAGACCACCAAGTTTTCATGCCTATAGGGTAGTGGGTGGCAGAGTTGTAAGGGAGAGCACCTTTCTGTCCCAGGGGTCTGGACCCCTGTGTGTCTGACAGTATGGACCAGTCACCACTAGAGTCACATTCAATCCTGAGAAAAGCCACCTTCCTCTGCCCCCGGGACACAAGATAGGTAGGATGGCTGGGCTTTGGAAAAGGGACTCCAAAAGCCATACCCATGCTGCCCAGCTCCTGTTGCTGTTTCTTGCTACTCTGGGATGGAGCCCAGTGGGGCCTGTAATCTCACAGAAAGCGGGGCTTCTGTGAGTTTTCAGATTTATTCAGGGTGTTCAGTGAGCATTCATGAATGTGTCCCTGGCATTGTTCTTCCCTGAACTCTTCTGGCTCAGACAGATCTCACTAACAGACAGGTGCACATCAGGCTTTTGAAGGTGGCCCAGAGTAGTTCTTAACCTTTCCTACCACTTTTTGGAAAACAAAAAATGAGAATTCAAGTTGATGAATAGAAACAGAAGATTGTGGGGGTGCCTGAACGGCTCAGTCTGTTGAGCAACCGACTTCAGCTCAGGTCATGATCTCACAGTTCGTGAGTTTGAGCCCTGCATTGGACTCTCTGCTGTCAGTGCAGAGCCTGCTTTGGATCCCCCCGCCCCTCTTCCGCATGCTTTCTCTCTCAAAAATGAATAAATATTTTTAAAAATTAAAAAAGAAAAAGATCTAAAAAAATTGTTTAGAAAAAGAAAAAGATTCTTACAACATCAAAATTGATGTTATTGTTAGATAACATCAAAATTGATATTATCTTTTCTACAAAATAGTATTTTTTAATGTTTATTTATTTTTGAGGATGGGGAGGGGCAAAGAGAAATGGAGACAGAGGATCCAAAGTGGGCTGTGCACTGATAGCAGTGAGCCTGATGCAGGGCTCGAACCCACAAACTGAGATCATGACCTGAGTTAAAGTTGGACACTCAAACGACCGAGCCACTCTGGTGTCCCAATAGTGTTGTTTTTAATTTCTATACACTACTGGATGTGGGAAGGAGGCCAGAGGTCATTCAACCCAACCCCATCATTTTAAAGACGGATAACTGAGGTCCATGGGGGCTGGGGGGCTGCCCAAGATCACACAGCTCATTTGGAGCAGAAGTAAGAACCCAGGCCGCCCTGTCCTTCTCTCTCTCCAACATAAAGTTCTCAAGATACTTTAGTTATTAATTACACATTCACAGTTAAGGACCTGAGGAGTAACTGAAAGGGCATATGTTTTCAGTGCACTGGCAATAGCCTCAGTAGGTTTTATGGCTGTTTGTTCTGTCATTTCATCAACCATTCATCCCGACTCCTCACTGAGCAACTGCCTTGTGCCAGGCCCTGTGCTCAGTACTAGGAATATCACGTAGAATCAGATATGGCTTGAGTCCTCAGGGGCAAGTTGTACTAGGGAGTCTGTGTGTGGACATACACGCCCCCAGCTAGAAGCTCCCTCCACAGTATCCTTTACAGGACATCACTTTGCCTTAGTATCAGCACACTCCAGTTAGAAAACCTGCTTTGAGAGATCTGGTTCAGAGACTTTGAAAGTCAGAAGAGTGAGTAATCCTAGAGGCCCATCAGGTGGAGGTGACTTTTTCAGCTTTATTTTAAGCCAAAGCTGGATTGCTGGATCTGAGCATGCTGTCCAATCGGCTGATGGAGGCATCTGTGTCAATGATTAGACATGAGCACATGTGAAATCTCTCCCTCGCTCTCTCTCTCTCTCTCATACACACATACCACGCAGTGTCAGATGAGAAAAAGGAGACCCAGAGCAGTTTAACCACTTGCCTAACTAGCTAATTAGTTAATCCAGACAGCTAGGGGATTCCTTAAACTTTCCGTTCATTCAGGAACTGAAAAATGGGATGGAGTTTCCCTTAGAAATGACTTCATCTGGGGGCGCCTGGGTGGCTCAGTTGGTTAAGCGTCCGACTTCGGCTCGGGTCATGATCTCACGGTTCGTGGGTTTGAGCCCCGCGTTGGGCTCTGTGCTGACAGCTCAGAGCCTGGAGCCTGTTTCAGATTCTGTGTCTCCCTCTCTCTCTGACCCTCCCCCGTTCATGCTCTGTTTCTGTCTCAAAAATAAACGTTAAAAATTTTTTTTTTTAAAAAGAAATGACTTCATCTGAAATGTCACTGCTTCTAAGATGACATCTTGGAAAGGCATCAAGGTGGTCATGGTCTCCTGTGGTGCCTTAGAATCTCGGGAAGTCACTGCTATTGTGGACGATTTGAAGTGGCTACAAGTCTAGAAGTCAAACTGTACTGTCCCCGATGCCAGTTGCTCCCTGTGACAAAGGCCTGAGACATCTCAGCTGGGGCTGGGGCAGGTGTTGGGCAAGCCCTCCCCCTGCCCCCTTTTAGCCCAAGGAGTCCCTGGGAGCTTGCAGGGTGGCAGGAAGGATCAAGGATGTGTTCAAAGCCTGTGCCCCCACCGCAAGATGTTTTGGTTTAAGTATGGGATTATTGTTCTCCCTTCAAAGCCCGTGATAAAAGCTGCTCAGGAGTGCCCTGCAGGGGCAGGAGGCTTTGATGCTGCAGGAAGGCCAGGACCCTGCCTCCTTCTGTAAGTAACTCAGCCCATCCACACACTCAGAACTGAGGGCTTCTTGAGTGGGAGAGACCTCAAGTGGACTGAGTCCAACTTCCCACGGATGGGTTCTTTCCAGAATAGTCTGCCCCTGTTTGCTTTCTTCCAGAGACAGGACATGTGCTCCTTTTTGAAAACACCATCTACAAGAGCTTTGGACAGGGCTGATCTTCTTGTAGGAAAAGGCCACCTTTCCTTCCCGTAATGTCTATCTAGGGGGTCCCAGCCCCGTGGTCTGAGGGCTAACCCTGCTCTCTGTGGTCCTGCTGCCCTGTGGAGGTGTGAGTCTGGTGTCCACTGTGCTCAGGGCCAGTCATCCGAAGGTCACTTCTTGGCCATTCTTCCCAGACGTGGTTGAGAAGCACAGGGGCTCCTGAAAGGGCGACCTTGAGGATTCTGGAAAACCAAAAGCCAACAACTCCAGTTGCACACTGACCACAGCGGAGCTAAGTAGGGCAACAGCCTCAGAGGCTTCTCAGCAACATGGAGCGTGGAAGCCACAGACTATTGGGGATTCCCTACCTGTTGCCTTGAAAGCTTCGCCCTATGTATATAAGCCTTCTTCCCCCAGGGGCTTAGTTAGCCACCCCAAAGCTGGGCTCTGTTCATCTCTGAGTCTTACTATCTCGACATAACTTCTAGCTGGAGGCAGAAAATTTTCTTGCTGTTTTGGAAACAGCTGGAGTACAAACCACCTCCAGCCTTGGGCTCCAGCCTGGGGACTCAGAACCTCAGGCTCAGTCAGCACCATGTTCTGGACATACATCCGCACAGGGCTGATGGTCGCAGGAGCCCATGGGTGGGCGAGCAGTGGGAGCAGGCATAGATCTGTGGGCAGGGGCCCCCAGGTCATGTCACGCCAGCCTCCATCATTAACCATGGGCCCTCTGGCTTGTGTCCGGAGAAGAGGCCCAAGACGAGGCTGGGCTGGGTGGCAGTGTAGCTGGGGGAGCTGGGAGAGTGTGACCCCTGATGCTCCAGAGGTGACCCTGGAGGACTGGGCAGGGTTTGCCTGGACCGCTCCTTAATGAGCCCACCCAGGCACATGGCTCGTCCCATTCACCTCTTCAGCAACATTTATATTCAGCAGAGTCATCCTAGCGAAAATGATTCTTCCACTGCCTGCCTAACTGAACGAGCAAAACCCCTGGGGGTTATTTGGACAAGAGTATAAACGATCTCAGGAATGTGACCTGACCTAGTAAGTACAGGAAAAATGAAGGAAAGCATCTTCAAGGTCTTTGGGGATTAAGTGGTAGTAGGCATTAGGGGTGTGTGTGGGACTCTGGAAGGGGGTCCTGTTTCTCGTGCACCAATGGGGGCACTATCTCAAAGCAGGAGGAGCAAAAGGGAGCTCGCCTGTTCTGCTGGAGAAGCTGGGCAGGCCCTGTGCACTTAGGAAGCTGCTGTTACACTTCCCTTCAACACAGGGTAATGACCGAGAATTAATGTTTGTGTTTGGGGAATGTGCTTGTTGTGTGTGTGCGCGCACGCGCGTGTGTGTGTGTGTGTGTGTGTGCATGAGAGAGAGAGAGAGAGAGAGAGAGAGGGCTCGAGTGACCTGATCATTACCCATCTAGTGACCTGAGAGAAGGCGGAGACTGTCTGCCCTATACACCGGTGGGGAGACCCAGAAAAGACCCAGATGCCGTGCCCCAGAGCCCAAGTGTCACGTGAATTATGCTGCTGATCAGCAGCCCAAGTTGAATGATCCTGTCAGGCCAACAATGGCACTGGGCTGGAACTACACTAAATAATTCAGACTGGGAAGCAGACTGCCAGGGATTGTGGTTTCACCCAGATTACCTAACCAGAGAAGAAACTGGAAGGGGCAGATCATCCTGGGGTCAGACCACTTTGTGTCTGCTCAGGGAGGTGACTGGGGGTTTTCCCCAAGTAGGGAGGGAGGTTCACTCTGTAGACATCGAACTACGGAGTTGCTCTCAGGGAAAGTCATAGATCTGAGCACAGCTCTGTGCAGCCTTGGGTCTGTGTGGAGAGGGAAAGACCTCCTGAACTGAGCCTCTGCCTTAGGGTGACGATCCTCCCCCAACTGGGGGACTCTTCTTGGTAGCAACCGCTCTGTCTAGATCCCAGCCACTGTGGGCTCAAGGCTGCAATCACCGAGTCTGTTTCCTGAGGGCAGAGACATTGACTACTGATGGATGGGCCCTGCCCAAGCTCTGGGTGTCTGTAGGCCTCCATGGGCCACCCATGGTCAGAGCCAGAGCAGAGCAAACTGAGTCACTGTGCAGCCTGGAGAACTGGGTCCAGGGCTCCTTGATGGCTTTATTTCCCAACTTTTATCCCCAGCTTCTAGAACTGAGGCTAGTACAGAGTAGACCCTCTGTATATCTTTGCTCAGTGGATTTATCAAATAATATAAAATAAGCCAACTTCTTTACCTCAATAAGCACAGCTCAGACATCATACTTTCTTTATCCTTTAAAAATTTTTTTTAAATGTTTTTATTTATTTTTGAAAGAGAGAGAGAGAGAGGCAGAGCAAGTGGGGGAGGGGCCAAGAGAGAGAGGGAGACACAGAATCCGAAGCAGGTTCCAGGCTCTGAGCTGTCAGCACAGAGCCCGATGCGGGGCTCGAACTCACGGACCATGAGATCATGACCTGAGCTGAACTTGGATGCTTAACCGACTAAGCAACCCAGGCACCCCTCTTTTTTCTTTCCTATTTTTCTTTTTTGACATCATAGACTTTCTTTGATGATTTCTAAAATGGTAGAGTCCTGGAATAACCATCATTAGTTAATAATGTGGATGAACATTAATTATATCATCATGGAACACTAGTTATATTGTGACCTTCTCATTTTTGCCTCAAATCTATTTTATTTGTTGGTAAATAAGAATCATTATATAGGAGAACTGGGTCCAGGGCTTTTTTATTTTTTACTTTATTTACTTTATTTTAATTTTTACTTCATAATTCTTTTTTAGAGCTCTGTACATGTTTGCACGCGACTGTGGCATTTGATCTTTGCAACAGTCTTGGGCGATAGGAAGGTTGGTGCAGTTTTGTTACTCCCATTTTCCTGCTACACATATTGAGGCTGAATGTATCCCAGACCTGAGATTCCACCTGATGCTTTTCTTTCGCCCTCAACGGGGAGGCCGGTCCATCAGAGTGTGTAATTCTCCTTTTGTCCCACCAAATGGGAGGCGGCACTCAATCGGGCCCTCATGTTATAAGGCAGATGTAGGCCCCGAACAACCCTGCAATTACCAGGGAGAGGGTGTAATTTGGGGAACTCAGCCTGGGTGGGCTTTATTCTGGAAATCTCCCTTGTGATTAACTCTACTCTTATCAGACAGGATTATGTGTGGGAAATAGAAGCAGTCGGTTCTGACTCTGGCTCAGTCAGGCTGCACTCCATGTGCCCTGGGGGGACACCGTGGCTTCTGTGTCAGAGGCCTCTCTCCTTGAGCTGAGTGTGAGAGTTGCCAACTGAAGCACAGGTATGACGGTCCCCATAGGGACCCCTGCACACCCTGGTCCTGAAGTGACCCCCGAGTCCTGGTGGTGGCCACTCCTCTTCCTCCCCAGGTCCCGGGCAGTGCTCCAGCCCTGCGTGGAGTCTGGTCTGAACCTGCCACTCTGCCTCCATCACCAGCAGTTAGTTGCTGTTGGAGGACGTTCGAGTGCCAAGCCCTGATGTGCGGAGCTGTGACTCCAAATGGGAATCTCAGTTCAGATGGCTGTTTCACCTCTGATTTTCACCAAAATGTACTGTCCTGTCCCAGTTTTCTAACCTGTAAAATGGGTGTCTGGGCCACTGCCGTGCGGTATTCTTGTAGGGTAGCGTGGAGACCGACACTCAGTGACCTGCTCTGTGCTCCATATTTATCTTATTTATTCTTCAAAACCACCCTCTGGGTAGATATTCATGCCCCCGTTTTGTAGTTGTAGAAATTTATACATGGAGAGATTTAGTGATCTGTGGGAAGAAAAACAGAGCAACCCTGGACATTTGGAAGCTGGCCTTCTATTCACAGCCAGCCTGTGCTCCCCTGTTGGACATAAACGATCTCACAGGACACCAGCCTCACACAAGGGCACCCTGATCCAGGGTAACATGGAGCCAACGAGGCTGCTTCATTTTGTGTGAGCACAGGGAAAAAGTCACTATGACACCCCAAAAATATGATACCCCCTCAAATGAGTGCCTGCAACCTCTTTACAGCTGTATCCTCGTCACAGCTCTTCTTATGGGAAGATTGGACACTTGTCCCCCCTTTGTAACAACATCCAGTTGAAAGCAAACTCCCTCCTCTTCGACCTCCCCCAAACCGCCCAACCAGGCTCAGATAGGTTTTTTCTAACACCCTCTGAGATGCCCCTCGTATGTGTTCCTCTATACTGCAATGAGTAATAAACCCAGCTTGTTTCACTGTAGGTGTGATCTTGTGGTCTTCTCGGAGGGTGTTGAGCCTTGGCCAGGATCCCATGGTTGAGGAAGGATGAAGACAGGATTCAAACTGAAGACTCAGGCTTTTCTGATCAGAGCCTGTGTATTACCATGTGGGCCCTCCTGTCTGGGAGAGCAGTGAAAATGACTGATCTCAGCACAGGACAGTGCTCCAAACCCCCAAGGGAAGCTCCCAGTCAGACGGAGGCTCAGAGTTCGGCGTCCACTCATGGTAGCCTTGACTGTGGTGTTACACTCTAAACTTCCCATATGCTCAGAAATCACCCCAGCTAGATAGCTTTCTACTTGCTGACTGTTTGAAAGTGGAAATAGTGAGCCAAACACCCCTAATCTGTCATGTGGTCACACCCATTGACCAGGCACAAAGATCCCCTAGCCTGTAGAGTGATTGCCCCACCCACCCCTGCCGCCCAGCTTCTTGGTGCCTGGCACATGGAGCCTTCCATGTGTTTTCTTGGCAAGGACATCTGAAACCCCTTTCCCAGTATTGTCCTTTGTTCCTGGTGATGTCTCTATAGCAGTGTCCTTGGTCCCGGCAGGGCACTGGCTTGAGATTTAAGGACTAGCCATTCTCACAGACCTTCTGGAGCCCAGAGGTCCATGTACCCAATGGCTCATGACCCAGACTTTGGCATAGCTCCCACCTGAGAGCATCTGGCACCAATACCAGGGGAGCATCCTTGTTGTCACAGCTGCTGAAATAATGACAATTACTGTGGCCACCCGGTGCCAGCACTGTTTGTAGTGATTGTTTTGTGCCAAGACATTCTTTATACTTCTGGTTTCTTCATTAAAAAACCCTATAAGGTGGATACTATTATTCCCATTTTACTGACAAAGAAACGGAGACTCAGAAAGTTTGATACTAACCTAAGCTGACAGACTGTAAGAGGCAGAACCAAGATTTGGGTCCAGATCTGTCTCCAAACAACTCTACTTCTTCCCCTCTCTGGTGTCTGACTACCTGATTACATGCACCCAAGTAGTTGTTGCACTTACCATTCAAGCCTATGGTGGATGCTGTTCTCTGCCACGATACCCACTCAGGACAGGAAGACTCATCCCCCAGTTGCTGGGGCTGCTGTGGCTGCTGTGGCTGCTGACCTCCCTGGGGATTGCCATTCACCAGAGACAGATGCCTTGTCTGAGGTTATGCCTCTTCTAGGGGACGGTCCACATCCAGTGACTGGTCAATGGGGGCAGGTATAAAAGCCTGACCCTTGTCCCATCTGGGGAAACTCTGAGGGGCCATCTGAACTTCATAGTTCCCTGTGGGCTCACCTGAGGCCTTGTGATTGCAGTGCTGCCCACCTTCTCCTTCTCCCAATCCCGCCTCCTTCCTTCTCCCATAGACGGTCATCTGGAAGGCACTCCTTGGGAAACTTCCTGCACAGTGTTCTCTGTCACAGTCTGCTTTCTGGGGAGTGCAACAAGGATGTTTTGCAAGATTAGCTGGGGCTTGCAGATTTACCCACTGGCTCTGTCAGCAGCTGCAATGTCTGGAGGAGGGTGGTTCCTCCAGCAGGAAGGACAGCCATTCCTGTGTCCCTGGCATCAGTCAGCCAAGCCGAAGGCAGAGGACCTATTCAACGAACTCTAGGGCCTCACCTGTTTCCAACAAGTTCTCTGCCACAAGGCTCTGCTAAATAAGTGTTTAGCAAGAAAGCCCAGAGCTAACCCTTTCTTTAAAAAACAATCCAGGGGCTCCTGGCTGGCTCAGTCGGTTAAGCATCCGACTCTGACTCTTGGTTTTAGCTCAGGTCATGATCTCACGGTTCTTGAGTTTGAGCCCCGCATCAGGCTCTGCTCTGCCGGTGCAGAGCCTGCTTGGAATTCTCTCTCTGCTCCTCCTCTGTCTGCACTGTCTTTCTTCCCCAAAATAAATAAATAAACTTAAAAAAATATTCAAAAAATTCAGATTACAGGGGCTGATAGTTTGAGTTTATTTTTAAGGTAAATTAAGGTAATCCACTTTTATAGTTTAACCTCTAAAACAGAATAAGTCATTTATAATGCCTTGACTAGGGAAAACAGCATGGTAACAAAGATATTATTACCTGATTCTCCAAATTCATCACTTATTTAGTTCTCTAGGCCAACCTCTGGGCTAGGGTTAGGGAGGCAGAGATCTAAAAAAAAAAAAAAAAAAAAAAAGATACACACATGATTTTCTTTAAGTTTATTGATTTATTTTGAGGGAGACAGAGACAGCATGAGTGGGGGAGAAGCAGAGAGAGAGAGAGAGAGAGAGTCAGAGAATCCCAAGCCGGTTCTGCACTGTCAGTGCAGAGGCCTGCCGTTGGAGCTCAAACGTGAAACCGTGAGATCGTGACTTGAGCAGACACCAAGAGTTGGATGCCTAACTGACTAAACCACACAGGCGCCCCCCATGTCTGCATTTTGAGCTTACCATCTAGTAGATGAGGCTGACTGACATCAAAGCAGTTATAATAAAAAATATGATAATGATAGTTTCAAGGGTCCAGACTCTGGTTTAGAATGTTGAATGAAAAAAAATGGACATTATATATCCATATTTAATTCAATGAAAACTAGGAAGAGACAAATCAGAAGCTCTGTCATCCAGAGCGATTCCAAAGAGGAGTATAATTTAGGAATTTGCTCATCTTTTTCACTAGCTCCAGACCTCACTCAGCTGAACCTCAAGGGGTTGGGGCTGCCCAAAACCTTTATGGAAAACTTCTTGAGCATAATTGTGTATAACCTGTGGCCATCTGCCAAAGTCTTAAGAGTTATTGCACTAAAATTGTAGTTGATTATATCTCTTTCCTACTCAAAAAAATGTGTAATGCTTCCTTTCCCACCCTCACTGCCTCCTGGATAAAGTTCAACCCTTCTTCCTCCATTATTCCCTAGAAAACTTTCCTTTGTGGTCCAGTTGGTCCACTCATTGGATCCTAAACTGAGGGGACCTTGCAGATAGTTCTGGTCTCCTTGCCTTTGCTCATGCTCATCCCCTTTCTTGGAACATCGTCCTCACTTCTCTCAACAAGCCTATTTAGTGCACATGTCCCAGGCCAGCCACCATTTTACCTCCTCTATAAAGTCTTCCTTTGAAGTGACCTCTAACCTCTGAGAGGTCTTGTATTGTTCCTTAGTAGGATAATAAAGCCCTGTGACCCTGTGGCGGCCCTTCATTGTGGCCTTGACCTGTTATTTTACTGTGTTCTGTCACTCAGTGTTCCACGAGTCTATAAGGTCCCTTGCAAGACTATGACCTAACATGGAAGGGTCAGTTTGTGTCCCAAGAAGTGTCCTAGAGGACCCTTTGGGAGGACTCTTTGCATGTCCTCCATGATGTGATTTATAGGACCAAGCTAGAAATGAGAAAAGTTGCTCCCTTTATCTCTTTATGAAGATTTGGCACATTTGGTGCTCCAAATATTGAACAGAACCAAGACAGCTACTTTGGGGAAAAGGGGTATTATTTTTCACTGTTGAGAATAGATTAACCCAACTTCCTTTTCTTTTTAAGAAAAACCATAAATCAAAAAGGAAAAAAAAAACACCTCTATGTGACCCTGTCTTGGTTCTCTGGGAACAGCCTAATCTGGACTCAATCCCAAAAGGGGGGGAAAAACAATTTTTCAAAATGCTAATGGGCCTACACATTTGAGTTCAGTTCAGGTTTTTAGAAAAATGAACTATGATTCATGTGCGCATGCACGTGTGTGTATGTGCGTGTGTAATGGTACCTGCCTTTGTGTAGCCTGTGTGCTGATGTGTGTGTGTCCAAATATCTGGTCATGCTGCTCTTGAACTTTCCCCGAGTTGAAAACAGGCCTGGAATGGTGCAGGGGGAGCACTGGGTGGCCCACTGGACGCCAGGAAGACGCTCTTACCAGAATCCAACCCTGTGAACACCCTGATCTCTGACTCTCAGCCTGAGATATAGAAGCATCTGCTGTCTGAACCGCCCAGGCTGTGGTGCTCTGTTATGGCAGCCCGAGCTGACCAAGTATGACTTTAGGACCTGAATGCTGGAAAGTGGAGACTGGGTTCAGGAATGAGTTCCTGCTGTGGGGAGGTGGAAGCTTGGTGGGGGGATCAGAATGCTCCCAGACTCACGTCTCCCTGGGCTGGCTGAGACAGGTAACTTCCTCAGACAATCTGCTTCGGAGGAAGCAGTGATTTCGGGTCCAGACGTGCACTTTAGCTCCCACTGTGTAATTAGAGGATGTACAGCAATGGGCAGCTGGGCCCGTGGCGGGCCTGGCACTCAGATCGCGGTCTGTGGTAATGCTCGGCCCATGTCTGGCTACGTAGTGGCTCAGCTGAACTCGGGTTCCTTCCCTCCCTGTCGTAGGGGATGCATGTTCTTACAATCTTCCTCCAGGGAAGCTGGCCTGGGGGGAGAAATAACTGAGTCCCCAGGGTTACCGTGAGACCTGTCTCAGCCTCCCTTCTTCTGGGAGTCTTCCCCATCCTTTCCAGTCACCCCCGCCCATTGTTCTTGCACAGCTGAATTTCTTTTTCTTTCTGTCTTTTTAAATGGAGCAGATGTCTATTTTCTTTGTTTTTGTTTTATTTATTTATTTTGAGAGAGAGAGAGAGAGAGAGAGACAGACAGACAGACATCATGAGCAGGGGAAAGAGAGAGACTCCCAAGCAGGCTCTGCACTGTCAACGTGGAGCCCAATGCGGGGCTTGAACTCATAAACTACAAGATACAGACCTGAGCCAAAACCAAGAGATTGGATGCTTAAGTGACTGAGCCACCCAGGTGCCCCACTGCACAGCTGAATCTCTGGCTGACAAGTCCATCCGGCCTGAAGAGCCCGGGACCAGAGCCTCCTGGCTGTGGTGGGTTTGGTCCCATGCGGCTTCAGAGAATTGACTTGGTCTCCAGCGTGGGGTCGTGGAAAGACGTTGTTTGGACAGGACCATCAGTAAGGAGCCTGGGTGGCCCTAAGCCTGGAGGAGTCTCACAGCCTGGAGGGGAGGCCTCTGTGGGATTTCTGACCTGAGTGAAGGTGTCGGTCCCCAAGCCCCCTACCCCAAGCTACAAAACCCTGTGCTCTGTGGAAATGATCTCCACCTTCTCTTTGTATACCTCCACCGCGAAGGCATTTTCTATAGCTCTGCCAGTGTAAGCAGGCTGTGTCGGGCTGCCTTTGAGAGGCTAAATGGAGGTGGGGAAGACTGAGAAGAGGGAGAGAAAGATAATGGAGGGAGGTTCTAGAAACCTAGATGGTGATATTCAAGAAGGATCTGGCCCAAGACCGGGGTGGTGGACACTTGGGCTGCCCCCCGCGTGGTGCTTTTGAGGCGGTGGTTTGGATGCCGCATATTCTGTACCTTCTAGGAAATGGGAGACCCTCAGGAATCTGGCCATCAGGCCAGGGGCTGCGGCCTGTCAGCCTCTCTCCTGTCTCCTCTCAGCCCAGCGGCCCCACCAGGCTTCCCCACAAACACCCATTCCCTGCTCCCTATTTGGCCCCTGCCCCGGGAGGGGGGCACACTCAGAGGGACCGTCCTGCCCAGAACGCTCCCCTGTGCGAGGGAGGGGCTTACGTAGATCCGAGAGTCGGCTCCTCCAAGCTGCAAAGAGGTGTTGTCAGATCTGGCTGCCCTTTATTTTATTTATTTATTTTTAAAGTTTATTTATTTATTTATTTATTTATTTAATTTTGAGAGAGAGAGAGAGCGCGCGCAAGCGCGCGTGTGCGCGTGCAGTTGTGTACTTTCACATGGGGGAGGGGCAGAGAAGGAAGGGGAGAGAATCGCCAGCAGGCTATGCGCTCAGCACAGAGCCCGAGTGGGGCTCAGTCTCACGACTTTCGATCACGACCTGAGTCAATACAAAGATTTGGCTGCACTTTAAAATGCTTGGTGCAGGGGCACCTGGCTGGCTCAGTGGGTAGTGCATGATCTTGATCTCAGGGTCGTGAGTTGCAGCCCCATGTTAGAGGTAGAATTCACTACAAAACAAAACAAAACAAAACAAAACAAAACAAGAATAGAATGCTTGGTGCAGCTTTTGCTGTCAGGTGGTCCCAGCCGGCTTCTTCAAACTGCCCCTCACCCTGTGTTTTGTATAGCTAAGGAGACAGAGGTTGAGAGAGGCCAAGGGTTCTGCCCGGGGTCACGTATTAGGGTGGGAGCTCCCTGGCCCTGGGGTTCTTGGGCTGGATGAAGGGCTTGTTGCTGCCGTGGAGGGGCATTTTGCTATGATAGGCCTTCCTATAGGCTTACAGGCCACCTCTTGGCTGTGTGGCTGGCCCAGCTAGGTCGGCGTGTGCGGTGGGGTCTGGGGAGGGGCTGCTGGTGCAGCATTCACAACAGCATCTCACAGCCAATCTGTTTGCTCAGGGCCTCTGCCTGGCGTCAGGGTCCAGGGACAGAGTGGCAAGGATTCTGTAGTTTTCATCCATCCCCTCCTGAGTGTGAGTTGTGGGTCCCCTGTGATCTGGGGGCTCAGGAAGCCTGCAAAATACTTCTGAAATTGGAAAGGGGCAGCACAATTGGGGGTGGAGCCCTGGGCAGTGAGGGCCAGTGGGGCCCTGCTCTGTCTCAATTAGTCTTGCAGGCTGTATCTCCTCCACTGCACCCCGAGTTTCCCACTTGCCTGTTGAGGGGTTGAGTGGATGCCTGAAGGCCTGACACTGGGCTGCAGGACTGTGCCTTCTTTGTCTCTCACATCCTTGTAAGACTTCCAGGCAACAGTCTGAGCAAACCAAGGAGAGCCCTAGCCCTTTTTATTACTTCTCTGAGGACAAAATTTGTAGGCCAAGGGGAAACCCAATTACTGTGCCCTTTTGTCTCTTTTGAATTACTTCCTAATCTATCTATTAAAAAACAACCTCAAGCAGTATCCTAAATAAATGGGCTTTAAGCAAGGGAATTATCGATGTGATTCATTCTCCCTCAGGGCAGATGTGCAATTTATCTTTCAGCAAAGCACACAGTGACTTAACAAATTGAGCCTAAGAACAATGGCCATCAGCCCGACCATCCCCAGGAGAAAGAATCAGCATTCTGAGTCAGTGCCGGGGCTCTGACCCCATTAGGGCCTTCTCTGGGGGAGCTCCTATAATGGTGACATCTTAACTAAATTGGGCCCCAAGAGCAGGCAGGCCTGGTAAGGGGGCACAGGGCATAGCCAGGGGCTGAGCAGAGCTGGGCGGGGGACGAACCCCTCCTTCCCTCCTTCTCCTGGAGCCAGGAGGGGCTGCGCCTCAGGAGCCTGTGCAGATTGGCCCAACCTCTCCCATCTCCCTCACTTCACCCCCCCCTCAACCCAGTCGCCTTCCAGATTGCTGCCAGGAGGATGCCTCCCCACCCCTGCCCCCCCCTCCCAGGGCGTTTCACACTCTGATTTTGCATTGCCCTCTGTGCAGTTGAGGGGGCTGAAGGGATGGGGGTCGGGGTGGGGTAGGGGTCAAGGGGTAGCATTCTAGAGGTGGGCACTACATGGACTCTTGGCCCTTGGCCCCATGGCAGCTGCTGCCCTGCTCCACACCCCCCGAATCACAGGCTGGAACAGGGCCAGGGACGTGGGACTGAACCCATTTTTCTTTTTTCTTTCCAGAGATGGCAGTAATTGTTCCTCCCCAGCCTGATGTGGGAGAAGGCTGAGTTTTGCTCTGGACTTGTCTGCACACTCCTGGCCTTCGCCCCTCACCCGGGACAGGCCTGGTCAGGTCTGCCAGGCCCCGGGAGATTTGCTTGCTGGCCCAGGGCCTCACCCAGTGCACGCTGCTCTGCCCTGGGCCCTGCTTTCCTGAGGCCCAGCAGCCAGGGGCCTGTGGTACTACCAGCTGAATTCTAAGTAAACTTTCCCAGAATCACAGAATCTCTTGGAAACAGAACCCCTTGGCAATGTAAAGCATTCTCAGAACTGAGGAATTACAGAAAAATAGAACCTCAAGTTTGGAAAAGATTCTTCGGGTAATCTACCTTCTTTCCAGCACAGTGGCCTCATCTGCCTTCTTGTCTCCTGCTGTCTCCTTGAAAGGAAGCTTGTCCTTGTGGGAGATCTTCCCAGTGCCTCTCTCCTCCCTGGATCCGTGGGTGTCTCCACTTTGCAGTTCCTTTGCAGTTCCCAGCATTTGCGACCTGTGAAACACTAGCAAAAGCAAAGTGTGTGGGATTCTGCGTGGAGGCGGGGAAAAGCCCTGTATCGCTCTCTGTGTCTTTCTTCCTGCAGCACTGGTGCAGACAGGTTTGTGTTGAGATGACAGAACCGCGATCAGAGCCACGAGGGTCATCAAGACTTTGTGTAGAGGACAGTGCCCTGGAGACGCCCGAGCTACAGCAGCCTTTGCGTGAAAGAGAGATAAACTTGGTGAGATTTGGGGGCCATTTGCTACCCCAGTATAATGTAGCCTGTCCTAGCTGTGGTGTTGTGATTTATAATAAGAAGTATATGTATTTGATCTTCGTCCCTGTTTCTGGCACAGAGTCCTCAAATTCCTTGGAATTTCCTAAGTGGTTTGAGCCCTAAAGATGTCTTTTGTTGTGTTGATGAGGTGACTTTTGGGCCACATCTAGGATTAGGGGCTGGTTACCAGTGGAGCCAACCTGAGTACAGGACTGAGACTTTCAGTCCTATCCTCCAGCCTTCCGGGTGGAGGGAAGGACTTGAGATTGAGGTCAGTCACCAATGGCCAATGATTTAATCAATAAGGCCTAGTTAATGAAGCCTCCATAACCACCCCCCCCCCCCCCCCCCCGCAAATGGGGTTCAGAGAGCTTATGAGTTGGTGAACACATGGAGGTTCAAGGAGAGTGGCACTCTTGGAGAGCCTGGTGCCTCTGTACCCCTCCCCCATCCATGCCCTATGCAACTTTTCCATTTGGCTGTTCCTGAGTCATATCCTTTTGTAATAAACAGGTGATCTAGTAAGTAAAATGTTTGAGTTCTGTGAGCCACTCTCCTGGATTAATTGGACACGAAGAGGGGGTCATTGAAACCTGAAATCTATAGCTTGTCAGTCAGAAGCATAGGTGACAACGTGGGGTGGCAGCTGGTGTCTGAAGGTGGGGTGGGCGCAGTCCTGTAGGGCTGAGCCCTACACGTGGAATCCGATCCTGTCTTCGGGTAGATAGTATCAGAATTGAGCAGACTTGCAGGACACCCAACCGGTATCCGGAGCATTGTTTGTTCGTGGTAGGGAAAATCTACCCTACTTCGGAAGTGGTACCTAGCCTGTGTTCCAAACTTCCCGGAACAGGAATTCACTATGACCATGGATTTTGGGTTCATTGCTGAGCAGCTGTCAGGTGGAGAATTCCTTTTTCCCCCAAACTGAAATCTGTTTCCTCAAAGCTCCCTGGTTGCCCACCCCAAGTAGGTGAAATCCATCTTGACAGTTTCTTGTAGTCCTTTGGGGCTCTCTTTTCTCCCTATGCCAGTGACTCTCGCTCTTTAATGTGAATCATTTGGAGGGCTTATTAAAGTGTGGTTTCCTGGGTTCCATCCCCAGTTTCTGATTCAGTAGGTTTGGGTCAGGACCTGGGAATTTGCATTTTTAATTTTTTTTAATACATTTATTTAGACAGAGAGACAGAGCACAGGTAGGGGAGGGGCAGAGAGAGAAGGAGACACAGAATCCGAAGCAGGCTCCAGGCTCCGAGCTGTCAGCACAGAGCCCGACGCAGGGCTCGAACTCACAAACCACAAGATTGTGACCTGAGCCGAAGTCTGATGCTTAATTGACTGAGCCACCCAGGTGCCCCAAGGAATTTGCATTTTTTAATAAAGTTTATTTATTTTGAGAGAAAGAGCAAGCGCAAGCAGGGAAAGGGTGAAGAGAGAGAGAGAATCCCAAGTGAGAGAATCCCACTGACAGTGCAGAGCCCAAAAAGGGGCTTGATCTCACAAACTGTGAGATCATGACCTGAGCCAAAATCAAGAGTAGGATGCTTAACCACATGAGCTACCCAGGTACCTGTAGGAATTTGCATTAAAGAAAAAATTTTTTTAATGTTTATTTATTTTTGAGAGAGGGAGAGACAGAGCGTGAGCGGGGGAGGGCAGAGAGCAAGGGAGACACAGAATCTGAAGCAGGCTCCAGGCTCTGAGCTGTTACCATGGAGCCTGACGTGGGGCTTGAACTCATGAACTGTGAGATTGTGACCTGAGCCGAAGTTGGACGCATAATCCACTGAGCCACTCAGGTGCCCCCGAATTTGCACTTTTAATAAATTCCCAGGACTGTTGCTGCTGGTGGTCTGGGGACCACACTTTGAGACTAACTCTCTGCGCCTTCTGTTAAATCTCCCCAGGAGCTTGCCAGCCCATGTTGGTCATGGCTGCAGAGGTACCCTGCCACGCCCTGCAAAATTAGAGCCCTCTACTTTGGTCCTCCCCTATTGGGCTGGAATGGTCCGAGCCTGGTTTTGTCCTTTCCTTGAGCTGTGTGACTTCCTGGGCAGGGCCCATGGTATATTCATATCTATGGCCCTCAACCTGACACCAGCCAGTCACAGCAGTCAGTAGGCGCTCAGTGAACACTTACTGAGTGGATGAAATGCATTATCTTCACCTCTGAAATCTCTCACTAATCTTCAGGCTCTTTGTACAGAAACCGCCCCCCCCCCCACCACCGCCATGGAACTCAAACTGCCCGCCCTGTAGACATTGGGGTCCCTGCCAGCTTATAGGTGTGTTGAAGAGGGAACGGTGGGTAGGGAGTGTGCACCAAGATGTCTTTTAGTAGAAGAATGGAAACATAAACTGTGATCCATCCAGACAATGGAATACTCTTCAACGCTAAAAAGACATGAGCTATCAAGTCATGAAAAGACATGGCAGAACCCTAAGTGCATATTACCAAGTGAAAAAAAATCTGAAAAGGCTGTATACTGTATGATTCCAACTCTGTGACATTCTGGAATGGAAAAACCGTGGAGACAGTAAAAAGATCAGTGGTTGCCATTTGGGATGGAGATGCAATGAATAGGCAAAGCACAGAGGATTTTTAGGGCAACAAAAATACTGTGTATGATACTGTAATAGTGGATACATGTCATTATACATCTGTCAAAACCCATAGAATGTACAACACCAAGAGTGAACCCTGGACTTTGGGTGATAATGATGTGTCATCAGTTGTAACCAATGGGTCATTCTGGTGGAGGACATTGGTGGTGGGGAGGCTGTACCTGTCTGTGTGGGGGCAGGGGTGCATGAGAACTCTGCACCTTCCTCTTAATTTTGCTATGAACCTAAGGCTGCTCTAAAAAATAGTCTATGAAAAGAAAGAAGAGGGAGTGTGCCTCATCCTCTCTCCAGAAGCTCTAATCCTAGGGCCTGGTGGGGGATGCCCTAGTTATTCCTGTAAAGTCTCAGGAATGAGGCAAGCCTGCTCCTGCCGTGGGATCTGCAGATGACTTTCCCCATGCTCACGCAGGCCAATTCTGACCTTGGAGAAGTATTGGGCTGTCTCAACTTTTGCAAACACAGACAGGCTAGCTCATGCTTGGCTGCTTTGCAGATGGTGTGGGCTGTGACTTTCTGGGGGGCCTGCTAGGCCAGATCTTTAGTTTCTCTGTCCCACATCGATGCACTAAGTCCTAGGGCACCACCTCCTGTATCATGTGCCTTGGCGGGGCTCATGGAAACAAGGCGGTCATAGCTGAGGACTATGATTCCACTCCTGCTGGGTGCCAGCTCTCAGAGAGCCCTGGACGGGCTGAATGACGAACAACCTGTCAAACCTGGCTCCTGAGGATGGAAAGCTCTGAGGCTGACTCTGGGGTGTCCCACTCTGTCCCCAGGAGAGTGCTGACCTTGCTGGAAGTCAGTGAAACCCTAACCCAGCTCCGTAGTTCTGGAAACCAGGCCCATCGTGGAGGGACCCTTCCAAATTCCAAATGCTTACTTATGATTTGTAGAGAAATAGGCAACCATATCCAGAGGCTTCTCTTTGGTCAGCACTGCTCTCTCAGGTTCTCTGGTTGGGTTCTCACTGTGGTGGGTGACAGATGCTGACCCTAGGCTCTATGTGTTCAGCTCCAGCCTTGTTCTTTCCTCTCACCCTCCACTTCCTCCTCCTTCTCCTCTCCTTTCTATTTTAAAATGTTTATTCTGAAAACAGTTAAACATGAGAAAATTGAGAGAGTGCTATAATAGACCTCTCATACCTAGTATCTAAATGTAACAGCTATTCACATTTCACTACATTTGCTTCATCTATGTCTTGCTTAAGTATTTTGTTTGTTTGTTTGTTTGTTTGTTTTTAAATAGGCTCCATGGCCAGAGTGGAGCTCAATGCAGAGCTTGAGCTCCCAATCCTGAGATCAAGACCTGAGCTGACATAACAGAAGCTTAACTGACTGAGCCACCAGGTGCCCCTTGCTTAAGTATTTTGTTTTTTTAATGTTTATTTCTGAGAGAGAAGAGAGAGAGAGAGAGAGAGAGAGAGAGAGAGAGAGAGAGAGAGAGAGATGGAGTATGAGCAGAAGAGAGGCAGAGAGAGAGGCAGACACAGAATCTGACACAGGCTCCAGGCTCCGAGCTGTCAGCACAGAGCCCGACTCAGGGCTGGAACCCACGAACTGCGAGATCATGACCTGAGCTAAAGTTGGACGCTTAACCGACTGAGCCACCCAGGTGCCCCTGCTCAAGCATTTTAAAGCAAACTACTGACATGTATCTTACCCTGAATACATCAGTCAGCATCTCTAAAAAAATAAGAGGAGTTTTCTACATAACCAAAATATCATTGCTGCACCCATAGAAATGAAGAATTCTCTACTATCACCTGACAGTCTGTTTTCAAATTTCTGCAGTTGTCACAAAAATGTCTTTTATGGTTGGTTTGCTTAAACCAGAATTCAAGTGGGTCCACAGATGCATTAGGTCATTATGTCTCTTGGGTCTCTTTTAAACTGGGACTATACCGTCCTTCCTGCAGTATAGACAGGTTGAAGAAACCAGGTCCAGTTGCGCAGATCATACCCAGTCTCCAAACCTGTGGTTTCCCAGGCAGGGGTGGCGGGAGAGGGGCCCTGCTTCTTCTCTAGTGGGCCCTGGGAGTCCCTGCAGGCGTCTTACTGAGGAGGAGGAACCAGATTGCTCGTGGCTGGAAGTGTTTCTGCTTTGAAGCCCAGAAGCTTGGAGAAGCTGTCCCTCCTTTGGGAGCCACTGTGACAAGCAGAGGGTCTGGGGGGGGGATGGCCCAGCATGAGAATAAAGGCTTTAAGACACTTGTGGTCACAGCAAGCCCCTTAGGGAGGGAAGAATCACATAGAGTCTCTGGGAAGGACCCTTTGAAGATGAAGGTCAATGACTCAAAGCTTGTCAGGGCGAGGCACTCTGGTATCTCTGATCCCTCCGTGAGGGTGGGGCCTGGCCAGGGCCCAGCAGCCTCCTGCCCACACACTGTCCCCTTTGATGGGGTGCTGACCGTGCCCTTCACCTCTCTCAGGGTCCACTCCCCCAGAGCAGCTTTTCTTCTGTCTCCAGTGATGCAGCAGCTGTTGTCATTCACGCACAGCTGCCGTGGCAGCAGCTGTGACGTTGTCCAGAGCCCTTGCCGCTGTCCTGTGCCCTGCTCCTGCCTGTCCCAGCTCTCTGGGTGGCTGCAGGTCTGTGGAGCACATTCACTACAAACAAACAACTTCTGAGAGCAGTGTGGCTCCCTCACCGTGAGAGGCTAGGCATGACCTGCCCAGGTGTAAGTTCAGGAGGAATTTGTAAATCAATTGTGTATATGAAGAGATAGCATTTTCCCCTTATTAGATGGGAAAAATTACTCCCCCCCCAAGTTTATTTATTTTGAGAGAGTGGATGCACATGCGTGGGGGGAGAGGCAGAGAAAGAATTCCAATGCAGGGTTTGATCCCTCGAATCGTGAGATCATGACCTGAGCCAAAATCAAGAGCTGGATTCTCAACCGACTGAGCCACCCAGGTGCCCTGGGAAAAATTACCTTAAAAGTTGATAATATTGGGGCACCAGGGTGTCTCAGTCCGTTAAACATGTGACTTCGGCTTAGCTCATGATCTCACGGTTCATGAGTTCGAGCCCCACATCGGACTCTGTGCTGACATTTCAGAGCCTGGAGCCTGCTTCAGATTCTGTGTCTCCCTCTGTCTCTGCCCTTCCCCCTCTCATGCACACTGTCTGTCTGTCTCTCTCTCAAAAATAAATAAATAAACATTTTTAAAAAGTTGATCATGTCCATTGTTGCCAAGGGTGTGGGGAACAGTCTCTTGTTCTCTTGGTAGAATATAAATAGTTTTGGAAAATAAATTGGCAATATCTATCAATAATGAAAATGTACATGGTTTTTCATTCATTCTTTCCTTCAACAAATGTTTGTTGAGTCCCTACTATGAGCCAGACACTATTCCAGGTGTTGGGAATGTAGCAGTAAATCAGACACATGAGGTGTCTCCTACCATGAAACTTATATTTTGGTGGGAAAAACAGATAATACACAAATAAGTCCACACTGTAATTAATAGTGAGTGGCTTTGAGTAAAAATAAGAGGGCAAGGAGATTGAATGTGGGTGAGTTGTGGCTCTTTCAATCCTTTGGCCCAGGAATTCCATTCCTAGGAAACACAGAAATGCTTACACTTGTACACAAAGAGATACAAGCACAAATGTTCATAAAACAAGAAATTGGAAACACCTAAATGCCTAATAATAGAGAAGATGCTACATGAATTGTCCAACCACACAAACGGATCGTCTGCAGCCCCTGAAAGAATGAGACAGCTCCATGTGGACTGAAGACAGATCGTTAAGCATAAGCCGGATGTTATGAATAACATATATAGTAGGCCCCATGTCAGTAAAATAATGCATATGTTTGCGAATGCGTAGAAAAAAGGTCTATTATAAAATAGGTCTAAAATAAAATTCTTTGGGGTAAGGAAAACCAAAACACAATGATCAGAAATAGATACTCCACATCACAGCACAGATGCCTTTCCTAGGGATTTTGAGATCCCAGTTGAGGAAGTGAAATGGCTCCTCAGGTTTGTCAAATCGACTCTGACCTGCAGCTTTTGATCCTGAGGGAGAAAGGGAAGTGAAATGAGCATTTGCTCCCAAATCCAAACTCCCAGCAGCCTCTGCTGGCCCCAAATCACAGAGTTAAGAGGTCAGGAAAGGGGCAGGAAGAGAGGGTCCTGCTTCTACCGAACAGGGTGCCGGGCCACGAGTTCCATGTGGTCTCTGTAGGGGAGGAGTTTCCACCACCATCTAGAGGTGAGGAAACTGAGGTGCAGGAAGTTAAGCGGCTCAGCCAGGGTCACAGAGCAGCTGGGCAAAAGGTGGGGTTTGAAGGTACATCTGCTGAGGTTCAGAGTCTGGTGTCAACGGTGATGGCCTGGGCCACTCTTCAATGACCCCTCCCTGCAATAAGGGCACAGCTGTGAGCAAGTCCCTCTCCTGCTCTGATGGGAAATGAGGACCCTCCGGTCAAGCCGGTTGTGGCCTGTCCCTAAGCCCAGCACCAAAGGAGGCCACCACCTTCTGGGCCCCTACGTCCTGGCCCTTGGGAAATCAGGCACCTATACTTGCTACATCCTGCAGCCACTGTTGTGGTCACAGCTGCGAAATGGTAGTGATAGCGGTAACAGCAATAGTTAACACGGAACCGTAAAAGTAGCTCCTACAGGGGCGCCTGGGTGGCGCAGTCGGTTAAGCGTCCGACTTCAGCCAGGTCACGATCTTGCGGTCCGTGAGTTCGAGAGTTCGAGCCCCGCGTCAGGCTCTGGGCTGATGGCTCGGAGCCTGGAGCCTGTTTCCGATTCTGTGTCTCCCTCTCTCTCTGCCCCTCCCCCGTTCATGCTCTGTCTCTCTCCGTTCATGCTCTGTCTCTCTCCGTTCATGCTCTGTCTCTCTCTGTCCCAAAAATAAATAAAAAACGTTGAAAAAAAAAAATTAAAAAAAAAAAAAAAGTAGCTCCTACAAAGCTAGGCATTGCTCTAAGCGCTTTGCAAACATTCGTTCACCCAACCCTTTTTTAGTTGGCATCATCCCCCTTCTGCAGATGACAAAACTGAGGCACGAAGCATCTAACAACAGGCCTAAAGTCACACAGCCTAAAAGGGAGAGACCGGATCTAATTTCTAGTAATCTTCAGAGCCCATACTCTTGACTTCTCTTGTACTTACTCCTCCAAAGCTAGTTAACACACGTATCCTTATTGTGTGCCGGGCATTGTAAGTACCTTAAGTATATTAACATATTAGTTTTTCTGAGACAATCTTAAGAGGTAGGTTCTATTAAGTATCCCCACTTTACAGATAAGGAAACTAAGTGCAGAGAAGTTAAGTCACTTGCCCAAAGTCACACACTGCATGTAAATGTAAAAGGTGGAATTTGAGCCACACATTTTGGCTCCTGAGTTTGTGCTCTTAAACATCTCTAGCACCTCTAATGCTCTCAACATGCATTTTCTATTTCTAGAGGACTGCAAATCCCCATGGGATATTGCGGCATTCATGGGAGCAAGAACAACTGGTAATTCCTGATCTCTGGTCTCCTCTTGCGGTTGAGAAGCTAGTTGTGTCCCGCTAGCAGTGACCTGCTGTGCTGGGAAGGACAGACTAATCCCTTTGCTGTCCAGCTAACGCCCCTCCCCGAGGTTACAAGCCAGCAGGCGTGGGGAGGGGCTGGGGCTCCAGGATGAGTGGGCGAATTGGAGATCTGGAGCGGTGTGGTGGGGAGGGGGGCATTCAGGAGACCTACACAGAGCTGCCCTCACTCCCTCACTTCCCATTCTCTTTCTACCTCATTAGGATGGAAAGATGAAAGCAATTCCGAGGCAATGTAGCAGAAGTGTCCCTCCAGCTCTGCTCCTGTCCCGGCAGAATGGGGCAGACCTAGCCTGCCGCTGCGTCACGTTCTAGTGCTGGTCTCCCGCCCGGGAGACAGAGAGGGGGCCAGGGCGCCAACCCCTGCTCCCAGGTCACCAGGAAGCTCAAGGGGGTCTCACGTGGTGCCTGCTGGAGAAGCAGGCCGCTGCCAGGCAGCTTTGTGCATTTGGTGGCTTCACTGGAAACTCGTCAAACAGTTGGCAGAAACACTTCCCTCCTCCAGTGACAGGAGCTCACACTTCGGGAGGCACTGAACTGCTCTGAAATGTGATAGCATCGCCTGTCAATTTCTGCACACAGAATGCTGTTTTTTTACAGCGAGAATATTTGTCTTGGCCTTCTGGAACTTTATGGGATTCCAGGCCAAGGATCCCCACTCCCTGGGGCAAGGTTTGGGTGGTGGGTAGGGTATAAGAGGGCAGGGCAATGTAGGGAGAGGTAGTGGAGAGCTCAGGGGAGCAGCTACTCTGTGCTCAGCTTGTGGTAGGGGTGGGGAGGGCTCTGCAGACATTCCTGAGCCCGGCAGGCAGGCAGGCAGGCAGGCAGGCAGTGGCAGCAGCAGGCACAGCTGCTAAGACAGCAGCTGCAGAGCCCCAGAATGGGTCTGAGCGTGGCCTCTCCCTCCTTGGGTCTGGCAGACAACCTCCTGTCCACCCCCCAGCTACATTGCGGGCTGTGGTTGGCAGGGGCAGGCACTCGGCCCTCCCCCTGCAGTTTTGAGCAGATGCAGGGATGGGGGGTGCGGGCAGAGGGTGTCTGAGGAGGTGAAGGACAATGGCGCTGTGCCTGGTGTTCACAGGGTCTGAAAGGAAGACCTGGGCACAGTGTTGGTGCATTTGTGATTGAGGCCTAATTTCCATCTACGGGGCGCGCGTGTGGCGTTGAGGTGGAAGCTGCGTGCTGAGGAGACACTGAGAGGTTTTGACCAGGGTCAGGGCAAGGTCAGGGGGCAGATCTACCTGCAGGGAGGCCGGAATCTGGATGGAGCGCACACACTGGAGTCGGTGACCCAGGTGGGAGGCCATAGCGACCGGATAAGGAATGATGTAGAAATGGCCTGAGGGCAGCAATGGAAGATTCGGTCTTCCATTGGCTCCCCTCTATCCTCAGCCCTGGTGAGACAATGTGCTCAAGGCTGTCCCCTCCCTTAACGGTAGACTCCCAAGGGTCCTGGAGAACACCTGGGTTATGAAGTGGAAGTGACTCTCGGGAAAGGTGAGGATCCTTCCTGCCCAATCCCCTGAAGCTCCGAGATGTTGGAGGGTCTATCTGAGTGAGTCACTCTTGGGCCATGGCGCTGGGTGGGTTCTTGCTCTCAGCCTCTGCTCCTGCTGTCCCAAGACTTCCACAGCTGTCCTTTATCGGGCCATCAGCATTGGCAGCTCATGGATTTAAGCATGTTTGGTGTGCTTTCATCTTTTGTGGGGTTTTCCCCATGATTTAGGCTCAATTTATCTCATTTTTAGCTGGTGGGAGGTTTTTGGGTTTTTTTTTAAGTTTATTTATTCATTTTGAGAGAGAGAGAGAGGCACACATGAGCAAGGGAGGGGCAGAGATAGAGAGGGAGAGAGGGAATCCCAAGCAGGCTCTGCCCTGTGAGCACAGAGCCTGATGTGGAGCTCAAACCCACAAACCGCAAGACCATGACCTGAATGAAAATCAAGAGTCAGACACTCAACCTCCTCAGCCACCCAGGTGCCCCAGCTGGTGGGAGCTTATTCAAGTTAGCTCTTGAGTCTTTCAGTAATTTTAGCTTTGGTATGACAAGAAGCTTTCTGCCCTTGTACATTTCCTTCTGCAGACCCAGACTCAGTCATTTCTCCAAGTGGCCCTCATGACTATTAGTGGGAAATGGCATTCCCAGACCACAGTCAAGGTATATTTGTATTCTTCCTTTCTTAGATAATACAGAATACAAACCCAGTAATGCACCCAGCATTTTCACTTACCCTTATGGCTGTCATGTTACTCAATAGCAGTGGATGGAGATTCATTCTTTTTTTTTTTTTTTTTTTTTTTGAGATTCATTCTTGTTACAGCTGCCTAATACTGCATTTGGTAGATGTACTTAAAAAAAATTTTTTAAACGTTTATTTATTGTTGAAACAGAAAGAGACGGAGCATGAGATGGGAGAGGCTGAGAGAGAGAGAGAGAGAGGGAGAGAGAAAGGAGACACAGAATCTGAAGCAGGCTCCAGACTCAGGTGTCAGCACAGAGCCCAATGTGGGGTTTGAACCCACCAACTGAGAGATCATGACCTAAGCTGAAGTCATCACTAACAAACTGAGCCACCCAGGCGCCCCTGGTAGATGTACTTTCAACAAGCCCCTTACTGGAGAATATCTGATTGGTTCCAGTCTCTCACTATGACAAATTATCCTGCAACAGAGAGCCTTGTATGTGTCTTTTTGCGTCTTTGGAAGAGGTCCCTGAGTGGGATTGCTCTAACAAAAGGTAAACGCATGTGGAATCTTTGTGAATCTTGCCCTCCATGGAGTTGTAAAGTTTGAAAATACCACGGTCTCTCCAAAATGGTGTGACGTCAAACGTTTAGACTTTTGCTGATGTCTTAATAGATAAGGAGTGGCATTTTAGGGTAGTTTAAATGTGTGTCTCTGATAAGTAGGATTCAGTAGTTTTTTAAAATATATATATTTAAGAGCCATTCTGCCCATTTGAAAATGAGATTTTTGGTCCCTTTCTCCTTTAGTTTTAGAAGTTCCTTATTTATTAGGATATTAACCTTCTCTTTTATATAAGTGGCAAATATTTTTTACAGTTTTGTATTTGCCTTTTTACTTTGTTTATGGTGGGTATTGGTCACTTGAATTTTTTGTTTTGTTTTGTTTTTTCAAAGATCATGACTTCATAGCTAAGATCACAAAGATGGACTTCAGGGAGTTTGAATCCCTTGTGCAAATAAATCCCTAATGCAAATTTTGGAGTGAATGAGCATATATGCATTTTTCTGAGGAAAGACTCTGTTCTCTCAGATCCCTGTTGTTTAAGAGCTTACCTCTACATTCTAGAAATCTAAGACTCCTTGCTTTTAAGCTTTGGCAAATGTCCTACCTCTGTCATCTCAGACATCAGTTTCTCCACTGCATAGCGACGGGACTGGGCCAATGGCCCATTACAGCTCTCTCCACACTGGCTGGGGACCCAGAGTCTGGACCTGCCCGGGCTCCCCCTGTGACATCCTCCAAATCCGACTCCTCTTGGCCTTTTGGTGGGAGGCACCACCCTCACTTGCTAAATACAAGACCAATCCTCACCAATCATCCTCACGGCGGGGGGGGGGGGGGGGAGGGGACCTCCCAAGGAGACCTAGGCCTGGGATGAGTCACTTTCCTACTGGGAAAGGTCTCCCTGATTAGCCATGAATGTTGCCAGAAACTCAAGGTAAACAAAGGGTCTATAAGAAAGGTCATACACAAATTACTGGCCCAGAGTGGAGAGAATTTGGCACCCAGGAATACAATAGCCAGCAGGGGTTAATGAATAATTAGACATTAATTCTTTGTGAATGGAAACGAATTATACTTCGCTTGGAGAAGGAGGCAAGCTGCCTGTGGAATGAATGAGCTGTTCTTGCCTCTCAAGGCTTAATCTTCTAGTGGTGCTGGGGCGATGGGGAGCAGAATAACTAAAGTTTTTCAAAAGTCTCCACAATGTTGCAAAAGCCTCCAGATCTGAAGTCCCTCAGAAAGAACAACCCACAAATCTTCGAATTGTTCTTCTGCTTACTCTTCACTTAGGGCCTGTCGATGGCTCTCCAGGGAGAAGAGGTCTGTTATTCCAGGAATCACAATGACCACCCACCGACAAGGGATCAGACTCATTTAGACATTGGTCATCACTGAGAGTCTCCAAACCCAGAAGGCCAGTTGTCTATCCCTGCAGACACACAAAGCTGGGGGCTCGGGTGACAAGCTGCTCTTCTCTGGACCCTGGGCCTCTGGCACAGAGCTCCTAGTGGCTTTGGGATCTGGATTGAGGCTGCCCTGGGCAGAACTGGCCGCTTAGCCTGGCTTCCTGGCATTCACTGGGAACAGGCTGGGAATTAGAGAGGCAATGGACTGTGGTCCAGCAGTCAGCATGGGCAGGGCACAGGGTGACCACTCAGCAAAGGTTTGTGGATGAATGAGAGGGTGGGGGCATGCGGGGTGCACAGGAGCCCCAAAACTGTCCATTAAGCAGGGCGGTGGAAAGGGTGGAAAGTCCAGTGCTTCCTCCGCTATACAGAAAGTGCCCCTGCATTTTCCAGAGTGATTACCATAGTCCTTGTCCCCAGATCTATGAAAGTTGATCTCCCTAGATATTAATCCCTATCCACCCACCCCCATGTCTCAACAGCCCTTGGCCATTTTCAAAAAGGGGCATCAATCAGGCCATGAGAGCCACAGCCCTGGTCAGGCCTCCTGGTTTTAAGTCCCGAGCTCTGCCTGGCAGACACCTCCCTGTTTTCCTCGTCCTACACCTTGTGGTACCTTAACATTCAAAATCACCCAGCAACTTTGCCAACAGGAGCTATGTGTTGGGTCGTGGGGGCTAGCCCGGGCCTAGGCACTCACTGCTGCTCTCACTGAGCCCCTTTAGAAACACTTTCTAAAAAAAAAATTTAGGGGCACCTGGGTGGCTCAGCCGGTTGAGCAGCTGACTTCAGCTCAGGTCATGATCTTGCAGTTTGTGAGTTCCAGCCCCGCGTTGGGCTCTGTGTTGACATCTCAGAGCCTGGAGCCTGCTTCTGATTCTGTGTCTCCTCTCTCTGCCCTTCCCCACTCATGCTCTGTCTCTCTCTGTCTCTCAAAAAGTGAATAAATGTTTAAAAAAAAAAAAAAAAGAAACACTCTCCACTGCCACAGCTGTCATCCGCACAGTGGGGGCACTCTGGGGCTCCCTGACTGTCCTCTCTGCTCTCTCTGCCCCCTGTGGCCTCCCAGGCCTGCTCAGGCTCACAAAGGGCTGTGAGGTAGGTCTCTGCAGGCAGGTCTCTGCAGGGTCTACTTTCTGTCTGCTCTTAGGGCTCCTCATGCTCCTGGCTGTCTCTGGTGTTGGGCCACCTCCTCCTGCAGGGGTCACAGATGTAAAGGCTGAAGAGCAGACTTGTGCCATGGGGATAGGGCAGGGTGGGTGCTGGACCTAGAAGACCTACCTTTACACCAGAGCTGCTTCTGCCCAGCTCCATGACCTTGGCTGGTCAAGGGAGAGGGCGAGACATGGTCTGGTTGCCTAAGCAGCCCAGTCAATTGACTTCCTTGAGATGTGTCTGCCTCAGATGTAGGATGTGATAACAATTCGTTCCTCACTGAACTTTAGTAGAAGTAGATAAAAAAATTAATTATGGGCAAGTTGCTGATGAAAATCAGGATAACTCCTGTTGTCTGCATTCTGGTCTCAGTCTTCATTTAGCATCTATGCTCTTACTATGACTTTTGGCATCTGTCTTCACTCGGTCGTATCCTTTCTCCCCACAGAAGATGAGGACCCTTTTCTGTGACGCTGACTCTCGCTGAGGCTCTGACACCCAGGCTGTTGGCTGCAGGGTGAGCTGGTGGGTAAGTTTGCTTTTGGAGCTCCTAGTTGATACCCCTGTTCTGGTTCACCCTGCTTTCCCTCTTCCCACTATAATAGTGAAGGGAGGGTCTACTCAGGGCAAAACAGGTGGAATCTGGAATACTGAGTCTTACTCAGCAGACTCTGGCCAAATGCAAACCCTGGAGATGGGCCACTCCGGGTCCAGGCTGGGATCTCGGGAGACAGGCTTACTCTGGCAGGAAACCTCTCGTTGGCAAACAACTCAGACACCAGTGGCCCAAACAAAGTGGTTCCAGAGGAGAGAGGGGCGCCCAGGTCCAGCCTAGCCTGGTGGGGAGGCTTGCTGGGGGGACAAGGCCCTGACAAAGCTAAGTCAGCTTTGTTTCATCTCTCTAACCAGGCCTTCCAAACATCAGCAAATGTGTTTGTGGCTCCATCCTGCCCATTCTCTCAGAGGATGGCACGAGATCAGTAAAGATGAAAAAGGTCAGCAACACTCAGTGGTGGGGAGTCTTGGGAAAGGGACCCTTTTCTACACTCTTGCTGGAAGTAAAAATCAGCTCAACCCAGAATAGACAGGTTAGCAATAGATAGCAAAATTTAAAATGTCCACACCCTTTTACACAGTGGCTCCAATTCCAGAAATATACCCACAATGACATAAATATAAAGAAATCCACTCAACATTATCCTTGTTAATAATTACCAACAAGCTAAATGTCAATAGGCAAATAGCAGAGAATTTCAGTAATAGTGGGCTGATGACACCCCCACTAAAAAGGGTACACAGAAAAAGTCTGGAAAAAGTGGAAAAAAGGTACAAAATAATGTGTATAGTAGAGTGTACAGAATAATATGTGTAGCATATTCTAATGTGTATATATATGTGTATATATATACATATATATACACATATTTATAGAAAAGTACACAAATAATGACACACATACCATGCTTAGAGAGACATCTAGTAGGATGTAAACCACAATGCTAATAGTATGCAGTATATAACAGTATGCAGCATATACACTATATAATATCTAACAGTCTGCAGTACATAACAATAAAAGCATATAACAGTACACAATAGCATAGAGTATATAACAGGATATAGCACATAATGGTATACATTGTATAACATTTACAGTATATAATATAGTATATATATATAATACAGTACATACATGATATAATACATACATAATACAGCATACAGTATATAATAGTGTATAGTATTAATAGTATATAGTGTATCACAGTAATGTATCACACTATATAGTATATAGTACATAACAGTATACAGTGTTTAACAATATACAGTATATAAGAGCATGCAGTATATAACAGTATACCGTGTGTATAGATCACAGTATACAGTATGTAACAGTATATAGTCTACAGCATACCCCAATGTATACTAAAATGTTGATAGTCATTACTTCCCATAGTGAGATTTTAGTGATTTAAAAAATTTTCTTCTGTATTGATTTAGTTTTATGAAAGGCAGTAGAGTGTACTGGTTTGATATCAGGCTGTGGGACCAGCTTGCTAGGGCTCATATCCCAGCTCTATCGATTATGAGCTATGCAGTCTCAGGAAAGTTAACTCCTCTGCGCCTCAGTTTCCTCATCTATAGCATAGAGATAATAATTATACCTACTTCACAGGCCTGTTGTGAGGATAAATGAGTAGGTTCTGACACACGTGGAGGGTCCAATAACTGTTAGTTACTGGACTTCATTCGGCAATACTTAGTATGCAAGGCACTGTTTTATTAGTTTTTCACTTATGAAATTGAAAAAAGAACCCAATACAGCTATTTTGGTTTTTTCTTTTTGTTTTCTTTTTCTTTCTTTCTTTCTTTTTTTTTTTTTCTTTAAGGCAGCAGAACCTAAAGAAATGGAGAAACATACTGCGTTCATGGGTTAAAGAACTCAGCATAATAAGGATGTGATTCCCTTCATACACCTATTGATCTATAGGCCCTTCATACACCTATTGATCTATAGGTTAAATGCAATTTGTATTCAATTTCCAGAGAAGTTTCTTGCAGACATAAACACATTTACTCTAAATTTTATCTGGAAATGCACGAGATCTAGAATAGCTAAAGTAATCTTGAAAAAGAAGGATAAAGTGGGAGGAAGGGCTCTACTCCATACTGAGGCTTATTCTATAGCTACAGTAATCAAGATGGTGTGATATTGGCCAGGGATGGACCCCAAATCAATAGAGAACACAGACACGGACACCCAAATATGTTCAGGTGCTGTTTGCAAACGTGGAAAAGCAATTGCATGGATGCAGGAGAGCCTTTTCAACCAATGGTGCTGGAGCAGTCTGTCTATCCACAGGCTAAAGAGTGAACTTGAACCTCAAACTCACACCTTATATACAAAATGGATTGTGGACTTGAATGTAGCATGTGAATCTACAAGACTTTTAGGAAAAAGAAATAGAGTAGATGTTTGTGATCTACAGCCAAGCAAAGAGTTCTTAGACTTGACAACAAAAGCATGGTCCATAAAAGGAAAGATTGATAAAGCAGACCTCACCAAAATTAAAACTCTTGCTCTACGAAACACTCTATTAAGGTGGAAAAACCCTACAAATTAGGAGAAAATATTTGCAAACTACATATACAAAGAAAGACTAATATTTAGGCTTAGGGAACTCTTAAATTTCAATAGTTAAATCCACAAAAAAGCAAGCCCCATAAACTGATTAGGAAATGGATGAAAGACATGAAGAGACGTTTCAGAGAAGAGGACACAGAGGTGGGAAGCACATGAAAAGACGTGCATCATCATTAGCCAGCAGGGAAATGCAAATGAAAATACGATGAGCCATCACGACCTATCAGAATGGCTGGAATGACCAATAGTGACAGCTGGTGACACAGCTAGAAAGGGGCCTCCCAGTGCCCAGCCAGCGCTGTTTGGAAGCCAGCACCGGGAGGATTCAGTCCAGGGAGCACACACCTCGGAGTCTGGAAGAGTCCGCCCCGCGGCCTCCACCAGCACTGCCACACACAGGGACGAGCCAGCCGGGGTCATGCTGCCCTCAGTCCGGCTTGAAGCCGGGCTCTCTGCTCCACCTCTCTGGACAACTCAGGACAAACTGTTTCTAAAATCAATTTATTTTGAATTCCCAGCCTGGTAACTTAGTCCAGGATTCCATGGGGGAGGGGCGGGAGGGGGGTGGGCAAGTGACTGCTTTGCTTTCTTTGTCTCAATTTCCATTCACGCTATTTATGAAATAAATCATACTGTTTTTAAATAGCTAAACAATTTTAAGTACTCTTTTAACCTATTTTCAATCCAATAACATAATAGCAGTTACTGTTCAGATGCTTGTATGCGTGCCAGGCCCTGAGCTAAGTCCTTTATATGTACGACCTAACAGAAGAGTGAGTAGGTAGATTCATCTCTTTTTGCAAATGGGGAAACAGGTTCAGAGAAATTAAATCACGTTCCTGGGGTCACACAGCTCCTAGGGGGCAGCATCAAGACGTGAACCCAGCCACACCTCATTCTAAAGCCTCCCCATCCGTGCTGCCTCCCAACAAATCAGGTTAAATGCCAGTGTCACTGTTATTAGCTCAGGACGGGCTTCTTGCTGGAACAAGCAACCCCACATTTCAGTGGTCAACATGTTATTCTGCTGGTTGGAACTTAGTTTCATGGGCCTCACCTAACTGCAAAGGAGGGTGGGAAATGTGGTCCCACTGTGTGCTCAGGACACAGGACTTGGTTAACACACAGTAGTGCCTCAGCCAAATCCACCTCCAGGGATATTTTTCTCTTCACCAGAACTCACGTCCAAAGTCAATGTCTCATCAGGGTGCAAACCAGCCAATCTTTACAAAATGCCACAAACAGAAAAGCCCCACTTCATGTTCCTGGTATAAAGCCAGGGCAAGACAATTCTCCGTGCAGAAATTTAGAGAATAGATTTTCAGGTCCCTTTGTCCTGCGTCCTTTCTTGTCCTAACACTGAGAACTTTTACTGGCCAGCCTGGGCTGAAGGCTGGGCTGGAGGCGGGCAGGGGTAAAAGGAGCCTCCAGCACCCCTTCCAGCCCGGGTTCTGGGCTCATGCAGGCTGAACAGGAGCCGCTCCCCTCACCACCCACTGCCTCTGGTCTCCTAGCTTGACTTTGCCCGGCAACACGTGTGAGCAGCCCGGACCAGCTGGACATTGGCACGGACCTCACAGAACCACCCACGCCTTCTGTGCCCTCCCCATCAGCCAAGAGCACACGCTGGTCTAACCTGAGCGAAGGCCTCCAGCAGCCCAGGCAGAGGCTCCCCGAGTTCTTTGCCTCTGCCTCCCCTGCCTTTGTCTTTCTGACCCGCCAAGTCAGCCTATTGCGCAGACAACTCAAGTCTAAGAGACATCAGGAATTTGCACTAATTCAATTAAGCAATTAGCCTATCAAGCGGTAGGAAATGCCTGGACTATACCTTCCGTTGAATGGAGCGGACTCTGCCCGAGCTTCTGCTGTTTGGGCTTCAAAAGGCAGTTAGGAGCTTACCCGGGGGACCGTGCCTGCCTCGCCTCAAGGTTGTAAACCAGAAACAATGAGCTGTCTTTGAGGATTATCTGGCTCATATATTTTATCGGGTGCACGGGTGGCACAGCTAGGTGCCAGGAGACTGAGCTCGAGGGCTGGCTCAGTCATGGACTTTTTGTGAATTTGAACAAATCCTTTCTGGCTTGGGGCCTCAGTTTCCTCACCTGTAAAATGGGAGTGCATAATGTCCGGTCTTCCCACTGACAAGGTTGTTGTGGGATAACCTAGGGGGAGATTCTAATAGGTAACCAACATATACAGACAGAAGCCTTGATTTCATGACTGTCCATGTGACAGACTGTTGGATGGATGACCCAACAACATTTCCCATCCCCCTTCCCTGGCCACATTCAGGTCTCAAGGCTGACAAGGCAGCGTCCTCGTTTCCTTAGCCTCTGGAGGAGCATGGCTGCGCGTGGCCACATGACACGGCATTAGCCACGGAACAAAGGGGAAGTGTGCTGGAGGTTTCTGGGAGGACTTCAGCTCTTCTGATTGGAAAACGACAGAGAAGAAAGGGGCTGGTCTGGCTTCTTCCTTTTTGCTTCTTTCTACCTTGAGCTCTGAAGGCATGTCAAGAGCTGTGGTGGCATCTTGGCACCATGAAGAGATTTAGGACCTATCCTAATCAAGTATGGCCCATCTTCAAAGACCCTTTTCCTAATGAGGTCACATTCTGAGGTTCTGGGTAGACATGAATTTTGGGAGGATGCTGTTTAACCCACTACAACTCCCCACCCCCATTCCCTGAACTAATCAACCAGCAAGTTCTAGTAACCTGACCCCCTAAGTATATTCTGGACCTGGCCACTTCTTACTATAGCAATTCGACTACCCTACCCCGAGGCCCATCAGCACTTACCTATCATGACACCTTGTGCCTATAGCAACTCTCTTAGGCAGGGAAGGCAGATGGGGGCCCTCAGCCTGCCTCAGTGGAAGGTAAAATCTTCTTTAGGGCTCACAGTTCTAGAGGTTGTGATGCTTTCTGCTCCTGGCCCCCCACCCCCCCAGGCCATGTGACTCCTCCGTGGCCATGTCATGAGAGGTGACAGCAGCACAGAGAGTGCTGTACCCTCAGCGATGACGAGACCAAGGAGGGAGAGGCAGCGCGATCAGAGAGGCTAGAGCTGGGCAGATGTCCTAGATGCAGGCACAGCTGGCTGGGTCTTGGGTGTGGACTCGGAATCTGGGTTGGCGGGAGAGGACAGGTAGTGTGGGAAGGTGTCCCAGGTCTGTCCTGCCTGGAGCCTTGACAAGAGAGATGAGAAGCCATGGGCCGTCTAGGGGTACAGACGGATAGATACAGATAGAGGCCTGTTCTTCCAGAAATGGACTAAGTTTCTGGGCTCCCCGGAGCTTCTTCTGTGCCCTGCTGGTGGCAAAGGTCCTGACACTTGATGGAGGGACAAGGGTCTGAGGCTGCAGAGTGCTGACCGGCCACAGATGATTCAAAGGAGATTGGCCAGCCTCTGAGTGCAAGGAGAGGCCTTGCAAGTGGGCAGGCTGGGTGGTGGGTGGGCTGATACAGGCCACAAAGCATTGATTAAGCGCCTGCCGTCTGCTTTGTGGGTTCACGGGTTTGTGGGTTTGTAGGAGCACGGTAGGGCTCACGTCAGCATGTCCCCGCAGAGGAAAGAGGAGGCAGGAGTGGGGGGTGGGTGCTGGGGGACGGGAACCAATGCAGGCAGAATCTCAGAGGGCTGAGTGTGTGCCTGCTGTTAACCCCCAGCAGCAGACAGACCCTGCTGGCCATTTATGCTATGGAGGCTGCTACAGCCTCCAGTCACCAGGACCCAACCGAATGTATTAGAGAGGGGACAGGCCCTTCGTTTTTAAGGATGTTCCCACCTGGAGGCAGAGGACCATCAGAAATGACTATGGGGGTCCTTCTGTGATTCTAAAACTAGACAACCTCAAGCTCTCTGGGTCTCTGCCTTCCCAACCTTCCCCCCACCTTCCTTGGACAAAGGAGTCATGGTGGGATCTGAGGCCCATTCTTAGAAAGCTGAAAATAATATGAAACAGAGTTCCTGTTTTAAAGAGAAACACTTTCCTAAGTGGACCTTTCAAAAATTTTGGTTTGCTACCTATTTAAGGAAATATCAAACAGCCCTCCCAAACACAGCTTGCGGGAGGAGGCCATTCTCCACCCCATCCCACTCACCCCATGTCCCCACCCCAGGTGGTTGGAACATTTTCTGCAGCTGCACTGGCTTCTCAGAGGTACATCCTGGCAAATGCTATGGGCCAGCCTCCTCAGCCAGGCAATCCCGTCCTCCCAGCCCACTGCCTGTCCTCTGGCTGGGTCAGAATCGGCAGCAGGGCCCCTGTTGGGGACTCTAGGGAGGGCTGAAAACCCCTGCAGTGGCCTCCAGGAGGACTGTAGCCTCCAGACTGTGTTGACCTGGGACCTTGATTCAGCTCTTCTGGCTTAGACCCCATACAATCGTCTTTTGCACCGCATGCTTCATAGGAAATGAGTGAATGAAAGAGAGAAAAGTAAGAAGGAACATTCTAACGACTTACTTTCTTAAGTCTTTGCCATCTCCATCGCCAGACTCAGCTTTGAAATTCCAGAAGGAAAAGAAGAAATGAAACATGTCACATCTCAGACCGTTCCCACAGGGACTCATTTCAGAAGCTGGGTTCTGTCCTTTTTAAAAAAACAGAATCAATACCATCTTTCATGAAAACAATATTTCATTCCTCTTCAGCTTCAGCCCAGGTCACCCTTTCTGGCTCTGTGCAGAATCAGAGAAGGAGCCAACGAGCAGCTCTCATCACAGACAGGGTGGGAATGTCAGGGCAGAGCAGAGAGGGGGCTTTTTGGAGGGCAAGAAGTTGGAGGGACCCTCTGTTTTCTTCAGGAGGGGCCACCACCATTAATAAACCCCTCCCCACCAGCTTGCAGGCCCTCAACCCACTCAATAAGGTCAAACACCAAACACCGGAGGTCCTCATTCTCTTGGAGCATCCTGGCCAGTGGATTCCAGAATGAACCCTGGTATCCTGCAGAGACATTTGGGTCTTTCCTTCAGCCCCACTATAGGGGGTAGATCAGTGGACAGCACAGGCAATGGTTTATGACATTCATTGCAACGTCTCAATGATTTGGGAGGATGAGGAAACTCAAACATCTGTGCCGTGTATACCATTCCTTTAATGATCTAATAGACGGTGGAGTATACTTAGAATATGTGCATGGCTGGAGCACTTATCTTGGATTTGGAAAATTAAACACACTTAGGTTCATTTATTTCCCCCATTACCTTTAATAGCTTCATAGAACGAGAGAAATGTAGCTCCAACAGGGACACTCCATTCTATTCATCCATGCATTGAGTGTCCTCTACTACATTACTGAAGAGCTAAGGCTTGAGCTGTGTCTGAAGATAAGACATTTTTCTAGAAAGACAAGGAGAATAGTGTCCTGTACAAAGGAGCATTGCAGCCAACAAGTCTGGTCTACATGGGATGCAGCAATTAATTCAACGCTGCTGGGGCACATGGAGCCTGTGGGATGGCAGGGGCTAGTGGGAGAGGTAAAGGTCAAGGTCTCGTAAACTACCCTGAGAAGTCCAGACGTTATTCTCGTGCACATGGGAGCCCCTGAAATGATTTAAGGGGGGAAAGAAGCTTGAGATCAACATTTTTTAAATTAACTATAATTTATCGTGAGATTGGTTTCCATATAACACCCAGTGCTCATCCCAACAAGTACCCTCCTCAATGTCTATCACTCATATTCCCCTCTCCCCCACCCCCATCAACCCTCAGTCCATTCTCAGTATTTAAGAGTCTCTTATGGTTTGCCTCCCTCCCTCTCTGTAACTTTTTTTTCCCTTCCCCTCCCCCATGGTCTTCTGTTAAGTTTCTCAGGATCCACATATGAGTGAAAACACATGGCATCTGTCTTTCTCTGCCTGACTTATTTCACTTAGCATAATACCCTCCAGTTCCATCCACGTTTCTGTAAATGGCCAGCTTTCATTCTTTCTCATTGCCAAGTAGTATTCCATTGTGTATATAAACCACAATTTCTTTATCCATTCGTCAGTTGATGGACATTTAGGCTCTTTCCATAATTTGGCTATTGTTGAAAGTGCTGCTATAAACATTGGGGTACAAGTGCCCCTATGCATCAGCACTCCTGTATCCGTTGGGTAAATTCCTAGCAGTGTTATTGCTGGGTCATAGGGTAGATCTATTTTTAATTTTTTGAGGATCCTCCACACTGTTTTCCAGAGTGGCTGCACCAGTTTGCATTCCCACCAGCAGTGCAAGAGGGTTCCCGTTTCTCCACATCCTCTCCAGCATCTATAGTCTCCTGATTTGTTCATTTTAGCCACTCTGACTGGCATGAGGTGGTATTGAGATTGACATTTTACAAGGAATCTTAAATCCTCCACCCAGGAGCACATCTGTGATGGTCCCCTTTCTCCAATGGCTGAAGATCCTTTTCAGATCATAAACTAGACTATCTCTTTCCAGATGGCAAATGGTGACTTATTAATCCCCTATGGGGGGAGAGCCCCTCTCTGGCCTATATCCCTGGCAGGGCCTGGATGTTGGGCCATCTAAGCAGATGCCACAGAGAAGGAGCCCTGCGTGAACCCCCTTGTCGACTGCTGTAGCTAAGTATGCTGTCTTGGCAAAGAGGGTCCCCAGGATGATCTCGAATGTGTGCAGGCCCCAGGGAGAAAGCGCTGTCTCCATTTTTGGGCCATTGAATTGGTTGAGTTTGGACTTTGCCAGGATAGAAAGTGAAGAGGAAGAGAAGGAAGGACAAAAGTGGCTCTGGACACTGGGGTGTGCACAGAGTTAGTGATGCCCTTCCTGTCTCAGCCTCACCTCTGTGGACTCCAAGATCCTGGAACTTTCCCTAGAGGGGTTGCAGAGCCCCAGAAGAAAGCCTTTCTGCTTCCAGAGCTATGGACCCCCATGAGCACTTAGCCCACATGACCGCTGCCATCTGTCAGTCCAGAGGCTGGGGCTCATGCCAGTTCCTGTATCCAGGGGCCCAGCACAATGCTGGCTGCAGACAGGACATCTGGTGGGAGTTTGCTAAGTGTTGGATGGAAACAGGCTCCTTCCTTCTCAGCCTGAGCCCTGGGTCTCTGAGACCCCCTTAGACTACAGGGCACAGCTCTGGAAGCTCCCTGTGTTTGGAGGCTTTGAACCTGTGAGTCACCACTAGGCCAAGAGCCACTTTTTCTGAGTCCCACATTCTTGCCATGATGTCCACTCATGCTCCTTTGTTTTCCCCTTCTTTTTGATGCCAGAACATTTCTGTGTTTTACTAGGAGGGAGACGTTCCTGTCCTTTCTGCTCCCTGCCCCCTCTACCAACTTCCCTTTTTAGATGGTAAATTTATTCCTTGAGATTCCTGGGGACATGGCCAGGAGCTGACAAGTCCTGTCCCTGCCTCCACCCCTTGGCCACAGTCCTGGGGGACCTAGGATCTGATGGGCTCCCCAGGGATCAGCAGCATCAGGCTCCAGCAGGACTTGGAGCCTAGTTGGTTTTATCCCACCCAAGACAGAAGCCCAAGCCCATGACTTTCTCACCCAGATTCTGTAACCAAGCTCAGTGTCACTGTAAGTAGCAATTGCACTGATAAAAACACCCTCCTGTGAAAGCTGGCAGGTATGCATGGGAAATCGGAGTGGCAGCGGCTTGAAAGATCAAAGTCAGATGTATCTTTTTGGGGGGAGGCAAGACCAGGTTTCAAAGGGTTTTGAGGGGGAGGAATTAATCCTGACTTTATTTTGCTGGAATCAGTTCTTTCATTCTGGGCCAGTGGTGCCCTCTCCCCCTTAAAGGGGTGATTCCTCAGAGGCAGAGAAAGCCTTGTTTCCTTACCACGAGAGAGTTCAACCCTGAATGGGACACTCTCCCTACCCCCCAGGAAGAGGCAAGACTTGATGACACAGCACGTGGATAGAGCCTATGCTATGGCTGCCCCATGGAGAGTGGTTGACAACTCCTCACAGTGATGCTGTGACCTGCTGCTTCTTATCCAAGGTGAGGCCAAGTCTGATTTCCCCTGTTGCCAGTGGAATAACTCAAGGCCAAGTTCTGATCCTGATCTCACTCCCTGGGGACAATGTTGGCTATTCACCCCACTTGGGATAGTGTTCACTTTCCTGCCAAGGGTCCCACATTCCCTGGGATAGATGTCAATGAGAGGTCAATGAGATGGCATTGAGGAATAAGCCAACAGAGCAAGGTCGAAACTATAGTCGAGGTAATAAGAGGACAGGATGTATAGCAAGAGGGTGGCCTTTGGTGTGAGATGGGACTGAGTTTCAGTTCCGTCTCTGCCACCAAAGTAGCTATGGGACCTCGGGCAAACCCCCTCACCTCCTGAGTCAACTCTTGACCATCATGGTCATTGATGCCATTTACTATGTACTATGTGCCCAGAAACTATTACCTCATGTAATTCTCATAACGACACTATGAATAGATATTCTTCCTATTTTGAAGATAATGAAATGAGGTTCTGGGAGATTACTAAACTCACCCAAGACCGATTTAGTTGGTAAGTAGTTAAGACGGGATTTCAACCTGACTCTGATTCCAAAGATGTGTGTAATAGGTTAAATTGTTTCTCCCTGTGCCTGGGTGGCTCAGTTGGTTAAGTGTATGACTTCAGCTCAGGTCATGATTTCGCGGTCCGTTAGTTTGAGTCCCACGAGTGGCTCTGTGCTGACAGCTCAGAGCCTGGAGCCTGCTTCGGATTCTGTCTCCCTCTATCTCTGCCCCTCCCCTGCTTGCACTCTGTCTCTCTCTCTCTCTCTCTTTAAAAAAATAATAAATAAAGATTAAACAAAATTAAATAGTGGCTCCCAAGAAGACATGCCTCATCCGTAGCCCCAGAACTTAGGACTTTGACCTTACTTAGGAAAAAGGTCTTTAGAGATGTAATTAAGTTATGGCTTGAGATGAGATTGTCATGGATTATCTAGGTGGGACTTAAATTCAACGACAAGTGTCCTAGAAGAGACAGGAGAGGAGAAGACACAGAGAAGAGATCGTCACGTAAAGACGGTTTGGAACGATGTGGCCACAAGCCAAGGAACCCCTGGGGTCACCAGAAGCTGGAAGAGGCAAGGACAGATCCTCCCTGAGAGCCTTTGAAAGGGGTACGGCCCTCCCAACATCCTGATTTTGTTTTTGTTTTTTGTTTTTTAATTTTTTTAATGTTTATTTATTTTTGAGAGAAAGAGACAGAGCGTGAGCGGGAGAGGGGCAGAGAGAGAGGGAGACACAGTATGTGAAACAAGCTTCAGGCTCTGAGCTGTAAGCACAGAGCCGGAAGCCAGGCTCGAACTCGTGAGTGGTGAGATCATGACCTAAACTGAAGTCGGATGCTTAACCAAGACTGAGCCACCCAGGCACCCCCCAACATCCTGATTTTGAATTCAGGCCTCCAGAACTATGAGAGAATAAATTTCTGCTGTTCTAAGGCATTCAGTCTGTGGTTATCTGCTACAGCAGTGCTAAGGCATTCATACACTACAATGTATGCAATGCATTTTATTGCTATAAACTACGTGAAAACTACATGCTGGAGCAAACAGCAGTGGAAAAGTGCACAAGGACTCCTAGGTCCTTCCAGACCAGCTGCACTCATTTGACTCCAGCCCCAGGCAGCACGTCCAAGTGGCCTTGAACCACCTTGTTTGGGAAGCTGCTCTCGGCAAAGACAGACTGATTCCCACAGACTGAGGGGGCTCAGCCCAGGCCAAGTGCTCTCTCCTCCGGGCAGCTCTCCTGCTTTTGTGCTGCCCATGACTCAGGCTGCTTCTGGTTTGAGTCCCACTCTCACTGACGGAGGTGCAGAGGTGGGAGCACCGGCCAGCCATCTGGGGGTGGGGGCGGGGGTGGGGAACAGCACAAGCAGGACTGGAGCCCCCAGGTTATTGAGGAATCTGACTGAGTCACCTCCTTTGCTCAGAAACATCCTGTGTCTCCTCACTGCCTCCAGAATCAAGTCCAGACTCCTGAGCCTGGACTCCCAGGTGCTTCACCATCTGGCCCCAGGCCGCTGCCAGATTCCCAGACCCTGGGGATCCCAGAGGCTGACCCAGCTCCGTGAGGCCTGGCTTTGTACCTGAGACACCGGGCTGCGTATCTGCACCCCCATCACTCAGCAGGAGCACAGATCTCTGTCCATGAAGCCAGAAGGAGCTAACCCGACACGCCCTCCCCGGGGGCTCCTCCTCCACTCCTGCCCACCTCGCAAATTAAAAAAAAAAAAAAAAAAAAAAATTAATGTTTATTTTTGAGAAAGAGAGAGAGAGAGAGAGAGAGAGAGTGTAAGTGAGGGAGGGGCAGAGAGAGGGAGACACAGAATCCAAAGCAGGTTCCAGGCTCTGAGCTGTCAGCACAGAGCCTGATGCGGGGCTCGAACCCACGAATTGCAAGGCCATGACCTGAGTGAAGTTAGACGCTCAGCTGACTGAGCCACCCAGGTGCCCCCACCTTGCAAATTCTTGAGAACACTGTGCCCTGTGCGACACCCGCAGTAACTGCCTGGGTCAGCACCCAGCAGTGACACTGGGAATGTAAGCCCCCACAGACCCCACAATTTAGACAGATGGCTCCTAGCTACCTCCCAGCAGAGTCTCACAGCCCTTGGTTACTGTCAAAGGAACCTGTAAAACTCAGGAAATAACATAAAGGTGCCTCCTGAAAAGTCTGTGGGATGTTGTTCTGCCTGAGATGACAAACACAATGTGCCATGTTTGCAAGCAAACATCGTCATAATAGCTTTCCGTTTAGTAAGAGCACAGGATGTAGAGATTCTGCCTTCCTTTCCAGAGGTGACATCGCTAATGCAATCAGCCGAGAAGGTTTTACAGTTCCGGGCCCCCGGGGCGGAACGACCAGGCTCCTGAGGGAGAACAGCCCCCTCCGGCAATCACACTGACACCAGACAGCCCGATGCCACAAGGGACAAGATGGGCAAGAAAGGAAATACTACAGCTGACCCAATCCCTAATGAGTGAGCATGATCCAAGACCCTGAGACCCTCACCCTGAATTTTCACCCTTTAAAAACCCTTGCTTGTGAGCCATCGAGGAGGTGGGAACTTTTGAGCACTAGCTCTTTTCTCCTGAGTGGCATCACACCAGGAAATAGCCCATCTTTCTTCGCTGCAAAAGCTCGGTGTCAGTTATTATTGGCTTGCTGCGCCATCAGGTGGAAGGTCTCCCATTTGGTTTGGGTACAGTGATCGCTCAATGTTTGCTGATGTGACTTGAGTTGAGTGGATTTCAGGGATCCTTCTCAGACTGAGAGTGATTCCTCTCCTTGAAGGTTTACTCTGCACCTGTGTTTGTAGCTTCTCTGCTCCCCACTCTTTTTTTTTTTTTTTTTTTAATGTTTACTTATTTTTGAGAGGGGTGGGAGGGGCAGAGAGAGAGGGAGACACAAAATCCAAAGCAGGCTCTAGGCTCCGTGCTGACAGCTCAGCAACGCAGGAACTCATGGACCGTGAGATTACGATCTGAGCTGAAGTCAGACACTCAACCAACTGAGCCACCCAGGTGCCCCTACACTTATTCTTGCCCTTGAACTTGATCTAGCCACAGCTCACCAAATCCTGCTTTTCAGTGGGCACTTTAGGTAGACCACTGTGTACAGCAGGGCAGGCTGAGTATTGTCAGTCCTGGGGGGCACCATTCACTGAGGCCGTGATGTGAGTGGGACCCTCTGGAGATATACGAGGTGGTGGCCCTGTTTCTAGGTGCCTTCCGTCTCCAGATGCTGGTCCTGGCTCAGGAGGCTCAGACTCTGCTTTTCTTTCCTGGTGCTTTTATCTTGCATCTCTGAACACAGCCAGGGCTTCCTCCTGGGGCTGCAGAATCTCCCGATCACAGAATCAGATGGGTTCTGAACCAGGTCACCCACGAGCTGCCCACATGCCGTGCCTTGTGCCTCAGTAAGGCGACACATAATGTCTGGTCCTAACTGGGGCACTTTTAGAGGAAAAAGGAGCCCTGAGGTATTATTATAGCAGGACAACAGGTGTAAGCCATGACCTTCCCTGACAAGCCAGGGTTCCAACCCAGTCCTGCCTGATGCCACAGACTGCAACATCTCCACTACTCAGCGGAGTACACAGCCCAGGAATGGCCACTGGTGGATAGAAGGGAAAGGCAGGCCCAAAGCAGGGAGAGGTCTCCAGGGAGGGGTCCTGGGGGCCCTGAAAGGGGACCGTCGCTTTGGCTCTCTGTGTCCTCCATGCTGTCCCCATCCTCGGCTGATTTCTGTGAGCTGGGCCAGCCTAGGCCAAGAGCACTGGCACAAAAAGCCTTTGGCCGGAGGTCAGGGCCCTGGGAGTTAGTCCTGGGTCCGTGTAAGTGGAGCCAGCCACTTCCCTGGCCTGGGCCTCAGGTTATCCCTTTTATAAATCAGTCATAATCCCTGCCCTGCCGGACTCACAGGAGGCTCGAGAAGCCTCCGGGGGAAGATGTGGCCGAGGGGTTTTGTGCCCTGCAAGATGTGGCCCCCGTTCCAGCTCGGTACCCGTGCTCGTATTCTCCCTGAGTCTCTGCGGCAGGGACGAACAGGCCCAGGGGCACTTCCCCCGCTCTCAACCACCACCCTCACCACATGTTTCCACTGCAGACCTAACCCTGAGCACATCTCCCTGAAGGGTGGGTGGGTGGGTGGGGGCGGGGGAGAAAACGTCTATGACATTCCTTCCTCAAAGCATTCTGGATGCAGTGGAATAATACAGGAGCTGGGGTCTATCCAACAGCAAGAATGCAAGAAATTGAGAAGCGTCTACCGGTGAGGAGGAAGCAGGCATGGAGGTGTGGGCCAGCAGCCAGGATGCACGGGAGGCATGGAGACCTGCTGTGTGTCACCAAGGAGGAGGCTCATGGTAGCTGGGGCCCTGGAAAACGTAATGGTGGCTGCAGTGAAGGTGTCCAAGCTTCCACTCCTCCCCAGAGACACACTACCCCCGCCCTGGTTACCTGGGATCTCACGCCCTATGTGTACACGATGTGGAGCCAGAAGAGGCAGGTGGTACAGTAGCTCTTCTGGAAGGAAACTGCCTCATCCAGGGTGGGCACGTGGGCCTGAATGGGGGGCTGTCACCAGCTCCTAGAAGGACATTTGAATGGACCAGAGCAGGAGAAGGGCTGGGGGGAGGCTGAGGTCAGCAGCACCCGTCAGTTTCTGATAATTTTAGCCACCCGGGGAGGAGGTCAGTGGTTCTTTATCTGAGACAATTGTCTTCGGTTTAAACGAGCCCCCAGGGAGGCTCTCCAGGCGGGACAGGAAAGACAGCAGAACAGAGGTGGGGAGGCCTCAGGAGGTCGACAATGGGCGGTTGGCTGACTTCTCCCCAGGAAGGAGCAGCCCCAGATCCGAGTGGCAGGGGGATAATCACATCCCAAGGAGGTCCAGGAGGTCACTCTCTGATCTGGAAGAGGCAAGGGAATGGATCACGGGAACGGAAATACGGAAAGCTCAGCCAGAGTTAGCAGAGAAGTCCAGCTGGAATCAATTGTTAGCTCATCCACTTGGGGACTTTCCACAGGACAAAACAAATGTTCTTCATATAGAAGACAGGGGTCAGGGGACCTTAGGACACGGAGAGTTTTCTGTTACCCCGCTACCCTGCGGCCTCTCTGTGTGACCTTGGAAAAGGCTCCTGGACACCAACTTCCTCAGCTGGGGGGTGGGTGCTGGGGCTGAGGACTCAGCAGGATAGGGGGCTCTTAGCAGATGTACCCACTAGGTACCTCTTCAGATGGGCGCTGTCTGCCAGGACATTAGTTTGTTTAAATGAAGGTGTTCCAACCTGTCAGACTCTGGCTGCCCTCAGCGGCCCTACGCCATGGTTAATACCTCAGTTCCAGTTCATCCGGCCCTGGCAACCACAGGGCTCACGATGGCTGACGGGCATCCCCCTCTTCTCAGAGGAAGCGTGGTGGCGGCCAGACTCAGGAAGCCACTGCAGGGCACATCTGGGCACTATGTCACCCAGCAGATCGGAACGGCCCCACTGACTATCCAAATACTGTGCCAGGGATGTGGGCCAGGGAGAGGCCCCCGGGAGAGTCCCATGAGAGGACCCAGCTAGTAAGGGGCAGAACTAGAGTTTGGATCCAGATCTGCCTGGCCTCAGAGTCCATTCTCTTTCCCCGAAGGAGTATTACGGGAGACTCACAGGGGCTGACGCTTGTTACTGAGGGTTTCCCGATGCCTCAAGCTCATGGCCAGGACAGTCATGTTATTGGTTCAAATGAAGCCTAGGGGTTCTATACGGATTCCATCTCATGGTAGAGCAGGACCATGCAGTTGATAACATGTGGCCTTCAGAGCCAGAAAAATCCAACTCTGTCTGTCACCTGCTTGCTATGTGACCTTGGGCCAGTCACTTAACCTTTCTGAGGTTTGTGTTCCTCAGTTGGTAAAAATCAGTAATAATATCTACCTCTTCCAGTTACCCTGAGAATCACATGAGCTGTATTTATAAAATGATTGGAATAGCTTCTGGCACACAGTAAGTTTTCCAAAAAGTTAGCTCTTATTTTAATGGTATCTTCTCCCCTGCCATGACTGGGGCTAAGTACAATTTGACTGGGACGTACATGTATGTATTCGTATACCCGTCCACACATTGAAGCTATGTCAGAATCCTGTGGGTGACTCATTCCTTCCTTTTGTTAAAAGAGAAGAAGCCCCTGACCCATTTCATGTGGTTGCTTTGAAGGATAGCTAATAAATGTGCTCCTAAAAACCTCTGTTAAATGTCAAACCCTTAAAGACATCATTCAAGGAGAGGAGGGTTTCTTCAGGGTTGCACATCCAGCTGGGGACAGAGAAAATAAGAGGTCTCAAAGTTGAAAATGTGTGTTGTAATTTACTTCAAAAACTTTACAGAAAAAGAATGAGAACAAAAACGTATGAGCCTCTAACTACACTGCTCTAAACCTGACTTCTGGTCCTTATGGGAGCCTGTGTCTAGGAGGGTAGACTTAGCAGACACACACTGGAATGTCAAGAATTGATCAGTCTGGGGCTCATACAGATCCTCCCTGGGAGGTCGGAGACATTGAGGCAGAAAACCAGGAGTCCTGCTTGTACCCCTGGGCACCCCTGGGGAACGTCGTGAAGGGGCTTTGAGATCAATGTCGAAGCCCCTGAGATTTTGGTGTGACATAGATATTTTTTTAATATTTATTTATTTTGGGGAGAACACCAGCAGAGGAGGGAAAGAGAGAGGGAGACGGAGGATCTGAAGTGGGCCCCGCGCTGACGGGCTGGACAGCAGCAAGCCCAATGTGGGGCTCGAACTGACGAACTGTGAGATGATGACCCGAGCCGAAGTCGGACGCTCAGCCGACGGAGTCAGCCAGGCAGCCCTTGGTGTGACATCTTTGAAAGAGGGAGACCTCCCCACACCCTGAGGAGGTAGCGGATGGCCAGGGAACTCACCTTCAGCAGGAAGAGCATCCTGGAACTGAGCCTTGTGAGGGCAAAGGCTCCCGGCTCATGGGACTGGGCTCTGCACAGTCTCCCCTCAACCAGAGGAGCTGCTGAAATTGGCTCATGTAGCCCAGGGGCACCACGCCCAGGCCAGTCTGCATCCGGATTTGCTAATTTCATATTACTTTATGCCCCCACTTCCCTGGATCCCGGAGAAAATAGTTAACGTGTCGGAGCCCTTATGACATAGCAGGCATGGTTTCAAGTACTTTCCATGAATTTAGCTCACTTAAACCCAACAATTGCTCTACAGGCATGTCATCATCCCCTTTTCTAGCTAAGCACACTGAAACGGGGTGGACAATGTTGCACACAATGTGTGTGCAACAGGACTGGGGCCCAGCCCAGCTCTCAGGCTGTTCCGTGATAACGTGGAGTCCTCGCCTACTGGCACTTTCAGTGTCTCAGAGGCTGTTCTAAGGCATTCATCTACTGAATCCTCTTAACAACCCAGTGAAACAGGTGTTATCTTTACCATCCCCACTGCACCCATGTGGAAACAGGGCACAAAATGGTCTAGAGTTTGCCCATAGCCACCCTGTCCAGAAGCGTCCACTAGAACCTGTGCACTCAACCACCATACCCTGCTCCCTGGAGGGCTGCCTTTTCCTTGCTGCCCCCTACCCCACCCCTCCTCTTGTTACCTAGGGTTCCATGGCAATGACTCAGATTGGCTCCACCACCCTCTGCTGTTGGGCATTTGGGTGGCCCACAAGGCCCATGCCTCCTTCCTCGTGTGGCTTCCCAGCACAGGCTCTAGAGACTTTTCTGGTGGGGGCCAGCGGAAAGCTGGGAGGCATCAGGATGCTGAGGAAAGACACATGTCTGATCTATTATTAAAAACAGTCTACCCTCATGCAGCCTCTCAAGGTCCCAAGAGAGGAAGAGAGCCTCAGGACGGCCGAGGCTCCTCCTAGCTCTTCTGGGATGGCCGAGGCAAAGGCCTGATCATCATTTATGTTCCTGCCATCATCCTAGAAAACATGACCAGCAGAGTTTTGTAGGTTGTGTGCACCCCAGTTCCTGCAACCCCCTAAGTGGGCATTCAACTGGGTCCAGGATCCAGATTGTGTCTCTGGCTTTGCCTAGGGGATACCAGGGCCAGAGGTAGGTTGAGCTGAGCCCAGACTTTCCCAAGGTCACATTGTTGCCTTGATCCCCTTGGCCTGAAGCTTAGGACTCATTCTTCCCCTGACTAATGTTTTGGAGGTCAAGATGAGACAGGACGCACCTTGGGTTCTGTCCTGACTCTGCTCGTACATCTCTGGGGATTAATTTCTCCTCTATAAAATGTGAGGGCTTTTAAATATATCTAGATGTGCAAGATTCTCTCCTATTTCCCTAAGTGTGTTCCATGGAACAAGGCATTGCTTGAACCAGGGGTTCCATAGTCAAATAAGTTTGAGAAACACTGCATATCTTGGTCCACTCTTAGAAATCTTCAATGCATGTCAGCACATGCTTTAAGAAGACCCCCTTTAAAGTCACCTATTTAGCCTGACTTAACCCCGCATCTCCAATATTTACTCACCAATGGAACACTTAATTTATAAACTTAAGATCTATTAAGCCTTCTGCAAGAGTATGGACAGTAGGTGCCTTGGTGAAACCTACTTGTTCTGGCATCAGGCCTATGCCATGGTCCTCTGCAGGCAAAGAGGTGAAGGAGACAGTCCTGCCTCCAGCAGCATGAGGCCCAGTAGAGGCGTGGGGCACCCACAATCTAGCCTAAGAGCCAGAAGGGAATTCTGGGACGGAGAGTCAAACATTTCCATCCAGGCATCAGGGAAGGCTTCCTAGAGGAGGAGGCCTGAGAGTGAGGCCTGGTGATGGCATGGTGGGGTTGGCGGGGGGCAGGGCTGGATGAAGACATGGGTATCTTGGTCTCACAGTCTGAAGATGGTGTGGGAGAAGGGAGGACAGGGCTCCGTGTCTCCTCTGTGATCTTGAGCATCCTGACTCTGAACCTACAGACTCAAGTCAGCAAATCAAAAGCCTTCCAGCTAACTGGCTCAGGCTCCTTAGAAGACAAATGGATGCCCATCTTCTGTGACTCGATTCACTCCAAATAGCTCATTGGTGTTCCTTCTAGCCACATGAAATTTTATTCTTTAGAAGAGTCCTCTCTGTCCTCTCTGTCCCCTTTACATTCTGGTGATATTTTAGTGCTTCTAAAGCAGTAGAACCTCATGAGTCCAGCTCTGACAGGGAAGAAGGTGAGGGACTGATGTTTCAGGTGTATAGGACTTTTGTTCATTCATTCTTTTCATTTTTCAATTAGACAGGTGTTTATTGAGCACCTGCTCTCTTGTTCATTCATTCCTTTATTTGTTTCAGTCAACAAGCATTTACTGAGTCCCTACTATATTCCAGGTGTTGTGCTAGGTGCTAGGGATCCAGAGTGACATCGACCATGTTCTTTCCCTTAAGGAAGCCCAGAGTCGTAGGCCTCAGAAAGGCAGTGCTCTCGTAATATAACTGTGAAGCTTCCATGCGTCATAAATAGAACACGTGTGAGAAGCTGCTATGTCACAGTGTAAAAGCTGGTAATCTAGGATGTTAGGTACAGGGACTGAGAAGGGCACAAGCATCATGGGCTCAGAGACAGCTCTTGGAAGCGGAGTGAAACAGTAGTCCAGGCAGAGGGAGCAGCTTGTGCAAAGGCACCATGGCCCAAAGAGCTGAAGGCGGAGACCTAGAGTTGACGTCAGAAGCTACACAGGACCCATCATGAAGTGCCTCTTGAGCCATGTTAAGGAGTTTGAACTTAGTCTTGAAGGCTATTAATAGAGAGAGGACTTGATAAAATGTATGTTTTTAGGAAGATCTCTCTGGTTGTGAGTGAAGTGTAGGGGCTGGCAGGACAGTGTTGCCAGAAGGAAGGGATACTGCTACCTAATGAGGGCCCAGCACAGCAGGGGAGCATCGACGCTGGGTTTGGAGGAGACCTCTAAGGCAGATCGGGGCAGCTGTGCTGTGGAAATCCTAGGGGTCCCTTCTCTGGGACAGGCTCTGTCCTCTGCCCAGCGCACCTGCCAGGCAGTGAGGGGAGTGAGGGGAGTGAGGGGAGTGAGGGGAGTGAGGGGAGTGAGGGGAGTGAGGGGAATGAGGGGAATGAGGGGAGTGAGGGGAGTGAGGGGAGTGAGGGGAGTGAGGGGAGTGAGGGGAGTGAGGGGAGTGAGGGCACAATTCCCATGACATGGCACCAACAACAGACACAGGAGCTCTCGGGGCATCTCCGGGGGGACATGTTTCTTTGAGAAAGCAGACAGTTTCTGCTGCAGGACAATCCCTTCACAGTATCCAGGCAATTAATTATTTCTTATCTCACCAAGTAAGGGGCCCATGTGGAAATGACTCCCATCCTTCTGTTCACATTTTATGTTGCTGTTTATTCTGAACAGGAAAAGAGCAGAAAATAGAACTGTTTTCAGATGAATACCAATTAGAGGGTTTTTTCCTTTTATTTCTGAGTGGTGGGAAGAGGGAGAAAGTGGGGGGAAGGGGCCTCTTCTCTAGGGCTGTTCAGGTGGGAGCAGGAACGCCTCAGGGCATGTGCTTGGGGACTGGCCCCTTGCACCTGCCTGAGAAGGATCTGAGAGCACAAACAAGCCAGAGCCTAGAATGTGCCTTAGCCCCAACGTGACAGCCCTTTTCAAGGTTATTCCCTTCTTGAGATTGCTGACAGCAGGCCCTTGTTGATAGAACTGGAGGCAGTTCAGGCCTGTAGAGTCCCCGAGGGACTGGAACGGGACTGGAACGAGAGAAGGCAATGGGGCACCGACTCGCCCGGCAGGTTGCCTGGTGTCCTGAGTGAGCATTGGATTAAGAACAGGGGACCCAGGCTCCGGCCTCTATGCTGCCTACTGTGTGCGGCTGACTATGTTCTCTTCCAGGCTTCAGTCTCTCCCTCTGTAGAGTAGCTCTTCTGCCCTCGACAAATGCCCTGGAAAAAGTAATACAGCTCCCTGACTCCCACACACCCAAAGAAAACACATAACAATACCCTCGAGAGTGAATGGGCCGGGAGTCCAGGTTGGACACTGTGAGGGTGGCACGCTTGTTGGAGGGCCCAGGGTGGTCTCTGTGCTGTGGTTTTGCTGCAATCCGCATCTCCCCAGAAACCGCAGGGACGTGGCCTGCAATGGGCCTTGACATCACCAGAGGCTTCAGAGGAGGGTTTCTGGAGCCTTGGAAGCTGAGATGGGAGTTGACAGGCCCTGGAGGGTAGGAGGTGGAGGCCCAGTGGGGACCGCCTGGCATCGGGGGCTGGAGGGAATCTCTGCCAAGGACTCGCTGTGTGTCCCTGGGCGCAGCCAGCTCTCTGAGCTTCAATTCCTTCATCAGTGTGATGGGGACAGTAAGGCTGGTGCATGTGCCTGGGGGAGACACAGGTGTGAGGACAGGGCGGTCATGTTGACAGCATTCACTGCCACATCCCCGGTGCCTGGTTGGCCTCCAGTAAACGTTTGTTTGTTGGATGAATAATGCATGTGAAATGCATAGTACAGTGACTGGCATAGAATCAAAAGCAAGTGTAGCTGCTGCCCTTGACCTGCTGCGCCCGCTCGGTGCCACCATTGCCCGCAGTGACAGTTACCGGCTTCGACGTTTTGCACACTCAGGGATCCGTGCTCAGCCCAGCCCTGTGGTCTTTTCAATTCAAACTTCATCAAAAAGGGATGTCCGTGCCCAGGTCACCACACCCTGTTCTCTGCCGGCTGCCAGAAGCCTCCATTGTTTGCCCCAGCGGTTGCTGGGGTGTGATGTGAAAGCTGTCTCCCCAAAGGAAGTAGGGGTCCCAGGGCCTTAGTCGGGGTCAGCTGCCTCTGCCCTGCCCTACTCTGGACCTGTTCTGCTCAGAGCAGGGCTGAGCCAGTGCCACCTGGCTCCCCTCAGTGCCAGCCCGGCCTCGGCCACCGCTCCCTGAGCTGTCGGATGTGAGGCTGTTGGCTGCCCCCTCTGGCTTGGACAGGAGTTCCCTTCATGCACCTGCTCCTTCCACACTGACACCAGCCCACCCAAAAGCCCAGCTGTGGTTTTAGGAGCATCCCAGGCCCATCCCCAGCCTCTGGCTGGCCGCTCTGGGATTTGTGTAGAATGCCCAGATTTCTGTCACTCACTCCATACTGACTGCTTAGCCTGGGCTCCTGGCAGCATTCTGGGCTGGAAAGGGGAGAACTTTAGCAAGGCCCACGCACTCCCCCGGAACTTCCTCTACTCACTCTCCCCCAGGTGTCTGCACCCTGCCCGCTGTCCAGGATGCTAGAGGGCCCCTTTTCTCTCTAGAGCCCTCACCCAGCCCCCTACTGCCCTCCATTCACTCTCCTGTTCCCCTAGGGGAGCACTGATGGCCCCTGTGCCCCCAAGACACAGCCACATGTTAATTTGTTCATTCGTAGCACTTAACTAACCAGAAGCTCGCTAGTCCTCTGTGAATAGGGCAGGGGTGGCCTGCAGGTTGTTGTGAGTCGGTTGGTCTGGTCTAGGGCTCTTAGCCTCATGGGGAGGGGCAGGACGGGGTGGAGTCCACCTGGGAGCTCAGTTCCTGATGCCCAGGGTGTGGCCTGTCCTGGCCGGGCCTCCACCTGAGCCACCCCGAGGCTGGTTCTGCTACTGCCCTGCCAGGGCAAAGGCCTGAGGTTGGTGAGGCTGCGAACCTAGCTGGAGGGTCATGACCGGAGAACATTTACTGAGCACCTACTGTGCAGGGTGGTGGTGGGGGGGTGTAGTACCAGCTGTGGCTCCCGTGCGGCCTACCAGTGAGGATAGATAGGGAGGTAGGGGCTGTGTTGGGGCCACAAAAGGAGCCCTGGGGAATGAAGTGGGGGGTTGCCACTCCCATGTGGGCACTGGGAGGCCCTCATCTTGAACTCTGCATTGACTTTCAACCGGCAAAGATGAGGAAGGGCAATCCAGGTGAAGAGAACAGCATTGGTGAAGGCCAGAGATCAGAAGGGATGGCCATCTTGGGGTTGTGAATAATCTGGGCTGTCATGGTGGGGGCTTGTGGGTGAGGAGGCTGGGAAATGGGGTAACCATCTGTCCTGGTTTCTGGGAGTGAGATGTCTCCTAAGACATAAGACTTTCAGTGCTAGAACCAGTTCCACGCAAACTGGGATGAGTTGGTCACTATGCTAGGAAAGTGAAATTGAGTTCTGATAGAAACAGACTTTGAATATATTAGTAAGAAGTTTTGGGGTTTTGTTCTCTGAGCCACAAGGAAGTATAAAGGCTTTTTTTTTTTTTTTTTAATGAGAGGAAGGGGAGGAAGTATCTTCTATAATCAAGCCCATTGATCCCCACACTGATGGGAATATTTATCTCCATTTTTCAAATGAGGACACTGAGTGTCAGAGAAGTTAGGTCACTGGTCCCAGGTCACAGCAAATAAGCAGTTGCTGATTCCAAAACTTGTGTTCTCAACCACTGAATCCTCTGTCTCAGGGTGAGGCTCTGGTAGCCAGGGACTGGGTATTGTGGCCTAACGTCGAGGCCGCCTGGGATCTCTCTGAAGATGGGAACTCAGGCCTCGCTGACCCTTGGTGCCCCTGTCTGTGGCAAGCAGCTCCAGGGCCACTCGGCCTTCCTAGCTCTGTGCCTCTATTGTCCTTCCCAGGTCTGGCTTCAGGGAACAGTACTGAAAGAATGGTGGGGCCTGTGTTGGCCCCACTGTGATTGAGAGAGACCCTGAGGAGCTGACCACCTAGCAGCCCCTCTTGCAGCAAGGAACAGCATTACTAGGAGGACACGGGGTCCAGGAGGAGACCCTGCGGTGGGGAAGGCTCTCTCCTGGCTGAGTAGGTAGCAGGTAGCACATTCTCTGCACCAGGGATCAGTGAGAATAGGCCCAGGTCCAGCTCTCCTCTGCCCAAGTCCAAGCTGCTTGAGATGCGGCAGCCTCTCCTCCCAGACAGCCAGGCACAGAAGCATTAGTGGGTGGCCCAAGGAGCCGTCACCTAGAACCAGGAACTGGTGGGCTGGAGAGAAGCCGGGAATAGGAGGAAGGCCAGCCGGTGGAGCCAGGGCCTGGTGGCCCAGGAGCAGGTGTGGGGGGCGTGGGGCAGCAAGCACGCCTGGTTGGAGGAAAGAGTGTCTGGACAGGTGGCTTGAGCCCAATGACAGGAGTGGCCAGCCAGGTCCTGATCACCCGAATCTAGGGCAGGAAGCCAGGAGTGTTGACGATCCATGCGCGTTATAAGGTGGCAGAGGGTGATCTGAGTGGCAGAGGGCCCTGGCACACATCTGGCTTTTAGGCCATCCTGTGTTCAACGTGCCCCTGGCTGTGGAGTTACACCAGGGAGCCAGCCTGCTGAGGAGGGCATCCCAAAGTCAAGGCTGCAGCAGTGATGCTTCCCCTGCATAGCCACTGGGGCTTCTGGGCAGTGGAAACTTCGCATGGGGTGCTTTGTCGGGAGAGCCCCACATGGGCCCCCAGAAGAGAAATGCTGGTGCAGGTGGCTTGGGCCTCAGTCAAAGGTCTCTTGGTGGATCTGTGGAAAGAGGCATCACAGGTGTCTCAGCCTTTGTTAGCGAGCCAAAGGAGGACTGTTTCCAAAGGAGAAGAGGGCCAGTGGGGGTATTTGACTCCTCTCCGTCCTTTGCAAGTACACAATTTGCTAAGGATCAAGGACGGGTGTCAACCATGGGCACCATGAGAGAGCAACCTCCATAGGCCTTTTTGTGCAGTTCTGGGGTCTAGAGCGCTGGTTCAGGTCAGAAACAATAAGGCCTCTTTCCTGGGCATGAGGTTGGGTTGGGGGACCCCTCAGAGCCTCTCAGGGGGAATCTGGGAGAGGAGAACAGGGGGTTATTGCTTCATGGTCGCCATTTTTGGGTGATGAACACGTTTTAGAAACTGAAATGATGATGGTTACATAACACTGTGAATGTAATTAATGCCACTGAATTGTACACTTATGGCCAAAATGGCAAATTTTATGCTGGATGTGTATATATTTTACCACAATTTAAAATAAGTTAAAAAAAATTTCAAGATAGAAGGAGACCAATGAAACAGGGTGACCCAATGCAAGGTGGTGACCTGGGTTCAGTCCTAGGGTAGAAAGAAAAAAAAAAAAAAAAGGACAGTTAATGTTTATTAAGGAAAACTTGGTGAAATTCGAGGAGTTTATAGTTGTGTTAATAATATTGTCCCAATGTTAATTTCTTAGTTGTGACAAATGTTCCATGGTTACGTAAGATGTTAACATTGGAGGAAGCTGGGTTGGGTGTATGGGAACTCTATGTACTCTCTTTGCAACTTGTCTGTAAACCTAAAATTATTTCAAAATACAAAGTTAAAAGGAACCAAAACAAAAGCCGGACCTGGACTACCAAGAATTGCTGGGGCCAGGCGTGGTGTTGGGCCTCTGGCTGTGCCGGGTTGTGGGGGAAGGCCAGGGTGGCCGCAGCTGGCTCCCAGCGGAGGTGGGCCAGAGTGAGACAGAAGCAGGCAAGACGTGGGAGCTCTCCCAGCACCCTAGCCGCAGTGGGTTGTCTGTGAGCTTTGCTAGTTTTCTGGTGTTCCCTGCTCTCCACAGGGGGGCTTTGTGTCTTCCCTGGGTGGGAACATGGCCTTCCCCAGCCAGCGTGGGGGGCCTTGGGATCCTGTGTGGACACTGAAGCCTTGGTCTGGCTGTACCCCTCCCCCAGCCACAAGCTAAAGGCAAAGGCTGGGGCCCTGCCCCGGTGCTGCCCAGCTCCATCTAGATGCCACACTTAGGGCCTCTTCCCGAAGGCAGCCCTGCTCTCCATTTTGGTATCAGAGATAGCTCCCTGGTGCTTAGAGAATGAATTCCAGCTCTAATCCAGTTTTCTCCCAACACAAATCACTGCTGACCTGATAAACCAGTCAGGAGGTACCAGCCTCAGGGTCTTTGCTCATTCCTGGTTGTTGTTGTTGTCTTGACAATATTCAAATTCAGTTTTTCAAGGTCCACATCAAACTCCGTCCTCCCAATCTCTCTCTCGTGGCATTTGTGACTGCCCTATCTGGAGTCCCTGATTTGTTTTCACACTCAAGTCCCAGGGGGCTGCCTGACTTCCTTTCTGTCTCCCCCTAGAGTCAGCCCAAGGCCTGGCACCAGGAGACCTGGTGAAGGAGTGGTGTAGGTTGAGGCATTTGTGGGACTCTGTCAGAAAATGCTCTCAGGCCTGGGTTCAGCCAAGCCCTGAAGGCATGAACAGTGCCCTGCCCTTGGGGTGCCTGCGACTCTTGATCTTGGGGTTGTAAGTTCGAGCCCCATATTGGGTGTAGAGATAACTTAAAAATAAAAATCTTAAAAAAAATTAAAGAAGAAAACTAGAGTGCTCCGCACTCCTGCCCAGGTATTCGGCTGCACCTGTGCCTCTGCTGGCCCCAGAAGCCCTGAATTGCCTCCTGGGACATGGCTCCAGGCTCCAGGGAGCCAGAGAGGAGCCATTGCACCAGGCTGATGGCTCAGACTTTTCAGATGGCCCTGATAATGGGTCCTGTCATTCTTGAATTGAGGTGACGGAGGCTGCCTTCAAGTGTGGGACTTCCCAGTGGCTGTAGGGAGCCTCAGGGTACAGGGACCTGCCTGCTGTGGCTGCCAGACTGGTCTGGTCAGCCTGTGCTGACCTCTGTTTCTCCCTCTGAGCCAGGCCTGGGGGGTGGGGGTTGGAGGTCCTGCCTGGAACTGGGGGTGGGGGGGTGGGGCGCTGTGGCCCCCAGTGTATTGGCAGGACCTAAAGTAGAGCCCAGACCTCTTCAAAACATCCTCGACCCTCACCCAGCCCCCACACTGCAAAATGTGGCTTCCTTCATCTCTATTTTGCCCTTGGAGGGACCACAGATATCCTGAAGGAGGCCCTGGTTGCAGATACTTCCTCTGTTGCCTCTGATCCTGCCATCTTCCCAGGTCCTGCTTCGGTCTCCCCATGCCAGATGCTCCCTGATGCAAGGGGCTCCCAGAGACCCTGGGTGGTCTTCACGTCCTCTGGTCCCACTACGACTGGCACTGAGCTCAGCGCACAAGGGAGTGCAGGGCCAGGCTGAGCTGTTTCCGGCACCCTGGGTGTAGACAAATGAACCGCATGTGGGAGGTCCCCACTGGAGTCCAGCCCAGCCCAGGATGCTGCGGCTCGTCCCTGGGCCTCATCTTGGGAAGGCAGGTCCTGCCGCACAAGGCCCCAGTCCAGGCCCAGACCCGCCCTGCTGCTCTGGGTACAGCCTCTACTCTGAGCTCCACTCCCCCAGGCTGGAGAGGGGGGTGAGCCCAGAATGTTCTGTGATTAAGGCTGTGGGTGTTGGCTGTGACTGTACGAAAAAAGACCAGAGTGTTTCCAGTAAAACACTGAGTGATCTAGAAAGCAGTGACCATGCCCACCACATGTATTCTTAGAAATACCAGAAAGCTCTTGACGAACTCAGTCTTGGAAACTGGGCTTTGGCAGAAGACAAGGGGGTCTGCGAGAGACAACCCCCCCAGGGCCCTGCCCTGAGCCGAGAGCAGTCTTCGGGGAGGCCTGAGGGGGCAGTCGGGGAGGGCTGTCTGCAGCATCCACGCTGTCCTGGAGCGTCGCGGTGACCTGGGGCCATCTCCCTGCCATTCAGCTGCCTTTCGGGCCCCAGAGTCCTCTGTTTGATAAGCATACCTGTGTCACATGCTCTCTTCCCTTCTTGAGGGATTCCATCTAGCATTCCCCCTGCTGGGGTCTCTCTGGAGGCTCACGGGGTCATGGTTTAAAGCCCCTAAACTTTAATTCCTGGCCCTTGGCTTTGGGGAAGCGTGAATCAGACTACACCACCCTTGCTTATTCCTTCAGCAAGGGCTTGGGAGGGGGGGGAGGGGAGGAGCCTGGGGCAGAGAGACTCTGACACTGTTCCGGGCCCCCTGGCGAGCTCAAGGTGGCAAAGTCAAGTGTATAGGTAACTGTAGCAACAAGTGGGAAGGGACCACAGAAGCCACCAAAGGTTTATACATGGTAAGGAAAGAGAGGTTTGGCACAGCTGTGTAGACTAGGGCAGGCTTCCTGGAGGAAGGGGCATTAGACTGAGACTTGAAAGATGGATTTTTTTTTTTTTTTTTTTTTTTTTTTATCTTGAGTATTGACAATAGGAGCAGGCGATGTGAAGTGGGACGAGGCCGGGACTGTGTCAAGCAGACCTGGTCCGGGTCCCATTCCCGAGGGCTGGTCCTTTTCTCCCTGAGCTTATTTCTCACCAGAAGAGGAAGAACACTGTGACGAAACCATGAAGTGACATGGGAGAAAACGCCCGGCTGCGGGGGTGGGGGCGCCTATGGGCAGTGCCCCAGTTACGCTCACTTGTCCCGAAGGTGGTGATGACCTGGCGGGCGCTCCAGGTTGCCTCCAGGCGGCTCTGGCTAGTCTGGTGGCACCGGTTGGCAGGGAATCATTAGATACCAAGCACCCTCTCACAGAGTAAGCTCAAGAACACTGCCGTAGGAAGAGGTAAATATTGTCACTGTCCAGAGCCATGGGTGGGGGGGGGGGGTGGGGACCAGCACTGTCTGTGTGTCAGCGAACACAGCCTGGAGAGCTCCATGCCCGCGCCTCTCTCCACGGGAAAGGGAAGCCGAGGCCTGCGCCCAGTCACGTGGGGCACCAGAGGGGTTCTCAACGGGGCTCCGTCCTAACGTGGCTCCAGTCCTCCTCCTGACAAAAGACCCCTCCCTGTGTCATGGCTGGAGGCAACCCCGAGCCAATATGTCCATCAGGAGGAACAACTTACATCCAGCAAAAAGACATCTGTTCACACTTTTCTCCTCAGATCTAGCTGTGCATTCGAGGCCTTCTGCGTATCGAAGTGGTCCGGGGCCTGGCCTCCTGGGATGAGGCACAGCATCGAGGAGCACAGAAGCCTTTTGCAGTCCCTGATAACCGGGCCCAAACCATTGCTTCAATCCACAAGCAGCTGTGGAACAGCAAACAGGGGCATCCTTGAGTTCGTTACCACGTGGTTTCCAGGCAACCGTTGGCCAGGCCAGCTCTGGGTCCTGACACCCAGCTGCAGGCGAACGTTGAGAGACTGGGGGGAATCGAGGGAGGGGGGCTCTGACGGGGTCTTACTTCCCGCAGGATGACAGCGAGGTGGGCTTTGCCTGCCAGCTGTGGTGTAGAAACTCTCGCGGGCACAGAGCATTGAGGATTTGACCACCGCCGTTCCTTCCGGGGCAGCGATGGGGCTACAGATCGCCTACTCTAACTCCCCTGTATGAGGGAGGAAACTGAGGCCCAGGGAGAGTGGCAGGGGCCAGGAGCGGGGACGAGGAGCCTGGGGCCTGAACTGAGAGGAGTTTAGAAAACCTCTAACCTGGGTTTGTGGTGGCAGGGGGTGAGGGAGGGGGTGGGGTGGCTGTAAAAGGGCAGCGGGAGGGGTCCTTGTGGTGATGCAACCTTCTGTACCTTGACCGCGTTGTCAGTGTTTCAATGCCCTGGTTGTGGTATTGCAGGATAGTTATGCAAGATGTGACATGGGGAGAAACAGGGGAAAAGAAGACGCAGGATCTCTCTGTATTTTTCTTTCTTCCTTTCTTTCTTTGTTTTTCTTTCTTTTCCCTTTTTCCCTTTCTTTTCCCTTTTTCCCTTTCTTTCTTTCTTTCATTTTTGAGAGAGAGAGAAAGACAGAGTGCGAGCAGGGGAGGGGCAGAGAGAAAGGGAGACACAGAATCCGAAGCAGGCTCCAGGCTCTCAGCTGTCAGCACAGAGCCTGATGTAGGGCTCAAACTCATGAAATGCGAGATCATGACCTGAGCTGAAGTCAGACACTCGACCGACTGTATTATTGTTTCTTGTAACTGCATATGAATCTACAGTGATGTCAAAACAAAAAGTGTAATTAGAAAAAAGAAAGGAGGAGAAAACTTCAGAGCTGGATACACACAGAGGTCTGAGGGGCAGAGGAGCCAGTCCACAGTGGATGGCTGAGCTGGGTGAAAAAGGCCTGTGCCCAGCACACCTCTAGGGGACGGTGTGCCATGGTGCTCAGCTGGACTTGCTCTGTGAGCAGTGGCGTCCGGGCCCAACAGAGTGAGTGTCAAAGGGCGAGGCAGAGCTGAGAGGGTGGCCGAGGGTGGGTGCTGCAGGAGGAAGGGTGAGGAAGCCACCGAAGACCCTTCATGACTAGTGAGAAGGGGTGTGGGGCAGTTGGGGGAGGGGTAGTGTCTGCCCTGTGGCCCAGTGTGGAAAAGCACTGTGATTGCAATCAGAAAGGGGGGCGCCTGGGTGGCGCAGTCGGTTGAGCATCCGACTTCAGCCAGGTCACGATCTCGCGGTCCGTGAGTTCGAGCCCCGCGTCAGGCTCTGGGCTGATGGCTCGGAGCCTGGAGTCTGTTTCTGATTCTGTGTCTCCCTCTCTCTCTGCCCCTCCCCTGTTCATGCTCTGTCTCTCTCTGTCCCAAAAATAAATAAAAAACGTTGAAAAAAAAATTTAAAAAAAAAAAAAGAAAGGGAGTCGCCAGCCATCGGAGGACAGGAGGACCGAGGGCTCTGGGATATCTCTGAACCAACAGCTATTTACATTTCCACAGGGAAGAATTTAGGTCAGATGCCCAAAAGGCAGGGCTTGGCGGCAGAAAGTGCTATCAGAGGGTATTTAATGAGCCATTGGGCTGTGCAGCCTGCAGCTGGGTCAGAAGCATGCGGACTTGCTCCTTGTGTCTGCAGTTCAACCCTGCTGAGCACCCACAAGGTAGCAGGCACTGGAGGAGACTCGTTTACACCGACACCCCTTCCTCGGCCCGGGGCTGGTGACATGGAGAGCAGAGAGATGACTTTAGTAGCAGATGAGATTGAGTCTGCCAAAGGGACTGACAAGGGCTGGGAGCTCTGTTCAATGGCACAAGGTCTGTGGTTTGCAAATGCCTATTCATAAATGCCCTAGACAGAGCCCAGTCACTGAGGTTCCCTTCTGCACACTAAATCAGTGTTCCTGAGCCTCATGTGCCTAGGAAACCCTCCCACATCTTCAGACCTCAATTCTGTTCCCCTTAAGACCCCCACTCTATCTAACACTTCATGTTCCAGCCCAGGCAGGGAAGGCAGCATTCTCTGAGGGTGCCTGCCGCTGACCATGATGCTGCTGGAGGAGCCCCTGTCCACCGGGCAGGGAGGCTGACGGGGCCGATCGCCCTTGTACCCAGACCCTGCCCAACATTCTGAAACCAGGCCTGCAAAATTGCCATCGTCCCTGCTGGGCTTGCCTTGTGCCTGCTGCTCAGGCAGTTCTGGGGGACAAAGCAGACGGGAGGTGGAGGTGGAAAGACCCACATGCTGCCCTACATAGCTCCTGGCCACACTGATGCCATGTGAACTCATCTCACAAAGCCAGAGATAATTAGATAGTGGGTGGGCACCCGACCCATCTGGGCTGCAGGCTGGTGGGAATGTTGACATGGGGAGGTTCTTTTTGAAGGAGAAGGAGGTTCGACCCCAGTGTTCCATAGGCTGGGGGCGTAGATGGATCAGGGAAATCTCAAACAGGGGAAGGAGAGGAAGGGTGAACGGACCGGGTGGGCACCTGGTGTGTTGTACAGGATAAGCCAGGAGGGTTCCATTTAACTTCCTTGATGGTCTCCTGGTCCACCTCATCACTAAGGAGGCAGCGTCACCTCCGATTCAGATGATGGAAGCAAGGCCAGGGAAGATAAAGGACCGCCCAGGCGCTCTGAGCCAGTTGCCAGAAGAAACCTGCTTCTCAGCTGTACTGTACCCAGGCCAGCTCCTACGGGCTGGAAAGGAGAGAGCTCCCCGGAGGAGGCATGGAAAGGCAGCTGGGATGAAGGCTGCAGTCCGACTGCAGAAAGCCTCAGAAGTCAGAGCAGGAGGCTCCCGCGGTGATGTCGGCTAAATGCTCCACAGTTCCCTCATGACGGAAAGCCTGGGTCCTCCCCAGCAACCCTCCCTTTACTGCTGACTCTGGCTTTGCTTCTGGAGGGAGCTTGTGGTGCAAGGCACGAGCACGGGCTGGGACTCCACTCTGGGCTCTGGCACCTCGTAGCTGGGTGGCCCGAGCAGATGCCCTAAGCTCTCTGATCCTCGGTTTTGTCCCTATAGCGGGATCTAATAATACACTGCCAGCTGCCGCAAGCATTGGAGGTACTGTACGCAGAGTGCTGGGTACACGAGCACGCGCAGCAATGAGGAGCTATTAATATTGTGTCAGCTGCTGGAGACTCCGCTTCTTCCTCAGGGTCCCTGTTTCAATCACCCGATCACCTCCACAGGGATTGTTCAACCCTTGTTAATGCTGCGGGATGGAGGTGAATCTCCCAAGGATTCAGACGGGGCCCTGGGGTCTGGGAGATGCCCTGAACATAAGGAAACCGAGCGGTGGCCCTAATCCTGCATCTCACACGTCTTCCACAGCATCCAAGAGGAGCTGCCGATGTGGACAGCTGGTCCCGCAGCGCTCCCCCTCAGAGGGGCTATTAGCTGGGTTATGCATCCATTTGTAATGAAATGGAAGTGTTTTGATTTCTCTAGGAAGCCGGATTTTCTCCCCGATCCTTGCTGCTTTCATCCTTGGACATGAAACGGCTTGTTCTAATCTCATATGAAGGGGCAGCAGTTTATAAGGCGCCCATGAAATTTGATCACCAACTCGGCTCCCAGGCGGCAGCTTTGATCGCTGGGAGGGAGCAAGGCGTCCCCTGCTCGGCGCTAATAGCCCCATGCATTGTTGAAGAGCCACGTTTCGGTGGCAGACACGTTCAGGGAGATACCCAGATTGCAGGCTGGAGTGTCAGCTGCTGGCCTCGCTCCGCGGTGACGGAGCTCTGTAATCGGGCAGAGCCACTAAAAATAGGCTGTCTGTGCAACTCACCCCACCCTTGCCACAGACTAGTTGGGGGCAGCTGACACGGAACGTGCAGATAAGGCAAAACCACCACTTTCCAATTCTCTTAATGGCTGTCCCTCTGATCCAAATGTCTGAGGAATGAGCAGCTGCCCAGGGAATTTCCTTCGGTGGGTGCACATCTGATCCCTCAGCTGAATATGGGCTGGGCTGTGGCCTGTGGTCTCTACTCTTGGAGGAGGACACAGATCCCTAGGCTCTGAGATCTGGGGCAAGGCAAAGGTTGGGACTTAATTATTCCCGAGAATTTGCTGGAAACACTAAGGGGAGTTGGGCAGGCTCACCCTACTCATCCTCACTTACTGTTTGAGGTAGATAACCTGGTCAACCCCTCTTTCGTTCCCTCAGAACCTATTGCTTCATTATCTACAACGTGCCAGGCACTGAAGCTGTAACAGTGAACAAGGGCAGATGGGGTTCTCAGCTGTGGTAGATGGCCTTCAAGTGACTCCTGGATTCATGTACTCACATAGCCCCATCCCACACTGATTAGGCCCAACCTGTGTAATCAGTAGAATATTACGGAAACGATGCAGTGAGGTGTCTACAGCAATTTCATAGGAGACATCGCGGCTTCGGCCTTGTTCTCTCGGATCATTTGTTCTCCGAGAGAAGCCGGCTGCCACGTTGTGAGGATACAGACTGCCCTATGGAGAGGCCTAGCAGCCATCTTGGAAGCGGATCTTCTAGCCCCAGTCAAGCCTTTGGAGGACGGCCACCCTGGCTGACACCCTTGTGAGAGAGCTTGACTCAGAATCACCCAGCTAAGGTGCCCTCAAATTTCTGACCAATAGGAACTGTGAGATAATAAGTGTTTCCTATTGTAAGCTGCTATGCTTTGGGGAAATCTGTGGCAATACAATAGCTGATGTACTGGTCTTCAGAGACTATCACGGTCTGATTGGGAATTAGATAGTGATTACTTCCACCAATAGCTATAAAATGGCAACTATGAAAGATGCTCTATGTGCCTCCCTGAGGGGGGACTGACCTAACTGGAGAGGTCAGAGAAGGCTTCTGGAAGGGAGTGGTGACTGACCTGAGGCTAAAAGGCAAGTACAGGTAAAGTAGGTAAAGCAGGTGAGGAAAGGCACTCCAGGTAGAGAAGCAGCTTGAGCCAAGGCCCTGAGCTGAAAGGGAGCCCAAGGCACAGGAATTTCAGGGAAGCCAAGGAGGTGAAGGGCAGTGAGGGAGGGAGGCACACAAGTGGACGAGAAGGCAGATGGGGCTTCTACCACTGAAGGGTTTGCTCCTCAGCCTAAATGCCATGGATATCCCCGAAGGGGTTTTACAAAAATGAGTAACATGCTCAGATCTGTATTTGGAAGGTTCTCTTAGTTCTGGTGGAGACTGGTTAGCAGATTTTAGTAGATGGGGCTGTGGCAGGAGCCCAGGAAGGGGATGGGATATCTAGAACCATTAATGGTTGGTGTTAATGAACGTAGAGAGAGGTGGACACGTTGAGAGATACTCATGAGGTTGAATTGAGGGTATTTGTGATAAAATGGCCATGGGGGTGATGGCAAGGGAGGTGCCTGGGAGGAGTTCTAGTTCATACAACAATCATGGATGATCTGGGGATTGAACTGGTATGAGAGATTCAGAAAAGCACACCTAATGGGGCAGGGGGCTACGTGACACTGACATTCTGTCCAGGAAGTGCCCGGTGGTCTCAAGGGCACAGGTCCGCCCACCACCTGCTTCTGGGCATGGCCCTGTCCTATCAGAGCTCACAGTCTAGGGGAGCAGATGGTACCCCTGCAGGAAGCACTGAGGGACTAGGAGATCAGTTTGCTTCTTCCAAAGGGCGGATGTGTCAAAACAAGATCTAGGGCAATGGCCCCTGTGGGGCCCTGACATTTTTTCCAGGGTGCCTGGGGATAAAATTATTTTCATAACTGTACTAAGACATTCTTTGCTTTTTTTTCCTCTCATTCTTTCATATGATAAAGGGGAGTGTCCCAGAATCCATGTGGCGTACCATCTTGCTGGGGACTGAATGTAGAAGCAGATATAATCATCTAGCTGTCCATTAAACCAGACACTGAAGACAATTCCACTCTTGTCACTAATCATTGTTTTAGAAAACACAGTAATTTTTCATACAAATATACATGTTAAGACATAATAGATTTATTATTGTTTTTAAATAAATTAATACATAATTTAAACATTTCTCAGCTTGGGGCACCTGGGTGGCTCAGTCAGTTGAGTGTCTGCCTTTGGCTCAGGTCATGATCTCATGATTTGTGGATTCGAGCCCTGCATCAAGCTCACTGCTATCAGTGCAGAACTGGCTTTGGATCCTCTCTCCACCTCCCTCTCCGCCCCTCCCCAGGCTCTCTCTCAAAAATAAACATTTAAAAAATTTTTTAAAAATTTCTCAGCTTTAGGGCTCCCTGGGTGGCTTAGTTGGTTGAGTGTCTGACTCTTGATTTTGGCTCAAGTCATGATCTTGTGGTTCATGGGTTCGAGCCCTACGTTAGGCTCTGTGCTCATGGAGCTGCTTTGGATTCTCTCTCTCTCTGCCCCTCCCCCACTCATGTCCTCTCTCTCTCTCTCTCTCTCTCTCTCTCTCTCAAAATAAATAAATAGACTTAAAATTTTTTCTCAGCTTTAATTTCTATCAATAGCTAGCACCCATCTAAACAGAAGCTTTTATGGGTCCTCAATAATTTTTAAAAGTATAAAATAGGGGTCCAGAGACCCAAAAATTTGAGAACTGCTGATGTGGAACAAGGAGGTCCTTTAACAACCGGGGTCCTTTTCAGGCCCCTCTTTCATCAGTAGCTGAGTCGTTAACAAGATGTCACAGTACAGTTATGTTGGAAACGTGTACTTTGGACATGAATGGCTGTAGTGATCAGGGAAAGCCCCCCTACCACCTCCATCCATGGTGTTCATGACCGTTTGCCCTGGTTGCAACACAAACCAAAGGATAACTTGTGGTTTGTAGGCTGAAAATGCCCTGTGGAAGGCAGATGTAAACTAAGGGCGTACTTAAGAGCGCCTCTTTTCTAAATCCTAGCTCATCTTCTCTCCCTTCTCTCTGTCCCCTATGCTTCTCTCTGTCACCTTCTCTCTGTCCCCTATGCATACCTGTTAATTAGAACATAGACATTGATCTTTCTAAAAACACTTTGGTCCTATTTCTCCCTGATTAGAAATCCTTCAGGGGCACCTGGTGGCTCAGTTGGTTAAGCATCCGACTCTTGATTTCGATTTAGGGCATCATCTCACGCTTTGTGAGTTCGAGCCCCACATCAGGCTCTGTGCTGACAGGGTGGAGCCTGCTTGGGATTCTCCCTTTCTCTCTGCCCCTTTCCCCTCCCTCGCTTTCACACGTGCTGTCTCAAAATAAATGAATAAGCATTAAACAAATAAAAAGAAATCCTTCAACTATTCCAAATCAACTTGGGGAATTAAATCCTAAAACATTATTAAATCATGCAAGGCCCTTTGTGATCTGGTCCCTCCCAGCATCAGTACTTCCCACCAGCCTCAATCAGATACTGGAAGTTTCCTGAAACACCAGGGTCTCTCTTGCTTTGACACTTTGTCGATGTGGTGTCCACTCTACACCCCACTTGTGCCTGAAATGCCTGGCTTCCTTCCTTGCTTCCTCTCCTCCTGCAAGATTCAGCTTAGAAGCATCTTATCTGGGGAGCCCCACAGACCATGCTACCAAGACCTCTAGAATGTTGTATTCCCTGTATTCCCTGTCCCATTGGCTCCAGGGCTGAGGCCTCGCCTGTGTGAATCAAAATGTGTTTGTTTATAGGCAGCGTCCATTCTCACTGGTCATATTCTCATTCTGAGTGCTTAATGCCCGTACCATTCTGGTTGTTAAATATATTTAAGACCACCCCTTCCAAAGGTCTTGAAAGAAAGCTTTCAGTAAATATTTGTTGAACAAATAAATGAAATGAACAATGTGATCTGTCTTCAAAGTCACAGAGTGATTTGGTTTAAGGACCCCACACTGCAGGTTCCCAACCTCAGAGCTGGTGATTAAGGTCCTTCTACTGTACCACCAGCCTGGCATTTGAAACATCCTCCACTGCCCTAAAGTCTGAGAACCTCGGTCAATTGGTAGTTTTCTCTGAACCACACAATAGCAAATAATCAGAGCTTGAACTCCTTTATTTTTTTCTATTTTTTTATGTTAACTTATTTTTGAGAGAGAGAGGGAGAGAGACAGAGTGTGAGTGGAAAAGGTGCAGAGAGAGAGAGGGAGAGACAGAATCTGAAGCAGGGCCCAGGCTCTGAGCTGTCAGCACAGAGCCCAATGTAGGGCTTGAACCCACAAACTGCGTGATTATGACCTGAGCTGAAGTTGGACACTTAACTGAGCCACCCAGGTGTCCCAGCTTGAACTCCTTTACTAGACAATCTCTTTCTAACATGCTAGGCCTTCACACACTTGCACCATTAGAAGCAAGGAAACCCCCTGCCCTGTAAGGAAATGCACTCTCCGGTTTCTCAAGGAGGTCAGCAGACATCCTTGGTCCAGACGGATCATTACGGAGGCCTTGCGCTTTGTGACTGTAATTTAACAGCTCACACTATAGGTGAGGCTTCTAACTGAATGAACTGGAAAGTGTTCAATTTCTTGAAATAATCATGCACTAGAGTCAATATCTTTTCATAAATTGCTCAGAAGAATTTTACCCTAATCCAATCCAATCACTGCCTCTATGTTGGAACACCTAATAAAATGCCAGTGGCTCTGGATTTGGACACTATTATTATTCATGAAACCCACACTCTAGGGTCATCCCTGACCCAGGGAAGAGTATAAAATTATCATTTGTACGTGGATGGGCCATCTGGGGTATAAACAGGCGTGCCCCCACACAGAGAAAGCACAGACTCCTTTCCCTGGCAGTTAAGATCTTTTATGCTCTCCCCTCCAGCCTTGTCTAACCAAGTCCACTCATGCCAACAGTCTAAGGCCAAGCCCATCTGCTTCAGGGACCCTGCCATCCTGGTATGACACCATACTGGGGCGAGTGTGCCTATACGAACACGTTCTCAATGCATTGAGAGGCCTAGTGAAGACTTGGTCACCAGTTAAATAACTAAAAGAACAGAGTAGTTAAACTGGTAAGGTTAAGATCAGAAATACCCAAACTGGCACCAAACGCTGTTTGTTTGGTTGGTTATGGCCGGTGGATGGCAAAGGCATTGTAGCCTCATTTTTTTCATTCATTTGACAAATGTTTACTTAATGCCTGCTAGTGTGCTAGGCTCTGTGTGGGTGCAAGCCCCCACACATCACAAACACACACACACACACACACACACACACACACACACACACACACACTTTTCCTTGGAAAAACATGGAATGCAACTTCACAGGAATTATCACAGTGCCAAAAATTCTCCAAGAAAGAATAAGAAAGAAGCCTTATTCTGCCCATTTCTCTACAGACAGCTGAGTCAGCCTGGAATCCGTGGTCTCCCTGAGGTCTACCCTCTGGGCCTGGGAGTGAAAGAGGTGCCTGTGTCAGTCTCTGCGTGTGGCTCAAAGGCCAGGATCTGCACACTCCACGTGCGGTCAGACTGTCAGGCTGCCAGGCTGGCCAGGTGGGCAATGCCACAGGATAGCAGGCATGTTCTATTGGCAGCCGAGATCTAGTCTGGGAGCTGCCCACCTGCTCAGCCAGCTCCTCTGTGGCCGTCTAGAAGAAAAAAAAAAAGAAAAAGAAAAAAGAAAGCCAAGGAAAGCAGTCTTGGATGATCGATGGGCTGTGTGTGTCTTTCTCTTGCTCCCGTGGATTTTTCCCGTAGGAAAGAAGGGGCTTATCTCTCATTTTTAATTGATTTTAATGTGGCTCAGCCAGGCTAGATCCGATCCCAACTCCTCCGTGGCCTTCGATGAATGTGTGAGGAGCTGTCTGAATGTTAATAAGACAGGTTGAGAGAAGCCAGAGTAACGAGGCCGCTGTGTGTCTGTAAGACTTCCTTTACGGCTGTTGGGGCTGAGCCGCCAGTGCGGACCAATCTATGGATTGCAGGGGTGGTGTGGATATGGGGCTGGGGGTAGTTTGATCTCTAGCTGATGCAAGGGAATATACATGTGCAGTTGTAAATCCAGCCTGAAGGGCTTCTAACTCAATCCACTGCAAGGTTTGAAGCTCTAGTTAGCCTACCTCTCAAAACATTAGCCACCCTCTTCCTGCCAATTCCCCTCTGAAAAGCCTTTGCAGTTAACTGTAGCATACTCTGTACCTTCTGACATTGAGGATTCTCTCCTCATATCCTATAATGTCCCTCCTCACCACCAAGCCTTGCTGGGCTCTACCTCCCTGAATAAACTTGGGCCGATTGGTAAGCTATTCTGGTCCTCAGAGTTCTCCTCTCAAATGGGGATAACAACATTCACCCACAGGGCATTTGAGGTGGCAGAGAAGTTAAGGCAGGTAAAGCGCCCAGCACTGTGCTCAGAGCAATAAATATTCAGATGTTATTTCTTTTCCACCCAACCCCCCTCTTCACCAGGCCAATTGCATCAAGAGATGCAAGCAAAATAATTGGAAACAGGAGGAGGGCTGAAGTGGTATTCTGTGGTGATAGACTTGGGCTCCTGTTGTAACCACATGATAGGATAGCTAATTGATAAGTGCCCTGTCCTGTTTTCTTGGCTGGAAAGAGATAATAGGCACCTTACAGGAGAGGTTCTCAAGCTTAGCTGCTAGAGGAGAAATCCCTAGGGAGATGTTTAACAACCAGCGCTGGGGCTTATGACCCAGAGTCTGACTCAAGTGGCCAGGGTGGGCCAGGCATTGACAGAGGTTGTAGAGGTCGGTGAGGTTGAGATGGGGTGGGGAAAAAGAACTTATTCCACAAATCAGGGCCCCTTCTCACCTATGTATTCTACCTGATGTTCCTCTGCAGGCTTTTTCCTGTGTCACTGCAGTCATCCTAGGTGAAATGCAGTGCTCCCTTGGGGGCCCCCATAAGCCCAGGTGGCAGGTGCATGGATGGAGGAGGGGACATCTGTCTCTCCATGTTCCCTATTCTCCGTCTCCTTCTTGGGTTTCAATGTAGACAGCTGATGCAGCCCACATTAAATATATGCTTATCATTTTCTCGTACAGCCTCCAACACCCAAAGGCTGGTTTCCCAATATTATATAAGCTCTGGAACCCCCTTTCCCAGAGATACCCCCACCTTCTAATCCTCCATTTACATACAAATGTGGCCAAAGCCAGACTCAATGAAACATACATATTTACAGATATCTCATTAATAACTGAAGGGTCTGGGATTCTCTCCAGTTGCGGCTATCGGGTGAGCCGTCATGGTTTTGTGGATGCTGGTAAAAAACACAAGCTTCCTGAGTCAGGGATGAAGGACGGCTTGCTGCTAACAGCAATCACAGTCACCAGAGTAACCGCACTTTGGTGCCAGTTCTCTGAGCCCTTGGTGCCCCAGGGTGACGTGACGAGGATTAATGACACCCCACATGCCGTGGGTTGCAGGGGAAGGAGGAGCTCTGAGCTAGGGACAGCGGCGTCTGCCAGTAAGCGGGGGATGTGTCTGCCCTTTGCTCGGGAAGGAGATGCTAATTCTATCTACCAAGGCTGTTTGCTCTACAATAGTCTTGAAAAGATAATCCAGAACAAAGGGCATCGGCGCTCACTTTGCAAGACGTGCAGAAACAGGAGATCCGTGGAGAATTACCTCCTGACACTTATGTTCTCAGATAGGCATCCCTACCATCTGACACATTCCCAGCATGCATTCACACAAGCATCAACTCACTCCAGCGTGCCTAGAAATCCACACAGTGTCACACGCGTGTCACTGATCTACAACATCCACAGAGCCTGGGAAATACTTGGGCAGGTTTGGAATAGCGCCTTTCTTCCTTGTTTACTGAGAATGCTAGCTGGGGTCTCCAGCTGGAACATATTCACCACATTTACCTTAAAGTGATCCTTCTGGCACAGGAATCTGATTGTACTTAAAACATACTCCTGTGGGACGTGGTTCCAGCTTTCTAACGTGGCCTGTTGCCCTGTGGCCTCCTCGCTTCCTTCTCCCCAGCCCAGCACCCTGTGCTTCAGCCTCAATGTTCCTGTCTGCGCTGTGCCCTCCGGTGTCCCTGTACCCACCCCTGATATGCGCCCCCTCTCAGCCTGAGATTGGGTACCAATCACGGGCCTGCAAGTGAACACTTCTTTACCCCACATTCTTGCCTCATTCGTGTTTGTGCCCAGTGTCCCACTAAGCTCACTGTGGTTTAATCGCCATTTGTTTTCTTGGCTTGCTCCCCATTCTAGGCTGGGAGCTGCCCTAAACCAAGGCCCTTCTTTGACTCCCCTTTTCCTGCTACCCTCCCCACTCCTTGACACACACAGCTCCAGGTGGAAACAGTGTAGGACAGTGACCCCTCCCTTCCCCACCAACACACACACAGCAGCACTAGGGAACTTTCTCAATTTCCTACTGTGATTTCAAAAGACGCTGATCTCTGTCAGCTGCATTAATGAATCACAGCCCAAGAGGCGCTAACCTTCCTAAAAATATCCGAGAACCCTCGGTGCAGAGAGAGCCTGCAAAGGCGAATATATCCTGACGGAGCCAGCCAGCCCTGCTCTGACTGTCCAGGCCATCTCCCACAGTTCCCCTTCTCCACGACCCCATCCTTACCTGCTCTGAGCCCCAAAAACCTGAACTGGTAGGCGCAGAGCCACCTCCAGGAGAACCTTCAGTTCACTCCCACATAATGGATGGGGAAACTAAGGCCCAGAGGGGGAAGCGTCAGAAGCTGAGGCCTCCTGGTTCCCAGAGAAGGGCCCTGCAGTTTGCTGTCCCTGTGGTCAGCAGCCTGCTGGGGGTAGGGAGGAAGCAGGCTCTTCTGTCTAGGGCCCCGGCTGGTCCCTGGTTGTGATGGGGCCTCAGCCACCCCACAGATCCAGGAAAGAGCTCTTTTAGACAGAAGCAGGTCACAGGGTCAGGAGAGGAGCAGGGGAGGTCACACAAGGCCACGATGAAGCTATCTTCTTATAGCAGGTTCATGTTTCTCAACAGGGGAGACAGAACGGCTCCCAAGGTGGAGGGTGGTAGGGATAGACTTAGACCTGCTCTAGAAAGAATGGAGTCCATTCTTGTTGAGATTCTTGCACTAGAGTTTTCCTGGCACTCTCCCTGGCCGCCTCCTGTCACAGAGTCCTGAGGAGTGTCACTGGCAGCTACAACTTTGCTTCTCCACGTGTGGTCCCAGGACCAGCAACAGCAGCACCTGGGGGCTTCCTGTAAGTGCACGACCTCGGGCCCTGCCCTGGACCAGCTGGATCAAATCCCCAAGCAGTCCTTCTGCCCATTAGAGTTTTAGAAGCACTGGCCTATGGAACCACTTAGCAGCAGGCTTCACCTGGCAGTGATACCTCCGGTTAATGGCACATGAACACTATTATTAATTAGCAGAGAGGGGGCTGGGGGTTCTGGAATAGGAAAGGAGGGGTCCCTAGGATGGAGAATCCATATGAAAACTAGAAACTGCTATGCAGCAACTCTGGAGAAATTAGGTTCACAGGATGATTAAATCTGGGGAAAAGAAAGGGTGAGAGATTTTCTCCTGCCCTCTTTCAAGGCTAGGAGTTCCTCTGCAGTCTCGCTCATGGCTGCTTTCCAGTCCCAGCTTGGGCTCCCACCCTGACGGGGAGCTCACCACCACTCAGGCAGTCCATCGCAGGGGGACAGCTGTGGCCCTGGGGAGGCCTCCCTGACAGGGAGCAGACCCACTTCCGTGTCCTGTGCTCCAGCCCTTGGTCCCCGGGTGCTGCCGGTCACCAGGCCTGTCCCTTCTTTGATCCTCAACATTCCACCACTTTGCTCTTCCTCTAGTTCCAGAAATAGTCTGTTTGTGGAGAGTGTTTTTTTTTTTTTTTTTTTGAGAGAGAGAGAGAGAGAGAGAGAGAGAGAGAGAGAGAAAGAACACGCGAGCAGGCAGGAGCAGGAGAGGGGGCAGAGAGAGAATCTTGAGCAGGATCTATGCCCAGTGCAGAGCCCGATGGGGGGCTCGAACCTACAAACAGTGAGACCATGACCTGAGCTAAAATCAAGAGTTGGCTGCTTAACTAACTGAGCCACCCAGGTGCCCCTCACCTGTTGCCTCTTAATTGGTCCCAAACCCCTAGTCTCTCCTACAATCTACCATCTACATGAACAGCAGAGAGATCTTTCTGATCGTAAATGCTATCATAGAAACCTGCTTGTTGGAAATTCTTCAGTCAGACCCCAGGCATGTGGCACCAAATTCAGTCTCTTTAGTGGGGCCCACAAGGCTCTCAGGAAAGGGTTTTGTGGGTGGAGGGGACTCTATGGGCTTTGAGGCCAGACCTGCTTGGATCCAAATCCTAGGGTTCTCTGCAGCCCTTTCTCATTCCTCTCTCCACTGCCTTTTCTCCCTTCCAGGAAGACAAAACCACCACCACCTCTGAAATCTCTTGTGCTCCCCTGGAGCCCTGCTTCCCTCTCCCAAACGTCCTTGCCATTGTTAAGGATCGGGTCCCCAAACCCCTTTTGAGTCTTGCAAAGTTCTCAGCTACGGAGATGGACATCGATGGAGTCCCCTGCCCAGTTTCTGCTGTAGAAGGATGTGTTCTGTCCCGGGGTCCCCCAGCTTTCTGGAGGAGGCAGATAGCAATGCTTATGGGATGTGGCTGGTTCTCCTCTGGTTTTAAAATTTTTTTTTTTCCAACGTTTTTTATTTATTTTGGGGACAGAGAGAGACAGAGCATGAACGGGGGAGGGGCAGAGAGAGAGGGAGACACAGAATCGGAAACAGGCTCCAGGCTCCGAGCCATCAGCCCAGAGCCCGATGCGGGGCTCGAACTCACAGACCGCGAGATCGTGACCTGGCTGAAGTCGGATGCTTAACCGACTGCACCACCCAGGCGCCCCTCTCCTCTGGTTTTTAAAAGTCAAACCAATTTCCCTTGTGTTTGGTCTGCCAGGACTTCCATAACAAAGTACTACAGACTGTGTGGCTTAACCGCGGTTTATTTTCTTGCAGTTTTGAGTCCCCCAACAAGGCCTGGTAGGGCCAGTTTCTGGTAAAAGCCCTCTTCCCAGCTTGCAAACGCCCACTTTCCTCACATCCTCACATGGTGGAGAGAGAGCCAGAGAGGTCGCTGGTGACTCTTTTTATAAGGACACTAATCCTATTAGATCAGGGCTCCGCCCTTGTGATGAGTTCATTTAACCTTAATTACTTACAGCGGTGATGGTGACCATGGTCTCCATCCTAATTGTGCACCTGAGTGTGTTGTGTACTCTGTATACACAGCTTAGCAGGTGTCTATTCCCAGTCGGCCAATTTTTACAGCTAATCCAGCTCTATTTGTGGACACCTCTCTAGACTCCTGTACAGCCCATCATAGTGTTCACACCTGGCTGCCGCCTGAGATTCCAGTGAATTCTCAGTCCACAGAGCTCTAGTATCTGGAGCCGGTAGAGAGAGAGGCAGGGCCAGGGCCCAGGTCCATGAGGCAGAGGAGAAAACGCTGGCTTCAGAGCCTAGGGACATTGTCCTGGTCCCACCCTGTCCCTGACTCAGGTCGGTTCTGATCTCTCTCTGAACCCTCTCCCTGTCTGACAGCCTCTATGGGTCCTCTGAGCTGGCTCATTCTACACCTGTGTTGACAAAGGGACACCACTGTTCGCATGTGGCCATTTAAATTTAAATTAACTAAAGTTAAACAAAATTTAAAAATCCAGCTTTTCAGGGGTACCTGGGTGGCACAGTCCATTAGAGCATATGACTTCAGCTCACGTCATGATCTCATGGTTTGTGGGTTCGAGCCCCACATGGGATCTGTGCTGACAAGCTCAAAGCCTGTAGCTTGCTTCAGATTCTGTCTCCTTCGCTCTCTGCCCCTCCCCCGCTCATGCTCTGTTTGTCTCTCTCTCTCTCTCAAAAATAAATAATAAACATTAAAAATTTTTTAAAAAGCCAGCTCTCCAATTATACTAGCCACATTTCATGTGTTTGACTGCCACACGTGGCTAGTGACTATGGTTTCGGGCAGTACAAATATAGAACATTTCCATCATCACAGAAAGTCCTAGTGAGCAGGGCTGCTCCATTGCTCAGTGAATTTGAATGAGCCTCAGAATCACCTGGATTCTTGTTAAAATGCGGCCTCGGCCTCAGAGGCTGGTGGAGGGTCAGGTTCTTCATCTCCAACAAGCGGTCTGGCTGAGCCCTGCATCTCGGGCAGCAAATCCCTACCGTGCTGCTCTGAGTGGTCAGGCTTCAGCAGCATCAGCACCACGTGGGAGCATGTGGCAGACGCAGGGTCTCAGGACCCACCCCGGAAACACTGGGGGTTGGGCCCAGGAATCTGTGTCCACTGGCTCCCGCCCCGGTCAGTCATCTGCACGTCTCGGTTTGAGACCTCTGATCTAGAAGGCAGAGTCCATCAGGGTTTCCATGAAATAGCTGCTCAAGTTCAACATGTCCTAGAACATGTCCTGCTCTGTCCAAACTTGCTACCCCTAAGCATGGACACGAAGCCTCGTGTCATGTGCGTCAGAGCTCCATCTTGCTCTCTGGGGACTCAGGACAGGGATGGCAGCAGACCCAGCCTCTGTCCATGCTTTGGAGCTCTCTCTGGATCTGGAACTCTCACCAATTCCTGGCGGCCAGGAATCCTCTGTGGGTGGATACAGGGCTACAGTGTCCAGCCAAGGACAGGTGCTCACTTTTGAACCTTCACAGTAGAGGGAGGACAGGCCTCTCTCACCGGCTCAGTCAGTGAACAGAAAGGCCTCAGTGCCAGCCACACGCGGGGCTTAAAGTGGGGGCCAGGCCACACCCAGCTCAGGTTTCTGAATGCTACTGGCCTGCAAATATCGCACACTCTCCTATGGCCCACATCTGTCCTTGGCTGCCCCCCCTGGGTCACAGCTTGCTCTCAGCACTGCCAGGACTGTGCCTCCACCAGGCTGCCCAGATGTTTCCGAAGCCGCTGCTCCCTGCCATTCCTGCTCACTTGCCACACAGTCTAGGGATCCCTCTGAACACCCTGGCCCCTGCTGGTCCCACCTCCACAATTACCCACCTTGGCACAGTGTACCTCTCTGCCCATAGCATGCCCTGACCCAGGGGTGCCCAGGAGGCTGCCTTTGGAGCTTGACCCCCGCAGGCATCTGCACCCTGAGACACATCTGGAATGGGCAGCAGTGGGCACCTGTTCCCTGCCTCGGGCAGGCCAGCTATGCCCCAATGGACACTCCCAGCATTCCCTGCAGCTGGGGTGTGCCTAATACCAGCAGGTATAGAGCTGGAGGATGAGTGTAGGACCTCTGACCCTGCTCCACCTACACTGATCAAGACCTTCCTGGGACAAGCCAAGGCCACCAAGCAGGCCAGAGCAGGAAGTTCTGTCACTCCTCTCAGAATATAGAGGGAGAAAGCACAGCCCAGAGAGAGCCAGAGACCTGCTGGGGACACACAGAGCTCTGGATGCTGAGCCAGGGCTCACCGGCCAAGGCTTTGTGGGAACGGCCATCACCTGTGGACAGAAGCTCTGGGCTAGTTATCTCCCAGGCGCAGTGGTTATGAGGATCCCCATTTTACTAATGAAGAAATGAACTTGTCAAGGTCATGCAGCTAGCAAATCTCCTCTTGGTGATCTGAGCCCTCAGGGCTGGACGTGACCTGTTTCCCAGGACAGGGACACTCTGCAGCTCTATACTTAGCAGCTCTGCCAACCCCCCCCTCCCCCCGCCCCTCGCTGACTGGAAGCTCCCCCTAGAGGAGGTGACCAGACGACTTCTCCCTGTGGTTGAGTTGAAGCTGTTTTCCCTGAGGCTGCTATGTGCCCCTCACCTTTTGTGGCCCTCACTGCACCTGCTTAGGGCTCTCGGAGTCACAGACAGCACCTGAGCTGACTTCCTACCTGGACCGGCCTCTGCACTGCCCGGGGATTGGGAGCATGTGGACCAGAGCAGGACACCCCTGCAGCTCCCTGAGTGTCCACCCCAGCTGCCTGAGCTCCGAGGTCCCGGGAGATGTCGAAGTCACGCTGGACCTCGTGTGCCCCTGGCTCCTGGTCCAGGATGACGAGGTGGAGCGGGCTCCCCCCCAGGCATGTTGGTACCCTAGCCTGGGTGTCTTTCCCTCAGCGGCAGCCACACGCAGCAGGGAGGTCTGCGGGGGCTGTTTCAGGTCTCCCTGTCCTCTTCCTGGGAACCTTGCTGCCCCCCTGCCCCGCCAGCCCCTGAGGACAGGGACTGTGTTTCTTCTGCCCTGTCTCCCTCTCAGAACTTCCCAATTCCAGGAATCCACAATTATTGGGTGGTGTATGGGACAGAAGCCACCTCTCGATAGCATTATCCGGTGAGTATTGCTAGCCCATTTTACAGATGAGAAAACTAAGATTTGGAGAGCTGATGTCACTGGGAGAAGCCCACCTCTTTAGTGAGGAGCAGGGCTGGGATTCAAACCCAGCAACTGGGTTCACGTTTTTCTCAACAGGCCAAACTGCATCCTGCTAAGGTGTTACTTCCGCAATGAGGGGTAGAAGCTTGGAGCCCTCAACCCAATCCCCACTAGACTGCCCGAGGCCAGGCTGAACAGGCACTAGTAGGCAGGAGCTTCAAGGGCTCTCTGCCTGCAGGGTGACGGGGGCACCAAGAGGACCTCCGCCCCGCCCCCACCCCCACCCCCACCCCAGCCGCTCAGCTGGGCCAGACGGTGGGGCTGGAGGAAGGCTGGCCGGCTGGCAGCCAAACAAAGGGGTCTTCAGGCAGACGCTTCCTCACTGCACAAAGCCCTACTTCCCCCCCAGACACAGACCTCGGCCACAAGGACCCCAGAGAATGCCTGGAATGTCCCGGGGCCAGACAGCCTCCTGCAGAGAGGCGAGCTGGCTTTGTGTTCAGTTTGCCTTGACGACTGACCCCAAGTTAGAAAGGTCACTCCCTGACCTGTGACCCTGCCTTCTCATTCTGTCTCTGGGGGAGCCCAGGCTTCCCTCCTGGGAACCCCAGTGTCCCTTCCATGACAGTGGCACCTGGCCCCAAGTTTGCAGCACCTCTGGGAGGGAGAAGAGGGAGAGCTGACTGGTGGGAGCCCAGAGAGACTGTCTCCAGGAGGTAGGACTCTACTCTGAACTGGAGTCCCCCTCCTCCACAGTGTGGAGGCTCCCTGGGAGGCAGCAGATCCAGATTGCACTTCCGCTGTTCCTCCAGGGCGGCTCTTCTGTGCCACAGAGCCCTCCCTGTGGCCGTACCCGCTGGCTCCCCCAGTCCTACCCCACGGGTATGCAGCTAGCGAGGGACATGGACAATACACCCAAAACGAAGGGAGTCCTAGAGCATGAGGCGCACTTCCAAGAAAGAGGAGTGGCGCTGGGTGTGTGGGAGGGGGTTACAATCTCAATCGGTGTGGTCAGGAGGTCTGAAAAGAAGTTTGAGCAGGCTTGGAAGGAGGTGAGCCTTGTAGGGGAAGAGCATTCCAGAAAAAAGGAAGCTTGTTCGGGGCCCAGCAAGAAGAGCAATGTCAGCAGGGGAGGCTCCTAGGAGCCGAGGCAGGAGGTGATGGGGGGAAGAGTGAGGGCCGGGGCAGTGTCGGGCCTCAGCGTTCATGCCTCAGCGCTCATGGGTGCCCTTGTGGGATTGTGAGCAGAGGAGCACTGGGATTTAACGTGGCCCTCTGCTGCCCGTGCAGATGGCCTGGGGGCGATGGAGAACACAGGGATCACACCCCGAGGCTCCCAGTCCTGGCCTGGCCACCCTACACACATCTCTGATTTTCCCACAGCAGCCGCGTCCTGGGGCCTGGGGCCTCGCAGTTGCCAGGACTACGTCCATTCTACACTCAGCAGACAAAGCACTGTGCCAGAGGACAGGATAGGACCTAGAGCCATAGCACACTGTGTCTTTCCCATAGAGCCCCCTGCTGATGGCAGACAGGCCCAGGCAGCCCCTCCTAGTCCTGAGCCCCGGAGCTGAGGACCCACCACACACTCTCCACGTCTGGCTCAGCGCCTGCCTGCCTGCTGCCCGAGAGGCCTTCTTGCTGTTTAGAGCTTGGCCTCCACTCTGGCCTATGACCCGAGGGCCCCAGCACCCACTGCCAAAGGCACAGGCAGGCCTGGTCCCGTAGTTGGGAGACAGACCATCCCCCTAGGGTCAGTGGAGTCAAGAGGGGTGTCAGGGACCCACAGGGCCAGAAGTGGCTTTGTTGATGAGGTTCTCGGTAGACTGAGAGGGCCAACCCAGCCTACTCAGCTCAACTGGGCCTTGTCCAACATAGCAGAATGAATGGACATCCAAAGGAAGGAGAAAGGAGGCCCCTGTTCACCCAACCCCAAAAGCCAGAGACACATTTTCAGCTTGCCTGTGACTCATTCTTCCTCAGCAGAAAACTGTTTTTTCCTTCAAAATCACAGACTTCCACCTTCGGACAATAATGTGTTCTCAGGAAGTTACACGTTTTGTTTTTCTGTGCAAGCTGCTGGACCGGGGGGTGGTGGTGGTATTTGTTTTCGAAACGTTTTATTGTCACGGAGTCTGAGGGCCATGCCGCCCCTCAGACCCCCTGACCTCTAAACAGAATGGCCCTATTTGGTAAATACAAATACAGGACATGTAGCTAAATTTGAATATCAAATGAACAGATACTTTTTTAGTCTAAGTATGTTCCATGTGGTATATGGGACGTGAACAAAAAAAATTGTTCATGTATCTGAAATTTAAATTAAACTTCTATTTCACTTAGCCACCCGCCCCTAAGGCCACTGAGCATGCCATTCCTGGCCATCAGCTGACAGGGTCCACGGTCCCCCAACCACTGGCTCCGCTCTGTGTGCGTCCCTGGAGGTGGGCACTGGGGCCCTCAGGTGGGCCAAGCTCTAATGCAGTTACGAAGCTGAAGTCCACACATCTCTGAACGTTGCCTTGCTCCCCATTTGCCCCCGCCTCTCCTTCTCTCTGACAGGAGGTGCTGCCCCCTGCCCCTGACAGTCTTCCTCCCTGAGGTCAGGGCCCTCAACCTGGTCCTTAAGGAGGAGCTGTGCCCTGGCCCCAGCACCTGCCCAGAGCTTTCTGGCCTCAACCTGAGGGAGGCTGTCCCCACCCAAAACAGTCCCCCACTGTTGCTTACTGGCCACAGACTCCTCCAGGGCTCTTGACTCCCCAGAGCTGGGCCTCTAACCCCCAGCACCTCTCTGTAGGGTAGTGTTTGAAAGGGGAGTTTTTTTCCCTCTTTGCTGGCTGAGGCACCAGAATCTGGAGTCCTGGTTCCACTTTAAAACATTACATCTTAACTGTTGAGGTATGTATTTTTCCAACTTTATGGAGCCCTAGAACAGATGAAAAACCTTTCTTCCATTCTACCACCTCCAAAAGATTGTCTGCAGGTCACTGACCCTGAGCTGTTTGGCTCACTTAGTGGGAAACACCCTCTGGACATCTGCTCTTGGCAAGGCCCAGCTTGGTCTCAGTTGGATAAAGAAATGAAGAGGCTCCAGTGTGGCCTCAAGGAGCCGAGGATGACAGGAGAGAGATGGGCAAATGTCTCATCACCTTACGATGATTCCAGGCTTGCCATGGCAGGTGTTTGGGGGCAACCTAAACTGAGAAAGCAGGGTGGGCCTCCCAGAGGAGGCAAAGCCTGAACTGAATCCCCAGAGGTTAGTAAGATTCTGCTGGGGAAGGAGAAAAGAAACGGTGTTTCAGAAAGAGGAGCAAGGTGAGCAGAGACCTGGAAGCTTCAGGGTGAGTGGCTCTCTGAGTGAGAGGGTTCGGGGGAGGTGAGGTCCGGACAGGCAGCAGGGAAGGATTTTACTCTAAGGTCCCATGGGAGGGCTGGGAAGGATCACAGAATTCCAAGAGGGACCCAAGCTCACCTGAGCCATGATAGGAACAGTATGGACCCTGGGGAGGGTTCAGGTTCTAGAAGTAGGACCCCATCTTCTTCACTACTCACTCCCTTGTAGCCCACACTTTGCATGCAGGAGGGGCCCAACATTTGCTAAGGGAACTTGGGTCTGAACAGACAGAAATCTCTGCTCCTTAATAAAGACAAAGACAAAAACTAAGGCCTGACTCTGGACACAGCTGTTCCTCAGCCCTTCACATCAGAAGTCCCTCATTCAGGCTGCACCCCTTTTTCTCAGGCCTTCCCCTTCCCCTGCTCCCTCTGTGTTTTTCCACTGCTGGGCCCAGGCCCCCTCCTCTCCTGGCACTGCCTGAGCCTTGGGGTCACCCATGGACTTCCAGACTCCCGGAGCCTAGGCCTGCCCGGCAGGCCCCAGCCCTTTTTCCATTTCTTCCTGCTGAACACTCCCCACATTGTTCGCCTTTGTGTCCTTTTTCCTGTGCCTGAGCTATTCTAACTTTATTGCCTTGGTTCTCTCCAAGGGTCACTTGCCAAGCCGGGACTGGCGCCACAGACTGGAGAAAACAGAGTCCCGCAAACCCCCAGGACCTCCTCCCGCTGAGGAAGACAGCAGAGACCCTCCCAGCCTGCTTCCTCCCCTCCGACCATCCCAGGCCTTGCAGGACCCTCATCCTGGCCCATAGGGACTTCTGTGATCCCGCCCTGGGCCCATCTTCACTGGATCTTCTGAGAGAGGCTTTCCCTGGAGGCAGCCTCAGTGTCCCCTGGGGCAGTGAACCCGGTGAAGACCCTGGGTCCCCAGACAAGGCTGGTGGCTGACCCTAATGACAGCAGGCACCGATTCATCAACTTGAAATGGAGCCTTCCCAGTGCCACTCCTGGGAGGCTGGGACAGAGCTCACATCATTAAGTCACGTGGTCCTGTCAGCACATCTCTGTGGTAGGCCGGAGCAGCTGAGGAGAAGGGGGTGCACACGTGCAACACTTCCCGGATGCCAGCGTGCCTGCTCTGTCCTCACTTTACTTCTGAGGAATTCAGGCTCTGGAGGGGTTCAGAGCTGACAAAGCCAGGGCTGGCCCTGAGACCTGGACTTCTGGGTTCACACCCAGTGCTCTTTCCGCCCCGTGTCAAGGGCTGAATTGGTCCTGAAGCTGGTTCCGTGGGGGGAAGCGCAAAGCCCAGGGAGAGGCTGGGAAACATGGTTTGGGCCTGACTCCGCCGCCAACTTCTTACGTGGTTCCCATCAGGCTCTCATTGTGCTCAGCTACCTCCTTCCAGTTCAGAGCACCAAGGTTTCTGGGTTGGGGCCACTTTCCTCTGATGGACCTCCCTTTGACTGGACTCCAGTCAGGCTCTTCTGAGCTCTCCTCTCAACCAGGCCCTGGCTTTTCGGCTTCCATGTTTGTCTCTGCATTGTCCAACTTAGCAAGGATCCTACCAAATCAGCTTTTCCAGAACCCTCCATCATCTGTATCTGACCACCCTTCACATCTGGGGTTCCCATCCCCCACTTTCCCCAGGTGGTGTGACCACTCTGGCCTGCCTTCAGCAGGAACCCTGTAGGGTTGGTATAGCCAGAATCCCCTGCCTGACTCCTGGTGTTTCCTCTTAGAACTTTTCCAGCCCCACCCAGCTCCCACCTCTTGGCTATAATTCCCTCTTTTTCTTGTACCCAGAGTTGAGCCCAGTCTCTCTCCCCTACGGCAACCTCCCATTGCTATGGTCCCTGTACCTATTGTGACTGTCCCTCTGAGTAAAGTCTGCCTTATCCTTCTATAACAAGTATCGTAATAACTGTTTTCTGACTTCTGTTCCAATCAGAATCCCCTCCCACTGCCCTGTGCCACCCATGACCCAGGCCGTGGGGCTAAAAAGACTCCTGATTCAGGTCTTGGTGTAGCCCTAAGGTTTTGAAGTGATTTCCTCACATCCCCCTCTGTGCTATACCTGTGATTTAGAACTCTAGGTCCCTTACAAGAGAGACAGCATGATGTGAAAAAACCAAGGACCTTTTTCTCTAACCACCTGGCAAGTGGGTGAGCAGGCCCCTCCCTCTCGATGTGGGGGAAGGGGAAGTCTGGCAGCCAGATACTTGGGAGAGGAGAAATCTTGTCTCAGGCCCCTGGGCTTCTGTTAGCTTTGGGCCTGGGAGCCATGCCCTGGGGTTCTGTGGAAGAAAGGCCAGCAGATCCATGATCTTGTCATCTTGTCTGGCCTTCCCCCACCTCATCCTTCACACAGAAAAACCCTCTCCTCCTCAACTTTGAGACCCCCCCCTACTCCCACCCACAGAGCCTTGGGTCTCTCTAGGAGGTGTGTTCTTTCTTTTTAAAAAATTTTTTTAAGTTTATTTATTTATTTTGAGAGAGCGAGTATGCACACAAATGGGGGAGAGGCAGAGAGAAGGAAAGACAGAATCCCAGGCAGGCTCAACACCATCAGCACACAGCCCTATGTGGGGTTCGAACTCACAAACCATGAGATCATGATCTGAGCCGAGATCAAGAGTCAGATGCTTAACTGTGCCACCCAGGTGCCCCTATAATTTGTTCTTTCAAGGGAGACCCCAAAGTCCCTGATTCATTCATTTTAATCCTGAAACCCCACATCATCTGGCAGGTTGTGACTCGCCTTTTGTAGACTGAAAATCTAAGATTCAGAGGTTCCTAAAAAAGGAATAGCTCAGGGTAGACCAGCAGTTCTAAAGAAGCACTTCTGGAGGCTTAACCAAATCTACAACTCCCAGCTGTTAAAAGGCTTTCGCCTTTCTGTTCAGAAATTGGCTTAAATTATGTTCCTTTTTCTGGTCTACAAGTTACAAAACCAAGAAATTTTCTCATAAAAATAACAAATACCCAAGCCAGAGTCCGGAGAGCCTCCAGTCAGAGCCAGTAAGTTCAGGCTTCTCAGGGGACCCTGCATTTTCACCCCTACTGGATGGAGCAGGGAGAGCTGAGGGCTTTGCTGCCCTGGCCCGAGGCAGTTTTCAAGGAGACAGAACTGAGCAGGAAGACCAGTGTCAGAAATCAAAGCATGCCACGCCCCTCGACAGGGTTTTGAATGCCAGAGACTGCAAAGCCAGATCCTTCCCGTGCCTGTGCCTGTTGCCCTCAAAAATCCAGAAAGATGTCCTGTTCACAGCAGGGAAAACAATTGCACTGATTAATTGTGCTTCTGTTGATGTCTCCATTCTCCAGACTTCTGAGTGTGTTCCAGTGAGGCCATCTGCCAGATGGAAGTGTTGTCACACACAGCTTCTTGGTGCAAACTGCAAGGCTTGTTGAGTCTCCAGCAAGCCTGTTAGAATTCCTTTTACTAAATGGCCATAATCAAAGAACAAGCTCTTAGTTATCTAGCAATGAGCTTTAGAAATAGATGAGCACGCAAAATCACAATTTAGGAGTTCAGCAGTTTTTCTTTTGCTGCTAAAAATATTAGCCCGTGAAAATCTTACAGTGTTGGAAGAGATACAGTCAATTTGCTAATTGTGTCTAAGAGGTTGATCTGTCACTACCTTCTTCCCACCACTGCAAAGGGCTCTAGGCTCAGGGAGCAGGGCTGAGCGGGCCTGGGAGAGGGAATGTGGGAGATCTCATTCTCAGGCCCCAAAGGGCCTGGACATCAGCAGGAAGAGACGAGTACTATCTGGCTGGAAAAGCTATAGCCAGGGAGATTGGTCAGCCTAGGTCAATAAGGGGATTATGGCCTGGCCAGTCCCACGCAGCTGGCACTTGGGGCAGGTGGTGCTGGATAAGGCTGGCCTCCTGGCCACCTCTCCAGTCTGCTTCCTTATGCGGCTGACTCCGTGTTGGGAAGCTCAAGGGTACCTGGCAATCCCCTTCAGGCCAACCTTGTCCCTGGATGAGTGCAGCTGGCCCCACTGAGCTGAACGGGAAAGAAGCTGGGGTACTGGGTTCGAGACTCCGCTCCAAGTGTTCACTATGCTGGAGGTCCCAGGCCTCTTGGAACATCAACCCCTCATCTCTGTAACGGGATGCTAATATTAGCCTTGCTTGGTTTTTTGCCAGGATTAGATGAGAACATGGAGGGGGTGGTAGTTGTTATTACTGGCATAAAAAGAGCCATTTCCTAGCTCATTAATGTGGAAAATGTAAACGTCTGGATGCCTAAGGACAAAGGCCCCACTGGCCCTTTCCGTACTCCCTCCTGGCTCCCAGATTGTTGAGAGTTTGTTCTGGTTGTTTTGGGACTTCCAGAACAATGGGTCCTGGGGGTTGGTTCTGCAGCTATTCACACCCCCAAAGGATGCATTTGCTGAGCTGAGGCCACATTCCAAGGGTCAGGGGACCTGGGAGGATGTTTACCTGGCTCAGTCCTGCAGCCTAGTGAGCCAAGCTGGGGGTCAAGAAGCACAGGGACACTACCATGTCAACCGTGCAGCTGAGAGACCTAGCTCAAAGCCTCCTGTGCTTATTTTAAGTTATCAGCTGACTCTTAAAGTCAGAAAAGGCCAAGAAGTGCCAACTCCGTCTTCCTCCAGCTCTGGCACCCCAAGGTGCCGTCTGGCCTCAACACAGCCTCTAGCTACCAGGCTCCACAGCAACCTAGCCACACACTGCTTCCACCTTGTGCGTCCCCAAAGGCAGTGAGCCCCTCTTTAAGCATCCTTGGAGGCCTCACTGTAGGGCCAGGTGAGGGGCAGGGCATTAGGGAGGAAGCCAAGCATCTCCTCCCTCCTGTGTTCTCTAGGCTCAGACCTCAAAGCACCTGTAATATTTGTCCACCGGCCTGGCATCCACAGGTCTGAGCTCTTCCACAGCTGTAGAGGGGCGCCTGGGGGGCTCAGTCGGTTAAGCGTCCTACTCTTGATTTCGGCCCAGGTCATGATCTCATGGTTTTATGAGTTTGAGCCCCGCATCAGGATCTGTGCTGATGGTGCAGAGCCTGCTTGGGATTCTCTGTCTCCCTCTCTCTCTGCCCCTCCCCTGCTTGCACTCTCTCACTCCCAAAATAAATAAATAAACATTAAAAAAAAAAAAGAAATAGACCTATACAACAAAGGTGATGTCCGAGAAGCTCCTCACAGGCTATTTGTTTGGGGGGTTGGTGCTCAAGTCCATCCCATCCCATCCTCTTTCTGGCCAGGCTTCTCTCCCTCAATCTTCGCTCATGTTCTTCCTTCTACCCGGACTCTGCCTGTCCCTTCCTCCTTCCTGTCCTCTGAGAACCAGCCTGAGCCTCACCTCCCCCAATAAGACTTCCCCACACAGACCCTCCTTCCACTGGAGCCACAGCACTGGCATCCCATTTTCTACGCTTCGTATGGGACCTCCCTGAGACTCAGACCTGATTCTAGAGGCTCTGCCGTTTGCTGGCCAAGTGCTCTTCCCTCTAAAGTGGGGGCAGTATTATCTATTGCACAGTGCTGTGAGTGCCTGGCACACAGCAGGTGCCGACAATTATTGCTGCCCCCCGACATTCTGCAAGAGATGGAGGACTGAGTGGTTCCCTCAGTGTGAGTCCAGGGCATGTGCCACAATCCAGGGGCTTTTAATTCTACCGCAGGAATGGAAGATGACCCCATCACACCGAGTCTATGCCGTTCTCGGGTCTTCCCTGCCTTCTGGGAAGCAGAACTTATTACCAGAGGGACAATGCAGGCTGAAGTTTCTGTTTCTGTTCTGCATGGAGTCATTGCTTTTATGAACCAAAAGACACCCAGTCATATCCTTTTGTTCAGTGGTAAACAAGTGATAAGGTCAGACTTCCTGCTAATGGATCCTTCGCCATTGAGATGGCCAGGATGGGTGGTTTCTAGAAATTCCCAGCAGCAGTTTGTTTGGGGTCTACAGTCCCTGACCAGCCCCTTTGCCTGAAGGTCTAGCTCCAGATCTGACTGCTCCAGAGGAAGGCCAGGCCTGAACTCACGCCTCATGCTAGTGTCCCCAAAGGTTTGCCCTGTGGCAACACAGATTCCAGGGGACTTTGTGCGTAGGGTCCTATTCAGTCAGGCCATGGCCAGTCTGACTTTGGGAGCCTGTTTGGATGAGTGTCCTGTACACAGTAGGCACTCATAATAACATGGATTAGACTGAGGTTCTAAGGACCCTAATTATGTGGAATAATCAAGCCCATAGGAGTACAGAGGAAGACAAAATTCTGGCAGCTGTCAACACAGCTGAGCCAGAGGGGGTGACATGGGGGGTGACTGATAGCTGAGCTAGGCCTTGAAGACTGCAGTTAGGTGGCCGACAGAGGGGAGAAGAGAGCCTGATGGGTGGAAAAAAGTCAGCAGTGGAGACCCAGATGTGGGGTTGAGTACGAACTGTGTAGGGGCCACAAAGAGGCCAATAGGCTCGGAGCAGAGGCTATATGTTAGAGAAGCGCCTTGTGCAAAAAGGGCCATGTCCCAGGGTCCTTACTGGTAGGAGTGTCACAGGGCCCTAAGTGGGGGGCACTGGGTAGCAGTGGGCCTGGGGCTGTGTCTGGAAGGCTGAGTAATATCTTAAAGAAAGCTGGGGCTGGAGATTCCTGACCTGACTCCCTGGCACGTCTGGAGGGGTCCAGAGTAGAGAGGACTGGAACCTGTATTTGGGCCCCGCATAACCATGGGTGAGGTGAAGACAACAGATGTACAGATTTGAAGAAGACTGGGTATGCTGAGCTGGTGGAGAGGCTGCTGGGGCCAGGCGGGAGCATATCCGGTGCAGGAGAGGGCACGAATCTGGTGTTAGACACTTGAAGTAATCACACGCATTTCTCTCTGGTCGCACCCCTGCGTCATGCACCTTGGGCTGTAAGTGGGTGTCATGCTGTGCCCACTGCTGACTCAGGGCAGGGAGCCCTGCAGTCATTGCAAACATTCCGGAGCCCAGATGCAGCCAAGCCCGTGATAAGTTCTGGAGAAAGGACAAGAGCTACACCTGCCGCTGAGTCAGGTTTGCAGGGAGAGCAGGGCCAGGGCTGAGACTCAGGGCAGCCCAGTGCAGGCGGACATGGCACTGGGGACAATACATGTTGATACTCTTTTAATGTTGGCTCAATATTTACGTGTGGGGAAGGGGCTGAGAGTTGAGTGGGAAGAAGGGAGAAAGGAGAATCCTTTTTGTGGACCTCAGCAGTTCAGCTCTGGCCCCACACACAGCCCATTCGGAAAGACCAAAGTCCTGCGGACCCAGCCTCCTTAGAAAGTTCCCAACTGTCTATGGGGCTGAGTATGGGTCTTGGGGTTCTCACCTCCTCCCAAAGGTCTTGTTTAAGGCATCCTTTGAAACCATGTTCTCCCCGAGAGAAATTCTAGTTCATACAATCTTCCCAGCTCCTTGCATTTCCCATGAAACATCAGGGGCTTGAATATAGCTCCCATGTGGGCAGAGGGGGCATGGAGAAAAAAGACCCTCCAGAGGGAAGAAGGGCCCATCTAGGAAGTGTGAAGGTGCTTCCCTGCCGCTGGAAGGTGGACTGGAGTAGAGATCGGCAGGAGCTGGAGCTGAGCAGGGACTAGAATGACTAAGGCCTTGGCGCTGAAGTTGAAATTACCAGGTTTTGAGCCCGAGGCAAGTGACGTCCTTAGAGCGTCTGCTCCTCCATGCAGGCAAGAGGCAGTCCGTCCCAGGCACTGAGGCTGGGGCGTGGGGGGCGGGACAGGCCTTCCAGAGACTGTAACACAGGCCCGAACACACACACTGGCCATCTCAGAACGGCCGACGTGGCCTCTCACATCAAACCTCAGCAGTGTGACTCTTCAGATGCATGTTTTTGTGGCCGGGGGTGACCACAAACTTGCAAAAGCCATGGTAACGTGTCCCATTTCTCATCATGCTCCGCCAGGCTGGGAACCTCTGATACGGAACACTCAGTGCTGCATCATTTCCCCTTAGGTAACTGGCTGGTCCCTGGCAAGGGGTATAGGAAGGAGGCTTGGGAGCAGTGCTCCTGAATCTTGGACAGAAGTGTAGGGCAGAGGTGGGAAGGTAGCCCACTGGGAACAGCTTCTCTTGCCCAGTGCCTGGCATCCGACCTGTGGCTCTGCAGCTGAGGGAAGCCCTCAGAGGAGGGCTGGGTGCGGTCTGCACAGGAGGGACCTTGGTATCAGTGGTTTCCGGGGTGGGGCCCTGGGCTCCCCACAGCTCTCCCCTGGGCCCTGTAGGCCTGGACTTCATCCCTACAATGTTTCTCTCCAGGTGGTCCTTGGAGCAATGATTGGTCCTGGTAACCAATCAGATGTGAAACACCAGCAGAAGGTGACAAGGACCCCATTCTTGGGCCTCAGACACACTGGGGTGGTTCTTTCCTTGGAGGCTCTGGCCCCACTCATCACCTGCACCCAGAGGAAAGGTGGGCATTCCAAAGAACATGTTTGGGCTGTGAGCCTCTGGGAGGTGAACTAGAAGAGAAGCCCAGCCAAGAGCCTCTTCAAAGCTTTGGGGGGAGTGAAGGGAAGAGAGGAGGCTGCCGGTTACTGAAGGCCAGCTGTGAGCAAGGCAGCTGGCAGACGTAAGCTGGTGCGTGCCCACAACAGCCTTAGGAGCAGTACCGCCATCCCATTTCATTGAGGAGGAAACTGAGGCTCAGAAAGGTAAAGTAACTTGGTCAAGGTCACACAATTAGTGGTTGTGTGGCTCTGTGACTCTGGAACCATGCTCTGTACCAACTGGGGTGAGGGGGGGTATCCTTTAAACAACAACAACCATTAACAGAAATGTCCAAGTTCCAAGAATTGAAGTGGCCTCAGTACCACATGGCTCTCTTTGTTTCTGAAATCTTGGTAGGATCCAGCCAAGTGGAAAGTCCGACCCTGGTTCCCTTCCTAACCTCACAGGCCAAGCCAGGATCGGTGGCCACCCCAGCCCTTGACTTCCCACCAATCCCAGGTTGACCCTCCCTGGGATGCTCCCTAATGCACTTGCCTGGGGTTTCTCTTGAGTTCAGGAAACTCCACAGGACACAGCTGAAGCTGGGCGGCCACCACACGCGTGCCATGTCCAGAGAGAACAAAGTGGGGGTTTCCCTGGACTCCATGAGCACAGGGTCTCTTCTTCCTGGCTGGCTCTCTCTGCCCAGTGTCCACCCCCCACCCCCACCTCCAGGAACTCTCTCAAGGCCAGGGGACCGGGACTCTCAGCCATTAGTGGGCTGTGAGCTTCCCGGGGCTGGCCATTGACAGGGTTTCCCCAGAGCAGCCGATGAGATCATCTGCCATTTCAGGCTGGGCTGAGAGATCCTCAGGCACAACAAAGCAGGCCCAGGAGATATCCTGCATGACTCATCGGTGGGCCAAACACCAGGGGCTTCCGGCCCTCAGGAGAAAGCAGACACAGAGGACCATTGTTTGCCCCGGAAGCCCCCACTGGCACTGCAGGCTCAAAGGGGTCGTTTGTGTTTTCTCCCTGGTTCTCTGGGGGGGGGGGGGGGGGGGGAGGGGTCCACCAGGCGGCCTGGGTCCCTGCAACAGAAGGAAAGTCAGTATCCAGTCACCCACACATAAATCCCATAAGAATCCCGTAAGAGTCCCCCCGATATGGGACTAAGGCCAGGCCTGAGAGGAGGCTCTGATCACCCTTATGTAGGGCAGACGCTTTGCTCACACTCAGCGACACACAGACCCAAGGCTGGCACAGAAGACACAGGGCCTGGTGGCCTGAGCTGGGCAGAGCTGGGAATAAGGAGGGCAGGCTCGGTATGGACCTGGGCACCCTTAGAAATCTCAAGGGGAAAAAAGCAAAATAACAAAAACAAAAACAACAACAAAAACCCAACAACAAAACTTTTTTTTTTTTTTTTTTTTTTTTTTTTTTAAGGAATCAAAGGGTATAAAAGAGAATTCACAGGAAGCAAAATCCAGATGACTAACAAGTTCATGAAGAGGTTGTAAACCTCACTAGTTATCAGGGAAATGCAAATTAAAACAATGAGGTATTATGTTCTCCATGACACTGGCCAGAATTACCAAGACTGATACCAACAAGCACCAGCAGTGTGGGGAAGAGGGAGCCCTCAGGAGCCGCTTGTAGGAATGATCACCAGGTAGGCAAATGATGAGTTTTTATTGAGAATCAGTATGTAAACTCAATGTGTATCAACCTCTGAACAGGAATCCTATTCCTGCACAGATAAACCCCAGAGTACTGGATGAGGCCCTAGGGTAACACTGCAGAGGACCCCTCTCCAAGTAAGGGTCCCCCACCCACCCACCCACTCTCCAGGGTGCAGGCTTTCTTTAGAAAAACGTGGAACCCTGGAGAACAGGCCCCATGGAGGGCCCACACCTGCTGTCCTGCCTGGAACCGGCCACTGTCCAGCTGCTGAATCGGGCCCTTGGGGGCTTGGATTCAGAGCTCTGACCCTGAAGAAGGCAAGACACCCCACTCCCTTTCCAAGCTCCAGGTTGACATCTCAACCCTTCCAACTCAATATTAGCTTTCTATCTCTGGGTAACAAATGACCACAGACTTGGCAGCTTAAAGCACACCCCTTTATCATCTCATCTCACAGTTGCTGTGGGTCAGGGATCTGGGGATGGCTTAGCTGGGTCCTTTGCTCAGGGTCTCACAAGGCTGTAATCCAGGTGTCAGTGGGACAGCATTCTCATCTGGAGGCTCAGCTGGGGAAGAATCTTCTTCTGAGTTCAGGCATTTCCTTGCAGCTTTAGGACAGAAGCCCAGCTCTTTCTGACTGTCCGCTGGAGGCCACCCCCGTGATGGGGACTTCCTGTGGTTCTTTGCCAGGTGAGCTTCCTTGACATGGCTGCTTATTCCATCAAGCTGGCAAGGATGGGCTCTCCACTCACAGGGGGCCCAATCCCACGTTTAAAGGTTCTCATCCAATTAAGCCAGCCCTACACAGAATTATCTCTGTTTTGATTAACTCAAAATCAACTGATTTGGGATCTTAATGACCCCTGCAAAAATCCCTTCAACTTTGACATATTCCATGAGCTAAGAGCAAGTCATAGGTCCTGCCCACACCCAAGGGGAGGGAATTATGGACTGAATATAGGGCAGGAAAACATGGGGCCACTCCAGGGTCTGTCCACCACCTTTTCTGTCCCTTCCATAGAGGAAGGCTCCTCAATGGCTGAAGGGAGTTGAAGCCTCAGGCTGCACAGAACAGCACAGGATGGGACAGGGCAGGGCTGTGGGGGTGGGGGAGGGCTGACAGGGTAGTACTGGGGTGCTTGCCCGCCTGAGATGTGGAGGTCGCTAGGAGAGAGGGAGGGGTGGGAAAAGAGGTCCTGGAGAGGGCTGGCCTCTCAAGCAGCATAAATAAATGAGGAAGGGGTGGACACAGCAGGTATAGTGTGCTTTGCAGGGGCCCTGGGATGGCTACTGAATTTCTCCATTTCCAGGTGGGAAGGCCCCAGAGACAGGCACCTCTCCCTATACATGTCAGCCCCTTACATTGTAAACTCTTGCTCTGTCCCCACTGTCCTTGCCATCAGGGGACCCAACCCTCCTTCCCCTCAGCTTTAATGGGCACCTAAGAGGTAGGCTAAGGGGCAGATGGGAGGGTACTGTATGTACCCACAAAGGGACAATGGGAGGATTGTCAGCCTGCTGGGCTCAGCTCATCTTGCTCCAGGGAGGAACATTGTCAAATGGGAACAAGCACCCACTATGCTGGTCTCCTCCCATTGCTGGGTTCCAATCTGGGAGGGATCCTCTCGGAAGGTCAGAACCTCCAGTGCCTGTCCTGGCAGCCCAGGCTTCAGGACTCCACATCCTCCTGAAAGACAAGGCTCAAGGCACTGGTGGCCCTGGGCAGGCATGAGCCCTTGAACCTGGGATCCTGACCAGGTGTCCTGCCCCTTTCCCTGCCCAGTTCCTAAGAAATTCTCCCCATCCTGCCTCTGCACCTTAACCATCTTTGATGCTCTATGCCTGCCAAGCTGTGGGCTGGATAGGGCACCTGGCTCCTCTGACCAAGCCAATGAGGAGTCCCAGCTCTGTGCCGGCTGGGACTGTGCCAGAGTGGGCCCTGGACCTCAGGCCTGCCTCAATTTCCCCTCACATTCTGGCCTACCTGCCACTCTCACACTAAGCAGAGTGCTCCCAGGACCAGCTCTCCCACCCAGAACAAACATCCTCAGTAGCCCCCAGCCTCTTCTCACACCTTAATCAAGCAAGGATTCTAGAACAAGGCATATGCAATCAAAGGTAGGGCCCTGGCACTATGGATAACCCCTCTGAGCTGTGCTGGCCATGGCACATGCTGTTCTGTTGTACTTGGCCTTTATATGCAAACCACAGAAACCAGCTTTGGCTAACTTACTTAGAAAAAGATTTTAACTGAAGAATATTGGGCCACTCATACTGGGCTATCAGGAAGGCCGGAGAACAAGGGAGGTGAGCACGGTTGGACAGCATCCCCTTGAGGACAGTGTGCTAGTACCTGCCATCCCCAGATGGACATCACTGGATTCTCTAGTCCTCTGAGCCTCTTTCTGAAGCCTTGCATCCCTCTCTCCAGGTTCAAAGCCCCAGGGACAAGGGTCTTGCTGGTCGAGCATGAGTCCCAGCCACCACTCTGGCCAAGAAGTGAGGAGGGGACAGGAGCTCCACGTCATCTTCTATGGTGGGAGGAGGCAGGCTCCCCTTCCTTGGGAGTTGTCCAACGGAAGAAGGGAGAGGCCACCACACTCTCAGGTTAGCTCCCCTGTCTTGGCCATCGTGACACCTGGGGCCCAGCACTGCTGGTATGCACCAGACCATGCAATAGGGGTTGACGTCTCTCTGACCTGTCTCAGGGTGGCTGGAAGACAGGTCACTCTTTGCACCTGGTCAGTGCACTATTCCATATATGGTGACAGTGAGCAATGTACCTTGTTTAGTCCCAGAACTGGGTCCCCCACCAAGCTGCTCAGGTGTCTGTTTCAGGCCAAAGGTCCTGTGTTTCTAATTTGTGCTCCATTACTTGGGGTTTCTGACTCTGCGTATTTGGTACCTGGCTCACAGATTTAGGCTTAGCTAGTATTTTGCTCCTCTAGCGAATGTCCACCCCCAGAGCCATCAAATGGAGGATTTATTTTGTGATTTTAAAAGATTCCCTATAAAATTGTTTGTGGCACTGAACAAGGACACAGAGATGTGTCCCCAGAGAATCCCTGGCCTAGGCTGGGCCAGGCAGGGCTTGAGTAGCCTGCAGCTGCAACCTCCCACTTAAAAATAGCCAGTGTCCTGCAGGGCAGAGTGGAGATTCCCTGTCCCAGCCCAGCCAGCAGGACAAAGGCCGCTCTCTCCGTTCTGGATCTGGAGGCTTCTCTCCTCTCCCACTGCTCAGGGGATGGGCCTGGGGAGGCCTGGGGTGCCAGTCCCACCACGGTTTTACTTCCAGACTCCTGCCCCTGTGGATACAGCATGCTTGCTCCGGCGATCTGAATACTGGCCCTGAACATGGAATGAGGTCCCTGAGCATCCCCTCAACCCCACAACCATCTCCCAACACTGTAAGGCTCTGGGGTCTGAAGGGGAGGAGCAGAGCCAAGAGAGCCACTGTCCAGCTGCGACAGTGAGAGCTTATTCCTTCAGAGTCCAACCAGACCCGACTCGCAGCTCAGACACTCTGACATAGCAGAGGCCCTCTAGGGCTTGCTTCTAGGCTCAGCCAGCTAGCTGCCCACCTTAGGATGAGGAATTTGTCCTCCAAGAGAGGGGATCAGATTGCACATTCCTGAGGCCTGAGTCACTCTGGTTCCGGCTTGGCTTCAGGAATGTGTTTATGCTAACGCTGGGAGGAGAGCTGAGAGCCTGAGACGGGGCTGCACACACAGTAGTTTATTCTGTGTCCGGCTGGCTTGGGGCAAGAGGCGAGGGGCCCTCACAAAGACTAGGGGGACAAGGCTGCGACCTCTGGAGTTACTGAGATGCGGTTCTGTCTGGGGCCCAGAGGACCAGAGAAGGAAAGGGCCAGATTCAATCAGAAATCGGAGACTTTCCTTTGTCCAGAGTTGGCTTTAATTTGATCCCATGAGACAAACAGCGGAGAGGGGCCCGTCCAAGCAGGGCTCCTTTCCAGTGACCCTGGGAAAGGGACTTGGTCCCTCACTACCTCCTTCCGGGAAGGACAACCTCCCAGAGGGCTTGGGGAGACTCTGGCTGCTCCTGGCTCCCTTTCAGAGTCATGGCTGTGAATCGCAGCCCCTAGCCCCTGTTTCATCCAGGGCTCTCTGTTGAGATGGTTCTTTTCTATCCCCAGAGTGGACCACCCAGCAATGGAGAGAGCCCATACACAGCTCAGTAAATCGGCTGCTATCTCAGAGGGCAGATTCAGTCAGCCACTGTGCCAAGCCCTTTACTCTGTGTGGCCCTGTGCCCTGGTTTGCCTGGGACAGTCCTGAGTTGCTGGACAGTTATTAATAGCATCTCTTTTCCCTCTCAAAAGTGTCCTGGTTTGGAAGACAAGTATATATTCACCCTAATTTTATAGATAGTATTTTATTTAATCCCTACAATGCCCTACAAGAGGGGCACTGCTAATAGCCCCATTTTATGATGCAGAAACTAAGGCTTACAGAAGAGAAGTAACTTGGCCAAGGTCATCCAGTTAGAAGTGGCAGATCCGGAAACCATTAGGGACTTCAAAGCCCCTTGGCTTAGCCACAACACCAAACTTCCTCTCCTAAAATCCTTTGATGCTTTGAAGGACTGAGACTAGTATCTCCAAATAGTAGAGAAATAACAATTAAAGTCCTGGAGTTACCTTGGCTCCCTTCCCAGTCCCACACTTTGGCATGCTGTTCCCTTTTTGAGAGACAGCATGCACAACTCTGGTTTGCTCATGGGCAGCAAAAGCATCATAGTCATCAGACGAACGAGCATCATCCTGCCTACTGTGTGCCAGGAGTTGCATCTAATCCTCACACCAACCCTGCAAGCAGGATGTTACGGTCCTCCTTCCACAGAAAGGAAATTCCCCCGGGGTGTGGAGCCGTGAGGAGGCAGAGCTGGGGTCAGAACATGGTGATCCCACCTTTGAGCCAAGCAAACTCTCCACAGTGTGCCATTTGGGTTGCATGCACTACGGAAGGTCAGCAATGGGTTTTTGTTTGGGCTGCCAAGGGAATGAGGTTCCAATGGGCCCATGGCAGAGACAAATGGCTGACCCACATTATGGACCCAAAGACCCCTGAGGCATTTTAGCTACCAAGAAGCCAGGACCATCTTGCCCAAGAGCACAGCAATAAGCCCTATGAGCTGATCTGAGGCCCATACACAGATGGTCTTCACTTGTAGATCCATCACATTTAAAAGGTTTTTGGACAGCGTTTTCATTTCTCAAATGGGAAACACCCAACGACATTCAGAACAGAGCACATCCACCTTGAAGGTGGAGAACAAGACATTTCTGGAGCCCAAACCTCCCCACTCCAGTTTCCCCACCCAGAGATCATCACACTGTGAGAGCCTCTCCCCACCCCAACACACTGGTCCCAGGGGAGGGGGAGGTAAAAGCAAGCACATTCCAGATGGTCCAGGGAAAAGGGGATTTGGGAAAAGGATGTTTGTTCAAAATTTACCAAAAATAGAGAACCGAGGAGAGGAAGAGGCAACCTCTTGACCCATTTAAAAAGCTATTTCCCAGGAAGGACTTTCTAAGTAATGGATAATATCACAAAAGGAATAAGCCAATGGCTTTGACAATGTCAAATTATAAAGCAGTGGTATGTTAAAAACCATCAAAAACAAAAATAGAAGGAAACAACACACTAGTAAAACACGTATGCCACAAACGTAACGGCAATGTAGAGAGAGCTCGTAAGATGATTTTTAAATAAACCCATCAAAGCTGTGTTATAAAAACAGGTGAAAAAAGCAGACAATTGACACCCCCAAAATTTTAAATGGCTTAATAATTATGAGTATTTTTGTCTCATTGATAAGCCTGCAAGTTATAATTTTGCAATTAACATTATTTGCCTTTTGGATAATAAAATTTGCTTTACTGTTATTGCCACAAGCTGGTGCAGACCCAGACACTGGCCCTCTCAGACCTCAGCTGGTGGTGACATAGAAGTAAGGGACAACCCTTCTAGAAACTTTGGCAGAACGTGTCAAGGATATTTAACTAAAAAACATAAATGCCTTGGGATTTTCTCTGAGGAAATAATTAGAAATTCAAACAAAAAATCATGGACAAAGATGACCAAAAAGGAACTGTTGAGCAGCAAAAAAACAGAAGCCCGGGTACTCCAAAATAGGTGCAAAATATTGTGTATTGCAATACAGCTATATAGATTGCACAGCCCCTTAAAATGGTGTTTCTAAAGAATATTCACACAAAGCAAAAGGAACTGTAAAATATTATTGAGCAAAGTAGACCGTAAAGCAATTGTATAATCCCAATTAAAATTTTTTAAAAAATATTTTTATTTATTTTTGAGGGAGAGAGAGACAGACAGACAGACAGAGAGATAGGGCACAATCAGGATAGGGGCAGAGAGAGGGAGACACAGAATCTGAAGCAGGATCCAGGCTCTGGGCTGTTAGCACAGAGCCCAACGTGGGGCTCGAAACCATGAACCATGAGATCATGACCTGAGCCAAAGTCAGACATCTAATCAACTGAGCCACCCAGGTGCCCCTGTGTGATCCCAATTTTAAAAAGTGTATATACGTATGTGAATGACATGGTTACGTAGAAACATGTCGATCGTCAACCAGGTACATCCATGGCGGGGAGAGGAAGTCATGATGCTTTCCCTTCAGTCACAATCTTCAGGGCATGTAAACTGGCACCATCCTCCACCCTCCAAGGATGGTAGGCATGTCAGGAGACCATTTAACGTTCCAGAGGATGGAGGTGAGGCTGGGAATGGGGAAGGAGCCTGAGGGAAGGTCCAGGGCAACAGGGTCTAGAGAGCAGGACATTTAGGTGTCACTGTCTAATGACAGGTCACAGAGTGTCAGGGCCAGTGGACCAAGGGCTGGTGGGCCCACAATATAACCACAATCTGAGTCCAGATGACAGCACCAAGAACCAGTTCCCGGGTCAGCTCTCTGGACTCGGGCATCCTTAGGGGTTGAGTGGACCTACTGTATGGGAAGCCACTACCACTACGAGTCAGGAGAACTGGGTCGGCCTCCGTCTTTGCCCTAAGTCACCACATGGTCTGAGCTTCTCTGGCCTCTGTTAGCTCATCTCTAACACTGGATGTTAGTTCATCCTTTGCCTGCCTGTTTTGAGGACTGAAGCATGGCCGTGTAGACATGTACCTGGATCTGTATAGATCCCTGTGGGTATCTGAGGGAGGGGGCTGATCCCAGGACTCAATAGCCATGGGCCCCTCCAAAGCCAGCTTCTTCTTGGAAACCTTCCCTTTCCGCAAGCCCCAGGCCTTCCCCCCCCCCCCCCCCCGCACCCCTCCAGCACTTTCTGCCTGACCACACAGATCCTTAGTCTTCCGTTGGGTCCCCAGCTGTTTCATGTGTGAAAAGCTGGTCTTTACAATTACTTTGTCAGGTGGTTGGCTACTAATGACCCCCTCAAAGTGCCCCGAGCTCTGTTTGGAGAAGAGTGTCCCTTAGTGGCAGTTCAGAAATGTTTCGCAGTGCTTTTGGAGGACCCAAGCTCCTCTCTGAGGGTGACAGGCCCTGTGCGCTGCAATAGTATGCCTGCTCTGCTCTGGCACACCCCCTGGAGGTGGGGGTGTGCACTGCCACAGGTGACTGGCGGGCCTCTCAGGAGACCAGACCTGGTGCCAGTTGACCCTGGAAATCCACTGAGGGACAAGGTTCTTGCTGGGGGAGGGGAGGGTGTTAGATCTAGCCACTGAGGCTGTTCAACTTCTAAGTGCCAGGATGGGCTGTATTATTTCAAAGCTCTCTTCCAGATCCAAAAGCATCAAGTTTCAGGATTAAGCACCCCAGGACCTTGAGATTCAGAAGACAGAATTCTAAGCGATGTAAATCCTAAGATTCTGAGTGGGCGTTCTCAGGAACACATCGCCAGCTGCCCTCCTCCACAGAAAAAGCACAGCCTATTCAAACCCGTGGGGGCCCTGCCTCCCATTGACTTTAGGCCAGCCAACACTGCTGCCCAGAAGCAGCACACAGCAATCCTGCCACCAGAAAGCCAGGGTTGAGTTCTCCAAAGGGGAAGTGCTAATTAGTCATCTAAAACCAGGGCCTGTGGAAATGAAACGCAGGCATGCGCGACCCTCAGTATGTTTTGTCTGCAGTGTGCCCTCCCAGGATGGGACTTCTCAGACATCTGCGGTCCCTGGCCGGGTCCCTGGGAAGGTCGGAAAGGACTAGAGTCCTTGCCCTGGGACAGACCCCTGCTTCTGTGAAGGAGACATTTCCGCGGGCCCCAGAGTTGTAACTGTCCTCCTCACCATGGTGACAAGGGTGGGGATGGCCACCAGGTGTGCCCCTGCGTCTCTGTAGCTGAGTTGCTGTGTTGCAGTCTCTCCAGGGAGGCTGGGTTCACTGGAGCAGAGGGAACTTGAGAAAGACAGAGCTGAGCACGCCCTGCACAGCCTCCCTGGAACGTGTAGGTGCCTGGATGTACACAAGCACTGCCTGACCACAGGCCTGGCCCCGGGAGCAGCAAGGGGTGGCTTCTCACCCTGGTGGAGCTGGTGAGCTCATCGGCTCCTCTGACTAACGTGCAGGCCGGAACGTTCCCAATGCCGCAGAACCCTCGGGTTTGTCCCCTGTCCCCACCCCTGCCTGGTACAGCAGCCCAGAGCTGCCTGGAGCAGGGCTCTATCTGCAGGGCATGGCAGGTAGGAAGCAGAACTGGGAAGTTGCCTTGACCATGAGGTTAAGCATGGGTGTGAACCTCTCTGAGTTTGGCACTTGAGGACACACATCTGACACAATTGCCTTCGCCAGGTTAATGTTCCACTGCCTTGGACCTCTGTGCTACAAAGGCCCAGATGTTTCCATTTAACTCCATAGTGCAGCTCGGCACTGAGCTGGGGCAGGAGCTGATCCTCCCCCAGCCTTAGTGCAGATGTCAGGCAGAGGCCCTGTAGGCTAAAATGTCCCTGCAGATGGGGCAGAACATCTCTGGGTCCAGGAGGACTGGCTCTGATCACTGAAGGGCCAGAAGAAATGGTTGCTTTCTAAGCCAAGAGCCTGTTGTGGATCTGAATATATTCACCACAATTACACACAGTCACCTCCCCAATTTGGACTTTGTATGTATGTATGTATGTGTGTGTGTATGTATGTATTTTTTAAATGTTTATTTATTTATTTCTGAGAGGGAGGAGGTACAGAGAGAGAGAATCCCAAGCAGTCTCCACCCTCACCATGGAGCTCACCCTCACCCTCCCACGACTATGAGATCAAGACCTGAGCCAAAATCAAGAGTCAGAGGCTTAACTGACTGAGCCACCCAGGAGCACCCTATCTATATATTTTGTTTGTCACTAAACAAAAACCAGTAGGTCTCAGTGACTCTCAGTTCTCTGGGGCCCACATACTGTGGCTGGCCCTAGGTACTGTGTCCCAGGTACCTAGTACAGAATTATCACCCACTCCCTTTGCACACACACACACACACACACACACACACACACACTGACCCCTTTGCTGAGGACAGGGGCCCAGAACTAAATGTTTGGGTCCCATGAGTGAAAGGGCTCCCATGATCGGTCTGGAGGAGGACCTCTGGGAGGAGTTTTGTCCTCATGCGCTAGCCTTGGGTAGCCAGAGAACTGGCCATTAAGTGCTATGGCCTGTTAGCCGTGCAAAAGGGGCAGCATGGACTTTCCTGAGCAGGAAGGCCCTCCCTCCAGCCATGTGGTCACTGCACAAGGGGACCAATGTGCTCACCAAGAGTCCTTCCATCGGATCACTTACTTCCTGGTAAAAGACCCACATGGAGGGGCTCTGACATCTGTACTTTGGAGCACCAGCCAGCTCTAGGATCCATTCCCCTCACAGGTGGGGAGGAGGATTAGGGGGTGATGAAGGTCTCCTGCCCCAGATGTGGAGAGAAAGGTGACTGAGGCTCCTGTGGGTGCTGACCTCCAGAAGCTCCAACCGGACCAGTGGGTCCCAGCAGCTCTCAATTCACTGCTGTGTCCCTGGTGCCTGGTACACAGATGGCACTTAGTCAACATCTGAATGAATGAATGAATGAATGAGGCCAATACATCAGAGGCCATCCAGGTCTCAGCAGTTCCTAGGCTGCCCCTGCTGGACTCCCCACTCCCCTCCAGGTAGACAGATGGGCATGCTAAGGTAGAGGCCTGTCTGAGTGGCTGAGACCTTAGGTTCTGGGCTCTGTGTGAGTCCCTTGGCCCCAGGCTTGAGCCTAATCCTCATCCCCTGTATCCTCCTCCATTCCAGCTTGGCTGAGGGCCTCCCTTCTTCCCAGAACTTCAGGGAGACACCAGTAGCAGGTGAATGGCACCCTCCATTTCCTCTTCACTGAGGTTGGGCGGCACCTTCACTGGAAGGGCTCTCTGTAGGCAATGATGAGTTTGGGTCTTCGCAGAGGGCCTGCGGGCCTCCCTCCCTCCCTCCTCTCTGTATCTCCCAGGTCCTTATGTCTGACTCATTGGCCCCTCATCCCACCCCTTCCCCACCTGACAGAGCTGGCAGATGGATGGGGCTCACTGGGGTAACTGGACCACGCTGTATTTCTAGATTCAGAGTCAATCAGGTGTGGCTACGGCTCTGGGACTGAGCTAGGCATTTCACCTCTACCGACTTCGGTGATCCTTGTGGGACTCTGTGAAGAGCAGCGCATTGTCTCCACGTTACGTTTGAGGAGACTGAGGTGTAGAGAGATGAACTTTCTGGACCAGGATGCAGAGCTGGTGTTTTTTCCACATGGCCCCCCAGGGTCCCCACCCTGTCCCTCTCCCCGCTCTCTCCTGTATTACATGATACTCCCAATGCAGAGGTTCTGACCACTGGCCAGCATGACCTCTTCAAGCAGAGGCGAGCCCTCAGGGGGAAAGCCAGGCTCAAGGCTGGGACACAGGGGAAGTGTTGTCTCCATGGGGGCAGGGAGGGAGGGCTGCAGCCAGCCAGCCAGGCACTGATAGTTTATAGGGGTAAAATCAAAGGCTGTTCCAGCCACTGAAGAGGGACATCTCCATACGTGTCCATGTCCCTGTGAGGTTACCAGCCCCATCCTCCACAGGAGCTGCCAAGGGAAGAGAAACCTTCTGTCATCTTCTGGACCCCTTCTCCTGCTTTACAGAAACAGGACCAAGTCTTGCTTGAAGGTGCCCATCACCAGGTCACAAAAAGCCTCAAACTTGAGCATGGCCACCAGTCCCCGGAAAGCCTCACATGCTCAGACCCTGGGAGCCCCAAGAACCAGAAGGTGCTTAAGGATTTAATGCCAGGTGTTTGTTGTCAGACTTCTGCACTGGCCACGCATGTGGCCCACAGCCCTCTCACCCTTCGGAGCCCATGGGATCTTGTCTGAGATTTCTGAGCAGCTGGAGACCACTGTGTCAGGGAGGCTATGAAATCCGACAGCAGCTGGCAGGCCCAAGGGGAGGCATTTCAACGTCAGCTCCCACAGACATCCAAGGACAGCATAGCCCTGGCCCTGAGGCTGCACACTGTCCGGAGGCCCCAGGGGAGGATCCCACCTTGCATCTTACACCTTCTGTGGCCCCAGGAGTCCCTTGCCTTGTGGCGGCATCCCTCCAGTCTCTGCCTCCATATTTACATGGCCTTTTCCTCTTCTCCGTGCCCATCTTCTCAGGGTCTCTTGTGAGGACGCTTGTCACTGCATGATCTCATGTCACGATCCTCAATTACATCTATAAAAACAACCTTTTCCAAACAAGGCCACATGCACAGGTTAGGAGGTTAGGATGGCGACATATCACAATTCACCCCATGGCAGGTGATTACATTACACACCGCAAGTCTATGCTGGCCCATGAGACCCTGTGGGATCTGTCCCCCATCCAAACTCTGCACCTCCTACCTCACGGCCCCCATACCTCAGCCTACCACGGTCTGCTCATGTACCCCACTCCCGCTCAGGCCCCTGCTGTTTTCCTTACTCCCCAGGCTCCGCAGGTGCTCGTTCTGCTGCCCGGGAAGGCCATACCGTGGTCGTTCTCCCAGAGATGCACACAGTTCTCCCCATCAGAGACAGTGTTCTTCAGGTTGTCACTCTTCTGAAGTGGGGGCCTCCCCACCAATACCTCATCTAAAGCACCTCGACACTCTCCCAAGCACTTCCGCTCTGTCTCCTGCTTTGTCTTTTGCCAGCACTTATCAGCACCGAACATACATGCATTTTCCTCCTTTATCTGGTGTGTGGTCTGCCCTCTGCTAGGGGACAGGGGTGCTTCCGTAAGTTCTGCTCACTGACGTGTCCCAATGGCTGGATGCCTGGAGCTAGTCGGCCTTGGATGAATGAATGAATGAATGAATGAACAAACAAGCTTCTGCTCAGGCTGAGTTCTGAGCTCCCAGAAGCTCTCATGGACATTTAGCTCCACCTGGGGCTTCCCTGAACTCTTGGGACACCTGGACTCTGAGGGCCCCACAAGTCAAGCTGTGTGCATCCTCCTTGTCAAGTTTAAGTCTAGAAGGGGGTCACTGCTGGTTCAGCAGACACTCCCTGAGCCCATAACCAAGTCAGCCCCAGGCCCTGGATCTTTCCTGGCCCTCCTGCCCCCACATGGCCCACACTTACCCTGGTCACATTCAGCCATATGTGCACAGGGACCAGTGTGGGAAGAATGGGCGGGCCCTGCTGCCCCTGCCCACCTCCAGAGCTGCCATGAGGGTGGGGTACACTGGGGGGCTGGTCCTCCCAGTCCACTAAAGCCTGGCATGAAGGCCTCCAGGGCGGGCATTGAAGGAAGGCATGTAGACAGGCCTGGGGGCCCTGCGACACCCCTACGTTTGGTTGAAAATCCCACACCACCAGAATCTCCATTACAGTAGAAGTAGATTATGGTCCCCAAGAGAGAGCCCTGGCCCGGAGGTAGACAGGACACTGGCTTTCTCGTCACAGCTGTGGGATGCACACACGTTCCTTCCTGTTGCTGGTCTTCTGTCTCCTCATCTCTAAGTCCAGGCACTGGAACACACAAGGGAGAGCTGAAATAGGCTGCTTCTTATATATTGACTCAAATAGCTCTGTTGTGGCTGCTTGGAGCACTGAGTTGAGAAGGATTCTGAGGTTCAGTCCAGGGTTACCAGGAAAGCAGCACAGTGGTCAATGAGTGATGTCTGTGACGGGGACGGGGAGGAGAGTGAGTGCCAAGGTGTGTGAAGGCTCAATGAGATGATACGTGAGGGTGCTTCAGGCTACAGGTCTACACGAGTCTGTAGATGCCTACGGTAGCCCCAGAAGTCCTTGCTGAATTTAGTTGGTGACTGTGAGGCAGCCAGTGTGAACTGCTGGCCGGGGAATCTTCCAAGAGCCAGTGCAGAGGCTGCTCCGGGTGGGGGGAGGCCGGGGTGGAGGCCGCAGGACAGTGAGCCGAGAGCCCCGCACTGCACTTTGACTCTGGGGTAGTTGTGGCGCTTGCTGGCAGAGGCTGGCTTCTGGCCCGGGGCTTGGATGAAGAAGGCCATGGCCCTGCCTGGGCCCGGCCAAGTGTCCTCCACAGCTGTCCTCGGGACAGACACGGAGCCATCACATCCCTTCTGGGAATGCTGGGAAGACTTTCATAACCAGAGCGGCCGGATAGGCATGAATGCCTTGGAAGGAGGTGCCCCAACACGAGTAGATTCTCAGTTTCCCATCTGTGGGGGAGGAGTCACACTTGCTGTCCACTTTTCAGGTGGGGCCGGCATCAGCTGTGCCTGACAGAAAGGCGATGGCCGAGTGAGTGAGTGGGGGCCGCATGCCCTGGGGCAGAGCTGTGCCCACCTGGAGGATGCAGCACTTTTTTCTAATTGGCACGAAAGTGCCCTGTGGACCGGTGGTAGCTCTGGGCTTCCAATCATGCCGAATCATTAGCTTCATCATTGTAATTCTTCGTGCTCTAAATGAGGCAGGTAGACCCAGTAAGAGGGAGTCATGGCACCAGGAAGGCTTCATGGAGGAGGGAGGGTCTGAGCTGGGCCTTGCAGGGTCTGCAGCAAAGATGGCAACCACAGCCCCTGTCTGGACGACTGACTTCCCCCAGAGGGACTGCGGCCTGCTCTGTGCTGCTGCCTTTCCCAGCACAGCTGTTTTCTTTCCTAGTTCTATATTTTGGTTCCGGCCTCTTCTGTGACATCAATGCAAATGAGACAACACACACAACAACTTCAAAGCCAAGGAAGCCTGGGGCCGGAGCTATCCCCATGGGACCCTGCCAGGCAGGGAAGCTTGGCAAGTGGTCCCTCAGTGCCCGCCCTCCAGCACTCAGCTGGGTGGGGAGACCTTTTCAGGGCCCTGAGTTCTCTGAGTGGCCCAGAAGAGGCAGTAGTCAGGAGGCAGTGTTTTATGCTAACCCACAAGAGCTCTAGCACCCCTTATGGCTGGAATTTCTTTGTGTGTGTGTGTGTGTGTGTGTGTGTGTGTGTGTGTGTGTGTGTTTTAAATCTCTGGGAACTTAATCAAAGGTTTTTCCTGTGTGGTGCCCCAGAATATAAAATGGAGGAAGACATGACCCAGAGCTTACCCCCTACCTGCTTTTTGGGGGGCCCTGAAACACTTTTTGGGCCACCAGTAGTTTGAAAACTACTGACCCACAGGATGTGACCCAAATGTTTAAGGCTCTTCATAACTCTCCCCTCTGTCCACCCAGCACCTCTGCAGCCCCACCTGTGGCCACACCAGGTACTCCCGATTTCTGTCCAGGCCCTCGTGTGTTTTGACACTATCTGCTTTGTCATCCTGGAACACTAATCTCTCTCCCTTTCTTCCCCCTTCCCTCCCATTTTTCTCCTGGAAAACTCCTGGTCATCCTTCAAGAGCCCGGCCAGGATACTTCCCCAAAGAGACTTACCTTGATCTCCAACTACCAGACACCCACATACATAGACAGTGGCCCTTTCGTCCTCTCTCCATACTGCATCTCCCCACCCCAACATCAAAGTCTTCCTTCTCCTGTGTTTGAAGTGCCTGTTTCCCTGTTTGTCCCCACAAGTGTCTGAGCTCCTTCAGAGCCTGGTGTTTTTTCACCTCTGCATTTTCTGGGCTGGGCCTCTAGGCCCCATCTGCCTCATACAGGTGACTGCTTGGTGCTGACCCGAGGTAGCCCCAAGGGCCTCGGCTCACTGGACTCTAGGTGGGATTTGGAGGTCCAGCTCAGGGCCACCCCTCATGGCCACACAAGGAGGCTGAGCCTGCATCATCGCTAAACTCCACATGAAGTGGGCTCCCTCCATGTTTATGGTGTGGACTTGAAGCACGGGATTTGCAAGCTTTGAGCAGTATGAGGACCTCCACCTTAGCTCTGGCCATTGCCCCCCCTGCCCAGCAGGAAACAGGCATCTGCTCCAGGACTCTGGAGTAAAAGGTCACTTCCTGGGCCAGGGTAACCATGGCAGCATGATCCTGTCCCCTTCCCCTCCCCCAGCAGCCTCAGTCTAGCCAAGTGTCCATGTAAGCTCTGATTTGGTCCAAGTTTATAGTCAGGCTAAGGAAGGTCTTGTGGCAGTTTTCGAGGCCCGGCCAGATTTCCAGACGTCCCAGCGCAGGCTGCCGCTGCCTTACTGGGGGCTTCTGCAAACCCCTGAGCCTTCTGCCTCAGTTTTCTTGGCTCTAAGACAAGGAAGCAGATTTGGGTGAGAAGTGATCAAAACTGGGCTGTAGGAACCTTAGGGATTCCACAGACGTTAGAGTACTTTTGCCAAGCAAACTACTTTGCCTGGAGAAAACGCAATGCTTTTTTTTTTTTTTTTTATTTTTTTATGTAAGACATGTTAAAGCTCTGAGTAAGATTTTTTACCTGAGAAAAAATAATTTTCACTTATTGAAAAAAACACCTAAAAACTACTAGATACGATTTCTATGCATTTAGAAATCCAAATAGTGTGGACTGAAATTCTAGGAGGTTCTCAAAAGATCGAGACTGAGAGAAATTCCGGGGAAGACGAACCGCTTTCTGTTCCCAGCCATAAACCGCTGTTGTCGTTACATCATTGTAATGACAATGATGTAGGGGTGCCTGGAAAGCCTCTTTCCTCCCTGTGTGTTGCCTTCAATGTCAGAAGTTTGCTCACATAAGACTGACTTCTTCAGATATATTGTGCTCTTTTTCTTCTTTAAATGTTTATGTGTTGATTTTGAGAGAGAGAGAGAGAGAGTGAGCACGTGCCGGAGAGGGGCATATGGAGAGAGAGAGAATCCCAAGCAGGCTCCACGCCCCTACTCGGGGCTCCATCCCATGACCGGGAGGGGCACCGGGAGATCATGACTTGAGCCGAAATCAAGAGCTGGAAACTCAACTGACTGAGCTGCCCAGGCGCCCCTATGTTGTCATGCTCTTTAAACTCTTCTTTTAAACCTCCCTCCTCCTTCTCCAAGGGTTCCTGGGCTGGTGAGCTAAGCTTCTCCCTGGAGTATGGGAGGGAGAGGGCAGCCGCTGGGAGGGTAGGGTGGGGGTGGGGAGTGGCTGGCATGAGGTGAGGGGGTGTGGAAGTGCCGGAGGGGCACAGGCACCCGAAGCCTGGGTGAGCACTGTCCCCCAGGGCCTGTGGCCTATTGGAGAGATTACTAAACTCTGCCGGAAAAGTTCCTATTTTTCTGTTCAGGCTCCTGGCATCCGGTCCAGGCCAGGACCTGGGCTGTGGGGGTTCCAAAACAGGAACTGGGGCAAGAAGATGGAGGGGCTGTCACAGCCCGGGGCTGCTCGAGGACACAGCAGTGCTGGCACGTCCCACACTCCCCCCCTCCCCCCGGGGCCAGGGAAGTGCTCCTCACGTGGGCAAGGCTCCCAGCCACAGCCAGCCACCTGGATTCATGCCCAGTTGGGGACATGAGCCTGCATCACCCCAATCATCCCGGACACCCAGGTCAAGCAAATGAGTTGTGAGTACTTAGAATCAGATTCGGATACGTTCCAAACTGGGAATCTGTCTCAAGGGACACTACTGGGCTTGCAGACAGAGGCCAAAGGACTTTGAGCCTTCTCTGCAATGTTCTTTTTTTTTTTTTTGTCCCCAAGGAAAATGTATTCATGGACTACTTGGGTAAAAATAATAATAATAATAAAAGACTTATTTAAAGGCCAGACTTAAAGAATTTACTGTAAAAATATCAGTTGTCTTACAATTGACTCCAAACATGTTCCCTTTCAGAGATGGGGTGGTGGGGAGTAGAGGCTGACTGGTTCAGACAGTGCTCCTGACTTGCTGAATGGTTTGGAATTGGATCTGGCTCCTTGAGCCTCAGTTTCTCCATCTGTACAACGGGGAGGTGGACCCAATATTCTCTGAGGTTCTTCCCTGACATCAGGAAGCTTCACTGTGTGTATAAGGCAGCAAAGGGCTTCACTGTGTGTGTGGGGGGGGGGCCTTCTTGCAGGGGTGACAGTTCACTTCAGATGCAGTGTCCTCTGAGACGCACGCCCTCAGAGGCTTGGATGTGGTCCCAGGGCATTGCATGACAGTGGAGCATGCCTGGGACACTTTGGGCAGGTGAGCTGAGCTGTCTCCCTGGGGAGAGTATGCCAGGCCTCAGAAAGCCCCCCCCCCCCCCAGGACAGTCAGGACAAACAGTGGCATAGTAACAGGTTTAGTCATGTCCCTCTCCGAGTTTGGGACTGAACAGCCATGACCTGTGTGTGTCATTAAGACAGAGATGGTCTGGTTAGGGACATTGCCCCAGTGACCCTGCCCCCGGCACCAATCACTATGACAACAGCTCAATAGGGTCCCAGCGGCCTAAGAATCCTGCTTCCACTGAGAGCGAGGTTGGCTGAGGTCAAAGAGGGATTAATAGAGCCCTGTTCTCATTACACCACAAAGCGCCATTATTACAAGTCGCAGTGGCCCTACCAGGAGATGCATCATGTTTTCAAGTCACAGAGAGCCCAGTCCACCAAAGAGAATGGTTCCAGCATCAGCTTCAAAGTCACCCTGATCCCAGAGGAGGAGGAGGAGGAGGAAAATGAGACATGTTCAAATGTCCAATGGATGGTCACACAAAGCAGGGTAAAGCCAAAGCACAGCACAACTTGGCCTCATTCACACAACGATGTTGATGACATTATTACATTAAAGTCCTCACAATACATAGAAACAAGGTTACAAAATCTGTTGACAAGATGCCATTTTTCTTTCAAAAAATCATATATATACATATACACAGTAAAGATATAGAAGAAAATATTTTAGAATGTACCAGTGATTATCTTTGGAAAGTGGGATTGTGTAATTTTTTTCTTTTGGTTTATCTGCATTTTTTGTAATGAAAATATATTTATTTCTCTTGCATTTCTAAAAACTTTTCTTAAAGTTTGGTACAGAGAATTAGAAGATTGTCATTCTTTCCCTCTGAACAAACTGCAGTTAATAAAATGCATGGGAGGGCACTGATTCGGAGGGTCACGTTTTCTTATAAAGAATATTTATATTCTAATATTTATAATGTAATATTTTAGTAATTCAAGAAAAGATTTAAAAAAAAATTTTGCATTAACCAGTATATAAGTATATACTGAAAGTATATAAGAAAAATTATTCTAAAGAATCCTGTGTATCCTCATGCCTTCTTACAACAGAATGCAATGGAAAGAATAAATCGGGGGTGCCTGGGTGGCTCAGTTGGTTGGGCGTCCAACTTCGGCTTTGGTCATGGTCTTGTGGTTCCTGAGTTCAAGCCCTGCATATGGGCTCTGTGCTGACAGCTCGGAGCCTGGAGCCTGGTCTGGATTCTGTGTCTCCCTCTCTCTCGCTCTCTCTCTCTCTGTCTCAAAAATAAATAAACATTAAAAAAAAAAAAAGAATTTATCATTAGCTTTATCACTGCGAGGGGTCTGAATTCTACCATATTATGTAATAGGCTGATCTTTAGGACTATTGGATGAGCAGAGGTGTTTGTATCTGCAGTGAATGGTCTCAGATAACCCTACTTATTAAGTATCTAGACTTGCTTTTTGTAATTTTTCAATGTCTCACCCACTGCTGATAAACGTCAGAATGAACATTCTGCTCGTGGCAACTCTTTTCCTGCTCTCTCTCTAATTCGGTGCTTCAAGTCTACTATCATCTTAGGAAAAAATGTAGATACTGTACTTTGTCAAAAGTGTGAGTGAACTAAGGGAACACAGAGAGCTGAGTGAGGCCTCGAAGGGGAGGCTCTGACAAGCTGAGGTGCAGAGTGAGAGGTGTTCGAAAGGAATGGCTTCCGGACGCTGGGGTTAAATCACGTAGCATCATGTAAGTCACCTTAAAGAGTTTGGACTTTATCCTGAGAGCAGTTGGAAGCTATTGAAGAATTTCAAGAAGGGAAGTGAGGTGTTTACGTTGGTGTTTTAAAAAGATTACCACAAGGATGATTTCATGTGTGGAGAAACACGAAGGGAAGGAAATTTGGCTGTGAAAAGATAATTATTGGGACTTTTATGTGTGTCTTCTCTTCTAGCTGATGAGCCCAAACACATTCTCCCTTTAAGAGGGGTCATAGGAGAAGTTTCTTTCTGGCCTCTGTGCCAGGAAAAGCGAGGCATCCCCTAAGCTCTAGATATATTTTTATGCCATTGGCCTGTATATCTTATAAATAATTGCATTTTCCTCTTTGCTTTGGCCACCAGGAAGCCCCGTGTATGTAATTCTGCACACTGACTTTACCCTTCTCTCTCTGTCAGATGCAACTTTTGTCTTGCCTAGAATTCTTTATTTATAGTATCCTTACTATTGTTTGAATTTCCATAAGTAGCATCAAATGATTTTTGGATCAAAGTATAGTATTAAAAAAATCCTTTAGAAGTCTCAGCATGAAAAAAAAACAAAAAAAGATCAATAGCTTTTGCTATTTGGGTATGGGCAGATTTCACTATGTTAAATACTGCTTTTAAAAATAAGGAAGTCTATGACACCAAAAGCATAGACTACCAAAGAAAAAGTAAATAAATGGGACTTCATGAAAATTTAAAACTTTTGTGCTTCAAAGGACACTAACAAGAGAGTGAAAAGGTAGCCCACAAAAATGGGAAAAAATATTTGCAAATTCTGATAAGGGACTCATATCTAGAGTATATAAAGACCTCTTACAACTCAATTTTAAAAGTCAAACAATCCAATTAAAAAATGGGGAAGGAATCTGAATAGACATTTCTCCAAAGAGAATATACGAATGGCTAATAAGCACATGAAAAGATGCTCTGTATCATCAGTCATCAGGGAAATGCAAATCAAAATCACAATGAGATATCACTTCATAGTCATGAGGACAGCTATAATGAAAAGCACAATGAGATATCACTTCATACTCATGAGGACAGCTATAATGAAAAGACAGATATTAACAAGTGTTGGGGAGGATGTAGAAAAATCCAAGCCTTCATCCAGCACTGCTGGGAATGTAAAGTGTTGCATTTACTTCACAGTCTGGTAGTTCCTCAAAAAGATAACATGGGATCATTGTATAATTCGGCAATTCTACTGTAGGTATATACCCAGGAGAAATGAAAACATGTCTACACAAAAACTTGCATGTGAATATTCATAGAAATGTTATTCATAATAGTCAAAAGGTAGATTCAACTAATAGAATCCAACTAATAAATGGATGAAATACTGATACATGCTACAACATGAAAAGATCTTGAAAATGTTGTGCTAGGTAAGTAGCAAGTAACAAGAAGCCGTATCTTTGATCATTTCACTTACATGAAATGTCCAGAATGGGCAAATATATAGAAGACAGAAAATAGATTGATTGCTTAAAGTTAAGGGGTGTTGGGGAGATTGGTACATGAGAGCTGAAGAAAGTGGGCTTTCTTAGATGATGAATATATATATATATATATATATATATATATATATATATATATATATATTTGGTGATGAAAATGTTCTGAAATTGATTGTGGCAGTGGTTGTGTAGCTCTGTGAATATAATAAGAACCACTGAATTGTACATTTTAAGGGCGAGAATTGTGTAGTATGTGAATTATATCTCAACAAAGCTTGTTTAAAAAAACCTGGGAAGTCGCCATGCTTGGCCCGCTCGGTATACTTGGCAAGCCAGGTCTACATAGCAGCAGAGGTGGGTTTCAACTCCAGCTCAGCCACTTCCCAGCTGGGTAACCTTCTCCCATAAGGAACTTCACCTCCCTAAAAGGGAGACAGTGTTATTTGATGCAGGAACTAAGAGTGCTAGCACTCAGTAGGGACAGAGCAAGCTGCTCTCCAGAGGGCCCTCCAAAGCACCGCCCCCCCCACAAATGATTGGAACTCACAGATTCTCCTTATGGGAATTGACTGTCACTGGCCTTGTTCATATTTAAATATTTAAATAACAATCCATCAGACTTTATGCGTCTGAAAAACTCAGAGAAGGTGCTGGAAGGCAGGTGTGTGGCTGAGGCCACCTTTTCCATCCATCCCTGTTTCCCAGGAAGCCTGGTCCAGGGTGGGACTGGGATGGTCTGAGGTATGGCTGTCTGCCCTTCAGTGGTCGTTCAATCGCTTGACCCTTCGCTGAGGAATGAAGAGCTTTTCAGTCTACACCCTGTGTCTCTCAGGCCCTATATAAGCTGCCCTACTTTTTTTTTTTTTTAAGTTTTCTTGTTTATTTATTTAGAAGGAGGGGCAGAGAGAGAGGGAGGGAGGGAGAGAGAGAGACTCTCAAGCAGGCTCTACACTGTCAGCGCCCAGCCCAATGCAGGGCTCAAACCCACGAACCATGGAAGAGCCTGGCTGGCCTAGAGTTCTGAGTCATAAAATTACAGAAAGTCAGTGGGAGGTCCCCTGGGGTTCCAGATGGGGAGACTGAGGCACAGAGATGGGCAGGCCCAGCCACAGTGGCCTCCCCAGCTCAGTTCTCTGGAGGACTCAGATGTATTCAGTGACCTCCTCTATGTGCCACACTTGGCTTACAGTTCCAGTGCATTCCTGCACTTAATCCCATCAAACGTATGAGATAGATGTTATTTCCTCTTCTACACACCGGAGTACAGAGACTTGCCCAAGGTCACTCAGAGAGTAAACAAGCTCCGATTCAAACCCTGCCCGTCTGATGCCAAAGCCCATGCTCTTTCTCCTGGACTGGTCCCCCAGTTTCTCCATTTCCGAGGTCAAGCAGGTCACAGGGGAGAGGGTTCTCCATCGCCCCAGCTGCAAGAGGACTCCGCTCCAGACTCAGGATTTCCAGAGTTTGCTTCGGCCTCCTCTGGTTGTGCTGCTACCCTCCCATCTTCCTCCCTCCCCACCTCACTCACTTCTTCCCCCAGCTGCTCCATTCTCCCAGCCCAGGTCTGGCCCTCTCTCAACTTGGGAGCCTCGGTTTAAACTCCCATGGGAGAGAGGGGAAAGCATTATAGACATCCCAGTTCTAAGCTTGAGTCGATCTCTCAGGATGCCTTTTGTTGCCAAGAAAAATGAAACAGATGTCTGGCAATAACTTCACAAGTTTCCTGCCAAACCAGAGGAGAGCTTGTCTTTGGTTTAGAAGCGGCCAAGAAAGACAAGCCCCAGCCCGTATCATTCCCAGGAAACATGCAAACACACACGAGCTTCTCAAACCTGGGAGGCCTGCACTCCAGCAGACTCTCTGGGCAGGATTTCAACATCAGCTGTAGAAACACGCTGCCCCCTTCCTCCACCTGCCTCGTGCCTTCCATCCTCCACGGCCCCCCAGATTTTCCCCGCCACCACCCTGTTCCCCGTTATCTAGTGACTCTGTGGCCTCCTGGCCTGGCAGGCAAGGCTGGCTTCCTGCTGGGCTTGTTTCCCAGCATGCTCTAGGTACCTCTTTGTGTGTGTGGTAAAATACACTAAACGTAAAATTGACCATTTTAACCATTTTAAAGTATACAACCCAATGATTTAGTACACTTACAATGTTGCATGCTCATTGCGACTATCTACCTCTGAACATTTCATCACCCCGAAACGAAAGCCCATAGCTAGCCACTCCCCATTTCCCCAGCCCCCAGCCCCCAGCCCCTGGCAACCACTACTCTGCTTTCTGTCTCTATGAATTTCCTATTCTGGACATTTCATATAAACGGCATCATGTTTGGTTTCTTTTGCTTGGCTTAATGTTTTCAAGGTTCATCCACGTTGGAGCGCAGATCAGGACTTCATGTGGGGATACTTTCTGGCTGAATGATATTCCGCTGAGTGGATATACCACGTTTTGTTCATTTATTCATCAGTTGATGGACATTCACTGGTTTCTGTCTGTGAGCTATTTTATGAATGGTGCTACCACGATATTCTTGTGCAAGTTTTGTGTGAACACCTGTTTTGAATTCTTTGGGGCATTTACCTACAAGTGGAATTGCTGAATCGTATGATAATTTTTTAACTTTTGGAGGAACCACCAATTTTTTTTCCTCAGCAGCTGTATCATTTTACATTCTCAGCAGCAGAGTGAGAGTTCCAATTTCTCCATATCCTTACAAACACTTGCTATTTTTCTGGTTTTTTAAAAAATTAAAGCCATCCCAGTGAGTGTGAAGTGGCAGCTCATTGTGGTACAGATTTGCATTTTCCTGATGACTACTGGTGTTGAGCATATTTTCATGTTCCAGTTGGCCATTTGTATATCTTCTCTGGAGAAATACCTGGTAAAGTTCTCTGGCCATATTTAAATTATTTGTTTTGGGGCCCCTGGGTGGCTCAGTTGGTTAAGTGTTCGACTTCAGCTCAGGTCATGATCTCACAGTTTGTGAGTTCAAGCCCCACATCGGGATCTGTGCTGACAGCTCAGAGCCCAGAGCCCACTTCGAGTTCTGTATCTCCCTCTCTCTCTGGCTCTCCCCTGCCCCTGCTCACACTGTCTCTGTCTCTCTCTTCTCTCTCTGTCTCTCTCTGTCTCTCTCCCAGAAATAAACGTTAAAAAAAAAAAAAACAATTTAAATTATTTGTTTTATTTTACTGTTGAGTTGTAAGAGCTCATTATGCATTCTGGGTACTAGCCCGTTATTGGATACATGGTTTGCAAATACTTTCTCCCATTTTCTGAGTTGGCGTTCCACTCTCTTGATGGTGTCCTTTGAAGCACAAATGCCTTCAGTTTTGATGAAATTCAATTTATTTTTTTCTTTTGCTACTTGTGCTTTTGGGGGCACATCTAAGAATGCGTTGCCAAATACAAGGTCATGAAAATCTACCCCTATGTTTTTTTTCTAAGGGTTTTATATATTTAGCTTCTATATTTATTTAGGTCTTTGATCCCTTTTGAGATGATTTGGGTACATGATGTGAGGTAGGGCCAATTGCATTCATTTGCGTATGTATAACCCCTTTGACACCATTTGTTGAAGAGACTATTCTTTCTGCATTGAATGCTCCTGGCACCTATGTCAAAATCAATTGACCATAGATGTATTGGTTTATTTCTGGTTTCTCAGTCCATTCCATTGGTCTATATATGTCTATCCTTGCATTATCACCACACTATTTTGATAACTGTAGCTTTGTAGAAAGTTTTTAAATCAAGAAGTGTGAGTCCTCCAATGTTGTTTTCTTTTGCAAAATTGTTTTAGCTTTTCAGGGTTCTTTGCAATTTGATGTGAATTTTATGGTTAGCATTTTCATTTCTGTAAAAAAGACCATTGAGATTTTGATAAGAATTGTACTGAATCAGTTAATCAATTTGGGAAATATTGCCATCTTAATAATGGTAAATCTTCTGGTACATAAATATGGGATTTTTTCCATTTATTATTTTCCTCTTTTTTTTGTCTCTTTCAGCAATGTTTTATAATTTGCAGTGTACAAGTCTTTCACTTCCTTGGTTTAGTTCATTCCTAGGTATTTAATTGTTTTTGATGGCATTATTTATGGAATTCTTTTTAATTCCCTTTTTTAGACAGTGTATAGAAATAAAATTGATTTTATGTGTTAATCTTGTATCCTTCAACTTTGCTGAATTCATCTATTAGTTGTAATAGTTTTTTTGTGTGTGTGAATTCTTGAGGATTTCTTACATGTAAGATCATGTCATCTACAAATAGACAGTTTTACTGCTTTTTTTCCAGCATGGATGCCCTTTATTTCTTTTTCTTGCCTAATTGCTCTGGCTACAACTTCCAATACAAGTCTGAATAGAAGTAGTAAAAGCAGGTGCCCTGTCTTGCTCCTGATCTCAGGGAAATGCTCTTGATTCTTGTTGGCTTATCTCCCCACTCTCTCCAGGGTGTCTGGCTTCCTACCCTTGCTGGCTCTGCTGCCCCAAGGAAAACCATTATCCAGCCTTTGCCATATCCTCCAGTCCCCACCTCTGCCCTCTGTCTCTCTGTTGAGTTCCCTGTCTTTCATACTAAGTTTTTGGAGGAGTTCCCTGTGCTTCAGTCGTGTGGCCCCCACTAGTCAGGTAGCATCTCCCTGGCCCTCTCCCTCAGTTCTGAACATGAAGGGGACAGGGACAAACCTCGTAAACACTGAGGTTTGGAAAAAAACACCTGTTTTTCAGGACCCTGAGGGGTCAGGCTTGCTGCAAAGAACTATGTTTGGGCCTGCTGGGCCAGAGGAAAAACAAATCACCAATTCTTGCTGGTCTGATTGACAGGTGCCCAGAGATACCTGGTGGCCATCCATGAGATGCAGGAGTTCTGGGTGCCTGGATCTGTGGCAGCTGGAGCCTGCTGACTTGGCATGGGAACCTCTGTTTGTGGGCAGGAACTTTTGCCCCCTTCCCTCTTAGCTGGTGGGGAATCTTGTAAGTGCCCAGAGTGATGCCCATGCCCCCGAGGCTAGGCACCTCTGTGAAGACAATGGCTTGAGCCACAAAAAAGGTGGGCTTGGAGCTTAAGTCCAGAAACAGAAGCCAGATGCGTCCAGAACCATGCGTTCTTTTGGCTAGTGTGAGGTCATATCCTCCCAGGGGCCCTCAGCACCCCTCTGAGACTGCCAGAGTCTGCTGGGGACCCTCTGCCAAGGCTGGCACCAAACAACTCCCAGGAGAATTGCACAAAACCATCATGACAGTGGTATGCTGGGTCAAGTGGACACAGTAAATAAGAATATAGAATTCTGAGAAACCTAAATTAATAATTTAAAAATTATGTATATTCTACAAGCAGAATGCATATTTTAAAACATCTGTTGAATATTTATAAAATTTGGGTATGTGCTAGGCTATAAAGAAAAACTTTTAAATTACAGAAAGAGAAATCCTACAGATTCCCATTCTCAGACCATAATGCAATAAGACTAGAAATGAATCACAGAGGGATAATAATAATAATAATAGTGATAAAACGTTGGAAGCAAAAGCACAAACATATCAGCAGTATCAGTATTTAGAAGAGCTCTTCACTTTTAAACAGGAAATAGAAACTATGAATTTAGACTTCCAAAAATTAATGAAAATGAGAACATTTTGAAGTCTGTGGGAGGTGACCCAAACTGTGCCAGAGAAAATTCTGTGGCCTTCTGTGTTTTTAAAAGTAACAACGAAAAAGGGAAAGTAAATTAAAAATGTAATTCTAAAAAAAAAAAAAGAACTTAAAAAAAAGGAGAAATGGACACAGTTAAAGTGGAAATTAATGAATTAGATGGAAAAGAAGTAGGGGAGCCTGGTCAGTTGGGCATCAGACCCTTGATTTTGGCTCAGGTCATTGATCCCAGGGTTGTGGTGGGATCGAGCCCCATGTCAGGCTCTGCACTGAGCCTGGACCCTATTTGGGATTCTCTCTCTCTCTCTCTCTCTCTGCCCCTCTCCCCACTCCTCTGCTCACACACACACACACACACTCACACACACACACACACACACAATGAAAATTAAGTCAAACAGATCTTTAAAACCAAAAACTGGTTCTTTGTAAAGATGTATAGAATAAATTTCTTACAAATATAACCAATTAAGAAAGGAGAATAAAAAAAACCCTAAAAAGAAAATTGCACTATTAACCACCAATATGAAGACAAATTTTAAACTAATAAAATAACATGATATGTATCTGACATCTGGACGATTTTCTAGAAAAATATACATGATCAAAATCAACTTGAAAAGAGTTAGAAAAACATGAGCAAATTCATGTTCGTAGAAGAACCAAAATAATTATGACGAGCTAAGCCCCTCCAGAGAGCAGGCCCAGGACTTTTCACAGGTGAGTGACAGTTGGGGACAAGGGCACACTTACACCCCTTGAGGAGGGGGAGGGGTGGGCCTGGGGGTTTGCCCAGGTGCTTTGGAGAGCTTGCCCAGGTGCTTTGTCATTTTTATGGTAGGTCTGTCCTGATTTCAGCATGAGCCTGGGGACCCAGTTCTTGGATTGGGGCTCTGAGCTCCTTCCTCTCCTCTCTCTAAACTTGGGACCATTCAGCCTCAGGCTAAGGGCATGTTCCACAAGCTGAGCCCAAAGAAACCAATGCCAAGAGAAAAATTACCTCAGGAACAGGCAGGGGACGCAGCAGGAGCTGCCTCTCACTAATTAGCAATAATAGCACCTCAGGATGACATTAGGGAAAGTGAGGTGACCTGTGTAAACCTCCTTGTATGTAGCCGTGTAGGGCGTCCACCTTTAAGTGACCATGGGACAAAACAAAACAACTCTCTGACCAATGCCTGAAGCAGGATGAGACTCTCCTGGGAGGCAGAGGCCTGGCCCTGACCCCTACCAACACCCTGACCTGCTGCTCTCACAGGGTCTCGTGAGTAGTCTTTGGCTCTCTGCCCCTTGAGAACCACATGACAGGACTTCCTTGATCTTCCAGCAAGCAAAGGTCCATGCACTCTCTGACCCAGAGGGAGAGCTGGTGGAGGCCTTCAGCAGGACTGAGACTCCAAAGCCCACTCCCGGGGTCCAGGTGGACCCCTGAGTCTCCCCCAAGGAAAGCTCATTTTCTTGAAGGTCAATGGAGCCCAAGCCCCTGGAGCTCGATGAGGCCTTTGGGAGAGTCCGTGGCATGGTTTCCTGGTAATGGGGTCCTCCAGCCTCATCCCATGAGAAGTAGGAAGACCTGGCTGTGCAGCTCCATGGATTTGCTCAGGGGATCTTACCCACCTCTGAAAGGCACTGCACCATCTTGCAATAAATCCTCTCCATCTGCCTGTCCAGGACAACTACAGGGAGGAGGAAGGAAAGATGGAAATCATACAGAAGAGAGATAAGCTTTCAGGGAACCAAGGCCAGTCAGTGCTTCCAGGCTGATGGGATTTTGACCCCTCATACCCCCCAGGGAAATCTGGGGCGGGTCTCTCCCTTCACAGGAGGCTTCCAGCTCCTTCCCTGGGATTTGCCCATCTGCTGGACCAGGAACCCCTCCCACCATCAACCAAACGTTTGTGAGCTTCAGCTGGAACCCAGGGCTCCCTGGAGGCTATAGGCGACGTCATTGAAGGTGGGGAATGGTCTGGGGTGGCAGGAGTAGGAGACATCTTCTGGGTCAGAAGCCTCAACTTGTGGTTCTTCTTTTTTTAAAAAAAAATAGACTTTATATTTTAGAGCAATTTTTAGTTCACAGCAAAATTAAATAGGGAGTATAGAGAGTTCCCATATACCCCCCTGCCTGCACACACCTCTCCCATTATTAACATCCCCCACCAGAGTGGTGCATTTGTTATAAATGATGAACCTGCACAGATACATCACATCATCAAAGCCCATGGTTTACATTAGGGCTCACTCTTGGTGTTGTACATCCTATGTGTTTGGACATATAGTGACAAGTATCCATCATTATAGTATCATACAGAGTAGTCTCACCGCCCTAAACATTCCTTGTGCTCTACCCATTCATCCCTCTGTCCCCTCAGTCCCTGGTAATCATGGATCCTTTTGCTGTCTGCACAATTTTGCCTCTTCCAGCATGGCATATAGTTGGGATCATACAGCACGTGGTCTTTTTTGATTGACTTCTTTCATGTGCGTTTCAGGTTCCTCCGTGTCTTTTCATACCTTAATAATTCATTTCTCTTTTTTTTTTTTTTATTTCTTTTTCTTTTTCTTTTTTGAGAGTGAGAGAGATACATAGTGTGAGCAGGGAAGGGGCAGAGAGAGAGGGAGACACAGGATCAGAAGCAGGCTCCAGGCTCTGAGCTGTCCGCACAGAGCCCGATGCGGGGCTTGAACCCACAAACTTGTGAGATCATGACCTGAGCTGAAGTCAGATGCTTAACTGACTGAGCCACTCAGGTGGCCCGATAGTTCATTTCTTTTTAGTGCTGAATAATATTCCATTGTCTAGATAGATCACTGTTTATCTATTCGCCTCTTGAAGGACATCTTGGTTATTTCCAAGTTTTGGAAAATAAGAATAAAGCTGCTATAAACATTGGTGTGCAGGTTTTGGTGTGGATATAAATTGTTAACTCATTTGGGTAAATCCCAAGGAACATGATTGCTGGATTAAATGGTAAGACTCTGTTTAGTTTTGTACTATGGTTCCTCTTTTAACAGCTTTATGGAAGTATAATTTACATACAGTAAAAATTCCCCTATTTTAAGTGCGAAGTTTAATGAGTTTTGTTTATAGTCATGCTCAAATTGTAGAATATTTCTGCCACCTCAGAAAGTTTCCTCATGCCCCTTTGCCCAGCCCCAGCCCCAGCCCCAGGCAACCACTGATCTGTTTTCTGTTACTATAGTGTTGCCTTTTCTAGAATTTCATATAAATGGAACCACACAGTATGCAGTTGTGGGGGTCTCATTTTTTTTCACCTAGCCTGTTTCTGAGACATTCACCGTGTCATCGTATCTATCAGTATTTTCCTTTTCTTTGCTGAGCAGTATCACACTGTATGGATGTACTTGTTGGTTTATCTGTTAACCAGCTCATGGATACTTGGGTTCTTTCCTTTGGTTGGGTCTGTTATGAATAATGGCGCTATGAACATTTGCATATATCTTTGTGGTTGTGGCTTCTTTCCAAAGGAGAATGCAGGAACCCCACCCCCAGTCCTGCCCAGAGAGCAAGCAGGGAAACGAGGAGGTTGGGGGAGGCTCAAGGCATCAAGAGGAAGGGGCATCACCTCCAGGCCCCCTCACAGGCCAGGCGGGCCACAAGCCGCCAGAACTGCCAGAAACCTTTCTCCCCCCGGACTTTCCCTTCCCAGCCCCGCCTAGCCAGTTGCTCTGAACAAAAGGTCAGGGGCCAGGAGGGGGAAGCAATGTGTTTATTTCCTTGTCTCCATGGTGCTGGGAAAGCTGTACTTGGTCTGGGGTGCGGGGTGCACTGGGATGAGCTCCCTGCTGCCACAGCCCTGCAGGTGTTATTAGTAATCCTCATCAGAATGACGTCTTCTCCGGAGGCTCATTTCCAGCATGTTCTATCTATCCTCCCTATGGTCGCCCTCCATGGCTCATCCAGATCTAGGACCCTGGTCACATCCCCAAACCCCCATCCACCAGACCCCTTTGTGGATCTCAGACGACACATGTGCCACATAGACTGTCTCCCACGACCCCCACCCCACGAGACGTGGCAGAGCGGGCTGCCCACGTGGCAGAGGGGCAGACTGTGGCTCAGATAAGCCCAGAGGCTGGCATAAAACGACACAGCCTCTCACCTACAGCCGCCTTCATACAGCAAGCCCCATGACTCCCCCTTCTCCAAAGGTCTGGCTCTCACTCTCAGAGGAAGAGAAGGAGCACTTGAACCCCAGAATTGCTTGTTCTGCAATAAACAACTGAGTAACAGTGCTCAGAATTTTAAAGATTCACATAGAATGTGTACTAGGCATCAGACATTGATCAAAGAACTTTACAAACAGTAACTCATCTTCTTATAACTACCCTAATGAAGCAGGTGCGATTATTATCCCCATTTTACAGGTGAGGAAACCAAGGCCCAGAGAGAGTAGGTAACTGGCCCAGAGCCACACAGCCAGCAGGCAGGAGAGCAAAGAGCTGACCCATACTTTCAGCCACTGCACTCTGCTGCCCGTGGGGTGGTTTGCTTGTTTCATGTGCCAGTCATTAATTTCTAAAACCGTTTTATTGAGGTATAATTTAATTTAAAATTCATCCTTTTTATGTGTGCAATAAAATAATTTCAGTGGATTTATAGACCTGTGCAATCATTACAGCAAACCAATTTTAAAACATTTCCATCACCCCCCCAAAAGATCCTTTGTGTCTGTTTGCAGTCACTGTTTGTTTTGACCTCCAGCCTGAGGCAAATACTTATCTACTTTCTGTCTCTGAGGATTTGTCTCTTCTGGAAATTTCATAGAAATAGAATCATACACTCTGTGATCTTTAAAAAAATTTTTTTTAATGTTTATTTATTTTTGAGAGAGAGAGTACAAGCAAGGCAAGGGCAGAGAGGGGGAGACACAGGATCTAAAGCAGGCTCCAGGCTCTGAGGTGTCAGCACAGAGTCCCATGCGGGGCTCGAACCCACAAACCTTGAGATCATGACTTGAGCCGAAGTTGGACACTTAACCCACTGCCCACTCTGTGTCTTTTTGACCCTGGCAACTTTCACTCCGCCTGATGTTTTTGAGATTGAGTCACATTGTAACAGGTGTCAGCACTTTGTTTTTTACCGCTGGGTAATACTCCATTGCGTGTCTACCCCACGCAGACACACACGTTTTGCTTGTCCATTGGCAAGCTCATGGGCTTGTTGGTTGTTTCCACTGTTTGTGATGAATCAAGCTGCTGTTGTATACAAGTCTTTGTGGGGCCATAGATTTCCCTTTCCCTTTGGGTATATGCATGGAAGTAGAATTGTTAGATCATTGTGGTAAATTCATGGTCAACTTTGAAAAACCTGCCAAACTTTCACCAAGGTGCTGCAGAATTTTCCATTCCCATGCTGGTGGATTTTACAGTCTGCGAGGTCGGGGTTCCAATCCCAGGGCCACCCATAAAACCCAACGAGCCTGATGAGAATCCCAGACCACCAGGCAGTAAAATGAGGCCCCCGGGCCACCAGTGGCTCAAGCAGAGCCTGTCTGCTGCTCCTGATGGTTGGAGAGACCATGGGGGCCGGGGGGGTGGGGGGGGACCATCAGGAGGACAAGAAGTCAGCTGCTCTGCCGTCTACTCTGAAAGAATCACCTACTGGGACCCACAGCACTTGCTGGGGGAAATCAGCAAAGTGGCTATTAAACCAAAAGGAAAAGCAGAAACGCACACATGGGGAAGTCGAGAGAGGTCTCACAAAGGAAGAAAACCAACTGAAGAAAGCCCCCCGGGCACCCAGGGAGTCAGCCAGCAGCTCTCACGCTCTGGAGGCCGGTCCCCCCCCCCTCCCCCCACCGTCAGCTTTGTCAGAGCCCTTTCCAGCTTCCTCAGAGGCCCTGTGAGAAGACGAAGGGGTGACGGCAGGAGGGCAGCCCGGCAGCCAGCTGCCTGGGAGAGCGTCTGGGCGTCCAGAGCCAGGGTGCTGAGCAGGAAGTGCCGTGGCCCCTCCAGGCCACCCTCTAGGAAGGGGATGCAGCCCGCTGTTCCCCAGAACTGCTCTGAGCACCGCTGACTCTCCATTTTGTGCCACAGCTTGCTCCAGACAGTCATCTTTTAGTAAGTTTTGAAGTTTTCCTATTTAATAATGACATGCAACTTTTGATCAGGAAGTTTGGGCGTTTCAGGTGGCAGCTGCCAATGAGAGTACTCTGCCCCTGGCACGTGGAGTGTCCAACAAAGACCCTTCCCTCCCTGCTCCCTCCCCGACAGAGACAGGGAGGAGGTGACAGGGTACTGCTGAAATACCCACAGAGGCCACAGGATGGCACAGAGGCTGTGGCTTGGACAGGACAGGATGGGACAAGACAGGATGGGATGCTGCCTGCCTCACCTTGCCTCCAACACCCAATGGCTTAGAACAGGAAGTAATTTAGACCATTCTGGGCCTGCCACTGCCTTGGGGAAGGGGAGGCACGATGGCCCACAGGTGGGGGGGTGGGGGGTGGGGCAGGGTCAGGCCACACCTTGGCCATGTGGGGAAGGACCTAGAGTTCCACATGTCACATCCCCGGTGTGTCCTGCTCCCACCTCTGGTTACAAGCGATGTACAAAGCCTGGGATGATTAGCGGCATGTTGATTCCAGCGTCTCCCAAACCTTCCATGGTAAGTATCAAATGGCACCCAACAGGCCCTCAGAGAAGGTCTTTGCCTGGCCCCAAAGATGCAGAAATCATCGCTCTGCTATCGAGTAAGTCAGCCTGCTTTGAAGGTCCCAGTCCCTTAGTGACTGTACTGGGCAGAACATCATCCTTCCCAAATTCACATCCACCTGGAAGCCATGAACCACACCTTATTTGGAAACCAGGTCTTTGCAGATGTCATTAAGGTAACATGAGATCATACTGGGTTTTCTATACTGGGTCCTAATCCAGTGACTGGTGTCCTTACAAGACACAGACACAGAGAAGACACAGAAGAGATGGCCACATGAAGACAGAGTTGGGAGGGATGCAGCGACAAGCCAAGAACTGCAAGGAGTGCCAGCAACCACCAGAATCTGGAAGCAGCAGGGAAGGATTCTCCCCTAGAGACTTCGGAGAGAGTGTGGCCCTGTCAACACCTTGATTTCGGATTTCCGGCCTCCAGAACTGGGAAAGAGTAAGGTCCTGTTGTTCAGAGCCGCTCAATTTGTGATACTTTCTTACAGCAGCCGGGAGAGCTGGGCTCAGGTTGAGAGCCGGGCTCAGGTTACACCAATGCTCCGGGCTGGCAGGTGTCAGAGAGGACAGGAGACGGGGAGGAGCCTGCACAGGATGAGCAAGGGGCCTCTTTCAGCTGAGTCTGCTGTTTGGGCAGGTGGCCCAAAGAACAGAACCGAGAGTCAGGGCTCAGCATGGCTCGTGGCAGATCCAGCTTTACCAGCTCATGTTTTTTCATCTTTGCGTCCTCCGTCGTGCCTGGGAAAGGTACTGTACCCCGGAGGTGCTCAGGCAATGTTCATGGGGTCTCTCGCTCCCTGCGTCCCCTGAGCACCAGGCTGTGCCTCCTGCTTAGCCCTGGCCTCCCTCTCCTTCTCACTGATTGATGGCCTGATTGGCCAGTTGGGCTGGAGGGAGCTAACTCAGCTTTACTAAAAAACCAATTTAGAGGCTGCTATTTGCTGAGTTGTCAGAGAGACATCAGTGCCTCTGAAAGTTGTCAGTAGGGATTCCGCTTACTGAGGCCAGGGGCTCGGCCCATAAGCCCCGCTCCAGAAGCTGTGGTTTTATCCTGAATGCCAGCTGAGAAATGAAATCCTTCAGCTGTCTTTGGTGGCCGAGCCATGGAAAACAAGAGCCCGAGGTCAGCCACGAGAGGGATTAACACTGGAACTCCAGGTTATTCTCACTGTGCTGTTTCATTCACCATGTTGTATGGAACACAGCACCTGCCATCTGTGCTCAGTGCCCAGGCTGGGCGCTGGGCACTGCGCGCTGGGCACTGGGCTGAGGGTGCCAGTGCCTCCTGACCACCCATCCAACAGCCTGCCATTTCCCATTAGTGTCCAGCTCGTCCTGGGCAGGGGTCCCTCCGCGATGAGCTAGAGTCTGACCAGCCTATGGAATCTCCTTCAGCATGAAGAGGAAGTCAGTCTACCTGGCCCCTTCACTTGGCACTGTGGGCTACGGGGTGGGAGGGTGTCACACAGCTGAGCTAGACTGAAACCTAGACCCTTCCATGCCCAGAGCCGGATGGCTGATTTCTCTAAGGGTCCTTCATCAGTTATCCCCACCCCGAGGCCTCAGGGCATTGACAAGGAATGGTTTGGAGTGGTCAGAGTTTGCATCCAAAACTGGCTACTGAAAGGTCAGCCATTCAAAAAGCCTCTGAGTGTTGACTGTGCCCGCTCTGGACAGCAAAGACCCAGCAGCACTGGGAGGCACCTGCTGCCTGGCCGGAGCCGCCTTGCCAGGGAGAGCAGCTCCAGTGCCCTTCTCTTTTCCCCAGGATTTGCTCAGCTGGACACTTGGGGAGCCGGAGAACTGAACATGGTTTTCCACACGAGGCCTCCCTGCAGATTCCAGGGCAGAGACAAACCAAAGCTTAACGCTGGGTGTTTAATCTCCACACAGAGTGTATCAAGTGCCATCAAGGTGGCAGCTGGGCATTAAGGCCAGAGGGCCCCGAAGAGAGGCTGGACTTGTGCTGTCTTGATGCATCCAGTATGAGGACTTGAGCTGCAGGCAGCCCCCCCCACCGTGCATGTGGAGGCCAGGTGAGTTCTAGACAGTTGCAGGGACGTGATCACGGGACACCAGAGCTCAGAAGGTGGGCACTTTCCAGTCAGCCCCATTGTATGGCCTGGCTGGGACAGGAGCTAGAATGGGGACTTTCCAGAAGAACTGAGCTCCTGGCTTCCTGAGAGGAACAATGCAGGAAGGGAGCGGGGCCCTTGCCACAGACAGCACATCCTGTCTGCAAGGCTCACAGGGGCTTCCTAACAAAGGCTGCTGCCCCAAACTTGACTTCTCGGTTTTCTCTGTACAGTGAGCTCTCGGCTGCAGGCTCTTGGCTGTGGGCTCCTTCTCAGAAGAGCCCAACTGTTTATTCCTGGGAGCCAAGACCCCAATTCAAGCTTGGCTATGAGATCCAAAACCAAGCGGTATGGGGAGGCCAATGTTGGCCCACAGGCTGTCCCTGCTTGGGGCCTCCCTGGCTCCTGGGGACCCATATCTAGTTCTCCAGCCACTGTCAGTGTCACAGAGGAGGCTGCCCAGGACCTCTGGGGCCCAGGCACAAAGCAGCACTTCAGAATCTGAGCTCAGGCAGGAGTGTGGGGGCCAGGACAGGCTTGTGTATGGATGGAGGGGTTTATTTGGTAGGGCTGTGTGATATCAGAGAGTAAAGGGCCTAAGACCAGTCCAAGCCTGGGCCAGTCCCCACTCTAAGGAGATAGTAAGTCTGGAGAAGGGAAGGGTCTTCTTTCCAAACTGTTTCAAGAGTCCTGGCTGGCCAGTGACTGACTCAATGACCCCTACAGGGCCTGGGCTTCTAGTCCCTCTGGCTCAGTTTACACAGTGGAATCTTCCCTCTGGCCTCAACTCGCCCTACCAGGCAGCAGCCTGGAGGGCTAAGTGGAGCTGTGGCAGACCCCAGGGTCCTTCAAGGACAGCTTCCCTTGAGCTCACTGTTAATAGATGCCCTCCCCCACATTGTTCCCCCTCAGCCCAGGCACAGAAAAAGACACCAGTAACAAATGTTGGAATGAGTCACTGACATGAACTTTATTGGATTACTGGGTGTCATCAATTCACCAGTAGGTCACAGACCCATGGTGGAGAACCAGCCACAGTTTGAGCATCATTACTGGGGACGTGCACATCTTCATGAGTGTCTAGGCAGCACCAGACACAGTGGACGAACCCACACCACCCATACCACAATGGCAGGTTCCATCTGTGACCCTTTCCAGTGGGCCAGCCCCCAAGGGCTCCAGGCACCTGCCAGCTGAGCCCTCTGCCCCTATGCCACAGCTGGTGGGAGGTGGTGGGTGGGGAGCTGGCATAGGAGAGGGAACAGAGAGGCAGCCCTCACGTCGGCACTCACTCCTTCCGAAGCCTTCCGGGGTGGGGACGTGGAGGTCTGGCAGTGAAAGGGAAGTGCAGCCACCGGGGCCAGCGCCGGGCCCTGGGGAGAGCGGCCTTGGAGGCCGGGTGAGGCCAGAGGAGAAGGCATTCAGCTCTCAGACCTCACAAGTCCCGATTTCCTGTCGCTCTGGCCCAGGCTAGGGGATGGCAGTCTTCTCAGACTAGACAGCTGACGAGGGTGCCAGGGTGCATGAGACACAGCACAGGGCAGAGGGAGCGCTCCCCCCTCCTCCTGCCCTGCAGGACCAGGCACAGCGCAGAAGCAGGGTTCTAGAGACTCTGAAGGCGGCAAGAATCCAGCTTGGCCAGGTGGCCTCCCTCAGGGCTGGCTGTTGGCCCTGATCAGGAAAGCGTCTGGGGGCTTAGCCCCAAACCCCCTTCCAATGTCTCTGTCAAGCAGGAAAAGCCAAGGGACAACAGTGGTTGTGTTTCATTAAAAACTGTGTTTCGTTAAAAACTAGTTCTGGACACAAAGAATATATCAAAAAAGAGATTCTTTGCTCTATTAAAGATCATTCACTGAGAATTTCCTGAGCGCTGTGCCATGCGCAGACCCGCGTGCCGGGGTGTGGGGCATCCAGGAGAAGTCTAAGGCACTGGCCCTGCTCCGGCACAGGGCTCCTTCTCCCTGGAAAGGCGGCCCCGACTGCTGACAGGCCAGTGAGCATGTCCAGATCTGGGGGACAGGGGAGGCCTGGCCGCATGTGCCACTGGACAGAGTGCTCGAAGTGGCAGCCAAGAGCGTCCTGCCGAGGCCCACTGGGAGTAGAACACCCCAGCTCCAGGCCCAGGCAGAGCGCTAGAGGATGCTATGACCATTCTGCTCAGAGCTGCAAAGCTGAATACTGGCCATGGGGCCAGAGGCCCCAAAAGGCCAATGTGTGGCCAGGCCTTCCCTGGGAAAGGAGGAGGGAGGGAGACCAGCGGCTTGTCAGGCTTGAGAGGCAGGGCTGGGCTTCAGGTCTCCCTCAAGTTGGAAACATGGGAAGTTTCCATGCTGCGTATTAGCACCTGGTGACCAGAGCCAGCCCAGGGTTGGGGACACCCTGCCCAACCAAGAGCTCTCCCAGGCACCCACTCAGCACCCATCCCCTGGGGACCTTCTCAGAGCCTACAGGTCCCCAGGAGCCATACATCCCAGGGACTCCACCCCCTCCCCCCAGGCTGGGCAGACCCTCCCTACTATGCAGTCGATACAGTTTCCTGGAGCCCCTCTGGTCACCCTTTATTCTGGGGGCTGAGCTGGTTAGCTCTCCCTCCACAGCCACATGGCTGAGACAATTTGGGCTCCAATTCCTATGGTGACCTCTCTCTCTGTGCCCCACAGGGTTCTCTGACACTCCAGACAAAACAAAAAAGGAACAAGGTAGTAGTACAGGGGTCCTGTGACCTGGGCGGCCACCCCCCTCCCTTGGGAATACAGGTCCCACCCCAGCAGGGCATGTGCCCACCTCACCACATCCCTGCAGGGGAGAGGCTCTGACAGCCCAGGGCCAGCACAGGGGTGGGAGGGTCAGAAGAGGCTGGGGGTGGCCTGGCCAGGTGCATCATGGTCCCGGATATACTGCAAGATGTCCATCTCGTCCATGGCTTGAATCTGCTGCTGCTGCTTCTGCTGCTCCGCCACAGCCTCAGGCAGGCCCGCTTTGGGGGGCACAGCTGGCTTTCTGGGTAGCGCTGGCTTAGCTGCCACTGGTGGTCTGGGCTTAGGCTGGGGCTTGGGCTCGGCCCCCAGGTTCAGAATCTGGTCCAAGTCTTCTTCAACTCTAGGGAACCAGAGGGGAAAGCCCTGAATAGAATCTCCCGCAAAGGGAGCAAGGCCCAAGGCACCCCTGGGGACTGTGCCCAGGCCCCGCCCCAACCTGGCCTTCCCCCATCCTGCCCCCGGGGAGGACTGAGGGGAGGCTTCTCCTTCCCTGCAGCCGCACAACACAGCCGGAGCAGAGCCAGCCGCCTCTGGGCCTCTGGGCCTCCTTGGCGGCCTCTGGGCCTCCTTTTCAGGTGGTCCCACTCTAGACGATGGCCCTGTAGGTGGCTTGTCCTTCAACCTCTCAAGAAATAATAGCAACAGCTGCCAGATACAGAGTGCCTGCTCTGTGCCAGGCACTTTGGACATATTATCTTGTTTTATCCCCAAACCCTTTAGGGTCACGGCTGATCTCCACCCAGCAGATGTGGATGTTCAAGCCCCAGGAGGCCAAGCTACCCGCCTGAGATGACAGCGTGTGACAGTGCCTGAGTCAGAACCAAGGCATCAGACTTCAGAAGCTGAGCCCTTATCTAGGCCAAGTTCAGCCAGAGAAAGAATAAATAAGGGGCTCTGACCACTGTGGGGTGGGGCTGCCCATCCATGGTGCCCACTGAGGGCCACACGGGTGCCAGATAGCCTACTGAGGGTTAGAGCCACCATGGCCCAGGACCTGACAGCCATCGCTGGGTGGGACTAAAGCCCGCAGCAGTGTGATGGTCACACAGGACCAGCCCCAGGTACCAGATGGCAGTTAAGAAAAGTGTGCCACAACCTGGTTCTGCCCTCTTTGCCTGAGGGAGCTCCTGCTACCAGCTCCTGGTGGAGGAACTCAATTTCTGGAGACCAGATGCACACTGCAAGACCCATTCAATCCATCCACTACCCACCCACCCATCCAATCAACATTGTGCTGAATACCTACTGCGGCCAGGCATTTCCACATTCGTTAACTCACTGAATAATCACAAGACACTGTTTGGTAGCAGGTATTAGCCCCATTTTCCAGATATGAAAGCTGAAGTACAGAGATAAAGGGCTTTGCTTGGGGCCCATGGCCAGCTTGTGAAGGAACAAGACTTGGCCTGGGAATGGGTGGGTCTCTTGGGTGTGTCTGCCCTCCTGGGACACCAATGCAATGAAGCCCTCCCAGGTTGGGGTTTCTCCAGGGTGGAGGATCCCTCCTTACACTGAGGCCACAGGCCCCCAAGGCCTTTCAGGTGACACTTGCTGGATCTTTTGCCTCTAAGGACCTGACCCAGACCCCTCTTGCCTCCTCAGGGAGTCCTCTTTTCCCTTGGGACTCTGTGATAACCTCCACACACCTGTGTCCCCTCGGAATTCTCCCTGGGTCAGGCTCCAGGACACTTGCTGTCCACTTTTCTGTCCCTTGACAGATGACAGTCCCATCTGGGACACGGTGATTCAGAGAAGACCCAAAGCAAGAAGAACTGCAAGGCAAGTGACTGACAGGTCTCCTCCCCTCCCTGGGCCTCATTTCCCAATTGGTGAGGGGCTGGATGAGGTCATTTCAGGGACGCTCTCGCTTCCACAAGACGCTAAGAATGCCCTGACCAGTGCTTTCATACTCTCCTTTCGGCCGGGTAGAGGGAGGACAGCACACTGTCGTCCCGTTCCCAGGGGCACAGCAGCCTCTAGCCTGCCCTCTGGGGGAAGCTGTGCACTGTTCAGTCAGATCTGGAACCACAGCAGGAGACCCGGGTTTGGGGAGGGGGGAGGGTCTGGTAACACTGTCCTGGGGGCTTTCACGGAGTTACATGGAAAATTCCCATTGAAATCCAAGGGCCGATGTTTGAATTCCTAAATGAGGGTTCCTGGCCCTTTACATGCTTCTTCAGCCACCGACCAGCAGAAATATCAAGACAGGTGCAGCCCACACCTGGGCCAAGCGTCTCAGGATATCTCAACAGGCCTCATTCGGCCAGGCCGGGGTCAGGGAGGGAGGGCATAGGTGTAGGAGGCAGAAGGCCCAGGTTGGGGTGGGGGGCTTGCATAGGCCACTTGGCTTCTCCACGTTTCGGTGTCCTCATCTGTAGGATGGTGATGGTGGCACCACCCAGCAGGGCTGCAGAGCCACCGTGTACCCAGAAGCACAGCACTGCGCCCACAGCACAGTCCCATCCTGCTCCTGCTACTCCTTCATCAGGGGCCTCAGGTCCGCTTCATCACCTCCACTTCCCTGGTCCTCAGTCTCCCCATCTGTAAATGGGATCCGGCTCAGACATCAGCAGGGCTACGAAGAGGCCTGTCTGAGCGTGGAGCGCCCGGCACAACCGTCCCCTGGAGGGGCTGCCTGCCAAGTACCAGCTGCCAAAGGAGCTCTGGGTCACCCTGCCTGCTTCCTGGGTCAGCCTCCCATGGTGGGGGACACACCCCGAAGGGAGAATTCAGAGCTTCTGTGGATGGCAGACAAGTTGAGCAAAAGGTGTCCTCCCAGCCCAGACCCGGAGGGACCAGCCCAAGCCAGGCCTTCAAAGAGAGGCAGCTGTCCCGGGTTTGAGGTGATGCCAAGAAGTGTAACCCAAGGCAGGCAGCTCCTGACAAACTCAGCTCACACGTGCCCCGGCTCCCTGCAGGCAGCACCCTCCTGGGGCAGGTGCCGGTTCTTCCTGCATCTTCCACAGGAGGCTGGAGCCCAGGAAAAGCTCAGAGGGACTGAATTATCCATACCCTCGGAACCGATCAGAAGCTGCTCTGAGTTGGCAGTCACATTCGGACGACAGGTGGCTGCAGGGGCACCCCTTTCCTCGTGGGCTCCCTGAGTCACGGCTAGAAATAGGTTCCACTAAGGCACGGTCCAGCTTTCTTCTCTTCCAGGTCCTGCTAGTGCAAGGTCAACCACGGAGAGGCTGTGGGGAGTTCTGAAGACCCCAGTCCCACCTCTCCTCCCCAGGCCCCTGCAGAGGACAGGCCTCGGTTAAAGACCACACCTGGAAGGCTCCCACTGGTGTGGCTGCACAGCAAGAGGGAACTGGGGGCTTATCCGCATCCTGTCGGGCACGCCACTCCGTGACACTTCATGCTAGCTGACGGCCGTGACAGAATGAATGGATGGGTGACGCCATCAGTGAATGAATGAGGTTTAAGAAGTTTGCTATCAGGAACCCCGATCACTGCCTGGATAGTCACGGAGCCAGCACAAAGCAGAAGAAAACATGGCTCCCGCTCTCAAAAAGTGAGTTCTCTGTCACCAGACGTCTGGCAGAGTGAAGGCAGGGCTGCAGGACTCACGTTCTCTAAAGCAGTGGCTCCCAGAGTGCTCTGTGGGACACCAAGAGACACCACAGAGGAAAAAGTCCCAGGGACCAACAAGAATGTGAAATGCTACATGGTGTTTCCCACTCATGCCCACAGAGTCCTGCTTAACACCGGTACTGCCCAGCTGTCTGGCCACAGAACTCCTCTGAAGGGAGCACGGAGTTCTGAAGAACATGGGTCGGGAAGTGCTGGTGTCATGGATTTAGAATAGGCTGTGCCAGGAAAGTCACACTGCAATGGCCTCCCTGGGTCACGCGGGGTCCTGGAGATGGCAGAGCCTCCCTGGGCAGGACACACTCAGCAGGGCCCTGCCACCCTCCCTGGGGTTGACTCTAGTGCTCTGCTTCCTTGTGCCTCAGTTTCTCCTCTGAAGACGTAACGACCCCAGCTTCTCCCAGCCTGTCAGGGTTGTCAGGGGTGAGGACACAGGATGACAGTGAACAGATACCAGGGGCCATGGGGAGATGTACAGACAAGAGGCCTTCGCTGTGACTCAGGTTTGGTGGGCATTCACGGGGCTAACAGCCGGAGACTGCTAACGAGGGTGCAGATGACAGCCTTCCGGAACCACATGCCCCGGCTCCATGTAACCATTCTTGGAAAGAGACGGCTCGGCTTCCTGTAAATTGCCGAGCACAGCCGCGTTCTGGGGGGCACAGGTGACCCAACAGAGACGCACAATACCAGGCATGCTCGGAAGCCCAGGGAGAGTTGCTGGCCCAGGGTGGGAGGCAGATCTCCCAGCGTCTCCTCCAAGTACTTAGAGAGTCCTTGGAAGGAACGGGGAGGACAGGGCATGGGCGGTATGCTGGATTCCGATCCTGGCTCTGTCCCTGGGGAGCTGTGGCCTTGGGCCAGTCACCTTTCCCACACTCTATTCTCTAAAATGGAGATAAGAGCACCTATGTCGGGGGCTGGAGGACTGACTGAGGCAGCGTGCAAAATCCAGAACACTGATGCCTGGCACACACTCTGGAAGGAGGAGCCCCCCATGGAACAGACTAAGCCTCGCTCTTTCTTCGGAGACCTGCTGATGGGACCCTGCCGGGTCCGGCCACTGTCCAGCACATCTGTGCTCCCTCCCTCTGGGAGAGCTGCGAGCTACCAAGAGTCCGTTTGACTTGTTCCCAAACCTATTTATGCCAGCTACACTTGCTCTTGCGACTACCTAATTTGATTATTCTTCACATAAACTTTTTAAGTATGAGTGTGAAAAGGAAAAGAAAAAGACTTGCATTCATGAAGTCCTTTCTGGAACTTGCTGAGCTGCCCTGGGCTGCTGACCACCCCCACCCCCTGCCCCAATCCCTGCCACTGCCCCCTGGCCGGCACCCATTCATAGGCTCCTGCCTCTGATGAGCCAAGACTGCTTTCCTTGGAGGCCAAAGCTGGTGAGATGCTCCCACACTGAGATGGGTCCCTGGCTCTGTCCAGGTACTCTCAGAGCAGGCAGAGCACCGCTGGGGGCAGGTGGTACCTGAACAGCTCCGGGTGGGGCGTGGGCCCTCCACTCATATGGGTGGCAGGCAGCAGCAAGGGGTCACCCAGGGGGACAGCGCCGCCGAGATCAGGATCTTCAAACAACTTCAGGGCTGTGGGGAAGGCAGGAGCAGAGTGGTCAGAGGAAGTCCTGGCCCATCCTCAGCTGCCAGAGGGGGACAGGGTGGAGATGGCCTGGCCCAGCCAGGAGACAGTGAGCAAGGGACAAGGCAGAGCACAGAAGAACCAGAGGAATGGGCCCAGGTTGGGGCAGGAAGGGAGCAAGGGACAGGTGCTCAGAGGCTGCCCTACAATTGTCAGGGGATGTCCGGTCTCCTGTGGGAGTCCTGAGGCCAGGACTGTGTCTTTCTCATCCATGTGTTCTCAGGCTCAGCAGAGCCTGGCCCCAGTGGGTGGTCACCAAGTGCTGGCTGCATCAATGGGGAGCATCTACTCTCCACCCTGAATGAGAAGCTGGGTGTGATGAGGAAGATCGGACCTATGGACAAATACAGAAGTTCCCAGGCCACTCGGCTTTCCCCTTTCCAGTTCTGCACAGGACCCTCCCGTGGGGTCTATGCAGGCAACACAAAATCTCTCATCACAATCCAAATTGTACAGAGTCACAGCACAGCTAGGGTGGCTGTGTCTACTTTCCAGCCGGTGGCCACACCTGGCCCCGGAATGACAAAGATGCTTTTGCACCAATCACAACCCATACTTCTCAAGTGATAAAGACGACCACCCTCCTCTTCCACAGGATGAGGACAATAAACATACAGCCCTGGAATGTTCCAGGCTATGGGGACACAAAGCGCAAGGCTAGATTTCTCCAGCAGAAAATCTCCATAAGCTGAGTCTGTACCATGTTGAAACAGGACAACGAGGAGATTTCCATCATGCTCCCGTGTGGCAGGTCCAAAGCCATTGACAGAGGCTGGCTGGGTCACCAAGAGGAATGGGAACACCCAGAGGCTCTACTTACGGTCCTTGAGGGGCATGTCCTCTGCGGGGCCCTTGGGAGAGGAGAGCTTCGGAGCTGGGCCAAAGAGCCCCTCCTCAGGGTCCACCTCCTCATCAAAGATGGTGAGTCGGGATGAGGGTTTGGGCTTCATGGCTACTTCTGGGCGTTTCTTGGGCTTCTTGGAGCTAGGGAATCAGACACAGCTCTAGGTTAGGACTTCTCATGAGAGCCCCAATGGCCAGCAGGTGGCCTGGTCAGAGGCTGGGTGAGTTTGAGCTCGTGTCAAGAAGGAACTTTCCAGTGCCCTGACAGTGGAGACGTGAGACCCTGCTACTGGAAGTGGCTGAGCCCTGTGCCCCAGGAACCACTGACGTCAGGATGTGTGGGAGGAGCAGGTGAGTGAGTGAGCCAGCAGACTGCCAGACAACTCCCAGCCCTGAAGGGCTACCCAGGACTCAGGCCTATATGCATGGTCACAGGTCAGAGAGGCTGCTCTCCTTCTGGAGGCTGCGGGGGTCAATGCCCATAATGCTCCCAGGGGCCAGGCTCAGAGTCACTGCACAGCCCCTTGGAAAGGGGGCTGGACACAGACCTCAGGGCCTGGACCCGGGGAACAGCAGAAAGCAGCCTTGGTAAATGCTCCCTCGTTTCCTCCACACACACACAATCTGCTGGGTGTTGGAGGGCAGGGTGCTCAGAGGCAACCATCCACACGCTCTGGATGTGGACTTCTGGTAGAATCTCAGGCTCCAGCTGAGATGGGAGAAGCTATGAAAGCTGCAAACGCACCTGCTGGAGGCTCCCACACCCAGGACGGAGCACACCTACACGCTCAGTGCCGAGGCCCCCTCATGGTCTTGTGCTCTCGGCCCCTCAAGGTGTCCCAGGAGCAGGAAGGAGATTCGGGATAGGGTGAGGATAAGGGGCTCGGTCCTACTGCTCTTTGGGAGAAAGTGGCACAGGTCAAGGACAAGATAGAGAGCAGAGACTCAGCAGCAGGGCTGTGCCCCACGTGCCCCAGTCCCTGCTCTCTCTCCATCCTGGGCACATCCAGAAAGGCTCATGTCACAGGCCACCTGGGACTCGTCTCTGCTCTGGCGCCACCCCAGGCTCTGCTTGTGGTGCTGGGCAAGGTGAAAGGGGCCTGGCCTCTTCCCTCCTCACAGCAAATACTTCCCAGAAAACTTCAGGCGTGCCATGGCACACACCTTATAGGGCCAGTTCAGCTTTAATGACCCCTGGGAAGTGGGTACCAAAGACAGGCCATGCCCCTCGTGGCAGGCCAGCCAGAGACAGCTCTAGCCGAGACCTGCTGAGTCAGAACCCTGGGGCCAGCCCAGGAAGCTGTGTTGGAGGTTCTGTGGAGCCTAGGGCCTGTGGGCTCTGCCCCACTGCTTCCCTCAATCACCTCACAGCCACCCCTGAGCTGGCCCTGCTCCTGGATCCTGTGCCCCATCCGCACCTGACAAGGAAGGGCAGGGCTGAGGCCTTGCCACCTGCGGCACTGCCCGCAGGTCCGCCCTGCTCAGAAACTAGCAGGCCCTGAAACAGCTCCTTAGGAAAGCAAGCCCAAATCCTCCTCCAGCACACAGGCCCCCAGCGGCACAGGGGAAAGAGGCCTCCCGTGGACCAGAAACCAGAGGGAACATGGAAAGAAGGGGACTGTCTGAAGAACAAAGCAAGTGCGAGAGAACAATCGTGACTGATTACGTCTGGAGAAGCCCTGCAGATTTCAACAATTTCCCTCCTTACACCTACTTCTGGTTCTGAGAGCACAAACTAGGCCTGACTTTCCTGCTATGTTCATTTTCCTCTCAGATTGGATGAATGTTCTTGTCTTTTCTTCCTGAAGACATTTCCGATCTTTCACTGCCTTGAACTGAAATTAACTGAATCTGTGGCACATACGACTGTTCAGCTAGGGACCATCTGTATTCCACCCCGTTATTCCACACAGGCCATCAGTCTGTCTCCCCAACTCTCCCCAACCGTGTCCAGGGGAGACAGTGAATAAGGAGGAAATATGGAGCTTTGACAGCTGAAAGCCCCAGGGGCCTGCCCTCACTGGCTCCCAAACTTTAGTCTCTGGGACCCACAATGTGCCCGGTCCAGAGCAGACACTCAATAATATTGGCTGAGAGAATGGAAGGATGGATGGAGGGATGGATGGATGGATGGATGGATGGAAGCAAGGAAGGAAGGAAGGAAGGAAGGAAGGGGAAAGAGGACAAATGAATAGATGGATGGACACACTGGTGACAGTATAGCTCTTATTCAGACTTATTTCTGCCTACTCCCCCAGGAGGAGTGGAAAGAGTGAAGAGAGGTGGTTCCCAGCACCAGTCTGAGACAGATATAAGCTTCACTCTTCCAGAGCTGGCAGGCAGGTCAGCTGGTCTCCTCATCTGCCCTCAGCCACCCTGTAAGCAGCTCAGGCATTCACTCCGAGTGCCCTCTGTGACCCAGCACTGGCTAGACACCTCCCTTGTGCAAGATCCTGGGCAGGGCAGTTAGACCTGCCACGGTCCCCAGAAGCTCACAGCTAAAAATCGGAGATATATAAACCAATCATGACCACACAGAGCAACAGTTCCAGAACACGCAGAGCACAGAGGAAGGAGCCCACCCAGCTCAGGGGGTTCCCAGAGGAGGCGAGGCGAGGCGATGTAGATGTGGACACAGGCAGAGGGAATGAGGCCTCCAGCTGTGGGGGGTCTGCCAGGGGCATGACTCAGGCATGACTATGAACCAGGTCCCCACGGCAGCTTGGCTCGTGATCCACGAAAACGATCAGTCTTGGCCTGGGGGAGTGCCGCAGTGTGACGAGGAGACAGGGTCAGGGAGAACATCAGAAGGCAAAAGCGCTCCTAGAAAATGTGGACCGTGAGGTGATCAGTGGGCAGAAGGGGCGTATCCAGAATGATACCAGATTTCTGGCTTCTGGGACAGGGTCAGGAATGTCATGTGTGAGGTGAGTCTCCAAGCCGGGTTTCTTCCTTCGCTCACAGATCGCGTGGGCACGGACTCAAGCTGTACACACGGGCCATGGCCCCCGCCCCCTACCATCCCTGCTCTGCCCCTGCTCCTCCTGCGTCCACCCGGTTGTCTGCGGGATGTACCTCCCCACTGTGCTGTGCCCGCCAGCCCTGCCTCTGCACCCACACGGTAAAGGATGCCCCGCCTGTCCTTTCACCAGTTTAGTCTCCTGTCACTAGGGATGGGGCAATGGGGCAACTGGACCCTGAGCAGAGAGGTGTGCCATACACAGACCTGCTCCTGCCTTCCTGGCGGGCACAAAGGAGGTCACCTGAACTTGTGCAGGCTCTGACGCAGCACGGGTGGCGGGAGGTGGGGGGCAGTCTCCCTGGATGGGTGCAGGCATGGGGAAGCACGTTCCTGTAGCATGCAGGCATGTGCGTGGACAGACATCAGCTCTCCTGCACTGCGTGCCTGATGGAAGACAGATGTCCAGACCAGGCCGCACTCTGCGGGCGGACGTGGTGCAAACGTGAGACGGAGGCGGCAGACGCTGAGGCTGACGGCCCTGCTCACGTGGCTCAGGCAGTTCTGGTGACAGTGACAGACGCAGGACAGTAGCCTCCCCTCTGGCCACTAAGGGGGCCTGTGTCCATGTTCCCAGATGCACCTGCCCCCCCGGCAGACCACCAATGGGCACCAGCTGCCCAGGATCTGCATCACTTGAGTTACAGGAGCATCTCCTGGACTAAACAGAAGGCCCTTCTGAAGCCAAGACTCACAGACAACATGACTTACCTTCAAAGCCAGGGTGACACTTAACCAAATAAGGAAATTAATCTCCTCTCCAGTCATACAATTTTCCTGCTTTCAAATAAAGCATTTTTCATTTTTTAATTTTAAATTCAGTTTCTATTGCATTTAGAGAAAATTCTGAATGCCAATAAATACACTTTTGTGAAGCTTATTCCGGGACAATGCTATTTGCAGCAGCACCAGGTCTTGGGGCTTCCACAGTGGCCTGATCATCAGGGCAGTGCAGGTCACCGAGGAGAGGCTGTCACCCCACGAACCGGACAGGCGTCCCCCAGACAGGAGCTTCAGGGAAGCGCTGGATGGGGAATGAGCAGAGTCGGGAAAGCTGTGCTCCAGGCAGAGAACAGTCCTGTGAAAATGCTAAGGTGAAGGAGGAGAGTCTGAGGGGAAGTTGGGGCCACAGCCTAAAAGGTCTGGGGAAGATTCTGGCCTTTCTGTTCCTGGGGAGGAGCACTGGAGGGGGTGGGGGGATGCAAGGGAACCCATGTTCGGCCTCAGGCCAGTCATTTCACTTCCCTCGTCTGTTGTCTGTTAAATGGGAACGAGGAATGCTCTGGAAGCTGGGTGTGGAGCCCACATGCAGGCTAGCCCAGGGCACAGCAGAAGCCTGCGATCATAGGTGCACTTGATACTGTCCAAGGTCACGTCATGTTTCGGCCCAAAAGACTTCATTCTGGGCCCTAACAAGTAAACAGGGCCTGCCTGGTAAACACCCATCATTTGTTGTAACCCCAGAGTCACCCTCAAGGATCTGTTTCTCAACAGCCATAGCCTGAGTGTCCAGGCCACTGGCCCCACCTGGCGGACCAGGACTTCAGTGACTCCCCCTCCCTTCTGGACTTGTGCGTGAGGACATTCCTCCTTTATGCACTGGGGCCAAACACTGTCCCTTACTCGCCATGGCACCCACACCACTGGCTGCACCCAGTGGAAAGCAAGGACCCAGCTCTGGCCACACCCAAAACGGCCCTGCAAGACTGAATATACAGATGGGCAGCCAGCAGAGCATACGGAAGACGGAACTTTGTCCCACCACCTGCAGCGACCAGCCCAGGAGACCAAACCCCCAACCACCCGCCCAGCATGCAGGATGCCCCTTTTCCAGTTAGCAGCCTCCCCTGCCAACAGCCTCCAGTCGGGGCACACCTGTGCCTTCTCTTTTCCCACCAAGAATCGCTCCTACTCCCAGCGTGCCTTTGAGCCTCTGCTAAATGCAGTCCTGGTGGTGGACCCCTCCTTTGCTATGGCCAGTTCTGAATCAAGGCCCTTGCCTGGTCTCACCTGGGAGGCCTTGGTTTATTCCCACATCCCCGACGACACCCCAAATGTTGACATGACCAGTGGGACCTGGCAGTCCCTGCAACTGAGCAACCCCATCACCCCTAACACCCAACATGGAGAACGCGTGGACAAGGGTCGTGAGGCTGGCACCCTGGCACGGACTCAGTCTCAGGCTGGGGGTAATGGGTGAATTCCTGGGCCAGTGGTCAGGGGGCTGGAGCTCCCACCAGGAAGGTACATGGCTGTGTGGTCTTGGCTCCTCAGTAAGATCCACGAATAAACAGTGGATTTGCCTTCAAGTCCCTCACAGTTTAAAGGCTCTGTGTTTTGTTTTTTTTTTTAAGGTTTTATTTATTTTGAGAGACAAAGCAAGTAGGGGAGGGGCAGAGAGAAGGAGAGAGACAGAATACCAAGCAGGTTCCGGACAGCAGGCTCCGGACTGTCAGCATGAAGCCTGATGTGTGGCTCGAACCCACGAACCATGAGATCATGACCTGAGCCAAAACCAAGAGTCAAACACTTAAGCAACCGAGCCACCGGGGCGCCCCAAAGGCTCTGTCGTTTTAATGCTCTTACTTGGAGGCTGCCACAAGAGTTCCAGGCAGCCTGAGGCAGGGGAATGACAGGCATGAGCTCTCAAGGTTCCATCCCCAGGGAGTCAAGCAACCATTCAATTCCATCAAGGACAGCCAATCAAGCCCCTGGCTCGAGACCAAGGCTGCGGGAGGCATCCCTTTAACCTGGCTGCAGCAAGTCTGACAGGCTGTACCAGGTGACCTGGCATTGAGGTAAGTGCTGATGTTTGCGTAACACAACAGGAAGTGGAAAGGCTGCCTTTAGTTCAGCTTACACAAACCAGCACAAAGCAAATCTGAAATACTGATAACATTGTACCAGGGTAATTTCTTGTACTTCTCATTTTATTCTTCCTGTCACTGGGACTTTGTCTTTAATTTATAAAAACAGAAACTGCCCAGTGCCCTCCAGCTGGTAAAGGGGCACCTCTGGGCTTTGAACCTGGCACCGTCTGCTTCTGATTCTGCTCTGGGGTGTCCGCACATCCAGCTTTCCCAGTGGCTTTCAAACCATGCTCTAAGAGGCCCGGACCTTCTGCAGAGCCACGCAGGGCCACGTGCGAGGTGAGCTGAGGCTAAGGGGGCAGAGATCCAGTCTCCCTCTAGTCCTGTCCCAACCAGGCCAACCCTACCTCACTCTGTTTTATATATATCGAGGCTCTGTAGGAGACTTCTCTTGAACTGAAATTTTTGCTACTGAAGGAAAAAAGGGAAGCACTGTCACATGGTGTACTCAGCCCAGACCGCGCACCGACCCGGATGGGGAAATGGACGCAGTGCTGCTCTCACGGGGGACGTGCTGCAATCGATCAGTGGGACGGCTCCAGGGTGCAGCTGGGGGTGGCTGTCACCATGCTCCTCATTGATTTTGGTTCTGGGCCAGGCCGCGGCTGAGTGCTGTCTGCTGAGGTACAGGACAAGGCCCCACTGTGACCAGGAACAACTGCCCTCTGGCAGGTGGTGGGTGACAGGAGAGAAAGCCTGAGAGCTGGAAAGGGCGGGGGACTGAGGGTAGCAGGATGGACCCCTGAACTCACCCTTCTGGAAGCCCCAGCGGATGGCAGAACCGTGGCTGGAGGGCCTGCTGCTCCTGCGTCGTTTCCTTCTCACCATATCCAAGACTGTCATCAACTTTGGTTTCTGGGGCTTCTCAAACGTGAACTTCCCTGTGAATCACCTAAAGGGCTCCTTAAAGCCCAGGTCTGAGGGCGCTTCTCACAAGCTCCAGGGCGAGACTCCCAGCGGGGCCTGCTGTCCTAGGCAGGGGCCAGAACATTAAAGGGATCCCAGGCCCGTGAGTGAGGTGGCCGAGGAGAAGCAGCTTCTGAGGTACCTCACCAGGTACGGCTGGGGCCACCTGCATAGCCCCTCCACAGCCCACCTTGGAGGACATCTCACTTCCAAATCTCAGAACTAGTTTCTCAGATAGAGGAGTCTGCTAACCTTAGTGTGGTTTATTTTGTAATTTATATGTGCATTAAATCATCACGTTGCACATCTTAGGCTCATACAATGTTATATGCCAATTAGGTCTCAATAAAGCTGGGGCACAAATAAGTAAATCCCCAACTAGAGCAAATCTGGGGGTACCAGACAGTGCACTAGGAGGTTTTCAAAACCACAGAGTCATCCCAGAGGAGGGACTTTATCCAAATACAAGGAGTAAAACATTTTTATACTAACATACGTATGATTCTTCTATGAAGATAAGGCAAAATTTGTATAAATAATTATGACAAAATATGTGATTCACTCCAAAAAAAAACATCCAGCTTCACCACTTGAGCCATGCCCAGTGCAGTGGGGGCTGGCTCCCCCTCCTGTGAGCAGAGAGCGGGAAGCCTGGCCTTAAGAGAAGGCAAGTTCATGCAGGAACCAGGCTGTCCCTTGGGGAGCTGAGGGTCCTCAGGGACCTGGGGCTGTAGGGGGGCTCACTGGGCACTGGAGGAAGAGATGAGAGGCAGAGGACCTCTCGGATGAGTAGGGTTTAGAAAAGCAAAAACGCCTTGCCAACAGAGAGGGATTAAGTCCCTAAAGAATTCTACATAACCGAGTAGCACAACTGAGGCCCCTGGGCAGAAGCTTCTAGGGCCTTGCTCTGGGGCAGTTATTTGGGAGGAAAAACTTCATACGTGATAAACTTCCTCACTGCCTGTAACAGCAAAAACGTATGGAAACCACCACAATGCCTCAGGCAGGCCTGGCAAAGCCATGTGCAGGGCATTGACCCAACAGACTAGCACAGGATTAAGAATGTAGAAACCTATTTGCTGATCTGGAAAGACCCAGTACATATGCTGAAAAAAAAAAAAAAAAAAAAAAAAAAAAAAAAAGAGCAAATTATAGAGCGGTGCACACAACATCACCCCATTCTGGTATTAAAAATGTATATCCAAAAGCTATACCTCCATGGCAAAAGGCCTTTTTGCTGTGTTTTCAATTTTTCTGTACTAATCTGTATTATTCAAGTTACAATTAAAAATGGTTTTAACAGAGTGTTTCCAGAGGAAGGCAGAACTATTACAGTAGAACTCCACCTTTCGCAAATGTGTGAAGTCTCTACAATAGAGTTAAACATGAAAATGACGCAGGACATGGAAAGCGACTGTGAGAGAATCCACCGTGAAAAGCACAGCATAAAAGGCATGTGTGCTGTGCATGTAGCGATGTGGGTCACACGGGGACACAAATGCCCAAAATCCTGTGAGCAGCAGGAGAGCGGCAGAGTTGTGATGGGCTGAGTGAAAGCTCTTTCTATCTTTAAGCAGTTTCTACTGGTGTACCAGCTCGTCTTTTCCCTAATCAAAATCAGGTTTAAGAGACAAAGAAAAGCCCGGGCAGTCCCTGCACGGGGCTTTGTGCTGGCGACCTCCCCCCTTCCGGCAGCCCTGTGGTGGAGCGACAGCGCCCCACCGGGTCCAAGGCAGGAAGGACTCACGCCTGTCACCTGGAAACGTGGCTGCTCTGGAAAGCCAGGCCCAGATGGGCACTGGGGGTGGGGGTTGGTGCACATCTGGGACAGCAGGTGCCGCATCTGCAGAAGAACTGAGGGCAGGGTGGGGGATGTACATGCAAAGCGTAAGTCTGAAAAAACCAGAATGCTCCCCACTAAAGGGCAGGGGGGACAGCACTGTGCAAGAGTCAACAGGCCCACCTGGGTGCCCTCGCAGAGGCCAAGGTGGACGCCTGAGTTCAAGGTGGGGCTCTGCCACATATCTATGAGGCTCAGCCAAGTGTCTGCTCAACTCTCCTCAGTTTTCCCATCTGTGGATAATCCCAGGCCCTGCCCACCTTCCAGACTGCAGAATGACTGGAACCGAGGGACAGTGCATGCAAGCGGAGGGCACTGAGTCCTGACTCTGCCTTTTGTGGTTGCATGAATTTGGATGAGCTACTTGTCTCCAAACTTCAGCTTACACACACACACACACACACACACACACACACACACACACACACAGAGCCTGATGCCTCTACTGGCTTCCTAGAGTACCATTTCCCAAACCAGACCCACACAGGTCCTGAGAGCAAGGTGGTGTGTCATGACCTTTAAAAAACAACAACAACAACAGAAATAGGAGTATCTATTCACGAGAATGGGAATCAGTTCTTGGCATTTACCAAGCTCTCAAAAAATGTTAGTTTTTACTTTTCCTGATGGGACCAACAGAACTGACCACTGTCACACCAGTTATTAAAGGAAAAATTAGCAGGAGGTCTTATTAGACCTCTGGGATCCCTTTCAGATGCTAAGCTTTCCCAGGATTCAGAAATCAGCACCCCCCACCCCTGCCACCCCTGAGTGCAGAGCTGGGGACAGTGCTGGGGGCGGGGGGGGGGGGGGGAGGGGGTGGTCCCAGATGGCTGACACATCTCCCGACAATCTGCTACTGAAATAAGTAGAAAATTCAGGGCGGCCCCTGCCAACCCCAAAGAGCATTTTCCTACCCAAAAAAGGAGCCGCTTTGCTAAGCATGACCCTCAGCTGGCGCAAACCACTGAAGTCCTTCTCCGTTTGGCTTTACGTGTGGTTACTCAGAACAACAGAGAGCATGAGTTCAAACAAAGCCTTATCTTTACCAAAATAAAGCCCAAGAAGGGCCTGCAGGTTGTGCAAGGCTGATAAGGAGTGCCTATTACAAACTGCTCCCCAAATAACCTCACTGCCTCTTCCACAGGGCTGCTGATCCCTCATCCAGGTCAAGGTGGCCATGGAGGGCCAGGGGGACCTGACTCCTGGGCACCAAGGCGCTGCCCGACTTCCGGCTCTGGTGCCATGTCTCCCAGAGCACCAGATCTTTCCCAAGAGTGAACCTTGTCCCCTGTAGGCTGGTCTCACGGGGGCCCTGCAGCCACCCCTCTTATGTGTGCCCAGCCTCACATCCCCTCCAGGAGAGGAAAGCTGGCGGATGGCGGGCAGAGTTTTCTGGACTGTGATTTTCATGTCATTTAAGTGGAACTTGCCCCTCCCTAATTTCTGGAACAGGACCTGTGAGACGGGCCTCCCTTGTCTGTTGGCTGAACTTCAATCTCTCATCAGGGCAGAGGGAGTGTCGCTGCGGGTCTGCGGCTGGCTCTGCGGAGGTGCTGGGGCAGCAAGCTGGCACCATGAGAAGGGCGGTCGCCACAAGAGCCCTAAAGAGAGGTGCTGGCAGTGCTCTATTTTCACTGCAGGAAACTGACAAGGGTAAACTGCCAGAGATACACGCTGGCAAGTGGCAGAGCCAGGATTCAAGCCCAAGCAGTCTAGTCCACACTACAGTCCGGGGCCCTGAACTGGATGTGAATCCCAGTACCATTATTTACCAGCTGTCTGGCCTTGTGCATGGCACTCGGCCTCTGCGGGCTTCTGTTTCTTTAATCTGTAAAATGTCCCATTTTACAGCATCTGCTTGCAGGCAGGGCATCAATGAGGCACAGTATGTGAAGTGCAAAGTACAAAGCCCAGTGTGTGGTAGGTGCTCAGAAACACCTAGGAGTTCCCACCTTGCTTCTCGCAGGTTTGGGCCAAGCAGCGGTGAGGGCCCTCGAGTGGCTGAGTCTGTCTGCTTGGGAGGCCCTTCCCACACATCTCAGCCTGTGCCCATCAGACAGGCCTTGGGAACAGATGTCTCTCTGGGCTCATCCTGCCTGTGGTCCCCTACTCCCAGCACAGGGTGGTCCTGCAGTGGGGGCTTGGGAGCAGCTCAGTGACTGGCTAAAGCAGTCAGAGGGCCAGGAAAGGAGAAGGAATCAGATGACAGAATCAGGACACTAAGGGACCACCAAGACCGCAGCTGGCTTACCTCTTCTTCTCCAGCCAGCATATGTATGTATGCACCTGTGTGCATGTATGTGCATGTAAAGGGGACACAGCTGACTGGCTAGGGGACCCCAGGGCTCACTCTACCTTCTTCATCACACAGTCAGCACCCTGAGGGTTATCAGTCTCCTCCACCCATGTAACTCATAGGCCTTATAACCGCCTTGGGGGAGGCAGGGCCAAGGTAAACACCCCTGCTTTAAGAACAACGAAACGCAGCCCAGGGAGCTCCAATCACATGCCACAAGTCACAGGCTCAGTGGTGACCTGGGTGGAGACCCGGGGGCTCTTGGGCTGCTGAGGTGGGGTGTCAGGGGTCGGGACTCCCAAGACTCAGTGCGGAGCTGGAGATCAGGGGCCCGCCCTGGGGCCAGGGAGAAGGCAATGCCTGAGCCTAGCTCTAAGAATAGGCATGTCGAGAGTGAGTAGAGAGCCAGTTCCCTGAGCACCCCAGGTACATGGGGTGATGATCCAGAGAGACAGGTTTTCTCAGACTCTCGGGACAGAGGACGAGAAGAGCCATCACCAGGAACAAGCCAGAAGGAGGGCCCATCTAGGATGGGGAGACCTACCGCATGATGCCCAGAGGGTCCAGTGCCTCTTCCTCTTCCTCCTCAGAGGATTTCCCTGCATCCTGACCCTGCAGGCCTGGGATGGGTAGACCCTCATCCTCCGCTTGGTCCTGCTGCTTGAAGAAGTCGAAAGCCTCCCCGTCGTCCCGGGCCTGGTTGTGTGCCTCCAGGACAGAGGCATCTCTGCTGGTGAGGTCCGCAGCCCCCGGGGATCTGGTGCCTGTGGAAGGAGACAGAAGAGGGCACCTGACACCCATGGCAGGGAATGAAGAGGCATCGCATCACACCTAAGCTCCTGTGCCAGGACCTGAGCTGGGGGCTTTCTACAGCACCCTGGGACCAGGGTTGTGGGTCTGAGTGGACAAGGGGCAGCCTGGGCTCTGAGCCCCTGCTGCAGCCTGTCGGGGGTGACGCGCCCCAGAGAAGCCTAGAGTGGAGTGGTTACAGGGAGGAGCCGAGGAACAGGTTGGCATCACAGCAGCGGCCGAACCTGCATGCCCTGGCTAAGGGCCGGACAAGCCAGCCAGCGTGCATTTGCGGGGCATATCAGGGAGCTCCGTAATCCAGTGAAGATCTGCTCCAAGGGTCTGGGCACTTAGACTATGAGCCCAAGGAGTGCACAGTGAGCTTGTGGAAGATTTAGCACAAACTGTTAACGGTTCTATTACAAACTGGCTTACATCAGCGCTTCTCAAAGCATCTGCTGACGGATGTCCATGATGTGGTAACAAGGAAAGGGAGAGCAAGCATCCGGAAACTTCCATAGCAGCTTGACACTGTCACGACATCCAAGCATGGGATTTTTGTTATTTGTGAAAATATCTGTCTGTGACAGATTGGGAATATAAGAGCTAGTCCTTCCCCACAGATGGGTTGAGAAATGGGTTTAGACCACTTGTTCATCTATACCTAAACAGCCACTGAGCGGTAGATCTTTGAAAGCAGTTCCTTCTTAAAAAATATCATTCTTAAGTAACGAACTTACAGAACGCGTGGCACGTAGGGTATGAATATGTATACAAGAGTAATATGTGTTATTGTAATAAGTAAAACTAAGCAGTAATGATACACTGCCTTATGTTATGCTTTGCTATTGATTTATTAGGACAAACGTGAAAATACCATTCAAAATGTCACGAACCTTCAATTTCATGTAACAGGCATCACGTAAAAAGCATTTTACAGGTAGGGGCGCCTGGGTGGCTCAGTTGGTTAAGCCTCTGACTTAGGCTCACGTCATGATCTCACAGTTCGTGGGTTTGAGCCCCGCGTCGGGCTCTGTGCTAACAGCTCAGAGCCGGGAGCCTGCTTTGGATTTTGTGTCTCCCTCTCTCTCTACCCATCCCTTGCTCATGCTCTCTCTCTCTAAAAAACAACAAATAAACATTAAGAAAAATTTTTTTAAAAAAGCATTTTTCAAGTATGGATTTATTTAAATATTGTAAAAATCTCAAGTGAGAGATCCTGTTTGCACCTGCACTTTACAGATGAAGAAACTGAGGCACAGAAAGGCTAGGAAAGTCAGATCACCTTATCCTGCTTCTCCATAACAGAGGGGGCCAGGAGATCGGGAGTTCCCCCCAATTATGGATCAGCTGGAGTCCCCATCTCACAGTCAACACAGCCCATTGGGAGGTAAACAGGTTGTGATCTCATAGCAAACAACCCGGGGCCCACAAGCCCATGTAGGGGGGATGGAAAAGGAGAGGGGAAACCTGGGCTCTGCAGCCTTACCCAGTCCCAGCCTTCTGTGCATTTACTGGTTTTGCTTTTATTCCTCACCCCTTAAATTTTTTTTTTTTTGGGTGTATTTGCTATTTGTTAATTGTCTTCTGAAAACCTCCCATCTGTCTTGTGAAGCTTAGAGACCACGGTCATTAGGAAGAGTTAAACAGAATGGTCCAAAGAGGGGAGAAAGTCAGGGGGAGAGTCCAGCACCTCCTGATGGGACCTCTCTCCACCCAGGGGTACACAGGCACTTCATCTGCCTTGGACAGCAAGCCTGGACAGCGCCCGGGTGTACTGAGTGGGAAGGAAAACGTCAGCCACCCTTGTACAGCACTTCCTGCACAGCAGGCTCTGTTCTACGTGCTTCACACGCGTGAGCTCACTGGATTCTCTTGCCACCTGGCTGCCAGGCATTGTCCCATCTGACAGCTAAGGAAACTCGAAGGGGAAGGAGATGGCTGAGGACACATACTACAAGGGTTTGAAGTCCCTGCCACTGGGCCAGTGTGGGCTGAGCCTCCACCTGTAGCCATACCCAAAACACACCTGTGGGGGGCAAGCTGAGGGAGATGTCCCCAGGGACCAGGTCCCCAGGCCTGGCTGGCAGGAGGCAAAATGGGGTGTGTGGGTTGAGGGCGGGGTGGAGCTCTGGGGATGGCAGGAGGGGCATGGCGCCAGGGGCATGGGCCTCTGGTGGAGTCAGACTACAGAGAACACCCTGTATGAGCCCCATCTGGCACCCAGGCAGTCAGTCCTCAAAGACCAGGTGCCAGCCTCTCCCTGCCCACCACCACGGCCGGGCAGCAGGTAAGGCCCACCTGCCTCAACAGCCTGGCTGAAGCTTCCTGACTGCAGGCAGTAGCTGTGGACCCATACTGGCCCAGCCAGGGGAGTGAGGCCTAGTTCTGGGCCAGGGGAGACCTCAGGGGTTTGGGACAGAGCCTCAGGTACCTAAGAATTCTAGCAGCTCTGGGCTTCCTGCCAACTCGGCGTCCTTTGAGACACAGCGCAGAATCTCATTGAACAGGACTCTCCTTTCCCGGATGTCAGACTCCCCAACGAACAGGACCTTCCTGGGGAGTGGGGGAAGGCTGGCCGCGGGGTAATGACTGCTCAGTTTCTGGTAGAACTCCTCGATCTCACTGTACTTTTTGGAGACCTGGAATGAGAGGGGCATGTGGTTTCCTGAGTACTCTCCCCCTTGTCCCAACCAGACAGTCCAGAGGCCGGGCTGTTTGGAGAGCCTGTCCCCAGGACAGGTGCCTTGGGGCACCTCTGACCCTCCACCCATCATCCTTCCTCAGCTCCATTCTCAACACCTCTAATCAGTACTAGGCTCAATTATGAAAGTCTGAGTAGCCAGAGAGAAGATACAGCCATGGTGGATTCCAGGCACTGTCACAGGTCCAGGTAGAGACATTTGGCACAGGGACCCTGGCCCGGCCCACGGGTGACCAAGGAGGCCGGCTGCCTCCATTCTGGGCCTTCAGCAGACTAGTGGGGTGACCTCATGGTTTGGCCAGCTGTTAGGTCATCTTCCGACAACCACATGAGTCACCTTTTCTCAACACAGATCTCTGGATCATATTCCCGCGTGCAAGCAGCAGCCTTCTAGCTGGAACCATCCCTACAGGGCTCCAGTGGAGAAGAACCAAATATTACAAGGTTGTTTCTCAGCCCTGCTGTCAGCCAGAACCTCAATGCACACTGGGACCTCGGGGGAGCAGGTCGGCAGGTGGTCCCAGGCCACCAGAGTCACCCTGACACTCAGTTCCCAGCTGAGTTCACATTCTATGAGGCCACCTCTGCATGATCTCTGCCCCACAAGGCTCAGGCCCTGCACGGAGGGAGCAGCCGCGGCACAGTGGGTCGGAGGCATTGCCGCAGTCTGTGCAACCCAGCGTGGGTGCTCAAAGAGTCACCTGCTCTGACCACACACCCACCCACCAATCGCCCAGCATCCTCCCTTGTCTTGGACTCTGTATGCTGGGCCTGGCTCCCCAGCTCCTCTGACGGAGCACTGAGCATAAAAACAGAGATAGACCCACCTCTGCTCCCGGGCCAGGGCCAAACCTGCAGCACAGCACTGAATGCTGGTGTGGCTGAGGACGCTGGGGGTGTCTGGAGGTGCTGACATGAGACTGGCGATCCCGGTGCACAGCTGTGTTGGAGCGCACGGCCCTGGCTAACTACAGCTGTCACCAGAACCCCCAGCCTGTGAGGGTTTCACATGCCGGCAGGCGGCTGGAGCACTGGAGGAATTTAGTCCCCCAGTCCCCTTCTCCACCTTCCCCCTGCCAATGGGGAGTTCCCTGGGCCAGGCGGCTGCAGCCTGCAATTGTCAACTGGATCTGGAGCTGTCCTGAGAACAGCCCTCAAGGAAAAAAGTAAGAGGATCCTTTCAGGAAAGAGATGTAGGTTCTAACCCCTGGGTCCTGAGAACAGTGACTCCAGCCAGGAGGGGGACTCGGCCATCAGGGAAGCTGTGACCCTGAGGATTGAGCGCCCTCTGCTGGCCTGACAGCCCCACGCGGGTCTGGCCCTTGGACCCAGCAGGAGTGGAATGGGGTCCTGGAAGCTTCAGGTTTCCTGAGCACTGATAGCGTGAGAGGCCAGGAAGTTTTAAGTCAGGGTGCCCCCCCCCCCTCCACCGCCCAACCAGGACCCACATTCATCAGTGTTCCAAAGCAAGGGCTTCTCAAGCAGCTTCCTGAACAGCTGGGAGAAGAGGCTTGGGGAGAGGCCATGGGTGCAGAGATGTGAGCTGCTGTTCACCTGGGGCCCCCACGGGCAGGGTGCACAGCACTGCTACCCTGAGCCTCTCCGGGGGAGGCGTGTGTGCTCGTACCGCCAGCACACGTGGGTGCCGCTAAACAGCAAGCACACCCAGTGTCCCTTTTTGGGGGCTGTTTTACTTTCTGATGAGCAGTTCAATTCATGTTTTTATTGAGACATGTATCCTTTTCGGGAATAGAATGCAAAATGCTCCCCCCTCCTTTTTTTTAAGCTAAATCATGAAACTTCAGAGATTTCATGGGGGGTAAATGCATTCTCCTCCGCCCTCACAGGTGGTTCAAAATGTGTGAGAAGCCCCTGCACGCATGGCCATCCATACACGCACTTAACACTTTGCAGTTCTCACTGGCCACAAAAGACTGGCACTGGGGTGATGCACGGGGGTGTAAAGATGTCTCCACCATGGCCTCGCACATAAGGGTGGCCCTCTGTGCAGGACTCAGACCTGCCGGGATGCTCCTCCAGGGCTCCCCGGATGTTGCTTCTCTCTTATGCCCAAAGACATGCACCTCAGATATTCTCTTCTGCTCCCAGCCCTGAAAACGTGTGTGTGTTCAGCTCCACGGTGGGTCAATTCAGAGGATCAGGAGTTGCAAAACCCCAGCACTCAGAGCCAAGCAGAACCAGATCCAGCACCCGACATTAGACCTGGATTCTCCCTAAACGTCATCGATTTAAGTGGGCGCCTGGCTGGCTCAGTCGGTTAAGCGTCCGACTCTTGGTTTCGGCTCAGGTCATGATCTCACGGTTTGTGAGTTTGAGCTCCGCAATGAGCTCAGTGTTGACAGTGCGGGGCCTGCTTAGGATTCTCTCTCCCTCCCTCTCTACCCCTTCCCTGTTCTTGCTCTCTCTCTCAAAATAAATAAATAAACTTAAAAAAAAGGTCAATTTAAGGAGCAAATGAAAGACATCGTGCTCTTTTCGATGCTTCCCATGTGTTAAATATCCTGTAAAGACCGTGCCATACATTTTTCTCTCTTAGAAGGTGATGTCTCTTCTGATAGGTCACCAGAGCTAGGTAATTCATGGTTTTCCTTTCTGCCCTGGCTGCCAGGAGATTCAGAACTAAATATGTGCAAACCTGTAGCTGTTGATCCTGTCTGTACCACAGGACTCTGGCTCATTTTACTTTTAATTAAAAGCTCTCTCTTCCCTTAGCTCCTGCGACTCCATGATGCCCCCTTCTCTTCCCTTCACCTCAGAGGCTCCTCCTTCTCCGTGACTGTCCCTGAGCTGCCTGTGTGTCTGGGGCTTCCTCCTAAACCTTCCCTTTGCCCAGTCCCTCACTCCAGCCTCATGTGTCTGTGGGACACTTCAGACTCCACACATCCCCCTTAGACCCGCCCCTCCGCCGGTGCTCTACAGTTGGTGCAAGCAGTCAGCCAGCAAATGATATGCATGTTACTTTGGAAATACTGTATTTTACAACTCTCTCCCTCCCTCTCACACCAACTCCTGCTGGCCTGCCTCCAGCACTCCCCTGGGGCATCACTGGACTCGTGACTGGGCCCCCTGCCTCCTGCCCAGTTCCTTCCAATCCAACTCCACTCCCCACCAGATGGGCCAGCGAGTCACTCCCCTACTTCAAAGTCCTCCTTGGCTGCAAGACAAGTCAGTCTCCCTACATGCCCTCCGTGACCTGGATCCTGCCCGTCGTCACCCTCATCTTCTACTTCATCCAGGATGACACTGAACTGCGTGTCCAACCTCCGTGGTTAGACTTACGGTTGCTTACACCCCGCCCTCTGCCTGGGATTCCCTTCTCCTGTATAGCTCTATGGGCTCACTTCTCACCTCCAGAAATCCTCCAGAACATTTCCCAAGGGTGGGCCAGGTGCTGCTTCTCTGCACACCCACAGCCCCATGCGCTCCTGTCACAGCCTGCACCTGTCTCTTTACCAGTCTGTCTCCCCTCTGACCATAAGCACCTGAATCGCTCTTGTGCCCTTACCACCCAGCACGCTCTGGCTAGAGAAGCACCCGCTCCCTGATGCTGCTCACACCTGTGCACCTGGCCCCCGGGCCCCCTCAGGAGCACCCTGGCAGAGCCCCCAGCTCACCAAGAACTGGACGACATCCTCGGGCCTGTGCTTAGCCGACTTGAACGCAGCCAGCCGGGTTACCACCAGGATCTGGTACTCCACGTGGCCTGACATCATCTTGCCCCGCACCTCCTGGTGCTGGGGCACGGTCAGGTCGAGGCCTGTGTGGACATTCTGAACTCGCCTGCCAAAGGGAAAGAAGGCAAAGGAAGCTCAGGTTCAAGTCAGCAGGCTTCTCGAGTGAAATGCAGACAGGACCTCGCGGTGGCCCTGCAGGCCTGGGGTACAAGGTTCCTCTGCTGCTGTCCTCAGCGGTCACTGCTTTAGGCCACCTGGCCCACCACACACCGGCCTCTCACGGGGCCTGGCTCGTGAGCCCCAGGCCTGGGCCCTGCCCTTGGGCTGCTCCCGGACAAGGGGCTGTCCCCAGCAGGAAAACGAGTGGGAGCGGAGGAGATGTGGCTCGTGGAAAATCACCAGTGGGAAGGTGTGTTAACACACTCAGTTCATGTGCCCCTGAAGGATGGAGGGGATGCACGTGGGGGCAGTATTCCCACCAAGGAAAGTGCCTGGCTATCTGCACACCGTGCAAGAATGACTACCGCCAGGAACTTGGGCAGAGACACATCTCTTCAGCTACCTGGGGGGAGAGGAGGGGGGCAACCTGGCTACTACAGAACCTGTGTAGCAGGGGGAGGTTGGAGAGGGCACTGAGTGCAGGGCACAAGGCACTGAGAAGACCTCTGTACAAGGTTGTGAGAGGGTGCTTGGCCAAACATCTTGCAGAATCTGTAAACGCTACACAAACATACTGAATTGTATGGGGGGCCAACAAGTCACAAGACATTTTCTCTGAAGTGAGAAAAAACGGTAAGGATGTCCTCATCCTCCGTAAGGGTGTGATGCAGACCCAAGCAGGCAAATACACATCATGCAAACACCTACGACAGGACCCCTCCTCATCAACGTTGAGACCTACTATGTGCTGGGCAGGACTTCCAGAACACAAGCAAAGGGACGCTCTGAGGAGGGCGCTTCTTGGCTAACACTGTACCAGGGCAAGGCCCTCTCCCTCTCTGGCCTAATGTCCCAAAGAGAGTCAAAGACACTCTCCCCCAGGACTCCTTCAACCTCCATGCTAGCACACGACACTGTCACCATGGTGATGCCGTCTGTCACCCACCAGAGAGGACAAGTGCGTATGAAGAGTATACATGCACTGACCACACACCCCTGCACACACACATTTTCATGTGACACAAGGCACATGGTAATGAGCGCAAATCAATTAGGAAGGCCCAGGCGAGCCCAAACGTACCCCTGTGAGATGGAAAAACACACCTAACATATCAGCCTTTTTCCTTTTGCCAGTAATCACACGAGCGCGCTTGGCCTGATGCTGAGTAGAGGCCGTGCTGCTCCGGGCTTTGAACACGGTGTCCACGGTGCTCCAGTTACTAGCGCGGGAGCACAGAGAGGACTAAACATGAGCCTGGTGGCAGCCCGCACAGCTGCAGGCTCTGCAGGCTCTAAGGACCTTACCTAAGTCACTCCCGCTCTGGCAGCTTTACAAAGGGACACAACCATTTCCCCGAGAGGGAACCAGGCACGACAAAGGGAGTCAGCTGCCCGGGTCTCAGCAGGTCAGAGGGGGAGCCAGGGTGTCCTCCCAGGCAGTTGCCCCAGAGCCCAGTGGAGGGCGGCAGGAATTGGGGTCATTATGCTACAGAGCATAGGTGGGAGTGCAGAGGAGGGGGGCCTCTTGGCAGAGGAAAGAAGGCGTGAAGGAACCCTGGCCTCTCTGCTGAGAGGCACCTTCTATCGCCAGAGGGGCTCACTCTCTCCCTCTTAGTACCGTACACCTCCCAGTTCTTTGACCACATCGGGACTTGTAGTCCATGGTCCCACTGCCTTCCACTGATGCTCCTGTTCCTGTCACACCTCCTCAGCTGGGAGGTCCTGGTGAACCACGGTTTCTGGCCTCCATTCCCCTGCCCCATCCCGAAGTCTCCAGTTCTCTGCCTCCTTTGTCCTGGTGCCCAGCAGCTGCACGGGACTGGGATAAACACACAGAGGTGCCGCCTGGTCCCACCTGAAATTCACCGCCACAACCTGCAAGCCACAGCCTAGGCCTGGCACCCCTCCCTTGGTCTAGACTTAGGCTTCTCAAAGTGTGGTCCCTGCCACATTGCTGTCACCTGGAAAATTAGGCCACTGAATCAGAAACCCCGGTGGGGGGGGGTACCAATAATCTTTGTGTTGACAACTCCGGGTAACTCTGATGCCCCTGAGCCTGACTCACTCACTCTCCCACCCACCCTAGACGGCAGGCAAACTTTTGCCATAAAGGGCCAGATAGTAAACATTTTAGGCTTTGCAGGACATATGGTCTCTGTCACAACTACTCAACTCTGTCATGTGGTGTGACAGCAGCCAGACAATAAACTTTATTACAAAGGCAAGAGGTGGGCATGATTTGGCTCACGGGTACAGTCTGCCCACCTATGCTTTAGACCAAGCTTTTCAAACTGCAAGTGCATCTAAGTCGCCTGGGGAAGCTGCCAGTATGCACATCAGGTCTGGGGTGGGACCTGAGAGTCTGCGTTTCCAGCCAGCTCCCAGGTGATGCTGATGCTTCTCAGCTGCTCCTGAGACCCGCTGAGCAGCAAGATATGGCGTCTAAGCCGCCTCTCTCAACAAACCTCCAGTAAACCCCCAGTACCTGTTCTCACCTGACACCCCTGCTTCTTGGTTCACTGAGAAGGGCAGCAATCGCAGAAATCCCCAAGCCTCCCCCTCACAACTGGCCTGCGTCCCACTGGGGACAAACTGGCCGGCTCCTACCTGAGGCCATCACCTACTCAAGGCAGGCTCGTGTAAGTCTTCCCCCTCCCCCTGCCTTCTCCTTCTCCCTCCCCCTCCTCCGGCTCTCTCTCCCCTGAGCACACTGTCCCCTTGCTCCCAAGCCCACAGTGCCTTACCGCCTCACCACACTCCCCCAGGCCCACTCCACTCCAGCCATGCTGGCCTGCTCGCTAGTGCCCAAGCACCCTCTGCCCCAGGACATTGGCTCTGCTGTTCTCTCTGCTTGGTACAGTCTTGCTCAAGATAGCATCATGGCTCTCTCCCTCACAGAGCTTGTCAGGATCTGCCCAACTGCCACTCTATCAGAACAACACTCCTGGACAAAACGGCACACCAATAAACCAGCACTCACTCCTCCTCTTTTTCCCCTACCGTTTTATTTTCCTTCATACCATTTATCATCCCTGACACATCATCCATTTACCTCCTGTCCAGCTGTCCTCACTAAAGCTCCATGAGATGGGCTTCATTTCGGTGACTGCTGTACCCTAGAATCTGAACAAGGACTTGGCAAAGAGTAGGTATGCAATAAGTAGCAGGTGGGTGAATGCAGGTGTGAACCCTAGCGATGGGGGGCTGCGCTGGAGAGCTGAGTTGGGGCCCAACCATGAAGAGCCTGCCTGATGGCTGGTCTCAAGCCTTTGGAATTACCCTGTGGACAGCCCCTCGGGTTTGCCAGCACCTGCCAGCAGGACGGAGTGAGCACTACCCGACTGGCCGTCATCACCAGCACGTGAGACCATGAGCAAGCCCCGTCCGGGCTGGGGCAGGGAGGGAAGCCACCTACCTACCCCCTTCCCAAGCACCCAGCACCAAAGTCACACTCCATCTGCGTGTGGCTGAGCGGGCGTCCGTTGCTGGCCCTACTCATACCTGCCAATCTCAAACCTCCTTTTTGCAGAAAATAAAGCAGGCTCAGGGACAGGTGACTTATGTAGGACCAGGTAAACCTCTGCTGCCAACGAAGACACAACCTGTCACTTCACTGCATCGTGAAGAGGACACCAAGCAGGTTCTGGCATCAGGGTTTGCTTACAGAATTACATTTTCTAGACCTCAAGCCACAGGGAAGTTCAGGTTACAGCGGGAAAAATAACAGCTGGGCTAGGCAATACATTTATTTAGGCAATAAACTGTCGTCTTCGACCAAGATTTTGTGTAGGGGGAACAAGAGAGGTGTATCAGTGAGTCAGTCACTCTGCGGAAGAGTAAAAGCGTGTGCACCCCAGGCTTTCCAGGATCCACCTTGCCCTGGGTCCTCCCGGTCTGGGTCAGGGTGGGCCCACACTGCACCTTCTGCCTCTGGGGCCTTTGCTGTCACTTGCTCTTCTCCCAAGCTACCTCATGAGCAGCTGCCACCTCGTCTCTCCCCTCCACCTGGTTCACTCCTACTCTCCCTGCGGGACGGGACGCGCACTCGCGGGACGCGCACTCGCGAGCAGTCTGGGTTCAGCCCTTGCGCCGTGTTCCTATGGCAATCTGCACCTACTCCCCACACCATCGCTCCCCGTCCCGGCTTGGTCCCGCCCCCCCCCCCCCCCCCCCCCCCCCCCCCCGCCCCCCGTCCGTGTTCATTCCGTCTCCCCTGCAGGGCCGGCCTTTTCTAATTCACCCGCATCCCCAGGGCCGCGCACCGGCCCGGCACAGAGTGAGCACTGAAAGGAGGTATAAACTAGATTTTCAGGCGATAAAGAAAATGAACGCACGTCGGCAGAGAAGGGCAGAGGAGACCCCCTCTCTGCCCGCCTGCGGGACTAGCCAATCCCGGCCTTCCACTGGGTCTTGGGCCAGTTCGTCACCCTTTCAAGGGCCTCAGTTTTCCCCATCTGTAAAACGGGGATACTCAATGAGCCCACCGCTCCTGCAGGACGGTGGGGCGGTCCACCCCAGAGAACCTGTAGGGCCGCAGGGAAGGCCGGGCCGCGGGCCCACGGGGTCGGCCGCCTCTGCCTGCTCCTCCGACTGGGCGCATCGGGCTCGTTCGCGCGCACCCGGAGTCCACGCTGCCCGAGACGCGGCGCCGGGCACGGGGGTCTGGCTCACCTGGAGGTGACGAGCACCGCCGGGGACTGCATGACCGCAGCGGTTCCAGGCGGGGCGCACGGTCACGGGACCCGCTGGCGCCGGCGTCGCCGCGTCCCCGCCCCGCGCGCTCGGCCCGCCCCGGCTCCGGCCCCGGCCCCGGCCCGCCCCCTGGTGGCCACCAAACTCGGCCTGCGGCCGCCGAGAATTTCCAGCGTTTCTGGAACTTTGGGTGCTGACTGAGCACTGACCACGGGAGGCCTGGGTCCACCTGGGCTACGCCCCCTGTCCCCCCCGCCGTGCCCCCCCACGCCCCCCGCACCCCGTGCCTGAACCAGTATCCTGAGCCAACCCAGTGACCAGAAGGCACGCAAGGAAAAACAGAGGAGGCCCGTCGGTAACCCCAAGGCACCGGTTTCACCCTTAGGAGTGCCCAGTGTCCCGGTTCAGAAGGTAAATAACCTGGCTCCTCTGCCTTGGGGAGAGTGTTGGGAAACAACGCAGCCAGTGGTCATGGCCCCGGGGACGCTCAGAGGGTCAAATGAGGTAACTTTACAACCCAGTGAACAAGATCAATTAGACTCATTTGTGGGGCGTTATCTGAAGAAGCAGCAGCCACTCCGAGGCCTTCCAGGGCCTTCTCAACAAGAGCTTCTCAAAGCTCTTTCCTCTCCCCTGCTAAAGAGGTGTTGTTCTGACCTAATCCCACTCCATGGAAGACTTGGTGAGACCCCTGCAAATAGACTCTGGACTATCACACAGGGGGATGAGGCCCAGCCCAGCTCAGCACAGCAAGGATGAAGCGGGGGTGGCCAAGGGTCTGCGTGAGGGTCAGGGATGGAAAATTACTGGAGGAGACAGCAAGGGTAGGGGGTTTCTTGCTAAACGGGGATTCTTGCAGAAGGCAGGCCAAGGCCTAAGACATCAAAGGTGGAGGTGGAGAACTTGATCAGATATGGAGATGATCAGATATTCCAGGTGGGGGCATTATGTGTCAAATGACTTAACAGGATTCTTGCTAAGACTGGGCCATCCATCCCCCAAACTGAAGGGGGAGAGTGGAGTCAAGGGCAAGGCTGATTGGAAAAGAACGATCCGAGGAGCCTAAAGTTTGGTCAAGGAGCCAGTCATTGTCACCCTAAAGTTTTCCCCTCGTAGAGCTGTTAAAACTCTCCCTCCCTTCTGTGTGCAGACCCCCCTCTCCAGGTACCCTCCCTTCCTAATGACACCCCCCTCCCACAATGCTTCCCACCCTCTGGGAAGAGGAGAGGAGGCTTCTGTTTGAGTGCATTTTCCCAAAGAACCAGCTTCCCTTCCCCACCCCCACCACCCAGTACTCCTATCAACAAGTTCTGTAGACACCTGTAAAGCTCTTAGGTCACGGTGGGCAGATAGTGACATTAGTCAATGTGTTTTGTGCTGCTCTAATGGTGAGAAACGAAAAAAACAGGATTCTGCTTGGTTTCTGCCAGCAGTCAGAATCCATCACAAAACTACTCTGCTTTCTCTCATGGCCTTTTCATGCATTCATTCATTCATTTACCCTTCCTTCCTTCCTTCCTTCCTTCCTTCCTTCCTTCCTTCCTTCCTTCCTTTTTCTTCCCTCCTTCCTTCCTCCCTCCCTTTCTCCCTCTCCCTCTCTCTTTTTCTTTCTCTCTGCTCTCTTTTCCTTCCTTCCTTCCTTCCTTCCTCCCTCCCTCCCTTTCTCCCTCTCCCTTTTTCTTTCTTTCTCTCTTTTTCCTTCCTTCCCCTTCCTTCTTTCTTCTTCCCTCCTTCCTTCCTCCTTTTCTCCCTCTTCCTTCCTTCCTTCCTTCCTTCCTCCCTTTCTCCCTCTCCCTTTTTCTTTCTTTCTGTCTTTTTCCTTCCTTCCTCTTCCTTCTTTCTTCTTCCCTCCTTCCTTCCTCCTTTTCTCCCTCTTCCTTCCTTCCTTCCTTCCTTCCTTCCTTCTTCTTCCTCCCTCCTTCCCTCTCTCTTTTCCTTTCTTTCTCTCTCTCCCTCCTTCCCTTCCCTTTCTTTTTTCTTTTCTTTTCTTTCTCTCTCTCTCTCTCTCTCTCTCTCTCTCTCTCTCTCTCTCTCTCTCCTGAGCTGGGCCTCCATTCTGGGCCCTGTGGAGGCTCAAGCTGCTCAGTGGACAGGATGCTCAGCCCTGCGGGGGAGCAGGGTGCAGCCCCTGATGTTGGGGTCATGGATAGGAAGCTGCTGAAGCCGCCTGGGGCTGAGCCTGCATTAAGCCTGTGGAGAAGAAGACAGCCCAGGAGGATCTCGGGTAGCACTTACTTCCCAAGCACAGGTGGGGGTTGTCCCCCCCCCCCGTTGTCGCTGCAGCTGGCAGCTTGCCAGTCACCAATGCCTTGCAGCGAGTGAAACTCAGCCCTGGCCCAGGGTTCCTAAGTGCACACCACCAGGGACATGGCGCTTGTGGTGCCTGCCAAGAATATGACTGGTCCCCCACGATAGAGTGACCCCGTCCCTGAGAGCAATCACATTTTCTGTCTCTGTGGGTTCTGCTCACCCCTATGTAGCTCCAGTGGATAATTGTATACAATGCACGGAATGTGGGATCTAAATCTGATATTTTCTGCTTCCTGCCCAACTCAAGGAGCCCCCTCCATGGCTGAAGCTGCAGTAATGCAAACCACATTGCAGAGGATCTTATAATTTCCCTTTGCACTGCCCTGGGGGAATGCTCCAGGCGTCAGTCTCTCCTCCCCTCCTTCCCCAACCCCAGGGCCCCAGGGGCAGTGCAGTTCACAGCTCACAGGGACTCAGATCTGAGCTCTGGCCGCACCATGCACGGACACTGCCCTTGTTCCTGGTGGGGCAGATCCTCTGGGAGTCTGACTTGTCTCTGTCCTCTGGGGATCTGACTTGGCTCTGTCCTCTAAAGCAATGCTATAGCACTCTAGGGGTCTAGGCGTCCCAAGTGGAGCAAGGCTACCACTGCCCTGGTTATTCAGCAAGCACTCCCAGGCACAGCTCTGGGCCTGTGACCCTGCCAGGATGCAAGAGACACAGGCTTCCTTGGTGGGACTCACACATCACTCAGGAACACTTGGAAAGGTCAACATGGATGCAGGCCCAAGATACACAGGGAAGGGCACATAACTAACTCAGCCTGGTGTTGGAGCAGACAAGGAATTCTTCCAAGAGGAGGCCATGACAGACCTGGGTCATGAAAATGTTATCTCTGAAGCCTTGGGTTTTCTCATTGGTGAAATGCAAGTAATGGAAACCTTTAATTCAAAGTACTGCTGGGAATGACTTGAGATTAAATATGACAGGAATGAGAGGAAGTGTATGGGAAGCACTGTAGATTAGCTACCCAAAGCCATTCACAACCCCTTCCTCTTTAAATTTTACTGCCATGGAGCCTGGAAAGGTAAAACACTCATGGCTCCAGCCTCCCCTGCAGTTAGAAGGACGCGTGTGACAATTCTGGCCATGTATACAGAAGTCCCTGTGGACGGTTTACCTCTCTAGGAGAAAACTCTTTGTTTCTTCCCTGCCTTCTGCCTGGAAAGGGTATGTAATGCTGGAGAGGCAGCAGCCATCTTGTGACTATGAGGCACAAGCTTGAATTTGGGGCCTACACATTAAGGATGGAGGAGGCTGGGGACCTGATGGCTTATGAACTCTCATACAAGCCCCAGACTCTTTCTTGAGATTTATTAAGACTTTTCTTTGCATGACGCTTAGACCAGTCTAAGTGAGGTTTTCTGCAATGGGTTCCTCGTTGGTATGGTTGTAAAGTACTTACATAAGGCCTGAAATAAAAACTGCTCAATATGGGAGCGATGGTAGGGATGCTTGAAGAGGAGGAGGAAGAGAAGACATAAAGTGTGTCCTAGCCAGGGGTGCAAAGCCAGGGTGCCTCCAGAGAGCACAGTGTGCTCAGGGCTGGGGAGGAGAACATGCAGAGGGGTGGCGAGAAGAGGTTTGGGGGGCCTTGTGCCACGCCGAAGAGTTGACATTTATCCCAAAGAAGTGAGTGGACACCCAGGATGAACAAAGGAAGAGTGTTTCAGGATGGGGACTGGGGTGTTGATGCACAGTGCCTTTCTAGGAAGCTGAGGCCAGAGTCAGGGTGGGCAGATGGGATGGGCTGAGAAGGTACGATGGTGGGTGTGGCACCCTACGCCAGAAGCTTGATTCTGAAACAGAGGAGGCAAGCAGGTGACTTCCTAGAACGGTTACACAGATATCATTCGTCTTTGCAGAAAAGGTACAGAAAACATGGCTAGCACAAATAGAAAATAAAATCAAATTCATTCATTCTATACCAGGCATAACAACCATTGCCCTCTGGGCGTTTTGTTCTCTATCTATGTACACCTTTTAGACAACACAAAACCATGCTGGAGGTCCTGTTTTGTAACTTGCTTTTTCTCATTTACCACGCTGTGAATATCCTTCCATGTTAAATTACCTCCCAAGCCATCGTTTGAAATCCTTACTTAGGAAGGTGCCATGTGCCGATGTAGTGTCGCTGACTTGCCCAGTCCTTAAGCTATGGCTATGTAATGGGAAGGTGCTGTGTGTCCACGTGGGAGATGGGGGGCTGGGATCTCTTGAATGCTAGCTAGCAGTTTCAGCCAGATACACCAGGAGGCAGCTTGGGAGATAAGAGTTAGTGTGTCAGAAAACACTTTGGTGAGTCTCTGTGTATTTTCTTGAATAAGGCAGGGTCTCAGGATATTGGGAGAAGAGCCGTTAGACCAAGAGCTTCATCTTTTTGAGTCAAAGAGTGATCGACATTTGGGAGTTGTCTGCTGGCAACTTCTGAGCTCGGGGAGAGATGGGTGGGCGTCCAGCCAGGTGGGGAAGGTCCCTGTGGCGTGATGGCACTCAGCGGCAGCCTTGAGCCTGTTCTGTCGTGAGGCTCCTCCTGGGGTGTCTGGATGGTAAAGTAAAGGGACTTCCGAAGTCTGGAGAACTCGGGTGCACACACACGGACACAAACCTCTCAGTGCCTTTGGTAATTGCCACCAGACGTTCCTCAGGGGGATGATTGCTCCTCCCAAAGCCACACCAGCCCTGGATTCATTTTCTTTCTTTTTTTTTTTAATTTTTTTTTAACGTTTATTTATTTTTGAGACAGAGAGAGACAGAGCATGAACGGAGGAGGGTCAGAGAGAGGGAGACACAGAATCTGAAACAGGCCCCAGGCTCTGAGCTGTCAGCACAGAGCCCGACGCGGGGCTTGAACTGACGGACTGTGAGATCGTGACCTGAGCCGAAGTCGTTCGCTCAACTGACTGAGCCACCAGTGAGATTTCTTGTTTTAGAAGTGCATTTATTTGATTCCTCGTGAGGTTAAACATGTTTCCACCAGTTTGTTGGTTTCAGAATGTTTCATCCTAATGCTCCTGTTTATTTCCTCTGTGTGTGTTAAAAATTTGGCTCTTGGGGGCACCTAGGTGGCTCAGTCAGTTAAGCATCCCCACCCTTTATTTCGGCTCGGGTCATGATCTCGGGGTTGTGGGATCGAGCCCCATGCCAGGCTCTGCACTGACAGTGTGGAGCCTGCTTGGGATTCTCTCTCCCTCTCTCTGTCCCTCCCTTGCTCACACACACACACTCTCTCAAAATAGATAAACAGTTTTTAAAAATTGGGCTGTTTGTCTTTTTCTTACTGATATGTAAGAATGCATTATAAAAGATACTAACCTTTTCTGATATGTATTCTCCCTATTTGTCTTTAACTTATTTTTTCCCCTTAAATTTTAATTTTGAAAAAGCTTCAAACTCACAGAAAAAGGGAAGGGTTCATGCCACATCTGCTCACCCTTCACCTAGACTCACGGTGAGTTTCTGAGATGGAACTAGATCACCCGGGGAGGAAGCAGGGCTGGGCAGAGGGGGCTGAGCCCCACAGTCACAGCAGGGGCTCAGCCTGTGTCGGGAGGAACTCTGATAACACCCCACCCCCACCCCCAAGTCCTCCTGAATTGAGATGAGGAGGCAGGACTGAATACCCCCATTGACTAGGCCAGTCATTGGTTGTGAGCCACCCCAGGAGGGGTCTGACCTTGGTGAGTCAGCGTCCTTCAGTTACCCTGAGTCCCAGGGAGACTCAGTAAGTATTCCCAGCAGGGAGAGGGTAAGCACTTAAGCCCTGCAGAGGGGAGTGGGGCAGCTGAGGAGCTGTACAGGTGTTAACACCGCCATTTGCTTTATCCTTTCTCTCTCCTGTGTTTTTCCTGAGTGGTTGTAGACGCCATGACACTTCACTCTAAATACTTTGGCTCATCCTTTCTTAGAAGGACAGCGTTCTCCTTCATAACCACAATGCGATGGTCATACCCAGGAAATGTGACATTGATACATTACTGTTACCTAACATACAATCATATTCCAGTGTGCCCAGTTTTTATTTACAACTGCTCCCTCCTCCCAATCAAGAATTGAATCGAGGATCATGCATTGTATTTAACATGGTATTTAATGTCATGGGCATTCAGGCTCCATTCTAGGGTTCTCAGGCTTCTCCATCTCCCGATGCTGTCATCTTTGAGGGGTCCACAGCAATCATGCAGGCTACTCCTCAGCTGGTGTTTGTCTCATGATTTCTCATGGTTTGATGTAGGTCACTGTTCAGCACGTAATCACATCAGGGAGCACGTGATGCCAGTGTCTCCCATGATTGGTGACATTGAGTTGGATCATTTTCTTTTCTTTAAGTTTATTTATTTGGGGGGAGGGGAGGAAGGACAGAGAGAGAGAGAGAGAGAAAGAGAGAGAGGGAGAGAATCCCAAGCAGGCTCTGCACTGTCAGCGTAGAGCCTGACAAGGGGCTCGACCTCACGAACGTGAGATCATGACCTGAACCAGAAATCAAGAGTTGGACGCTAAACAGACTTAGCCACTCAGGTGCCCTTGAGTTGGATCATTTTCTTAAGGTCAGTTCTGCTTTTTGAATTTTTTGCCTGCAGGTTTTAAGATTTTTATGTAGTTCCAACCCTGAACATTCCTGTTGGTGTTTTTTTTTTTTTTTAACAATGAAATTATACTTTGATAAGAGTTCCTTACCCCAGACTATGTAAGTATTCACAGCTTTTCTCCAAATATATTTTCTACAATCGATTCTTTGATTCACTAGGAATTCATTTTGGTTTATGTCTTGAGATAAGGGTCATATTCTACCCCCCCAAATACTTAGCCAAGTATCTCATTGGTACGTTTTTTTTTTTAATTTTTTTTTTTAATGTTTGTTTATTTTTGAGACAGAGAGAGACAGAGCATGAATGGGGGAGGGTCAGAGAGAGAGGGAGACACAGAATCTGAAGCAGGCTCCAGGCTCTGAGCTGTCAGCACAGAGCCCGATGCGGGGCTCGAACTCACGGACTGTGAGATCATGACCTGAGCCGAAGTCGGACGCTTAACCGACTGAGCCACCCAGGCGCCCCTCTCATTGGTACGTTTTATTGAACAATTTGTCCTTTCTCACTGGAATTGTCACCATTTTATATGCTAACTACTCACAAGCATTGTTATCTGGACTCCCTATTCTGTTGTCTTGATCTGTCAACGCAACCTTGAGTGCTAAACGGGAATTGCTTTACGTGGATATCTAATAACGAAGCTCACCGAGGCAGATTTACTGTTTGATGATGTAAAAAACGTGCATCTGATTTTAGATGGAGGAGAAAGAAGTGAGAGGGATCCCTGAGGATGGCAGAGGGCTGGGCTACAGAGCATGGGTGGAAGCACAGTGACAGACACACACCTTTGGTGTGGACGCTCCTTCCTCTTCCTCTGTTCAGTCCCCCTGGCCTTTCAGAGTCATATGTTGAGGGCATCTTTCCATGCCCCACACCAAAATCTAACTCTTTTTTTTTTAGTTTATTTATTTTGAGAGAGAGAGAGAGAGAGAGACAGCGTGAGCAGGGGAGGGGCAGAGAGAGACGAAGAGAGAGAATCATAAGCAGGATCTGAGCTGTTAGCATAGAGCCCAATGTGGGGCTTGAACTCATGAACTGTGAGATCGTGACCTGAGCCGAAATCAAGGGCCAGATGCTTAACTGTCTGAGCCATTCAGGCGCCCCTTAACTCATTCTCATAATAGAGGAAGAGCAATCCATGTGAGGGTATATCATAATTTATTTTATTATGGCCCTGTTAAAAGCCATTTTGGTAATACCTAGTTTCCACGACTTCCTCAATTTTAAAAATCCTTGTATACTCATCTTTGCCTGTGTGAGTAGATGCATAACAATTAAATTCCTACAAGTAAAAATGCTGAGTCAAAGGACTTTCTTCTTTAAAATGTTGGTGCTGTCATGGGGTGCCTGGGTGGCTCAGTCGGTGAAGTGTCCCATTATAGTTCAGGTCTTGATCTCGCGGTTCATGAGTTCTAGCCCCATGTTGGGCTCTGTGCTGACAGCTCAGAGCCTGGAGTTTACTTCAGATTCTGTCTCCCTCTCTCTCTGTCCCTTCCCCACTCGCACTCTGTCTCTCTCTCAAAAATAAATAAACATTAAAAAAATAAATAAAATAAATAAAAAGTTGGTGCTGTCACATTGCTCTTGGAAAATCTATGAACTTACATTCCTGCCCAAGGGTATACAGAATGCCCACTTGTCCATTGCTCACCAATAATGGGTTTTATCTTCTGTGGTTTTACTAACCTGAGAGGTAAAGAAAAATGGCATCTCAGTGTTCTTTTAATTTGCAATGATTTGCTGGTGGCTTTTGGGATTTTGATTCTGTCACCCAGTGTTTCCCTAACTCTCGCAGATTTGTGTCCCCACACATCACGATAAGCATTTTGATTAGAGTCCTCCAACTTTTTGTCCAACCCAGGAAGGAAGTCAGGGAGACAGAACCGAGCTAGGGCGCTGCCCTAAATTAAGGTGTTATTTAGAGGTGGACCAGCTACCTAGAAAGGTGGGGAGCGCATAGGGGTGGCCATGGCCTAGGGCCAAGTTTTATAGGCAGCTTCCTCCTGGGCGGCACAGCCTCAGAGACTGTCTCTTGCAGACAAATCTCATAGATGCCTTTGCCACATGGGCCAGAAGACCTGAAAGAGGCCACCCAACATTTGGCACTGGGTCCCCAGGTTAGCCACATGATGCTTACCTACTGGACACTCTGCTGTGGAAACCATGCACACTTTGGTCCCAATGTCCTCATCCTCGGGGGCAGCTGCGAGGTCTCACTTCTGGGATTGGGGGACACAACTGGTTCCCCCAATTCTGCTTCTGGCCCATGCCCAGCCCACATCTGCCCAGACGAAGACAGTATGGTCCCCTATTCATCGTGTGCCTAGAACAGAAACCCTGGACTCCTATTTGACCAAGATTAAAGGACGGGGCGTTACAAATCATTGAACATTCTAAGAGCACCTGTTTTTTATTCCAAAAGGAGTTTTGTGTTTTTAATCTTATTTTTCTACAAAGGTCTCCAAGAAAATCTCCAGAACATTCAGACTACTGATATTCACAAGATGGCAAGCTGATAGAAGGGAAATGTCTCCAAGACAGAGGCCATACAGGGGATACTGGATGCACAGGTTAGAGCAACTAGCCTCCCAAAGGTTAAACCAAGACTTGCCTGGAAAACAATAAAAGCCACCACCAGTGAGCCAGGCACTGTGATGACTTTACCTACTTTATTTCCTTTACACTTTGGCACACCCTGACAGGTAGGATCCCATCTCCATTTAAAGATGAGGAGGTAGGGGATGGCAGGCTACTTAATTTAACCAAGGTCACAAGGCTAGTGCACTACGAAGTGCACTTCCTGGTTTGGAAGCCAGGTCTTTATCATGACCCCATACTGTAGTCTCTTTCCTGACCTCAGAGGAGGCCTGTGGCCCTTGTCCCCTCATCTCCCAGGATACCTTACAGCTTCAGGTGACCTGGTTCAACTGCAGGGGTCCTGGTGCAGGGGCTCCTTGGTCTTCCCCCAGACTGGCCTGGCAGGCCTGGGCTTTGTAGATCGGAATGGGCCAGAGTGCTGCCATACTGTGATGCTGTTATAACCAGTGACCAGCAGATGGCAGTGTCCACCAGCCCTTCACCATTTGTTCCTAAGGGAAAGAAGGGCTCTGAGATGTCCCCTGTGGAACTTCCAGGAAAGAAGGGAACCCACTCCCTTCTTCTCTGTCCCCTCCCCCCACCTAGCAGACCCGGCCCAGGGGCCAGCCGGAGCAGGTGGCCCCCGGGCCAGGCTGCAGCCAACCTGCTGTGGATGCCTGAGCTGTTGCCGGGTAACGGGGAGAGGCAGCCCTGGGTTGAGCATGGGAAATTCCTGGGAGCCTGAGGAAGCCCAGCCCCAGGCATCAGAGGGCTGAGCCAGAGCTCTGCTGGAACCTTCCCGCACCTGCAGCCCAGGCAGCCCCATCCCAGCTCTTTTTGGGGGAGAGGACTGCAGTACATCTCCAACTGAGGGGAGACTGGCTGTACCAGATGCAGTAGTAGGTGGCTCCCTCTGTGGGTCAATGTCACTATCTTCCCTTCACACCCTCCCAGCAAGACCTTCTCCAGGGGCAGAGCCCGGGCTCACCCAGGGCCCTGCCCCCTCACCACCAACCCTCTCTCCAGCTCTGAGTCACAAAGAGCAGAGGCCTGGCGGGTCCAGACTGAGGGAGGCTCCCGTCTGGGTCTCTGGCAGTGGGGCCAGCTCACCTGCTCTCCACCTCTCATAGCTGGACCCACCATGGCCATTTGATTGTCGAGCTCACCGTGCACTTGGCAGGAAGGGCTGAGGGACACGCAGCCCAAGGTTAGGGGCTGGAGTTGGATTCTGGTCTTTAGACTCTAAGGAGCATCAACCAATCATAGCCAGGGGGTATCTGGCTTATTTTCCAATATAATGCTTGGCTGCCCTGGACAGGCGGAGGCTGAGCCCCCATCTGCCTCACCTACAGGGTGCCTGAGGCACAGCTGGGGTAACACCTGCTGAGCTGCATGGATAGCAAAGGCACAGGATCACAGAAGGGACCCGCCATCCCAGATGGCTCGATGCTAGTCACTTCCTTCCCCCAGAGACTTGGCTTCCTTGTGGACAACAGAGCCCTGGAGCAGGCCATCTTTAAGGGACCGGTCATCACACATGGAGGCCCAGTGTCTGGTGTGGCAGGAGTCACTTGTTCAAGACTGAGCAAGCTGCAGGTGGGGCCGGTGCAATTTCTGGTCCCTGAAGGTCACCACAAGGTGGCTCTAGCTGGCAGAATCCAGGACAATGAGTGACCCTTGAACAACAAGGGGTTGAACTGCGTGGGTCCACTTATACATGGATTCATTTTGATAAATACAGGACGGTACTGTAAACGTGTTTTTCTTACAATTTTCTTAACATTTTTTTGTAGTTTATTGTTAGAATACGGTTTATAATACATGTAACATACAAAATGCATGTTAATCAACGGTTTATGTTATCAGCAAGGCTTCTGGTCCACAGTATACTATTAGTAGTTACGTTTTGGGGGAGTCAAGAGCTATATTCAGATTTTTGACCGCACAGGAGGTGGGGGGTGGGTACCTAACCTCTGCCTTGTTCAAGGGTCAAATGTAACTTCCTAAGCGGCAACCCAACCCAGTGTGCCAGGCTCATGCTCCACATGACATGTAAAGGTGCCTTTGGGAGACGCTGTGGCTCTTGCAGGTGCAGTATGAAGAACTTCCTCACGTTCAGAGCTATCAGGAGGCTATGTGGGGTATGAGGCTCCCCATCTCTACAGGTACACAAGCACAGCCCGGTAGCAGTTTGTCATGATTCAGGCATGCTGTGCCAAGCTGGCCCAAATAATCCAAAATGTTCCTTTGGATCCTAGGGTTCTGTGACCTGGTCAAATTCCGGGTGCTCGGAGCGAGCAGACAGCTTCTGCAGCAAAGGGATGAGCAGCAAAGTACTCTCCAAGGGAAGGGTCTGGAGGTCAGAATGTGGGGACCATTCCTCTCCACCCCAGTCAATAAACACCCAGCCCACGACCAGGCTGCTTTTACCCTCCCCACCCCCCGCCCTTGGAGCCAGTCTCACTCCCTGTCTCTGAGGTGGTAACCACTGGAGTCTGGAGTGCTGGGGAGTTGGGAGGTGGTCATCAGACTGATGAACAATGAAAGCTGGAACTGCCTCGTTTTCTGAACTTCCTGCACTGGTGTCGGGGCCTCATCAACAGCTTCCCAGGGACGTCCGGGGCAACACAGAAGGCAGAGGAAACTCCCTTCGAAAGCAGCGCAAAGAACACAACTTCCAGTTCTCTTGCCTGGTCCGCCTACCAGAGGCTCCCTGCATCCCCCAAGAGGAAGCCCCAAGTGAGCCTGGGCCAGCCTGGCATCGCGGGTCCAACAGGGGCCACCTACTCACCAGAGGCCTCAGCTTCATGGAGTCAGGGGTGGAGGACCAGGAACTCCTGGTCTCACGTCTCCCCATCCTCAGGGAGGGCGTCACCTTCACTCCAGACAGGTACTGATTCATGGGCCCCAGTGCATCCAGAGACGTGGATCAAGTCAAGCCCTGGGTGTGGGCCTGACTCTTGAAGCCACCAGGTCACATCATGGAAACCTAGCAGTTGGACCACGTGCTCCTGGTAGCCTGTCCTACTCTGAGCTCTGTGGCTTCTGGAGCCACAGGCAGGCAGGCAGGCAGGCCCTGCTGCTGGTGATGACAGAATGTGCTCAAAGGCAGACGTTGTGAGCTCGTAGCTGGCAGCAGGGGCGGGGAGGAGTCCCCAGGCGGATGCTTTCATGGTCTTCACCTAGACCTGACCCGAGAGTTCATTCTCTGCCAAGAATTTTCCGGAGAGCTAGAGAGGAAAGGCAGGACACTCTGCCTCTTCACTGGGGTTGGGAGGTGTTACAAACCAAGCTTTTCACATTCCTACTTCTCCTGTGGGCAGCCACGGGATGGGCAAAAACAGCTGGTGACTCCAGGCTCTGTCACTTACCAAGTGACCCTCCGCAAGGTGTGCAATTTCTTTGTAACTCAACTTTCTTTGTCTATAAAATGGGAGTAATGATACCTACCTCACGGGACACAGCAGTGGTGGGAATGAAGTAACAGGAGGTGTGTTAAGCAGTTGGCCTGATGCCCAGCGTTCAGAGAACAAATGGTTACTGTCACTATTTCAGGGGAAGGAGAGGGAGCCAGACATCCAGACATGGCTCAAGCATCCCTGTGCCTCCCTCCTCTCTGGGCTCAGCTCTGGTGTGTCCTCTGCTGATCGAACCCCACTCCACCCCTCCGGCCCAGCTTCCCATGTGTCTGTCCTGTGCGTTGCTAAAGCCACAACACATAGAAGACTACTGGCAGTAAGTATTTACTGGAAAGAAGGAATGAATTGGGGGATGGATGAATGATGAACGAATGAATGATTAGCTCACTTTACAGACAAGAAGCACAGGTGGGAGTGGTTAAGTCCTGGCTCAAGCACAAACAGCTGGTGGGCAGTCTTTTCCAGAGTGTTCCAGTGCCTGTGAGCAACTTCTCTTCGAGCCATCATCACCCTTGGGCCCCAGAGCAGACCGGGGGCAGGGTGGGGGGGGGGGCAAGGCTACTGAGTCTCATCTGTGCCAGCCTGTTATCCTGGCCACACACAAACTCCCCGAGGTGAGAATCCTCCCATTTTACAGATGAGGAAATTTGGCCTCAAAGAAGCTAAGGGGCAGCAAGAATTTAGGAACACTAATTCCGAAACCCCAAGGCAGCCGCAGGACAGAAGAATCATATAATCAACACGTGTTCGTTCAGCACGGGCTCTGCCAAGTCTCTGCCAGCACCTTCCCATTCTGTCCTTGCTCTTAAGAGGTCAAAGCCAGGACTAGAACTTGCACTGCTGACCCTGGCCCTGGGTTCCCAGGGTGTTCGTACAAATCATAAAGATTGCTCGCATGTAGCTCTAGGGGGAAAGGAGCTAGAAAGACAGCAGGGACCCAGCACTGGCAAGGACCCAGGGGCCCCCCTGGCTGGGCTGCCAAGAGCCTGACCTGTGTCTCCAGGGGGAGGCACTGCCAGACAACCTGCGTGGGTTCCTGCAGGGCCACTTTGTACCAGCACCGCCCAGAGAGGGAGACCTGTGGCCAAGGCCTTGTTTGTTGCTGGCACTCCATCCTCAGTACCTAAAGCAGGGTGGGTTGAGGCAGCCCTTGTTGTTCCCTCCCCCCCCCCCCACGTCCTCCCTCCCCTCCCCTGCCTGCCGGGCCCCAACCACAGCTTCCCCACACTAATGTCGGGCCTTTCTCCTCCGCCCACCTGATGGGCCTGGGGTCCCGGGGAATTGGCCCTCGCCAGACCTCCCCTCCTGCCCCCATACGTCCCCGGGGGTGATGAGTGGACCAAAGTGCCCAGATGAGCAGGTGCCGCGTCTCCGCGGTGGCCAGCATGGTCATCACTGAAGAGCTTGCTTGGGACCAAACCGCTGGTGCCAGGGAACTCCCCGGGGAAGGGCATGACCGTGGGCCAGTGTGGCGCAACCGGGAGAGACTTGGGACTCACTGGGCTTTGAGTCCTGTGGTGTCATATTGACGCTGATCAACTCAAAGTGACCATGACGCACCGACCCCCGTCCAGATTTCAAGTGTGGTAGCAAAAGTGAAATTTAAAGGAGAAAGAAGGCGTCTGCGCTGCTTTGAGTGTCGTTCCGGCTCAGGTCCTCCATCTACCTACCAAGAAGACCTCGTCCATCCGCTGGACGTTTCCGCACTGGGGCATGTTGGGCTGCCGGTGGAGCTGAGCCGATCCATGCCCGTCGACGACCTCCCTACCCCGCTCGAGTGAGCTCGGGATGCCGCGCAGTGGCTGCGGGGCGTCCCCTCCACCCATCACCCGTAACGGCGGCCAGAGAAGTACGGAGGCGCCAGCCTGAGACTCTCTGCTGCCCGCCCTCCCGGCGTCTGGCCGCGCCCCAACATACCCGGTAGCCCGTTTCCGATGGCCGGCCCCCCAAGAAGGCCGGCGGAAGGTCGTCACTTTCGCTGAACAAATGAACCCAGGGCGCTGCTCCCGCGCAGGACTCCCCACATCACCCCGGGGCTGCCACCGTAATTCCTGCGCTTTGAGGTCTTGGCTCCGGCTTAAGCGCACGTTCTGAGCGCAAACCGTTGCTTTCCAACTGTCGGTCCACATCCATCTGTCTTTCCGGCCTGCTCTTCCAGCAGCTAGCCCTCTCTTCCCTACGGGTCCCCTCCCCTGCTCCCGCCGCGCGTTCCGATCTTTGGAGGCTGTGTCAGGCTGGGCAGCCTTCGAACCGGTGATGAAAAACGCGCCTTTGTGGCAGCCCTGCGCGCCCTGTGGCCTCCGTGCGCCCTTGTGGCCTCTCTGTGCGCCCTGGCCCCGAGGTCGCAGCACTGACCGGCGGGGCCGAGCCCTTCCGTGGCCCCACCTCTGGCGTCTCAAGCACTCAAGGAATTGGAGCGGGCGGGGGGCGGGTGCTTCTCCGCAGGGGAGTGGGGACGAAGCTGGGCGGGTACGCGCGATGCCTCGGAGCCTCTAAATCCGGAGGGCGCATTTGGCTCGGGGGCGGGGTGGGCAGCGGGGGGCGCATCGCCTTGGGGAAGGGAGGCGGGGCCCCGGTTTGTGGCGGGAGCCTCGGGCGGGTAAGACTTGCAAGGCGAGAGTGGGGGCGAAGCGCTACGGCGCGGGGAGGAGGCTCCCGTCCCGGACTCCGCGTTAGGCCGGAGTGGGGGGCGCGGCGCTGCCACTCCAGTGTTCAGCAGGGGGCGCTGCTCCGGGCGTTGGGCGGGGGTGGGGTGGGAGAGGAGGGGGGGCCGCGACTTGCTGCGCACACTTCCCCCATTATTAAACACTATGTTCAAAAGGCGCCGGGGGACTTCCCGGAGCCACGGAGCCCGCGCCGCCCGCCCGCCTGGCCCACGGAGCCCATGGACCTGAGCGCGGCCGCCGCGCTGTGCCTCTGGCTGCTGAGCGCCTGCCGCCCCCGCGACGGGCTCGAAGCGGCCGCCGTGCTGCGAGCGGCGGGGGCAGGGCCGGTCGGGAGTCCGGGGGGCGACGGCGGCAGCGGCAGCGGCGGGCGGACCCTCGCCCCGGCTGCGGGCGTCTCCGCTGCCCCGGCCGCCGCGGCTCCCGGAGTCCGCGCCGCGCGCCGCGCCGCCGGCTCCGGCTTCAGGAACGGCTCGGTGGTGCCGCACCAGTTCATGATGTCGCTTTACCGGAACCTGGCCGGGAGGGCTCCGGCCGGGGCAGCCGCCGCCTCCACCTCGGGCTCTGGCCGCCACGGCCGCGCGGACACGATCACCGGCTTCGCAGACCAGGCGAACCAAGGTACTCACGCCTCTTCTGCGCCCGTCCATCCTGTCCGCTCCTAGGCTGAGGCCACCGCCAGAGCCGAGCCCCTGCTCCAGACCCTTCCGGGCGCGGCCTCCTCACGTCCCAGCCTCAGGTGTTAGAAACTCCGCGGAGTCCCACGCACCCGAACCCGCTGGACTGTGGCGAGAGGCGCAGCAGCTCTCAGGGCCCGGTCCCAGAGGGCTGAGCCGGTCCCTCCGCCGGATTGTCTTGGCCCTGCCGGCCGGCGGGTCCCCTCGAGGAGGCAGGCTGAGTCCAAGATCCGAAGCAAGACGGGGCCCGGGCCGAGAGGGACTGCGCAGTGATGGTGGTGGAGGCGGCAGCGGCTGTTTCCATTGCAGCAACCTCTGCAGATTCTAGTCTCCTGGGGGGGGGGGGGGGCGCACAAATTGGGGGGAATTCAGGGGGATGAGGGAAGAGGCAGGCATTAGACTGAAATAAGTGGCCCCGGAGAGGCTGGTGGCATCACCAGGTACACGGAGGTCCCTTTCTGGCAGGCTGTGTCAGGGTGGAGGTGTGTGGCCATGGGTGTCTGTGCCGGGCCCCTGGGACAGCCAGAGGTGGAGGGCCCCAGTCGTGTGAGGAGGCGAGGGTGGTCAGTGAGACCGTGCAGGAATGCAGGCCTCTCTTGGACCCAGCACCCCACCTTACTCTGCCCTGGGTCTCTCAAAAGTAGGACGTGGGTGAGATTGTGGTGGCGGCTGTGTGTCATCTGGATTTTATTAATCTCGATTGAAGTCATTAAAGCAGATAGATAGGGAAAATTTAACTAATTTCAGGCGGAAATGCAAGTAATGTTTGCCTTAATTCTATCCAGCCAAAGATCCAGCATGGAAGGCAGGAGGGGAAAAAAGGGGGGGGGATAGGGCTGGAAAGGAAGCGGCAGACTGGCCGTTTCTGGGAGCCTCTGCTGGCTGTGCATCCCAGACCCTAGCCTGGGAAAGCAGGTAGATGTGACCAGGTCACCCTCCTCCTGGAACACACACACAATGCCTACCCACAGACTGCTTTATTTTGAGTGTGGGACACCCTGGGTCCAGATGGCTCTCTGGTTCAGTGGCAACCATGTAGCATTCTGGGTGCCCCCGCTGGACTGGATGCTGGATACAAAGCCTGAGTCCTAGGCCAGGGGAGGCTCTAGCCCTAAGGCTGCTGTGTGGGCTCCCAGGATGTAGAAGAGGTGAACGCGCAGGGCTGTGGGCCGGCGGAGGCACCAGCTGCTCTTTCTTAGGTAGAGCTAGGCCTCTGGTTAGCCTCAGCCTGAGCTAAATCTTTTCCTGGGGAGCTCTACTTGGCTGGCCAGGCTCTGAAGGCAGCTCTCCTTCCTGCCTCTGGAAGGAGGGCATGCAGTGGTAGCACATTCAAGAAGGGAGATGCTGTTGGGGGCGGGGGGAAGCTCAGAAAAAGTGCCCACAGGGAGCCCTGGGAGAAAGCAGTGTCGGGGAGGAAGCCCTACTAGCCTAGCACTTGGAGTTTCCCTCGCTCTCCCCTCTGGGTTCAACTTGGAGCAGAGCTACTTGAGGTCCCCAGAAGCCACCGGCAGAGCCCAGACTTGGGACCTAGGGAGGCGAGGGCCTGGCAGTGGTAGTCCGTCAGCATATTTCCAGTGGTGGGGGCGGTCTGCACACTCTCACCGAGTTTGGGGCAAAACGAAACCATATGACCTTCTTCAAAGGGAGCTCCTTATCTGCTGCTCGCTGGAATTTCAACTTTTTCCCCCCCTGAGCCCAAAAAGAAAAAAGTGCCCACGACCAGAAATAAAACCCCCAAACCCTGAGAGAGAAGTCATAACGGAGGGAAATAATATGTCCGCGGAGGGATCGGTGGGTACTGGAGACGACACCTCCTCGAGCCACTGCCTTCACTGCAGCACGGCTTCACTGCAGCCCCCCCCCCCCCCCCCATTGCTCCAAACCCTTCGGAGAAGGTTCCTCGCGCTCCTTTGCCGCCTTTCCTCCTCCATCGGAGGCCGCGGAAAGCTGGGAGAAGCTGAGCCGGGAGTTTCCCATTGCGACCAGCAGCGCTCCTCGCTCTGAGACCTTGGGCCGAGCCGGGCCCCTCCCTAATTGGGCCTTAGTTCCCCTTCAGCATGGCCCGGAGGAGGCTGGATACACCAGAGGGTTTATGCAGCCCCGCTGACGCGTTTTCCTCTGGACTACTCGCACGCCTGGCCAGGCCAGCACGGGAGATCGTGGCCCGCAAGGATGTCCAGGTTGAGCTGGGGAAGAGAGGTAGAGGAAAAAGCAGAGTTTTCAGGGGACATGATTTTTCCGTTTTCGTACAGCCAGGACTCCGCGGCTTTCCTGGGGGCTCAGCGGGGCAATAATGAGCAGTCCGGGTACAGCGCGGGACCTCGGCTTGCCCTCCAGACCTCGGAAGGGGCACAGGACTTCTGATACGCCTCCCGCGGAGCCCTCTGTCAGCCACCGGCCCGAAAGTCTGGCTTCCGACCTAGACCCCGCAAACCCAGGGCTCTGGGTCAGGCAGCGGACCTGCCGTGGCATCGGGTGCAGGGGTATGGTCCTGGCCCCGAGGCTCAGCGATAAGTGAGTGCCCGTGGGTTGTCCAGGTGGTGGAACTTTGGTTCGATGAACCGAAGCCCCGGTCCCGATAGTCGACAGTCAGGGCGAAGGCTCCCTTTACTCTGGGTCAGGCTGGCAGGTGTCTGGCTGCGCCGAGACGACAGGGCTGGCGCCAGCTCCAGCGGGCTTACTCCCGCATCCGGGGCAGTTGGGCTATATGCACTTAGGAGGCCCCGAGTCCCGGAGTGCGGGCTTCGCTCTCCGCTCTCACCGCGCTCTTTCTGTCTCTGCCCGACTTCTGCAGACGAATCCGCAGCCGAGACCGGCCAGAGCTTCCTGTTCGACGTGTCCAGCCTTCCCGACGCCGACGAGGTGGTGGGAGCCGAGCTGCGCGTGCTGCGCCGCGAGTCCCCGGAGCTGGGCCCCGTCAGCGCGACTCCCCTGCCGCTGCTCCTGCTGTCTACTTGCCCCGGCGCCGCCCGAGCGCCCCGCCTGCTGCACTCGCGGGCCGCCGAGCCCCTGGCCGGAGCGCGCTGGGAGGTGTTCGACGTGGCGGACGCAGTTCGGCGCCACCGCCAGGAGCCGCACGCCACCCGCGCGTTCTGCCTCTTGCTGCGCTCAGTGGCCGGGCCCTCGCAGGGCCCGTTGGCACTGCGGTTGCTGGGCTTTGGCTCCCGGGGCAGGGACGGCGCGGCGGCCGAAGAGCGCGCTCTGCTCGTGGTTTCCTCCCGCACGCAGAGGAAGGGGAGCCTGTTCCGGGAGATCCGCGCCCAGGCCCGCGCGCTCGGGGCCGCGCTGGCGGCGGAGCCGCCGCGGGACCCGGGACCCGGCACCGGGTCGCCGACAGCGGTCATCAGCGGTCGCAGGCGGCGGCGGACGGCGCTGGCCGGGGCGCGGGCGACGCAGGGCAGCGGCGGGGGCGGGGGCGCGGGCCGGGGCCACGGGCGAAGGGGCCGGACCCGCTGTAGCCGCAGGCCGCTGCACGTGGACTTCAAGGAGCTGGGCTGGGACGACTGGATCATCGCGCCGCTGGACTACGAGGCGTACCACTGCGAGGGCGTTTGCGACTTCCCGCTGCGCTCCCACCTAGAGCCCACCAACCACGCCATCATTCAGACGCTGCTCAACTCCATGGCGCCGGACGCGGCGCCGGCCTCCTGCTGCGTGCCCGCGCGCCTCAGCCCCATCAGCATCCTCTATATCGACGCCGCCAACAACGTGGTCTACAAGCAGTACGAGGACATGGTGGTGGAGGCGTGCGGCTGCAGGTAGCGTGAGGGCCCGGCCCGGCCAGGGAGGGGGCAGGCAGCCGCGCCACCGAGGACCCCCTGCTGAAGAGCAGCTGTGGGCCGGGGCCTGTCACTGAGCGTGGGTGCGCGTCCGCCTCTGGTCCCGCGCCCGCCCGCACGGAGGGAGAGCGCACGTTCACACTCACACCATCGCTCACACCCACACACTCGTTCACTCATGCACACCTTTACCGTGGGCAGCGTCCGCCAGCCCTGGGAGCAGACGACCTGACGCTACCGAGTGACGCATACCGATGGGGAATGACACATCCCCATCGTACCCGTCGTCCCCTTTTGGAGAGAGGATGGTGTTTGTGGCAGTGTTAACAATCACAGGCGCTCAATCGGGTAGGAACGGGTTAGGGAATTGGGGGCTCCAGAATGGGTGGACTAGTGGGGTACTGGAGTACGTTTTGTCTGACCCCTTTCTGTTTGTGGCTGAGTGTAGGGGAGCACCTGGCTGGGTGGCTGAGTGTTTGGTGTTACACCCTGGGACCAACTGAACAGCTGTAATGTCCTTTCTGAAGGTGTGCGTGGCATGGAGGCCATTTACTCTGGGAAGGAACCGCTGCAAAAGGCATCTTTTTTCCTTAACTTAAAAAAGTCTAACATGCCCTGTCAGTTTTGAAAGGGAACATTTGTCCGAAAGAATGCATCGCGGGGAACTACCCAGATCTGTGCAAAGGCCAGCACTACCCTTTTTAAAAAAATCAGTTCCAATTAGGAATGATCTAGAATGTGGGAGAAAAAAAAAAAGTGTTTTTCTTTTTGGGGGAAGTGAAATGGAGGAGAGTTTTTTAACTGCCAGCCTGATTTGATATGGAGTTGGGGGTGGGGTGGCATGTGCCAGGTTCTGAAGCTCCTATGGGCAGCTCAAGGAGGTAGCGAGCGAGCCTTGGGGGTGCTGAGGAGGAGGCTTGGTGCAGTGGCTGGGAATGGGGAAAGGCAGGCGGCTCTGCCTATTCCTAGAGACCTGACAGGAGGTTTCGCTAGGGAGCTGGGAAAGAGGCCGGGAGGCGTCTTGGGGCGGGCTTCTGCAGAGACTCAGGCTTGTCTGCCAGGTAGGCACAACCGGCTCCAAATGGTGTGCTCAGAATGGGCCAAGATGTGCTTGCGCTTAGCTATCAAGTCTGTGTCGGCTCTTACACGCCTTCACAGCGTTGTTGCTGTGGTTTTTGGCAGTGTGATAGTAACGGGAAGTGAAGCTACACAAAAGTGCTTTTGTGAGATTTCAGCTCCCCACAACCCAGTGGTGCAGAGCGGGGAGGAAGGCCCCCCTCCCTCTGCAGCGTGGAGGGGCATTTTCAGTTTGGCTGCTGTGGCCCCTTCGGAAGGGCGTTGGGGGGCCTTGGTGTGGCCAAGCAGAGGTGGAAGCCTGTCTCCCAGTCCCCATTGTTTTATTTGGTTCATTTCTGCCTGGGAGTCCTTTGTGGCTTTGAGGGAAGGAGGAGAAACAATTTGGATTCCACCTGTCCAGGGCTCCGAGGGCTTCTTTGAAAAACCCTGCAGCCCTGCTGGGTACTCCTATTTAAGGCTCTGTTGGGGTTTCTCCTTTACGGTTCCTGGGAAAGGCAAGCATTCCATCCTTCTGGTCTTGGATGGTAAGGTCCATAGATGAGTTATTCAAATTTTAATTCTCAGTGATTAAACGTGTAAGAGAGAGAGAGATACTGAAGATTTAGACAGCTAATTGACTTAAGGGCCCCACCTGAGTCCTTTTATTATCTTGTAAAATTCCCTCAAAGGAAAATACATTTATAATGTGAATTTATGTGCTGTGGCTATGTGAGTAGCTATAAATAATAAGATGTAAGTCTCTTTAGGTTAAAACAAACTTCCCAAAGCGGCAGCTTTGGTATATGCATGGTCCCATTACGTTTGTGGATTTTGCCAGAGAAGCTTCACTTTTCTAAATTGATTTTAATAATTGCATGGTGATTGCCCTGTCATAATGAAGAATAAAAAATGACACTAAAAGGTTGTAGTATTTGAAGTTTTAGAAAGGGAGTTAATAAGAAACTCACTATTATTCTGGAGAAATTCTAGGTTATTTAATATCTTGGACAAAAGGAAACATTTTGATTCTTTTTTAGTGACTAGGAAAAACAAGTTTGGGGGAAGACATGTTTTGATTTAGCCTGAGCTTTTTTGCGGCAAGAAAAAAATGTCCGTTTTCTTTGTTTCTTCCTAATGACCTCCTTCCATCGAGATGTGTTGTAAGTGATGTGGGAAGTAGGCATCTTCCTATTTCTTGAGGTCCAGGCTGCATCATGTGTCCTTGGGCAGTGACAGCTCCTTCCAGGGTCTCAGATGCCCTCAGGGTGTTCTTGTTTACTGAATGGAAGGAATGCCTCCCGGAATTGCTCTGGAATTGGGTGGAGCCACCACAGACCACCTGTGCCCTCTACCACTCTGCCTGGGCCTCTGGCATCTTAGAGTTCAAAGCAGGTGAACAGAGAAGATGTGTCACACCTTGTAAAAATGACAGCAAAAGGGCCACAGCTTCTGGGTTTTGCTGCTACAATGTGGTTTGACCAGCGTGGCCAGGATTTGGAGAAGGATTCTGCCAGCACGTTTGGTAGTATGGTACTGTCTTCTAGGCAGTGGGGCGCCGGGGGGCTGGGGGGCCCGAATCACTCAGCTGGGAGCCCCAGTCCCCAGCCATGGGAGAGCTGGCTGCTGGCAAGCAGAGATAAAGTGTGTCAGGACTGTGAGTGAAGGCAGCCCCCCACCCTATCCCGACTTGGGCCCCCCTGGGTCTAGGGCCACCAAAATATTCTTCCTAAAGTACGTCGAGTTTTCCGTTTTGTGGGGAGAGACTTGTGTATTCTAGCTGAGACCATTTGAACCACTCCTCCTTGCTGGAGAACAGGGTGGGCATCCCTGCTTGGGGAGCACAGGGCTGGTCAGCTGGGGCGTTGGTGCCTGGTCTGCCAAACACGAGGACAGGCTAGTCACTGCTTCTGGAAGCCAGACATTTCCACTGGCAGACAGCTGTGTCCACTGATGCCCAAATGCTTCCCTGGTTGAATTCTGGCGTTCCAAGCAGCAGCACTGGGCTCTCCCGAGAGAGTGGCAGGCTCTGTTGCCTTAGCTTGAGCTCTGCCCCTCCATCATGTACACACTCCCCTTCGCCCTGACGTCCTGGCGTTTTACTGTCAAAGTGGCATGGGAAAAAGAAGAGCTGTGGATTGTGTGAAGTCGAGTCAAATCCAGCAAACCCAGTGCAGTGTCAGGTCCCCTGACAGTCTCCTGGAAGTGTCAACAGGACTGGGGCTCTTGCTGTCAGTGCTGAGGGGAGTATAGACCACCCTGTGGATGTAATCAGAGTGTAACTCAAATCCTACAAGTCATTTATCCTGTTTGTAATTTTATTCAGACTCATACCAGAAAATAACCCGGGACTGTAGACTGATTTTCTTTCTTAAAGCAGGGAGAAAAATTGAATTCTTTCCAAGAGGAGCTTGTGCACAGAAAAAGGCAGACTCTCGCCTCACTTGAATCTGGTGTCCAGAAAGTCTGATGAGAAGAGAAAGTACAGCAGCTGTGTCTGGGACACAAACATCGTTAGGGCCTATGTCCATGGGGACACAGAAGTGTCCCCAGACCCAGAAAGCAGGGCCCTCTCAGTGGGCCTGGGCCAGGAGTCTCCAGCGGATGCCAGGTGGCTTGGGAGCACCGAGGGTCTGGAAAGCAGCCATCTGTCAGAGGCAGCGAAGGACCTGCGTTGTCCCCCCAGGTGTCTGGACTGGGAAGGAGAGGCAGCTGGCAAGTGAACCCAGCAGTTAGAAGACGTTGGGATTGGGATGGGAGGGACTAGGTCTCTCTGAGGTCTGTCTCAGCAGCACTGGTGTATCTGTGGACTTCTGCACACCCAGGAGTGAACTACCCCATGCTGTCACCTGCTGTCTGCCTGTTGCATGGTCACTTGGGTGCCAGAGCTCTACAAGGTGCCTCCTGAGAGGTCTGGGTCAGTCTGGGCAACCATCTCCCTGCCCGGAGCTCCCACTTCCGCCCCTGTAAAATGAGGAGCTCTCCAGTTCCGTGGGTGTAGGGTTCTACTTGGTCCCAAAGCCCACTAACATAGTTCACAGGCAGAGCGGATGTGACTGTTCCTGGAAAGGGTCCCCTTCCGATATCGTAGGTGCTTCTCACAAGTATCACGGCTCTTGCCTGTGTGTACATGTATGTGTATGTGTGTGTCCATTACACTCCTGGCCTCTGTTGGTGCTTCCTGGATGTGGCTTTGATTTCTACCTGAGTCAAGGCAGGTGCAGGAGAGGCTAAGATCTCGGGGGTAGAGCTCACCTACCCAGAGCCATGACCGTTCCTGTGTCCGAAGTGAGGGACCTGTGCTCACACAGGGGTAGGTAGAGCCACATTTGCTGAGATTGTTCTGTGACCAGATCCTGGGAAGGTTGTCCCCTGCTGCTGGTGCGTCTGTGGGAGCAGCAGAGGAAAGAAAGGCTGGGCCTTGCTGGCAGCCCAGACAGGGACCTGGGACTGTCCCAGAGTCCCTGGAGGAGGCAAGCAAGCCTATGTAGGAGTGAAGTGCGCCAGCCCTCCTCACTGCCATGCCTTTGTCTGGTCCAGCTCGCTGGAGGAGTGACCCGGGGGCAGGCATCAGGACAGCTTCTTCTCTTCCTTTCAGGACAGCTTCTTCTTTTCTTTCTTTCTTTCTTTCTTTCTTTTCTTTTCTTTTTTTTCTTTCTTTCTTTCTTTCGCCTGGATAATGGTGGCAGAGTTTACCGTGAAGAAACACTAGAAGGGAGGAATCAAAAGATGTTATTCATAGTTTTTCAGACAGCTCTGCCTTTTGTGCCTGGAGCCTTCTGGCCATTTCAGCTAGAGCAAGCTTCTTCCTCCTTTTGTGCCATTTTTGGACTTGAATCTGTTAAATAGTTAAATCTTGATGGGGCTCGAGGCGAGAGAAGCCTGTTCTTGTCCGGAAGTCTATGCTTCCCTTTTGTGGAGTCTCCTACCTGGATGTAGCTGCATGAAGGCTGGGGGTTGGCTCCGGTCGTTGGGTCGGGGATACTCTCTGCTCATGATGCACACACATCCAGCTTCCCCAGAGCTTGGCCTCTCCCTTCCCGCCCCCAAAACTGTCTGTGGAGGCTCTGTGCCTGCAGCTGGCCTGGGACTTGGCCATAGGCCTCCTGACTGGGCAGACGTCGCTTGGGGCTTCCCAATGGCAGCAGCAGTTTCGGCAGAGCAACCAGGGGAGAGTGGAGTCAAAGAGTGTGAGATCTTCAAAAAAACTGGTCTGCGTTTCTCTTTTTTATAATGTTTATTTTATTTTTGAGAGAGAGAGCGTGAGCAGGGAAGGGACAGAGAGGGAAGGAGACACAGAATCTGAAGCAGTCTCTAGGCTCCAAGCTGTCAGCACAGAGCCCGATGCAGGGCTTGAACCCACAAACCGAGAGATCATGAGCCGAAGTTGGACGCTCAACTGACTGAGCCACCCAGGCGCCCCAAAACTGGTCTGCATTTCGAGCTGTGCTTAGAGTTGTTGAAAAGTACAAGCACGTCCTCCCAGCAGCACGAGTGGAGGGCGATGATCCTCTCGTTCCTGCCTGTGCAGGTCTCCAGGGAGTAATCCTGCGATGTCACTCACATCGGTGTGTGTGAGTGTCTGGGTCTGGGCTGCGAGAGAAAGGGCTGGTTTCTCTCCCGTGCATCCCCCTACAATGATAAGAGGGCTGCAGCATGCATGGAAGCTTCCAGAGAGAGGGGTATCTATAGTCAGGTGAGTCTGTTGATGGGACAGACAGCTGTGCACGCTGGCATATGAAGCACTTTCTTCTGCGAGTTTAGAAACTCTTCATCCCAGAGAGGCTCACCTGGCAAAGGCTGTAGTGGCAGAAATTTTGTATCCTTTTTCTAAGTCAGTTATAGGAAGCTGAAATAAGTTGTCTAGAAAAACAAGGAAAAGCTTCTGATGGTCAAGTCCCAGGCACCTTTCAGCCTGGCAGTACAGACCTTTCCGGATGCGGCCAGCAGCTTTGGTTTTGCGTTTCTAGTTTACGATCTTTTGAGCTGTTGGCAAACAGGTGTGGTGCAGTGGTAGCTGGAGATGTGGCCAGGCAGGAGGTGGGCCCGTGGCTGTCTTCTTTGCAAAGTCCTCTCTGCACTGCTCCAACTAGCAGTGGCGAACACACCCGCCTACCGCGGGGCGAGATGCCTGTTCTGAGCTTACGCCCTGCTCCGACCCTTGGCTGCAGGAATCTAGAACCTCATCTGAACCTTCTTTCTGGTGCTGAGGTGTGCTTGTGGCGGAACAAAAACCAGATTCCCTGTAAGGCTTATTCATCGGAGTCCTGCTGAATTGGAGGCAAACACAAACCAGTGGGAGGCACACAGGCCGCACTGCCCCTGAGGGCCCTCCCTGGGCTGCAAGATGGGAAGGGGCAAGGTGGTTTGGGGAATCCGCCACACGTTGTAGCTGTTTTACGTACTTGCACATCTTCCCGACAAGCCTGGCTTCTCTCAGACCTCTTACACCTGGTCAGCCCTAGCCTGGACTTCTCAGCAGAGTGAGTCTGACAAGGTGTACAGAAAGCCTTTCCTGGTCTGCATGTTTATGTCTGAGCGCATGAAGGCTGCCAAGGGCAGCAAAAGACACACGTGTCCGAGGTTTCCCCCGGGGCTCGGGACGGCAATAACTTGGCTTGAGGTTGAGCAGGCTGGTTTGAGGAAGGGGTGCCTTCACAAGCAGGACTTATTTTTCTTTGCAACTTATATTTCCGGGTCAGGGCCGATCAGAGTCCGAGGAAAGCCAGCCATTCAGCATTCTGTTTAGAAAATGATGATGCATGTTCAGGGAGAAAGCAAGAATGTATTTTCTGGCTGGGAAATACTCAAGTGTTCCAAGCCAGGAACAGAGACTCTGGAAAGTGGAATTTCTCTGGCATTCTCTGCCTTGAATAAATCACAGCTTGAACATAAGCTTCCTTACAATAATTGCTGGTTTGTTGTTGCTGTTGTTGTTTTGGATTTTTGTGTTTTTGTGTTTGTTTGTTTGTTTGTTTGTTTTGTATTTCACTTTTTACAGTAGTGCAAACAACTTTTATGTTTTCTGTGACAAAGAATCATAACTGAGTCACCTTAGGCCTTTCAGCTGGAAGTATTTCGTCCCAATGAAAATGTTAATGCATTTTTTTTTACAAGGATTAGCATGCTGACTGCAACTTGCCCTTCAGCACATGAGACAAGGAGATTCTGAAAAGTTTGGAAAACTTTTAATACATATACGTATATATGTTTGTATAAAGAGGTTTCTGTAGAACTCTTGCACCAGCTTGTAGCATCCCTTTGTTTAAGCAGGCTCTGCTTTAAGGTGGCCAGTAGCTCCCTGCCCCTTAGTGAGCCACCTTGACCCCGCTGCCAATACTGTGATTTTAAGGAAATGGGCAAAACTCAAAGTGACAGGAATGCTGTCACAGCTCAATACATACCAAAATGTATTATTTTGATGGGGGTTGAAGTCCCTTTCATTTCGTAATGATACCCACTATTTCTCAGCTTTGCTCGGGAGTAAGACGGGAAAAGTGGTGAGAATTTTAAACTCACTTAATGCAAGTTGAACTCTCCTTTGCTGGCAGTGCTTCCAGCTCTGGTTTGGCCAGAGCAGAGCTCTGAGACTTGGAGGCTGGAGACCAGGCTGTATCCCTGCTGTTCCACGGGCCACTGGGGCAGCATGAACTGAGGTCGTGAATGCTGCCCATGCCCAGGGTGGTTGGCAGGGAGCTCTTCAAGGTCAGGTACAAATCCACTGTGTATATGTATTCTCAAGTTTAAATAGATTGTACATATCGGAATGTAAATGAACTGTAAAACAGCAATCTCTATTTTTCTTGACGTTTCTATAGCAGTATATATTTGTTAAACATGCTTGTATACTCTTCGTTAACCATTTTAATATTTTGTACAGATAAGTTGATTAAATATTTTATTGATAAACCTGCTCCCGGCTGGTCTTTCGAGAACTGTTTTTTGCCTCATTATTCAGTCTTTCTCTGATGGTCTTCTCCCACTGCTCAACACTAAGAATGGAAGCCAGCCGTTCAGGCGTTTGGATGACTGCATGGAAAGGGGGCTGCGGGGTATCGCCGGGTCTGTCCGTCTTTATGCTGACCGTCCCCCCTTGACACACCTCAAGCTGTCAAGTGCATACGGATGGGGGCCTCTGCATGGGGCTGCTGCTCCCTGGGGCTCTGTGACTGGTGTGGCTCCACAGGACACTGCACAGCCCCACACTGCATGGGGAAGCACCCCAGCTTGGGTTCAGGGTTGAAGAGGCCAGAACGCAGTGGGAGACACTGTCCCTTTGGAAAAAGAATACTGCCTTATTTATTTATTTAATGTTTTATTTACTTTTGAGAGAGAGAGACACACACACGGAGACAGAGACAGAGAGGGAGTAGGGGAGGAGCAGAGAGAGAGGGAGACACAGAATCTGAAGCAGGCTCCAGGCCCGTCAGCACAGAGCCTGATGCAGGGCTTGAACCCAGTAACTAGGAGATCGTGACCTGAGCTGAAGTCGGATGCTTAACTGACCGAGCCACCCGGCACCCCAGACACTGCCACTTGGGATGAGTGAACATCATCACTGCAAACACAGTCCGAGTGAAAGGTTGTGCTCTTTACAGGCCAGGCTGCTGTGGGATCTGTCTCACTTCAGAAAGCCTGAGCGCTCCCATTCCAGAGGTGGCACTGTCGAGTCTCAGAAATCCAAAGGCATAATGCCCGACGGTAGCAGCTTGCTCTGCAAGGCCAATTATAGATTTTAGGGAAACCAACAGAGTCCTACAGCAAATGGGACGGGCCGCTTTTGCTCAGTGCTCTTCAGACAAGTACAAAGATCTGCGCTCAGCGGCACCGCCTCGGCTGTCCCAGACCAGGCAGGACAGCACCGGCTACACAGCGTTCTACAGCTGTTCCGCCCTCAGAACTTGTTCTACAACAGAGGAAAGAGAAAGCGATTTCATCTGTTCCTTAAGTATTTCTGGGAGAGGAGTGACAGAGCAACAGTTGTGGGAAGGTGACAGGAACTGCCCTCACTAATGACCTGTTACCAGAATGACCTCCTCCGGGATCTGGGGACGGCCAGTGGGACCCACCTATTTGCAGAGCGATGGCAGCACATGTCTGCTGTAATTGGCTGTTCCTGCAGCGTGTTAATGCTAGTCTCTCTCCCGTGAAAGGTAGCTCAAGAAAGTCTGCTCCCCTTTCGCTTCTTAATTTCATTACCAAAGAGTCTTTTTCATTGGAAGGGAATTATATTCGCCTTTCAACTAACTTATGTGGTAGGTATGTGAAAGTGTAAGACTTGTGACCGTGCCATTGAAAAGTGTAGTCTCGTCATGCTGTTTCCAACAATTCTTGGCTGGTTCTTCGCTTTCCTATTTCTCAGTCTCCACTTGGCCTACCCTGGCCTTCCGTGGTTAGGGGTTACCCGGTGAGCAGAGAAGGGGTAGTTACAGGGAGAAAGCAAAGTCAGGGGTGGCATTTAGCACTTTATCCTGTTCCCCAAACACTGATGAGAGCAAGTCTGAAAGGTCCACAGTGACTGAGACTAACGGGAGGTGGAGACCTCCAGCCCTGCTCCCTCTGGCGCACCCTGGTGTGCCCAGTGCCCACTCACTGCCCAGCAGCCAAGGCACATGCGTGCCACCTGCTGTCCCGCTGAGGGTGGCGCTGCCTGACCTGGTTGTGGATGCATCATGCTCCTGTGCTCTCGGGAATCCCGCACTCTTCTATCCAGAAGGAACAGTGATCTGGGGAGAAGCTCATCCTTTGCAACGTGTCACCAGTGTGCAGCCACCGCCTGCGAGGCTGTGGGCGTCTGCCAGTCCTAATAGCATGCAGGTGCACGGCCCTTCGGCAGTGGCCAGTAGGAGGGAGCCCAGCTGCGGTGCGGGGCCTGAGCAGGGTGGATTTGCAGAGGCGGGATCCTAGTCCCTCTGTGAGCAGGGAGGCCCTGCAGGTGCACCCGCACCCCCTGGCTGTAATGGACGCCCAGTCACAGGGTCACATTCCCTTCCCAGGGAAGAGGAATTTTCCCATAGACTTAACCCAGCGAGGAAGTCTGTCCCAATGTAGGGAGGTCAGCACAGGTCCCTCTGCCAGAATGTCTGAGGAATGTACCACAAAATGAAAACGCTTTGCTGTCCCGGAGCGTGGTCTTGTGTATTGTTGCTGTAATTCCCACTCAGGGGTGCTGCACGGGGTTCACGCTCAACAAATAATAACCGCATATTTGGTAGTTGCTAATACCCAAACTCCAGAGGCTTCCTAACCATAGAAGAATGGAAATAACAGTTGCATTTGGAGGGGACCAGAATGGCCATGAAGTGTGGGGGCCTCGCTTTCTGCAGTCCCTGGAGCCAGAAAGCCAACAGTCGATGTCCTTGAGTCCGTCCGTCCCGGTTGTGCACAGCTCAGCTGAGGAAAGGCTTAAGGCAGAAAAGAGCTGGTCCACTTTACATTTCCATTTACACATTCAGTTGTGAGGGATGAAGAGTCCCTGAGACATGATTCCCTGAGAGTCCGACCGACTGAGAGGACTGTGTTTCTTGAGACCTTGACCCTCAGGTATGGTAGAAACTTTTATTAATTTAGGTAAAATTTATTGAATATTCTGTGTGGCAGGCCCTATTCTATAAGCCCTGAGAACACTGAGATGATGAAGACACAAGTCCCATGTCCTCAAACTTTCCTTTTAAGGCCAGGGAAGAGTTTGGCAGCAGGGGTGGGGAGGAGCAGACTGGAAAAGTAGAATTCTGGGAATAGCTGGTAAGTACTCCAGTAGAGACCTGGCCAGGGCACCGTGAGGGCTCCCTCCCTCTGGGGGGAGGAAGGGTCTATGCTGGGGGGCAGGAGTAGTTGGCGTTTGGGGCCGAGTCTGGGGGTGGGCAGTAGAGACATGGGCACTCTCAGAGCTGGAGCAGTTGACTCCAATGTTCTCAGGGTGCAGGTGCGGTCAGAGACACCAGTGCCTGAAGGGCCAAGGCGGCTGTGGTAGAGAGCAGAGGTCAGAAGGAGGGACGGCAGCCTCTGCTGTGACTCCTTGCAATTCACTGCCCTATGCACCCCAGCCCCACCTCCCGCCACACACTCTGCTCCCTCATTCTTCTCAAACTATTCCATTGTTACCAACCACGTGACCTGCCAACCTGGCCCTCATTTCCCTTCCCTCCACTCCTGTGCCAGCCCTCTGCTCTTGCTGGACTGCCCACTGGTGCCTCCAGGAGGCAGCACGGTGCTGTGTAAAGGGGAGGGATCTTGGCTCTGGAGTAGAGGCTGCCTTTGAATTCCTGCCGCCTCTCAGTAGCTGTGAGCTCTTGAGCCAGTCACTTACCTGTCACCTCTGTGGTAATCCATAGTGAGTGTGGCCATAACCTCATGGGACCACGAGGCCCACATGAAACAATGTGAAGGGAGGGCGGTGGCTTCTATGGGCTCTCTCCTCTCTCTCACCTGTCCTTCTGGTACTAGGAGCAGTCTCCTCCACTCTCCTTCTGGGGGTTTCCTCTTCACAGAACTATGGCAACCTAGAGCCTTCAGTCTGGTGGGAGAGGCCAGACCCATGTCCCACAGTGGTTCCCCACATGGCCCAAAGTGAGATGTGTTCACAGAGCACACTTAGTTCCAGCCACTGACCCCTCTTTAAACCTCATTTCCCATGGGACAGTGCGGCCCAAGTATGTCCTCTTCTTTCCTGCAAGAGAAGGCTAGGAACAAAGAGGATGTCTCATGTTAAGGAATGTTTTGCTTCCTGCATCTTTTCTAAATCTACCGTAAGGTCCTCAAGGTGCTGTTTGAGCATCCTCTGCTCTGTGTGGGAAGACTGCATGGCCTTGGGCCAGAAAGCTGAGGGGGGAGGGGGGTAACTGTCCCTCCCCCTGAGTATGAACCAGAAATGTTAAGATTGCAAGAATCAAGTTGCAGGCTGGGTGAAAAAATGCAGAAGCTGAGATGTCACCGGGTCCTCCGCTGCACCAAAGAGAAGACACAGTAAGAGAAAAGCAAGTTTGCTAGCCTTTTCTTTTAGTTACCATTTTACAGAGCATCTACAGTAAGCCAGACAAGGTGCTAGATGCTATACGCATGAACTCAATTAACCCATTAAAAATAAACAAAAGCCTTCCTCAAATCTAAAATCCCATCAGTGCAGAGTCCAATGTGGGGCTCGAATTCACAAAATGTGAGATCATGACCTGAGCCCAAACCGAGTTGGACACACATAACTGATTGAGCCATGCAGGCGCCCCAAAGAACTTTACTTTCTAGAAAAGCATCCATGAGAGACAGATGCAGGAGAGAACATGGTGGCTTTTTAAAAATTATTTTTATAGATTTCAAACTCATCTCAAACTTACAAAAAAGTTACAAGTACCAAGAACATTTTGTTTCCTCTGAACCATGTGAGAGCAAACGGACATGATGCCCCAGCCCACCCCCAGACACTTCAGTGTGTCTGCAGAGTACAAATAAGGACATCCTCTTTTCCACAATCCAACCACTGAAGTCAGAAAATGAACACTGATCTCTTACTCCCAGTTCATCTGTAGATCCCAGTCAAGTTGTGCAAACTTCCCAACAATGTTTTTTAAAGAAAGCGTCTAATTCAGAATCAAGCATTGCATTAAGTTATCATGTCTTTTTAGTCTAATATGGAATTAATTTTAATATAATGTAGGGTGAAGAAAAAAAAATCAAGCCTTTAGAGGTCCCTGGCTCTCCAAGGGTTGGGTGGAGAAGTGGATGGTGAGAGGTACCTGGCCACCTCGAACATGAGAGCCCCAGGAACTGCCTCTGGAGATTCTCTCTGTCCCCTGGCCCAGAGCAGCCTGGCCAAGGCCACTGGTCATAACTCCAGCTTAGACTTTTCACTCAGCACTAGATAAACCCATATGAAGCAAAATATATTTTTTTTAATGTTTATTTTTGAGACACACACACACACACACACACACACACACACACACACACAATGTTAGTGGGGGAGGGGCAGAGAGAGAAGGAGACAACAGACTCTGAAGTAGGCTCCAGGCTCAGAGCTGTCAGCACAGAGCCCGACGTGGGGCTCAACCTCATGAACCATGAGATCATGACCTGAGCCCAAGTTGGATGCTCAACTGGCCACCCAGGCGCCCCATTAATCCTATCTTTTAAGTGAGGACACTGATGCATGGAGAAATTAGAGAAAGTTGTCTAAAAATCACACAGGTGACAAGGCCTCCAGAGTTCCTGTATACCTTATCATGTCATATATATGCATGGAAATATTCAGTGCTTTGTTTAATTCCTAAGGAAATGAACTCCAATCTCCTGAAATCAGATTCTTCTGTAAAAGGAGGAATGAGAAAATCCAACAGAGAGACTTGGGTCCAAGTCTAACTCAGGAGGCCTGTTCAGACGGTACCATGCACCCCCGCCCCCCATACAGAGGTCAGGCCAGGCAGTTCTAAGTGTTGGTTAAACATTTATTTTGAAAATTCATTTGGCGATTAGATGATGAACAGAAAACGAGCCCGTATCTTCTACTTTTCATCATTTATTTAAGCTCTGAAAAACCACCGTAAGACCCAATGTCATATATATGGACAGAGTAATACAAACTAATGCTAAAAGGAGCTGGCGATGCTATTATTCTCTGAGTAGGTGTGATTCACCAGGACTTGGTCAAGGGCTTCAAGTTAGTACTATGAGCATCTCCTATGTGCAAGGCAGTTCAGAGCCGTGAATCTGAGCTTCTGACACCAGATTTCCAGAAGGCCCACCCACACAGCGGCCAATCAGGATTTCGTGTGTAGCCCTATGCCAGTGGCCTGTGTGTCTCCTGGTTTATCTCCGGGGCCAGGAGCACTTGGCTCTTCCCCTCTGAGAAGTCATTTGCTCTGATGCAGATGCTGTGCCAAGGGACAGTAACTCATTCAACCCTCACCACTGGGTTGGCAGCATATCAGAGCTGAAGCTTTCATCAGGGGGCTTTAGACTTTGAAAGGAAGGACAACATTCTATTGTTCTTTTGGAATGATAATGCCATGAGGGGTCTCCTCTAGGAAAAAAACTGAATGTTTTTGATCAACTGTTGACTATTACTGCTGTCAGTGGGATTTATTGGCTCCTAGGATCCCAGGATTGAGTCATTTTAGGGAAGGCAGAAATACTGTGAGCCTGCTCTAGGCTGGAGAACAAGCTTCTTCTCTACTGGTCCTCAAGCCATCCAGAGAAGGTGAATTCACATAATTTAATGGATTGTTTTGGTTCATTAGTAAAATAACTTCTTTCCAACTCACAAAGCCAAGGCAGAAATGTAGAACTCATTTATGGTCCTTCTCTATTCAGCAATTGAAAGATGCCCTCTCAAAAATTACTTACTGGACGATTTGCAGAAGAAAAGAATCATGGCATAGCTAAGAACTCTATCCTCAATGCCTAGCACAGTACTTAGCTCATAGCTGGCCCTCAGTGTAGTTTTATTAGAAAAAACACAGAAGGGGCAAGTCCACGAGGCAGGTACAGACCGGCTTTGGACAACCCGGGGCCTCCCCATCCGGGCCCTGCAGAAGAGGAGCCTACAGCGAGCTCACAACCTGGCAGGCTCAGCACAGAGCTTGCTGGCTGTCTTGCGGCAGGAGGCACAGTCAGGATCCTTCCACAGCTCTTCCTGGTTCCTTCACCAGTGGAATGTCTGGTGAGCTTTATTCTCTGTGTAATGCAGGAAGATCAGGAAGTCTCACTCCTCAGAGAAGCTTTTTAGAGATGGAGACAAGCAGTACCTCCCCTGATGTTGGCCCCGCTGGGGGCCTGTGACCCAATGCAAGGTAGTAACAGGTTGGAGTGGGGGGTGGGGGGAGGTCCTGCAGGCTGGCCTGGCATCCAGTCTGATTCTGATGACCTCAGCCAGGACCTGTACAAAGTTAGTCCAGGCTGATCTCTAGCTCCTGTCCTTAAGGGAGACCCAGGTCCACTGCCAAGACCCACTAGTCATCACTTCCTGCTATTGGAATGTGCGTCCTCATGATCACATACACTTACATTTCTGACTATACGCTTAGCATTCACTGATCTCTTTTACATTTTTGTAATTTCCTCTAGGAGAGCCTGTTCTACAAGGTAACTCAATTAAAACCAACTGAATTTAGACCTCCTTTTGTCTGCAAGGATCCTGCCCACTAGAATAAACTGCATAGTGCCAGCTGGGTATCCCGTGCAAACAGAAAAGGTCTTGTTTAGATCACTGATTACTGTGTTCCCTGAGTCTTGGAAAATGGTTCTATTAAGCCTATGGCATATTTCACCAACTGGGCTTACTTCAGTCTGTAGTGTGGGGAGCTAGCTCGGAGCTGACAGCAAGCCAAGTCTTCTAGTATCAGACATTAACACCGGACACTTACCTACTAAGTACACTACTAACTACTAAGAGACAGCACACCTACCACTGCTATGTACTAGCTGTCAGTGACGCTTCCATGTGTCAGGGCTTCTATTTTGGACAGATCATCCTTTAGCCAGTCAGCTATCATGCCAGCCATTTCTCCGTAAAAATGGATGATAAAAGCATGAGGTAATTTTTTCTCGCAGAGTCGAATATCTCCTTCAGGAAAATCTTTCTTGATGTCTTCATAGTATTTTCTTGGACACCAAGCATCCATAGTACCATAGTAAAATGTAAGCTAAAAGACAAGACAAAAACATTTTATTAGAAAACACTTCCTCTGCCAACACAAACATGACACCAGCAACCTGCAATGCTCTGGTAACAGCCCCTGTACCTGGCCCTATAAGATAGCCACAAGCCTCCCTCCAGACCATGAAACCCATCCCCACATAGAGAGAGTCTTGTGTGATAGATTCCCCATGATTCACTAAAAGGACATGCCAGCAAAGTTGTGTACATTGAGGCTGGGATGGACACTGGAGAGATGGCTGTGGAGGACAGGGAAGAGTGACTGAGACATGATCGCTGAAGGACTAGTGACCATTCATACACACTTCACAGTTTTCACGCAGCCACATGGTAGACATATGGATATGTTTGTTGAATGCATCTAAAGATGAACTAGAGAGACTCAGGCTTCTCAATATAGCAGACGAAAAGTGATCAGAATCCTGAGAGTGTCTGTAACATTTCTGAATAGGCTCCATGCAGCAGGAGAGTATGCAGATTCAGTGGGCGGGTGATATAATCATGCTTCAGGTGATAGCAAGCAGCTGCATGGAGACAGAGCCTCCTTTAAGACATTACTAAGACCCTTACTGGATACTGATCTATACCTGCCCATGACACACACACACACGCACAAATATGTGTATGTACGTATATACACGAATGTGTATATGTGTATGGGTACATACGTATATATGCACATACAGGTATCCCCTGCTTTTCCAAAGTTCATGTTATGCCACTTTGCTTTTATGAAACACCTATGTTAGCATCTGTTTTCGCTAAACGAAAGACACCCAAAGCGGATTTTCGTTTTTATGAACAAAAGCTAAAAGCAAAAATAGTGTTCAGTGTTTGTTTGGCAGTGGGCAGGTACAGAGGCAGCGCACACCTGGAAGAGGGAGTGGCTCCACTCCAGGCTTCCCCTGGAACTACATTTCACATCAAGCCACCATAGCTTTGAACTGTGGCTGCAAGCATCTGGGCTTTACCTGGATTTATTTTGGGCACCCACTAGCATGATGTGTCCTAAAGTATCTGAAAAGCCTAAGAGAGGTTATTTTTTGGGCCTGGGAACACTCAAAAAATTTTCCATATAAATTAAGGTAATTACTTCTTTGCTTTATGCCACTTCAACTTATAAAAGGTTTTACAGGAACGCTCTACTTTTGGATAGTGGGGGAAACCTGATAAGAGCTAACAAAAGACTTCACACAATGAAGTGACACGATCAGGTCTGCATTGTAGGTCACGTACTCTGGCTACAATGGCAAAGAGAGATGGGAGCAGTCAAAGTGTGTCGGGAAGACGACGCGGGACACATTGTGTTATTGCCCACTAGGTGATTTTGATCTAACAGTCATTAAATCCATTATCTGAATATGGACAAGGGAGACTCCTCTGATAAAGACACTGGTCTTTATTACAATAACCTTATGACTTAACCAATATTTAAAGGAACAGTTAAAACAATACTTTAAAGAGGAAAATATGTAGACTACTCCAGAGAGTCAGTTACTAACAACTAAACCTTGAGTTGCAGACTTACTCTGAATTACTTCATAGACAACTTTCTGGTTGTCACCTGAGGTTTTAGTTTTGAAAGCTGCAAAGGATCTGTGGCTCACAGGCTGCTCACTTCTTCTTCCCATTCTCCTGTGTTTTGCTCACTACAATCATTTGTGGGTGCTCCAAAGCCCCTAAAACCAAAATTCATTTTGCCATGGCTCTTAGCAGCGTATGAAGTTCTTTCTGTTGCTGGAGGACAGAGAACCAGGTGGCAGCCTGGCTCTTTCCCCTGGGTATCAGTCTCTCTACTGCTCTGCCATGTTGCAACCCCACCAGCAGAGGGTGACGATTCTGGCCAGCAACACCCTGCCCGCAGGCATTAATTACCTACCAATAGGGCTAATAACTTTAGGTTCTCTCTAAACCATACCCTACCCTTACCCACAAGAATCTTTTAAATTATATCCAGGAAATCGAGTACGTTACAGTCCTCGTGCCCAGTGGTTCGGCACTTCCTCAGAGTATGAAACAGTGCTGAGAAATCTGGAAGTGCTGACTTGGGCCCATGACCGTCATGTGTGTTCCTCTGCCCCAGTGCACTCTCTTGCCTTAAGATTCCTGAATGCCGACAAAGGTGCTTTGGGAACCCTCACACCTGCATAAGCTGGCAAAGTCTTGTGAAAAGCTCTATTGTAGAAGGATCAACTAGAGGGACAGCAAGGCAGAAAGAGCTCTCCAGGGGTCTCTGACAAGGAGCGCTCCATCACTCTGTGCACCTGCTGCTGCTTTCTGCCTCATATTTCAGAGACTATTCCTTTGGAGAGTTTAGCATTTACTTTTCAGTGAGGGAATTACAACTTAAAATGTCTTCATTGAAAAGTCCAGCTTGATGGGCTGGGAAACACCATCCCTTCCCTCACGAATGAAGGTGAGGACAGTTGAGCAGGAATAACACACGTGGATTACAGAGGCCTTACACCTACTTCAGGGTATCCAGAGACAAGTCGTGTCCAAGTAGTTAAGCTACCCAAGACATGTCCAAGGACCCTTAACACAAAGTGTGCAAGATGGCATTAACAGTGAGGATTCCAGATTTCCCATATGTTCATCTAGTTTTATTTCTTAAGCCTCTATGACCAGTAACCATTTAGAGTGGCTGTATTTCGTTAAATCTCTAAGTAATGGTGGGGTAAGGTCTTTTTGCTTGGGTGTTTTGAAAGTTTTCTTCAGACTATATTCACTGAAGGGCAGCCTTCTATGAAAATCTTGGCTTACAAGTAAAACATGTGGTTATTCTAATGCCTTTATATACACTGGCTCAAGATACTTTCCATCCCTGTAGATTAGAAGTCACAGGCAATAGATCTGGACAGAAGGCTCTGCATCTGTAACCCTAAACAGGAAACAGAAAAAGTATGGGGTGTGTGGAGCTACTAGTGGGGGGTGGGGGGAGACAGGTGAAGCAGAAAGAAAGAAAGAACTGGACACCAAAGCACGGTGGTTAAGAGTGTATGTGCTATTATAATATCGATGTGTCAAAACAAAGAACCATCACAACATACAATAATGAACGGCTAAAAACTGAGAATAACATGTTAAGCTCTATATTCACTGCGTCCTTACAACAATACTCTTGAGGAAGGTATTTTATCCTTATTTTACAGAAAAGGAAACTGAGGCATAGTGAGATTAAGTTGTTTAAATTCAAAGAATTCGTGAGCTGTAAGGCTGGGGTATAAATCCAGAGACAACATTCCTAATCTGTACCCTTTACTATGATTTGCAATTAACAGTGAACTGACCCATGTTGTGAAGAGACAAAACCTGAAGACTGGGCGGTCTTCAACTGGCCATGAAAACTGAGAGTGACAATCAAGGGCAGGAGCAAACCCAACAACCTTCACTTACAGCCTTCTCGAAGTCTATGTAGTTCTGGGGCTCTGTGTGTCACGGGTGTGGTAACTGCTGGGACATGACCGGAACTGTTAACTAAGAACCTCAGGTTATCAGCAGGACATTTAAATTCAAAGGTTTGTAAGAAGATAAATAATTGTTTCCTGTAGTTTTATTTCTCCTTGGCACTAGCTTTGCTATGCATGAGAATTGATAAAAAGTACACATTACTGAATGGAAATTATTCCATGTTTCCAAACTGCTGTCATGTTAAGTAATCTGTTTCTCTATTAAACACAAAATTTAATTTTCCCAGTTTTTGTAAATTTAACTTCTCAGGACTGTGCTTTTTGCTTTTCCTCGTGTGTGTTCTGCAGTAAGGTGGAATTATAGTTACTAGAGTGCCTGTGCTCACAGACGTATTTTCCTTAAACATTTCAGTGTGCCCCCAAGGAGCTATGTCCCTGCAAATTGTTGCAGTTTGCTACCATTGAGAAGCCACATTTGTCTTTTCTCATGTGGGTGTTTTTTCTCTCACTTTTTGCTGCTGAAACTAACAGATTCAAAGCAGTCTCACCAAAAATGACTCTAACCCTCCTTCCCATCTGGCATTGGCTAAGTGGTTGAAATTCACAAGGGAGTAAATCTCACTTCTGGAGAAGCTGCCAGACTAGGGAAGAACACAGGCATGTACACACTGGCCCTTAAACACAACAGGCAGAGAAAGGTATAAAGTACTTCTGGAGTCCAAAGTAGGAAAACCTGGATTCTGCCCTGACGGAGTCAACAAACCTTTTAAAAATATTTATTTACTTTTTTTATTTTAGAGAGCGAGTGAGAGGGTGAGCAGGGGACGGGCAGAGGGGGAGAGAGAGAGAATCTTAAGCAGGCTCCGCTCTCAGTGCAGAGTCCGATGCAGGCTATATCCCACGACCCTGGGATCATGACCTGAGCTGAAATCAAGAGTCTGATGCTCAGCCGACTAAGTCACCCAGGTGCCTCAACAAATCTTTTTTTAGAACACATTTTGAGTTGTTGGCTTTTATGCATTACTAACAGAGGATTTATTTTAATAACAAAATAAATACCAGAAACCATCTTATGACCTAAGTTCATATATTTGATTTAGCTGATAACTAAAATCACTTTCAATGATGTATCTCGAAATATTAAACATGCAAAAACCCACAAAAATCCCTATCTGGTGATGTACACACACACACACACACACACACACACACACACACACACACACACAGAGGAATACTATTCAGCCATAAAAAGGAAGGAAATCCTACTGTTTGTGACAATATGGCTGGACCTTGAAGGCGTTATGCTAAGTGAAGTAAGTCAGAGAAAGACAAATACTGTATGATTTCACTTATATGTGGAATCTAACAAAAAAAGGAACTCATAGAAACAGAGAGGAGACTGGTAGCTGCCAGAGACGGGCAGACAGTGGGGATGGGTGGAAGGATTGGGTGAAGGGGGTCAAAAAGTACAAACTTCCAGTTATGAGTAAGCCCTGGGGGGTTTAATGCAGGGCCTGCTGACTAGAGTTAGCAGCACTGTACTGTGTATTTAAAAGTTGCTAAGACAGCAGATCTTAAAAGCTTTCATAGCAAGAAATTTAAATTTGTAACTATGTGAGGTGATTATGTTAACTAAACTTGCTGTGGTAATCATTTTGCAATATATACATATATCACATTCATTATGTTGTATACCTTAAATTAATACAATGTTTTACCTTGATTATATCTCAATAAAGCTGGAAAAAAAATCTCTATTTGTATTACTTTTCTCTATTCAACAATCCAGAGGACTACAGGCATTATAGGAATCACAGGCCTAACAAAAGTGTTTCATAGTCTTAGAATGTTACTTCTTTTCTTTCTCTTTCTTTCCTTTCTTCCTTCCTTCCTCATTCATTCATTCATTCATTCATTTTATTAACCTTATGCATAAGCTGCATTTTATTTTATATTATTTATTTATTTTTAAGTTTTTTAATGTTTATTTCTTTTATTAAAATATTTTTTTTAATTTTTTTTTAAGTGTTTATTTATTTTTGAGACAGAGAGAGACAGAGCATGAACAGGGGAGGGTCAGAGAGAGAGGGAGACACAGAATCTGAAACAGGCTCCAGGCTCTGAGCTGTCAGCACAGAGCCCGACGCGGGGCTCGAAGTCACGGACCATGAGATCATGACCTGAGCCGAAGTCGGACGCTTAACCGACCAAGCCACCCAGGCGCCCCTTTAATGTTTATTTTTGAGAGAGAGAGAGAGAGAGGGAAGGAGAAGGGGCAGAGAGGGGGACACAGAATCCAAGGCAGACTCCAGGCTCTGAGCTGTCAGCATAGAGCCCAACGTGGGGCTCAAACTCACGAACTGTGAGATCATGACCTGAGCCGAAGTCGGACGCTCAACCGACTGAGCCACCCAGGCGCCCCATGCATAAGCTGAATTTTAGAAGCTCCTAAGAATATAATTCATCATAAAGCCAAGTTTGGTATAAGCTAGTTCTTCCTGGCAGTTTAACAAAGCGAACTTCCTCCCTTCAAGTGGTCTTCCAGCGATCTGTTTCATGATACAGTGTAGACTAGAGCAGAGGAGCAAATAGCGCTTCAGGGCCATCATGCTCAGAGTGAAAGGGCTTCTCATAAAGCCTTTGTGTTCTATTATGGTAAAATAATCTGTGAAACTGCTCAAGTTCATTATGCAGTCACAGGGAGAGAACATGGTGCAGTGTGCAGAACTTGGGCCCTGGGCCATACCTGCCTAGACTGGAATTTTGGTTCTTCTATCACTAGCATTCTTCTATCACTAGTTGTTCCCTTAGACTAGTTTCTTAGCCTGTCTGTGCCTGTTTCCTCATCAGCAAGGTGGGGATAGAACAGCTACCTTGTGGGGTGGTAAGGATTGGAAAACAAAGCACATCAAGCACTTGGCATATAGTAAGCACTCTTAAAGGACACATGGTGTTATACCGGTGATAACAATGAGGACAAAGGGATCTCCTGTGGGGGCAAAATCTGTCTAGATTCTTCCCTACAGTGAGAGTTGTGCTCAGATCAGAGGGAAAAAGAAGCCACAGGACCTTAAAATAATTTTTGAGAAAATATATTTTCTTCTGATAAGCTGCTTTTGATGTAAGTCAGGCTCAGAAAATGTGGAAGTAAAGAGACTGTCTTTTTTTCCATTGGATATTCTTTCCTGCTTTGTCAAAGATTTGTTGGCCATACATTTGTGGGTCCAATTCTGGAGTCTCTATTCTATTCCATTGGTCTATGTGTCTGTTTTTGTGCCAATATCATGCTGTCTTGATGATTACAGCTTTGTAGTAGAGGCTAAAGTCTGGGATTGTGATGTCTCCTGCTTTGGTTTTCTTCTTCAATATTACTTTGGCTATTTGGGGTACTTTGTGGTTCCATATGAATTTTAGGATTGCTTGTTCTAGCTTCAAGAAGAATGCTGGTACAATTTTGATTGGGGTTGCATTGAATGTGTAGATTGGTTTGGGTAGTATTGACATTACAATATTTATTCTTCCAATCCATGAGCACGGAATGTTTTTTCATTTCTTTGTATCTTCTTCAATTTCCTTCATAAGCTTTCTATAATTTTCAGCATACAGATCTTTTACATCTTTGGTTAGGATTATTCCTAGGTATTTTATGATTCTTGGTGCAATTGTGAATGGGATCAGTTTCTTTATTTGTCTTTCTGTTGCTTCATTATTAGTGTATAAGAATGCGACTGATTTCTGTACATTAATTTTGTATCCTGAGACTTTGCTGAATTCATGTATCAGTTCTAGCAGACTTTTGGTGGAGTCTATCGGGTTTTCCATGTATAGTATCACGCCATCTGCAAAAAGTGAAAGCTTGACATCTCTTTAACAAATGGTGCTGGGAGAACTGGACAGTAACACGCAGAAGAATGAAACTGGACCACTTTCTTACACCAATCATAAAGAGAAACTCAAAATGGATGAAGGACCTGAATGTGAGATAGGAAACCATCAAAACCCTAGAGGAGAAAGCAGGAAAAAACCTCTCTGACCTCAGCCGCAGCAATTTCTTGACACATCTCCAAAGGCAAGGGAATTAAAAGCAAAAATGAACTATTGGGATCTCATCAAGATAAAAAACTTCTGCATTGCAAAGGAAACAATCAACAAAACTAAAAGGCAACTGATGGAATGGGAGAAGATATTTGCAAATGACATATCGGATAAAGGGCTAGTATCCAAAATCTATAAAGAACTCACCAACTCCACACCCAAAAAATAAGTAATCCAGTGAAGAAATGGGCAGAAGACATGAATAGACACTTTTCTAAAGAAGACATCCAGATGGCCAACAGGCACATGAAAAGATGCTCAACATCACTCCTCGTCAGGGAAATACAAATCAAAGCCACACTGGGATACCACCTCATGCCGGTCAGAGTGGCTAAAATGAACAAATCAGGAGACTATAGATGCTGGAGAGGATGTGGAGAAACAGGAACCCTCTTACACTGTTGGTGGGAATGCAACTGGTGCAGTCACTCTGGAAAACAGTGTGGAGGTTCTTAAAAAAATTAAAAATAGACCTACCCTATGACCCAGCAATAGCACTGCTAGGAATTTACCCAAGGGATATAGGAGTGCTGATGCATAGGGGCACTTGTACCCCAATGTTTAAGGCAGCACTTTCAACAATAGCCAAATTATGGAAAGAGCATAAATATCCATCAAATGATGAATGGATAAAGAAGATGTGGTTTATAGATACAATGGAATACTACTTGGCAATGAGAAGGAATGAAATCTGGCCATTTGTAGCAACGTGGATGGAACTGGAGAGTGTTATGCTAAGTGAAATAGGCAGAGAAAGACAGATACCATATGTTTTCACTCATATGTGGATCCTGAGAAACTCAACAGAAGACCAGGGGTGAGGGGAAGGGGGAAAAAAAAGTTAGAGAGAGGGAAGGAGGCAAACCATAAGAGACTCTTAAATACTGAGGACAAACTGAGGGTTGATGGGGGGTGGAGGGGAGGGGAAAGTGGGTGATGGGCATTGAGGAGGGCACCTGTTGGGATGAGTACTGGGTGTTGTATGGAAACCAATTTGACAAATAAATTTCATATTAAAAACATATGAAGGGGTGCCTGAGTGGCTCAGTCGGGTAAGCGCCGACTTCGGCTCAAGTCATGATCTCGCGGTTCATGAGTTTGAGCCCCGTGTCGGGTTCTGTGCTGACAGCTTGGAGCCTGGAGCCTGCTTCAGATTCTGTGTCTCCCTCTCTCTCTCTCTCTCTCTGCCCCTCCTCCACTCATGCTCCGTCTCTCAAAAATAAATAAACATTAAAAAAATTTTAAAAGAAATATGGAAGTAATATACACTTTCTTTAAGCCTAAAGCAAAGTGTGTTATTATATACGTTATCATGTATAGCAAACATGCACTCTACACACACACACACACACACACACACACACACACACACACTGTATTCCCGTGAAAAGATCATGGGGAAAGACATTAGTTAGAAGATCCAAGATCAGTCATCAACCAAACAAACAGTGAAGCACAACCCCTGTCTGCAAGCCACCACTCATGCTCAGCTCACTGAGTGGACGCTCAGCCACTTTACTTATAAATGAGACCTGGAGCCTACACTGCAGCACCATCTGGGTATTCCTGGTTGAGTATCTTCCAAAATGAAGGATGGCACCAGCATTCGGAGACTACCCTCCTGGTAGGGCTCACAGAGGGAGCCCCTGGGCAGTGGAGATAAGGCCCACTGCTTCCCTGGGTGCTGAATGAACAGGCTTCCCAGTATGTTTACGTGCAGATTTCTTTAGAAAGAGTACCCCGAGCCTTCGAGCCGCATGGCAGGGGAAACAGCCGCCCTGAGAGCAACCAAGGAGCAACGGTGTAGATGTTCAGGGAGGAGACGTGTATTCTCTAGCGTGCTCTGAGAAGTCAAAAAACTTACGCCATTCCTGCTTCCTCCACTTTTTATTTCCTTTTCAGAAATAACTGCCACCCAACAGGTGTGGGTTTGTTTTTTGTTTTTATTTTGTTTTTGATTAAAAAAGCAAAAGATCTGATATAGGGCAGCGAGCTGCTTACAGAGAGGTCAAATTAGTACCCACACACATTTAGGTACTTCCCAGCGAGATCTCCCTGTCCTGCCTTTTTTCCCCTGTTTTCACCCCCCTCCAGCTTTCCCATGCTCAGGGTACTAACCCTCCTGCACTGTATCCCACCCCTGGGGAGAATCCAAAACAGGTTGCTTGCTGCTCATCCCCTCCCCAAAGTCAGACCCGGCACCTGTGAAGGAGACCTGTTTTGTAACATAAGCCTCTTCATTTCAGTTATTTAAAAATCATATTCCTCCTGGGAACAGAGGAGCCTCAAACTTTTACAATTTCACTGCAAGTCTTTCCAAGCAACCATTTTTAGGAACTTGAAGAGTTGTTAAAGAAAGGGAGGCAGTTTAGGAAATTCATTTTCCAATTTACCTTGTTTCCTTTCTTCCTTTTATCCAGAATTGGCTCAATTACCATTCTTGAAAACATGAGAATTAAAATCCCCAAAGATTAAGAAAAGTGGCTGAGGATGGGGGCAAGACCACTGAGCCCTCTCCCTTCTGCAGGCACCTTGGGGAGCAGGTGGAAATCAAGCCACCCAAGGAGGAGGTGAGGGCTGGCGGGTTATTGACCGGACCCCTCTCCAGTGGCTGGAATGACTGCGCAACCAACAGACTTGAGAAGTGGAGCTCTTTCCTTTCCGTGTTAAACGCAGGCGTAAAGGGTCAGAACCCACCTACTCCCAAACAGAAGGCGCTGGACCAGCCAGTGATTAGCTTTGTCTCTTTCTTACCTGGGACTAGAGTACGAAGATGACCTGAGGCATCAGTTTCCCTCTGGTGAGGCTACAGAGTATGAGGCATCGGGAACAAATCTATCCCCTTGTGTTTGTGTTTCCCCCTGGTCATATGCCTCAGGAAACTGGCAGATGTGCTGAAGGATCCTGTTTAGGACCTTCAGCTCATCTGAATCTTCTGCACGAGGGTACTGGCCCAAGTCCTGGTAAAGATTAAGTGCTCCTATGCCTTCCTTCACTACTGTTCATTCCTGTTCAACATCTCTCTCGGGCATCTCAAGGGGAGCAGTGGCTGGGATCTAGAATGGGACTGGGGCATTCCAGGGTCTCTTGGCTATATATTTAGTATTACCAAAATCTTTAACTATAGGATGAAATGAAAACATCTAGGAAGAAGTGTGTGGGGGGAGGAGAAGTTAAGCAAATAGTCTTTTTAAAGCACTCAGAGGCACATCTAGGGTATGACTAAATTTGTAATAATATTAGTAAACTTCTAGCTGAATGCTTAGGGCATGCCAGATACTCTTAAAAGGTCTTTATATGAATTATAGCATTATATTTTTGGAACAAATGTATAGTACTAGATGCTATTACTAAACCATTTTATTGATGAGAAAGGAGACAGAGTGAGGTCAAGTAGCTTAACCAAGGTCACATAAGTGAGCAAGTGGTGGAGCTGGAGTTTGAACCCCAGGCAAGGAGAAGACTCTGCTCCCCAGTGCATACCCACCCCTTTCAATCACTCTTCACTTGAGAACTCAGGGTGTGCTCACACACGTACGTAACATGAAGCTCTCAAGGTCAAAACGATTGACATAAAAACAAGCCTATGTATTTCCAGGATGATTATGACATTCTGAACAGGCTTCAAATGAGACAGGCAGAACTAACACAATCAGTTTCAGACCGAGGCGTGGCGGAAGGCAGACCTGGTTAGTAGGTCCAGGCAGCACTTCCCATGCTCCTCTAAGCAGGACGTGTGCATGTCTGAAGGATTTGCATGCCCGAATCTGCAAACAACTGCACAACGTTTGTTCCCAAAGGCAACGTGCACCTCTGGGCTCGGGTGGGCTAAGCAGGATGGGGAAAAAGCCGTAGCAGAGGGGTTCCTGTTCCTGAGGGCACTTTGCCCCTTTTCCCAAACAACACTGTCACCCTGGCCTGGCTCTCTGGGCGCAGGGCGGCCCTTTTACTGCTGTCTGCCTTTGTCAGAAAGCTGCACCTCGTGTGTTCTCGCTGGGAACAATTTTAGACCCTTGCTGACCGGCAGTGATGCCCAGATTCCATCTGGCAGTAGCACACACCAGCTGTTTCCATTCGCCGAGGCCAGAGATGGTCACGGCAGTTTAGAATTTCCCTCCTAAGTGAGTTTTAAATGAAAACTTCAGGTTTCTAAACCAAACACGAATTCACTTTTCTGTGAATGAGACATACATTCTCGTACAGTTTAGAACAAGGGCAGAACACACGAATGCTGACCTATTTGCCTCAGACACACCAGGTGCCTCCTAACGCAGAACATACCCCAGGGGTTCTCCAAAGAATTGGGACAGGAGTGGCGAAGACGTACAGTTGATTCTCTTCCTTGGGTTTATTTCTATTCTGGATCTCATTCTTGTCCCTCCCCCTCCCGTCTCATCCATTAGCCCCTCTACTTCCTCCCAACCTTTTAAGCTGTGTTCCCCAAGGGTCAATCTTTAGATGTCTTCTCTCCACATACTACTTCCTTTTCTTACTATTACCCAAGCTCATGGCTTCAAATCTATCCTTACCGTTTCCAAATCAAAATTCAGCCCGGACTACCATTCTAAGCTTCACACCGTACGGCCAGCTACCTGCCAGACATGTGCCCACTTGGGTGTCCACAGGTATCTCAAACAAAGTACCCAAATCAACTACTCTCTCAACCACCTCCCCCAACTAGCTGATCTTCCTTCCCTATCTTGTTATCAATCTAAATACAGAGAAATAATCTGAGATTCTTCCATCTCCATTCTCTCATTCTTTCACTTAGTACTAAGTGCTGTTGTTTTTTGTTATAGACTCAAAACTTTAATCAGTGAACTAACATGCACACATGAAGGGCACCTTTATGCTGGCCCACAGCAACACAGGTCAGTAGTTACAGAGTCCGCTCCCAAGTACTAAGTTCTTCTACTTCCTAAATCTTCCCTATCTTACCTCCTCTCCACCCCCATCCCACTGCCTGAGTCCTTGTAAAAGCCTTCTGAATGATCTCCCTACCTCAAATTTCATTCTTATCCCATATTTTCCATATGTTCCCCCAAAATAATCCCTCTCATTTGTTAATCTAGCCACATTCCTAGGGCTGACTGATGTGAACTGGTAGCTCTCAACTGGCTGGCTGTTCACAGATGGCACATGCTCTGATGGGTCAATGGCTGTGTCATATGGTTGTCAAACATTGTGAATATCATTCCTTACTTAAACCCTACAATGGCTCCCTAGCATCTCAAAATAATCTAGCCTTTTTAGTGTAACATCTCATGGCTTCTTGTTCTCAGGCCAGTGCGCAAGCCACAACACCGTGCTGCCTAACCTATATTCTAGTGTCTCCAAGGAAGGGCTTCTTCACTGGGGTCTAAGGGTCCATATGGGTTTGTATAGAAGTGACAGTGGGGGAGGGGTAACGTACACTTGCTTGGGAAAAAGATGACATCTTTATTTTTGCTAACCTCTAACTATAATTTAGTATTTCCTTCAATTATGTATGCAGGCAATAAATGATAATAGTATGAGTAACACCTATATTTTGTCACCTACAAAATTATGGAAATTCTCAAATCGCAGTAAACTTGTTGAGGATAACTAAAAAATTATTTATGCTCATTGCTATAAATTTACCCTGGGTGGCTCAGTCAGTTAAGCATCTGACTCTTGATTTCGGCTCAAGTCATGACCTCACAGTCTGTGAGACTGGGCTGTGCATCGGGCTCCTTGCTGTCGATGTCAGGGCAGAGACTACTTAGGATTCTCTCTCTTCCTTTCTCTCTGCCCCTCCCTCACTCACGCACATGCTCTCTCTCAAAATAAACATTTTCAGTATTAATTCTGACTGCTATTTTATGTCACTATTTAATGTGCTAATAAAGGTGTATATACTATATATCACAAATTTGTTTTTAAGTTATTTTGATAAATATACTTCAATATAATTGCTTTTTTGTAGTAATTTCATGTATTTATTTTATGCACTTAGACAAATTATTTTGCGTAGGGGTCCACACATGAGAGAGCCAAAGAGACGCATGGCACAGGGAAGGCTTAGACTCTCTACCCTAGTGGCTTCCCCATCCATCCATCCAGTACGCATTTGTTGATTACTCAGCAGGTATCGTACATTGTGCTGAGTCTTAGAGATATCAAGATGAGAAAAACATAGTTCCTGACCTGCAGGTGGAGGAAAGGGCAAACCGACCATTTGAATGCTCTGGGATAAATGTAATATTGTAACTTTACACAGGGAGCCAGGTGAACTGGGAGAGGGACACCTAACCAAAACCAGGGGCTGGGAAAGCCTCCTGGAGATAACAATGGAGGCAGGTTTTAAAGGATGGATAAGATCCAGAGGTGCCTGGGTGGCTCAGTCAGTTAAGTGTCTGACTCTTGATTTTGGCGCAGGTCATGATCTCCCGTTTCATGGGACCGAGTCTCATGTCAGGCTCTACACTGACAGCATGGAACCTCCTCGGGATTCTCTCTCTCCCTCTTTCTTGCCTCTCTCTCTCAAAATAAATCAATAAACTTTATTTTTTAATATATACATTTTAAAGTTTATTTATTTTGAGAGAGAACAGCAGCTTGAGCAGAAGAGGGGGAGAAACAGAATCCCAAGCAGGCTCTGTGTTGTCAGTGTGAAGCTGGACGTGAGACTCGAACTCATGAATCCTCACGGATCATGAGATCCTGACCTGAGCCAAAATCAAGAATCAGATGCTCTACTGACTGAGCCACCCAGGTGCCCCTAAATAAATGAACTTTAAAGGGCAGATAGGATTCAGTCAGGTGAAGAAAGAACACAACCTATGATGCCAAAGGACACAGTATAGTCTTTTGGCAATAACTATGAGTCTGGTATATTTGCTTCAGGAAAGGGACATAATTTTATGTAGTATTAAAGCACTGCTAATAAACATAACTGTCTGATACTGTATATAAAGTCTCTAGAACTGTTAAAAACTGAGAACAAACTGAGGGTTGATGGGGGGTGGGAGGGAGGGCAGGGTGGGAGGGAGGGCAGGGTGGGTGATGGGTATTGAGGAGGGCACCTTTTGGGATGAGCACTGGGTGTTGTATGGAAACCAATTTGACAGTAAATTTCATATATTAAAAAATAAAAAAAATAAAATAAAAAAAAAATAAAGTCTCTAGACCTGGGAGGGAGGTTGGGAGGGAAGGAAGGCAGGCAGGCAGGCAGGCAATCAGCCTCGTGGATTTTTCATAGTTAAAAAGGTCCAGTTTCCTAAAGAAGATAAAAAGTTCTCTTCATGTGGACAATGGAAATCCAGTGGTAGAAAATCTGAATTTAGAACCAAAGCCTGGTGATGATAGTTTTCTAGAAGATGAGAAAGAATCCAAAAGCCATCCACATGATGTAGCAGAGAGACTATTTTTAGACTAACTTTCTTGTGGCTTCCTGACTGGATGGCACAAAGATGCGTTTTTTAGAACTGTCTTAAATTAGTGGAATATTTGAGACACACTATAAGATCTTTGTAACAAAATATATGGCTCAAAAAGTCTTCACACTGGAAGGTAGCCCTGGAAGGGCTGGAAGGGAAGCCCTTCCCTGGAAGGGAAGCCCTGGATAGGTATGAAGTTTTTGAACATATATGTTTGGGCTGAAATGGGACTGGGTATCCTTGACTAGAGTATCTAAAAAGGGATATGTCTAGTCTTGGAAATCGGTTTTCAAGCTAAACTACTTATCAGGGTTGTTTGGAAGGCAAGAGGCATTGCCCACCATCTTCCTAAAAGTATGTACCCTTTCAAGTTTCCTTATTTTCTCAAGCAAGACTGAAACATATGTTGATTCAACTTTTACCAATATTAAATTACAGCATGTTTCCTCTTTTTTCATTACAGAAAAAAAGTTGCAATAAACTTCCTGTCTCTCTGTACCTCGTTTCACTTAGGAATTGCAACTATATTATTCTAGTGGAGAGATCAAACTTAGCCGGTACAAATGATAATCAATGAACTGCAAGGTAGTTTTGTATCATTAAACTAAACAATGCTTTACTTTGCAAAATTCCACAAGTACATTTAATGCTATCTTAAAAACAAAACAAAACAGTTTTCTGTAGTTGGAAAAGTTTATTTTTGTGACTGTGTTAATATTAACCTTGAAATGCCTGCCATCTACCATTATACTCCCGTATTTCTCTCCTGAAAGTTTCAGGAAACTTACAGTGCTCCCACAGTTACCGTAAGCAGACTTCGATCTGGGAATGATTACACTTGCATATGGATTTAACTTAGGACAGGAATAAGTTAGCACCTTCTTTTGACCTCTTTCTGAGAACAACATACAAACAGAATCCCGAAATGATGAGTATTTTACAGCAGCTGGCTTACACAGGTGGTAAGATGGGCTTCGACACATGACGGGTCTAGTCATTCAGCAAGTGTGAATTTTGGAAGTGAGCTTCTGCCAGTCTTATTATTAACTGGGAATTGAGTTGTTTTTATGAACTTCTAGCCTTGAGAACTTAAATGCTTTTTTGAAACAAATTCACTTATAATCTAGCTGAAAAATAAAATACTGTTTTTCTTGAATTTTTACATCCTTCAATGACTGGAAACAGCTGAAAGGCCTGGAGAGAGTGTCCTTCTGAGGCCCCAACCTCCTCCATTCAGCTAGTGAGGGTTTCCTTCTGGCTTCAAAATTTCAGTCTCTAGCCAAATGCTATTTTAGAAAAAGATGACCACTGTGGCTGTTAAGATAAACACAGATTTTCAAAAGTCTTCTCTCTGAGTGAAGCTACTATAGATCAATACTCTGAGAATACTTTTTGAAAGAACATATGTACATTTCATGCTTTAAGATAAGTGTATTGGGAGGTTCTAGAAATACAAATTAACACTGTGGCAAGTTTAAGTCAAAGTCTCAAAGCTTATAAAGACATTCTAAACCTGGGGTGGGGTATCTAAAATTTTACTTGTAGACTGTAGGCTCCCGGGCCCTGTATGCTGGCCACTCAGTAAGGGCGCTGCATTATACCCAGCAGATGCCACAGTTCAGCACTGACTATAAAGCTCTGGGTTAGCACAGCCCAACAGAAACATAAAGGCACAATGTAATTTAAAATTTTTTAGTAACTATACTAAAAAGCATAAAGGAATGGATGAAATTACTTTTAATAATCTATTTTATTTATTAATTCAGTGGTCTAAAATATTATCATTTCAACATGTACCCCTTTTGGGTACTAAGTTTCTGAAATCCAATGTGTATGTTACCCTCATTGCACATCTCCTTTCAGACCAGCCACAAGAAACCACATGTGGCTGGCAGCTATCCTATTTAGACAGTGCAGCTCTATCCTATTCAGGATGAACAGACAGACAAGTGATGCCATGGGAGTACCAGGGCCACCTAAATTCTAGGGTACTGAGACATATTCTAAACCATGGCACCCTCACAGTTTCAGGGTCTGGTGCTTCCAAATGTGTTCGTGTAAGACTCTAGCTAATTTGCAGCAGTAACTCCCAAGTACTAAATATTTCAATCTTGGCCTTTCTGCATCTGCTTGTATAGAAATCTGGTCTTGGTGTAAAAGCTGGACACTCCTACTCTAATGCACTGGGGAGTAAAGAAAGACAAGCTGAGTCAACAGGTCATAGTGATGTCAGTTCTTGTCCAGTGTTTTACTCACATGTTAATATAACTCATTTATTCTATAAATATTATTGAGAGTCTTCTCAGAATAAGGCCCTAGAGAGAAGCATTGATTATGAAAAAAAAACCCTAACAAAAACAGGTGGTAAACTATATTTAAGTATATATTTAAGTATGTAGTCAGCTTTACTTCCTTCCTATGCAACTTTTAGAACTGCCATATTTTAACTAGAAGTAGAACTCTGTATGAAATCTACAAACCCTTGAGGTCTTACAGACTCTAACCAGTTCTAGCCCTTCATGCTCAGTAAACTTTGCTGCCCATCTACTTACTGCTTTGCAGCATTAAAGTGATTACCTTAGATAAATGTGCCCTTATGGTTTCGTTGTCTCTCTCCACCACTTTCATCATTTCTTGGCCTCCAAGGTAGACAACATTAGCTATATTAAAAAAAAAAAAAAGAGTCAAACACTTGGAATATGCAGAACAAACACACATGTCAAATGCACTGTATTTAATTCCTGTTCCCCCTTTTCCTTTCAGCAAGCACTACCTGATGTGAGATATCACTAGGCCAAGAGAGGCGTGTGAGACAGGCAGTGTGCATGGCCTCCGGAAGCAAGAGCATGTCCCACAAAAGAACCTGCTCTTCTCACCTGCCTTTCTCAATAGCAACACACAGCAGTACGATGGCCTAATGTCAGACACCTCAGTAGATGGCGTGTAGTGCACCTGATCAGTGTGTTTTTATGATTTAAGGATTAGAAGCACAGATTTTCACAGATAAATCATGTATACCAGGGAAACTGCATGCAGTTACTAATGTGAAACTATCCTGACCTTTTTTTTTTTTTTTTTTTTTTTTTTTTTATATTAAAGATACAACTAAAAGGGTTTAAAGTCAAGGGGCGCCTGGGTGGCTCAGTTGGTAAAGCGTCTGACTTCGGCTCAGGTCATGATCTTACGGTTCGTGGGTTTGAGCCCCACATCAGGCTGTGTTCTGATAGCTTGGAGCCTGAAGCCTGCTTCGGATTCTGTGTCTCCCTCTCCTCTCTCTCTCTGCCCCTCCCCTGCTCACACTCTGTCTTTCAAAAATAAATAAATGTAAAAAAAAAGGGTTTAAAGTCAATTTACAGGCTAAACGTTTTTTTTTTTTTTAATTTTTTTTCAACGTTTTTTATTTATTTTTGGGACAGAGAGAGACAGAGCATGAACGGGGGAGGGGCAGAGAGAGAGGGGGACACAGAATCAGAAACAGGCTCCAGGCTCCGAGCCATCAGCCCAGAGCCTGACGCGGGGCTCGAACTCACAGACCGCGAGATCGTGACCTGGCTGAAGTCGGACGCTTAACCGACTGCGCCACCCAGGCGCCCCTAAAGGCTAAATGTTTTTAATGAGGGTTAGTCCCATTGTACTGACTGCATAATGAGCAAAACTGACCCTCTCCCTTTCAAGATGTCACACACCCGAGAAAGAAGAAAACAAGAGACAACATGAATTTATGCGGCTTTCTTGTACTACTATGAAAACTTTCATTCAATGCCGTGTTCCTTTTCATTTGATTGGTATTATTGTCACTTGGCTTTTTTTTTGTCATCACTGCCTGGTATATGTGTCCTTTTCTTTATTTTCAATCTTTTCTCATTTTGTTTTAAGTATGTCTCTTTAAATCATAGGCTTCTTTAAAAACATAATTTGAAAGTATCTCTTAAATAAAGGACTTAACATAGTCACATCTATTGATCTAAAAGATATTTGGTCTGACTCCTGTCATCCTGTTTTGTATATGCTTCACTTTCTTGTGATTTCTAACTCTTCTTTCCACACCCTTTCGTGTGAACGATGAGTTTTCTTTTCCTATTTATCTATTTAAAATTTATTTATTCATTTTAGTAATCTCCACACCCAGTGTGGGGCTTGAACTCACAACCTCAAGATCAAGAGTTGCATGCTCTTCTGAATGAGCCACCAGGCGCCCCTTTACTATCTTTTAAAAAGTTCTTTTCACTAATAGTCTGAATGCATAAATTCTGTTTTTATTCACTGAATGGTTAGCTGTACCTAAAATTTTGTAAAACGTATTTTTTTCCTACTGCGGTCTAGAATTAATCAGTGTCTATAATCTTTCCTTCCAATAAGGTGACTCTTAGCATCCCTGAACCTTCCTCATGCCTTCCTTCTACCCTGTCTCCTCTTAGGAGCTGTGGGTAATAAACTCTTATTCCAAAGGCAGTTGTTCTCCATGTCTGTCATTTTGCCACAGCTGATTAAAACAAATTCTGGGCACATTTTCAAACAAGGCAGAGGTGGTATGGGGAGGTCAGTGTGGTGGTTTTGTAGGGCAGAGTAGTGGAGGGGGGGAGAGCTACTGAAGGAGGGGCTCCAGAGTCTGCAGAGGGTTCCTCTTCAGCTCCAGCTATGTACTGATTGGCACTATCATGTGAGACACCACCAGAAGCTGGGGAAAGAACCACTTGAAAGGATTTAGATGGAACAGTGTCCAAACTGGAAGGAGTTACTGTTCCTACCAGCCTAGCAGAAAAGTCTTGTAATTAATGGTGTATCGGGGCACCTGGGTGGCTCAGTCGGTTCCGTGCCCGACTTTGGCTCAGGTCATGATCTCACCGTTTGTGAGGCCGTGTTGGGCTCTGTGCTGACAGCTCAGAGTTTGGAGCCTGCTTCAGATTCTGTGTCCCCTCTGCCTCTGCCCCTCCCCTGCTTATGCTCTCTCTCTCTCTCTCAAAAATAAAAATAAAATAAACATTAAAAAAAGGTGTATCAACTAAAGAACTTGGAAAGGTTTTTTGCCTTGGTAGAGGGGTAAAATTAGCCCTAAACTAAATGCTGTTCTGTAAGCAACTAATAAAGCCTAAAAGCAAGAACAGAAAGGATCAAACTATTTCCAAGTAACATAACTGTCCCATAGCAAAGCTTAAGAACATCTACATAAATACAAAAATACCCAGCATCCAACAAAGTAAAATTAACAATGTAAAGCATCCCATAAAAAGTTATCAAGTATGCAAGGCAGGAAAATACAACCCAAGATAAGGAAAAAATTAATAAAAACTGACCCAAAAGTGACAAAGATAATAAAATTGGTAAACATTCAAGAAATGGTGCTGGGAAAACTGGATATACACAATGCAAAAGAATGAGTCGGACCATTATCTCATACCATACACAAAAATTAATTAAAAATGGATCACAGTCCTAAATTTAACAACTAAATGTATAAAACTCTTACAAGGAAACATAGGAATAAATCTTTATGATCTCAGATTAGGTAATGAGTTCTAAGATATGACACTAAAAGCACAAGTGAGAAAAGGGAAAATAAACTGGTTTTCATAAAAATTAACACTGTGCTTTAAAGGACACTGTCAAGAAAAGTGAAAAGATAACCCATAGAATGAAAGAAAACTGTACATCTAATAAGGATCTAGTATCCAGAATATATAAAGAACTCTTACAATTTAACAGTAAAAAGACAAAAACTTGATTAAAAATGGGCAAAGGATTTAAACAGGCATTACTCTAAAGAAGATGTACAAATGGCCAATAAGCATGTAAAAAGATGCTCAACATCATTAGCCATCAATGAAATGCAATCAAAACTATGTGATACCACATCACACCTACCAGGATGCTACAAGAAAAAAGACAAACGAAAGTCAGTGTGGACAGGGATGCAGAGAAACTGAAACCCTCATACATTGTGGGTAGCACTGTAAATTGGTACAGGCACCGTGGAAACAGTTGGACAGTTTCTCAGAATGTTAAATATGGAGTTACTGCATCTATCTAGCCATTCCAATTGTAGGTGTAAATAAACCCAAGAGACCTGAAAACAGAGGTCCACACAAAACTTTGTGGGAATATGTATAGTAGCATTGTTCGTGATAGCCCAAAAGTAGAAACAATGTGCATGGCCATCAAATGAGAAATGGAAAAGAAACATATGATACTGCCATACAATGGAATATTACTGAGCAATAATGAAGTACTAATACATGCTACAACATGAATGAACCGTGGACACATCATGCTAAATGAAAGAAGCAAGTCACAAAAGGCTATTATTATATTGTATATAATATACAATATATATTGTATACAATTATATTATTATACTGTATATTGTATACAATATATATTGTATATAATATTGTATATAATGTTGTATTGTATTATATTGTATATTGTATATATATTATTATATTGTATAATTCCTTTTATAATTAAATGTCCGTTATATATTGAGAAATACATTGAGAAATACATTGAGAAAATAGATTAGTGGTTGTCAGGGACTGGGGTAAGGGGGAAATGGTGAGTGATGGGCATGGGGATTCTTCTGAGGTGATGAAAATATTCTAAAGTCACATAGTTGTCATGGTTGCACTACTCTGAGAATATACTAAAAAAACAACAACAACACTGAATTGTGCACTTAAAAGGAGTGAGTTTTATGGCATTTTAATTACATCAAAATTAACCTATTTTAAAAAAATTGGTATTTGCAGATATTGAAAGTTCTATAACCTATACCATATATTTGAGAAGTGAGAAATATTGAACGTGTTAAATAGAATTATGGAAGATATAAGAAAGACCATATCAAACTTCTAGAGATGAAAAATACACTAGATGGGATAATAGCAGAGCAGACATCATTAAAAAAAAATTAGTGAATTGAAGACAGCAATAGAAACTATCCAAAGGGAAACACACAGAGAAAGAAAGTGGGGGAGAGGGGGACAGGGGCAAGAACAGAACATCAGTGAACCACAAGTGAACTTCAGAGTGGCATCATACACCATGTGACTGGAGTCTTTGAAGGAGGGAAGCACAGAAAAAAATATCTGAAAAAATATTAAAATATTAAAACCATAAACCTACAAATCCAAGAAGCTCAAAGAATCCCAAAGCACAAGAACCATGAAGAAAACTATATTAAAGTACCTAAGGAATTGCTTCAAACTAGTATAAAGAGAAAATCTTAAAAGTAGAGAAAAATGATACACAGTTGATCCTTTATCAACATGGGTTTGAATTGTGTGGGTCCACTTAAACATGGATTCCTTTTGATAAATACAGGACCGTACTGTAAATATATTTTCTCTTCCTTATGATTTTTTTTCTCTTACTTTATTGTAAGAATAGAGTATATAATACATATAATACACAAAATATGTGTTAACTGTTTATGTTATCTGTAAGGCTTCTGCTCAACAGGCTATTAATAGTTAAGTGTCTGGGGAGTCAAAAGTTATACACAGATTTTTGACTGCATGGGGGGTTGGCGCCCCTATTCCCCACATTGTTTAAGGGTCAACCATCTTACTTACGGAGGAACCAAAACTTAAAATGACAGCAGATTTCTTCTTGAAATGATGTAACTAGGAGACAGTGGAGGAATACTTTTAAAGTAATGAAAGAAAAAAAAAGCCTGCCAATCTAGAATTTTATAGTTAATGAAAATAGCTTTCAGACATACAAAAACTGAAAGAATTAACTACCAGTGGAAGTAAAAGAAATGTTACGAGAAATACTTGAAGCAAAAAGATGATATCTGATGGAGATTGTATCTGCACAAGAACATCAGATGGGGCGCCTGGGTGGCTCAGTTGGTTAAGCGTCTGACTCTTGATTTTGGCTCAGATCATGATCTCAGGGTTCATGAGTTCAAGCCCCATGTCAGGCTCTGTGCTGGAGACGCAGAGCCTGCTTGGGATTCTCTCTCTCCTTAAAAAAAAGAGAAATAGTTATTATGTGGGTAAATTTAAAATACAATTTTTATTTATACCTCTTTGTAAGACAACTGACTGTTTAAAGAGAAAATAGTAATACCATATCAAAGAAGTAAAATATATGACAACAATATCACAAATGCTAGGAGGGAGAAAAGGCTTACTGTTGTTAAGTTTCTTACGGTATACTTCAATGGTAAGTCATTTGAAGACTGTAAAAGTTAAAAATGTTGATTGTAAATCCTAAAGCAACCACTGAAACAGCAAAACAAAGAATGACTAATAAGCCAATGCAGGCGATAAAATGAAAGCATAAAATATCCAATTAACTCATAGGAAGGTAGAAAAAAGCAAAATTGGAACAAAGAACATAGGAGACAAATAGAAAATATATATCAAGATTACAGATTTAAGCCCAGCTCTATTCACAACTACATTAAATACAAATTGTCTCAACATTCAAATCAAAAGGCAAAGTAGGTAAGAAACCAAGATTCAACTATTTGCTGCCTGTAAGAAATGGATCTTAATATAAAGACATAAATAAACTAAAAGTTAAAAAACAGAAATAAATCATGCTAACATTAGTCAAAAGAAAAGTAGAATGACTATATTAATATCAGACAAAATGGATTTCAGAGCCAATAATACTACCAGAGATAAAGAGGGTGATTCTGTAGTGATAAAGTGTCAATTCATCAGGAATAAATAAAAGTCCTAAATGTTTATGCACCTGGTATGTTTGAACTTCAAGTACATGAAGTAAAAACTAACAGAAATTCAAAAAGGAACTGAAAAATCCACAAATATAGTCAGAGATTTCAATACTCATCTTCTAATAATTAATTTTTTAAAGTTTATTTATTTTGAGAGAGAGAGCGAGAGAGCGAGAGCATGAGCAGAGAGGGGCAGAGAGAGAGGGAGAGGGAGAGAATCCCAAATAGGCTCCACACTGTCAGTGCGGAGGCTGATGGGGGGCTCTAACTTACAAACTGTGAGACCATGACTTGAGCTGAAACTGAGAGTCGGATGCTTAACTTATTGGGCCACCCAGGCACCCTGATATCTTCTAATAACTGACAGAACAGTTAGAGAGGAAAATCAGTAAAGATACAGAAAAGGACACCATCAATCAACCTGACCAAAGTGACATCTATAGAACAGTCTACCCAATGAGAACAGAATATACATTCTTTTTAAGTATCCATAGAGCATTTCCCTAGTTAAGTCATATCCTGGTCCATAAAACATGTATCAGTCCGTTAAAACAAAATCATACAAAATACACTCTCTGGCCATAATGGAACCAAATTAGAAATCAATAACAGAAAGATATCTGGAAAATCTCCAAATATCTAGAAATGAAGTAACACATTTCTAAATAACCCCTGGGTCAAAGAAGAAATCTAAAGGGAAATAAAAGAGCATTGTGAAGTGAATAAAAAGAAAAACACAACATATCAAAATTTGTGCAACATGACCACAGCAGTATTTAGAGAGAAGTTTATAAAGCACCAAAAACCCAGTTTATAAATGGAAAAAGATCTCAAATAAATGACCTCTGTTCCACTGTAAGAAACCAGAAAAAGAAAATTAACTTCAAAGTAGGCAGGATAAATAAGAATGTTCATAGCAGAAATTAATTAAATAGAAGCCAGAAAAACAGTTGGGAAAATAAATGACACCAAGAATAAGTTCAGTAAAACTGATGAACCTTGAGCCAGACTGATCAGGAAAAAACAACATGTGGGAAGACATAAGACATAAAACATTACTAAATATCAGGAAAGAAAAGTGACATCCTATAGATTTTACAGATGCCAAAAAAGATAATCAAGGTAATTTTATGGACAACTTTATGCTAAGAAATTCAACAACTTAGATAAAAACGTACAAAATCTACAACAAAGACAAAAGTTTTAAGCTTACTTGAAAATAGATAACCTGAAAAGTCTTATATCATGGAAATTAAATTTGTAATTTAAAGCCTTTTCACAAAGAAAACCCCAGGGCACGAGGACTTCATTAGTCCATTCTACCAAATATTTAAGGAAGAAATAATGTTGATTCTACACAAACTCTTCCATATATCCTACACATATGTGGATACTGGATTTCTGACAGAGGTAGTATTGAAGAGCAGCAGAAAATAGGTGGTCTGTGGCAGGCAGAATTCTAAATTGAAACAAATAATCCTTGCCCTCCCGGAATCCACTCCCTTTTGAGTGGGGGTGGAACCTGTAAATCTGATGACATATTACCCCCATGACTGGGTTACGTTATAGAGCAGAGATGACTTTAAGGGTGATTATCCTGGTGGGCCCAACCTAATCACATAAGTCCTTCAAAATCTGAGTTTTCCTCTGGCTGGTGGGAGAAGAGGAAGTTAGAGATTCAAAGTGCTAAAAGGATTAGAGGTACCATTGCTGGTTTGAAGATGGAGCATGTAGACAGGAATGGAAAGTGACCTCTAGGAGCTGAGAGGGACCCCCGGCTCACAGTAAGCAAGAGAATGGGGACCTCAGTCATAAAGCCACACAAACCAGACTTTTCCAACAACCTGAATGAGCTCTGAAGTGGATTTCTGGATGTGCAGGGCCATTAGGGAGGTTTCTGAGATCCAGGCAATGGTGACTCTTGAGATGAGTGGGAGTTATATGGGAGTTTGCTTTGGGATAATTCACGGGAGGTAAAAACATTTATGTTTTAATCACTTTTCTGTAGTGTCATTCCTCAATTAGAAACAACTTAAAAATCTGAATAACTTGGTAAGGAATTTTATATTTCTAAAAGTAAAGTTTTTATCAGGGAATGTATCTCACCCTACCTTTTTTTCCATTTTTCCTCCTGATAATTTCTCATCTAAGTATACTTTTTTTATTTTTTAAGAAAGTAACATACCAGCTTCCTTTCCTGTAATTGCTCCAAGGAAGCCATTTTTTTTTTTTTTTCATTCCTCAGAAATGCTCATAACACAACACAGTGGTCAGAAATAATAATACCAAATGGACATGTAATTTCCTAAGGGGAAAACACATTTCTCTTGGCAATGACTGTCAACAGCATTCCTGGAAACCCAGCAGAATTCAGAGTTTCAAGCACCACAGTGAAGGAAATATCCAGAAGTAGGAGTAATGGAAACAAAAACATGAAGGAAAGAGAATGATTTCGGAGAGTGTGAGTTGTTTATTTTTTTTTCCATTACAAATCTAAATACAGGTGTAAAAAAACTCGCCAAGGAGTCCGATACTCTATTTTATTTGCTACCATATCTTCTGAACCTGCTTAGTGTTCAAGTGTCACTACAGGCCTTCACGTTGCAGGAGAGTGGCTAATGGAACAAAAGGAGTGGGGGCCGGCGCTGGAGGGACCAGTGGGACTTGCATCTCACAGGCCAGACTAAGCGTCACTAAGCGCTTCCAACTACATGTAATATACGACAGAACACTGCCTTCTGCTGACCTCAGTTACCTGTACTGATGTGATTTTTCATCTTTCTGGAAAAATCCCAACTCATCTTCATGTCTGAATTCATTTGTCTTCTCTTCCCTTCCTTACTTAGGTAGAACTGATTTCTCCTTTATTGGTACTACTCATGTCCTGTGGTTATTCTCATGACAGCCCTAATGGTGATGTATTAAAATTCTTCCATGCTGGAAGTTAACTTAAAGGCAGGAGCTATATTTCATTTATTACTCTTGCCAGTGCTTATCTGAGTATTTGGTTCACGGCAGGTGTCAGCGAGGGTTGTTAAATGAAATGGGAAGGGACTGAGCTGGTGTTGGTTTTTTTTGGGGGGATGGGGGGTGGTGAGAGGAAAAACCTGCTGCTTTCCTTGAAGCGGTGCAAGAGCTGATGTCTGGCCACAATGGAGGCCAGAAGTGGAGGCAGAAGCACACTGACACCGGTGAGCCCGGCGGGGAGGTAGTGGTATAAGACTGGGACAAATCACTCCAGGCGCGGGGACAGTCTAAGAGCTTCTGCTGAGACTGGCCGAAAATTAGGCCTCATAAAGCACTGGTCTCAGCAGTGGGGGACAATGCAGAGGTAAGTAAACCCACAATTAATGACACAACAGGAAGTTTGGGGGAGATGCATACATAGTTGTCTGAAGTAGAGCTTGGGCACTGGAAGCCAAGTTGTCCTGCTGTTGTGGTGGCAGGTGGCCCAGGGCCACTAGTAGGGCTCCACAGAATGCTTCAGTTCGTTTGGTGTTGCCATTATACTGATGATTATAACTATCCATTTAGTCTGCAAACAGATCATCTTATTTCTGTGACACTAAGTTCACCAAAGTGAAAACCACAACTGAAGGTATTTTTTTAGAAAAAATAATACAGCTTTTTAGAGTGGCAGATTATATATATATGTTTCTTTAGAAAAACATAGTAAAACCTTCATTGAATGATTTAATTCTAAACCAGAGATGATATTCTAGTGTTGTATCCAATCAACTTTTGTCCTAAATCTTAATACTGACTACACACACACACACACACACACACACACACACACACACACACAACTTCTCCTTCATGCTGCATTTTAGGCTAAACTTCCGTTAATTAGTAAAGCTATAGTTGCCTTCTATAAATAGATTTTTCTAAGCTACACACATAAATGAGAGGAGAGGTAACAAAGGAGTCTGATTTTGTCTTATTCAAAAAATTATTCTGATTGGATTAAAAATATTTTGAGAAGAAATTTGATTCTGTAATAAAGCTTATGTTTCAGTTCATTGAAAAGTTCATTTCATATCATTGTACATGTTTTAAAAAGCTATTTCCATATAGATCAAGTAAAGGAAAGATAATGAAAGTTTTTGTTTGTTTGTTTTTTGTTTTGATTTTTACAAGAATGTATGCAACAAAATAACATAACCTACCAGGAATGACCTTTGTCTCTGCACTGTTTTTCTAGTTAGGTAACTGAGAGGAATTAAAACATCCATTTGGCCTAATGAAAAGACCCCAGAATATTTTTTAAAGTTAATTATCTTGACCTGTGATACTGCTAAGCTAAAATATATTTGCTTTCAGCTTTGATCAGGAAATCCAATTTAGCTGTCTCAGTGAAAAGCCTATGTCTAATGAAATAGAAGAACATCTATTGTAAAGAAAATATGTAGTAGCAAACATTCCAGAATTAAAGTAAAAAACCTCATATATTTTCTTTGAAAACAACACTTAAAACAATTTAATTATGTAAATTCATCTGATGAACACTGTGGTAAAGTTTATAAAGTATGGTAATTGAATTAGGGCTACTCTTTGAATGATGGATAGGAAGTGGTTTTACTCACTCAGTTTGGTGAAGGAGGCTAATACACAGAATCTCAGCCTACAGGAAGGGCCGTCTTTGCCAAAAGGGCAACAGCATTTGAAATACTTGAATATTTTGGTTCCTTGAATTTTTCAGACCTTACTACAACAAAAAAATATGTGTATAAACTAAAGGATACAGAAAATCAGTTTCTATCTAGATAGGGCAGGATTTATTATCCACTACTTGGACTAGCAAACTTCCTCCGTTTGTTTCTGTAAGATTTCTACTAAAGCACAGACATTACATAATGTGCAAATACTGCAAGCCCTCCTAAAAGTCAAGCTGGCATGTTCAAGGTCACTCTTTGGATGACAGGAAAGCCAGAGAAACAGGTCTACAGAGGATGTCACAGATTGCACAGACTCTGAGAATGATCTTGGAGCTGGTCTTCCTTTGTCTTGATAAACCCTCTCTTTGGGTAACCTAAAAATCATGCTGCTGATTCAAGTGGCTGGTCTGAATACTGATTACATTTACCATTCATGGGATATAAGCTTGGAAGAAGTCCACTAATCACCTGCAAAAGCCAGGGTCTTATTAGTATGGGTATTTCTCAGCTGGGACCTTCTTCCTTTTGTAGTAAGCAAGGTAATAGGAATTGCCTAAAGGATTGCCAGGGCAAGCCCAGGCAAAACAGCTTCTATGGTACTTGTTGCAAGAGGAGGCAAGGGTGATATGAGACCCAAAGGGGATAGGTAGGAAGAGACTGGCTAGCATGATTAAAATGCTTGGTTAAGGATCAGCCTAGGATCACTACTATGAGACTTAACTAAAACCCAAGTAGACAATGAACCAAGAACCCAAAGAAGAAAGATGAGTAATTTTTACCTGCTTTCCCTTTACCCAAAGTTACACAGATTGAGTGAGTAATGGGGAAAAAAAGAGACCGCCAAAGTACCGCTTACATGGACATCAGAAGGCCTGATCTAGAACAAAGAGAACAGAACATCAGAGAAGGAAGGATGTCTGAAATAGGAGAGCTATGTTCCAAAAGTATGTTTGCACGTTAGTTATTTGGAACAGAGATGAAGGAAGGCAGCTGAGGGCTCAGTCTGCTTTAGAGTCTAATTTGCACATAGTGTAACTCTACAGGGGTTGTTGTGTGAAAAAGGAATCCCAGGGCTCCCCAGGCAGCAATGTGGCTAGAAGGTTCTGGTTGCCTTGAGTCTGGGAGGATAGTGTGTCACGTCCAAACTATCTTGTTCCTGAATGCCTGCACTTGGGGCCACTGAAAGATGCAGCAGGAGGTCAATCACTATAGCTGAAAGGAAGATTCCTTTCTCTGAAGTGCAGCTTATACAGCCTACTTCTCTAAAAGGGTGCTTATAACTCTGGTAGAGAAAAATTGGAAAACATCTTTAATTATCTTTTGGTTAAAAACATTAAATACTTGACTATATATCATATGTGTTACATAGTTACTAAATGTATATAGAAAAACAAATAAAACTTTTGTATACTCCATGTCCTGGTTTGAGTTTAGAACATATTTCTATTTTTTTTTTTTTAATGTTTATTCATTTTTGAGAAAGAGAGAGAGACAGAGAGACAGAACACAAGCAGGGTAGTGGCAGAGAGAGACACAGAATCTGAAGTAGGCTCCAGGCTCTGAGCTGTTAGCACAGAGCCCAATGTGGGGCTCAAACTCACGAACCATGAGATCATGACCTGAGCCCAAGTGGGACGCTTAACTGACTGAGCCACCCCTGGAACATATTTCTAAAGAGGTATAAGAAAAGGCACCCCTGGAACATATTTCTAAACAGGTATAAGAAAAGCACAGGTAGCTGTCTACCTAATGCCTATCAGAAACTCATGTTTTGGGTGAAGTGTTCTATAAATGTCTATTAAGTCCTGCTGGGTGAACACTGTGGTTGAATTCTTCTACATCCTTGCTAATTTTCTGTTTTGTTCTATCAACTGTTGAGAGAGGTGTGCTTAAGTATCCAACAATAATCGTGTATTTGTCCATTATTTCTTTCAATTCTATTGGTTTTTGCTTCATATATTTTGTAGCTGTCTTGTTTGGTGTACACATGTTTAGGATTGCTGCCTTCTGTCTTCTTGGTAGACTAAACCTTTTATTATTATTGTGCAATGTCCCTCTCTGTCCCTGGTAATTTTTTTTTTGTTCTGAAGTCTACTTTATCTGATATTAATACAGTCATTCCTTATTCCTCTTGATTATTGTTTACATGATGTATCTTTGCCCATTCTTTTACTTTCAATCTATGTATATATGATTATACTTGAACTGGGTTGTCTGAAGATAGCATATACTTAGGTAATGCTTTTTAATCCATGTTGTCAATCTTTGTCTTTTAATTGGTGTATTTTTTCCATTTCCATTTAATGTAATTATTGGTATATTAGAGCTTGTATGCCATTTTATTATTTGTTTTCTATTTGTCAAGGTTTTTTGTTTGCTGTGTTCCCTAATATGCAGGGGTTTTAGCACTTAGTAGGAAAAGCAGGGAAAAGTACACCTATACCATCCTCCTGGAAGCAGAATTCCTTGGAGAAAAATGGAGTCCCTAACTGGAAAATGCTTTTTATAGTTCCCTCTATAGGGTAAAAAGAAAAATACCAAAGGGGGAAAAACTGTAAAGAAAAATAAAATGATTTATTGAAGTAAATGTGGAGTAATTTTATACATGTTTGCCAGAATTTCACGTAACTTCCATTTTGGTTTCAAATAATTTCCAAAGTGTACTGTTCCTTTAGAGATCATCTAGTCTCACCTTTGTTTTGAACAATGACTGAGGGCCAGACAGGGGAAGGGACTAAACTGAAGTCACAGAGTAAGTCTGGACCAAAATGAGTAAGCAAAACCAAAGCAAAACCAAAATGAGAATTGAGCATTTCTGACTTGCAGTCAATACTATTTTCACTTAGGCCATCTCTTTCTCTTCTATAATATGAGGGAAGGATAAAGGGCTGGACCTTATCCTTCTTTAAGGGACTTCTCCAACTTCAATCTTTGGTGATTTTTATAACTGTCCTTATCCTTGCTTCCTTTCTTCCTGTCTCATCTTCTTCCATTGCTATGCTAAGGCTGTAATAAAGAATGGACATTGGGGAAAGTATGGAGCAGACAAAAATCCATAAAAATACAGAAAATATATTGAACTTGTACTTGTAATGATTGCTTCTTGCTACATATTTGGAAAAATAACCTTGTATAATCAATCTGTAGCTGTACAACAGGGCTGTGACTTGTTCCTGGATTCATTATGTACATGACTGTGTGGTGCTCTTAACACAGGTGAACACGGTAAACTTTCTTCAGGAGTCTTGCCATTACGATTAACTGGGGCAGAAAGACAATAGTAGCAACTATGGTAAAAGGAAGCTTAGCACAGTGGTAGACAGTCAAAGTTTAAACACTACCCACTAGTTGTGTGACTGTGCCAATCATGTAACTTCTCTGTACCTCAGTATCTTCATCTGTAAAACAGAGACAGTAAAATACCCAAACCTGATTAGTTTTGAGAACTACAAATAAAAGCTTAGAACGGTGCCATTAGCTGCTGCTGCTGCAACTGTTGTTATATCATTCGTTGGAGGCTTATTATAAATAAAATCTTATATAGACACATTGCATATATTATATTTAATTCTGCAATAACCTCTTGAGGTATAGATTAAAAAGGATTATATTATTATGAAAATAATTTATAAGCATTCTATGAATTAGTATTAACCTACAAAGGTAGATTACATTTAAAAACAAAGGTTGAAGGCAAAAGATAAAGTAGCAAATGTTCCCTGGCACATTCAGAAAATATACTCAGCACAATATCCAGTGTTGTATTACCATGACTATTATTTATTACTTTTATCATTTAAACTCCTCCAAAAACATTTAAAGAGGAAAAATAAAAGCATAGCCTGTTCCCTCTATGGGAATATTTGGCCTGGTTTCCTTGGCTGGTTTCTGTTAATTTCTCACACTGGACTAACAGGGCACACGCTAGACTCCTGCAAATATTCCTTCCCACCATCTGGCAGCAAGAGGGGAGAATCAGAAGGGTAAGGTTTACAATTAAAGCTTGATGAAATTAAAATTAAAGCTTCTATTTCTATTTTTATTTTATGTCTGGTTTTAAGCTTTGGGGCTCGATATTCATGGACTGTCTGAGGTTGTTCTCTTACTACTTTCTGATACAAGAATAAACATAAACCTTTTAAAATGTGCTTACCAAGGCAGAATGGTTCCAATATATTCAGGACCGAAAATTCGTACTGCACGTTCATCATTTGAAGGCCAATTCTTGTTATCAGGGACCTGATTTTCTCAGGCCATGGTTTAAGTAAAAGGTAGCCAAAAACATAGAGAGCATATCGAAGCCAGCACAGAAGTGGAGTGGCGATCCTGCCGTTTGGTGACTCAGATAGTCGCTCGATTGTTGGAAAAAGCAGAAAGGAGCGAATTATCTACAATAAAAAACATACTTTGATGAGAAGTTTCTTAAGGGATAACCCACTGTTTTACTGTTTCTTTTGTACAGTACTGACAAATGACTGGGTTTCAGAATATGACTGAAGATCTGTTCTAAATGAGAAGAATCACCATATGCTGTCTTCTCAGTGCACAAACAATCTGGGGAGCATAGAAGGATGTCCCTTGAGTTATTGGGGTTAATTTTCAGGGCGAGGAGCAAATCAGATTCCTAGATAACTTCCTGATTGTGACAGCAATTCACAATCCCTTTGAAGGATTGCCGAAATTAGGAATTCATATACCATTTGTTATACCACCTCGACTGACTAATGATAACAGAAGAAAGTAGAGCTACATAATGAACTCTGTTTCTTTTATTTTTAAAATTTTTTAATGTTTTTTTTATTTTTGAGAGAGAGAGAGAGAGAGAGAGAGAATGTGCGAATGGGGGGGGGGGAGCAGAGAGAGAGGGAGACACAGAATCTGAAGCAGGCTCCAGGCTCCGAGCTGTCAGCACAGAGCCCGATGTGGGGCTTGGACTCACAAACCATGAGATCGTGACCTGAGCTGGAGTTGGATGCTTAACCGACTGAGACACCCAGGTGCCCCTAAAGAACTCTGTTTCTAAGGGCACCTGGGTGGCTCAGTGGGTTAAGCATCTGACTTTGGCTCAAGTTTGAATTCATGGTTCATGAGTTTGAGCCCTGCATTAGCCTCTGAGCTAACAGTGTGGAGCATGCTTGGGATTCTCTCTCTCTCTCTCTCTCTCTCTCTCTCTCTCCTTCTTTCTGCCCCTCTCCTGCTCACTCTTTCAAAATAAATAAATAAATACACTTTATTTTTTTAAAAAAATATTTATTTATTTTTGAGAGCAAGAGCATGAGCAGGGGAGGGGCAGAGAGAGAGAGGGAGACATAGGATCTGAAGCAGGGTTCAGGCTCCACGTCTGTCAGCACAGAGTCCAACATGGTGCCCGAACCCACAAACAGTGAGATCATGACCTGAGCTGAAGTTAGGACACTCAGTCAACTGAGCCACCCAGCCACCCCAAAATAAATAAACTTAAAAAAAAAATTATGTGTCTAGTCAGCATTTCTTTCACTGATTATATTTGGGGATAGTTCACTTTTTGAAACACTCCTCTATTCCTTACTGTTACCGATAAAAGATAATCTTTAACAGGACCAAATACATTTCTAACAAATGATTTAACCTTAATAAAGTGCAGGCTAGAAACAAGCAAAGCTAGAAATCTCTACATACACAGGAGAATGTTTAAGGACAAAAATATAATTCAACTGAATTCATCAGGATGTCAAGAAATACATTTTAATAATACTCCACAAGAAAGGAGCATTGCTAAAACATTTTACATTTACCATTACGTACTACCAATATTTTAAAAATTAATGAAAATAATTTCTATGGGGGATCAGAAAAGGCAAATAGTTAAGCACAGTCCCTATTAACAATACGGTAATATAAATGAAATAGATCACCAGTATTAACAGAGTGTAGAACAGGAAACGAGAATGGACACAATGGTTTTACTTTTTTTAAAAAAAAGTTTCAGCTAAATATAAGATACATACAGAAAAGCATATAAAATATGAATATGCAATTTAATAAATAATGTATAAAATGAACAGCTATGTGGCTCCAGAAGCAAAACACTGACAGCATGACATCTTCTAATCCCAACTCCTACCTCTCCTCACATCTTAGGTTACTTCTATCCTGACTTCCTTACTTTGCTTTATATCAATACTTATCATTCCTTAATACTATAATCACTTCCTTATTTTGCTTTACATTAATACTTATTGTCCTGTTATAGACTGAAGTGTCTCTCCCAAATTCATAAGTTGAAGCCCTAACTCTCACTGTGATTATATGTAGAGATAGGTAATTAAGGTTAAATGAGGTCACAGGGTGCGGCTCTGATAGATAGGATTAGTATCCTTATAAGGAGACTGACCAGAGAGCTCATTCTCTCTTCCCAGGCACACTCAAAGAAGAGGTCTGCTGAACACACAAGGAGAAGGTGGCTATCTACTAGCCAGGACGTCTCACCAGAAACTGTCCATGCTGGCAGGCTGATCTTGGATTTCCAGCCAGCAGAACTGTGAGAAAATAAATGTCAGTTGTTTAAGCCACCTGGTCTACAGTATTTTCTTATGGCAGTTTGAGCAGACTAATACATATTTCTTAACACTACAGTTTAATTTTGTGTGTTAATGAACTTTACATAAATACAATCATGTAGTATGTTTTTGTGTTTTACTTCTCTCAACACTGTTTGTAAGATTCATTCATGTTGATATATGCAGCAATAGCTTATTAGCTTTGCTATATAGTTTTCCACTGCATAAACATATTGCTATTTATTTTATCTGATAGATATCTGGGTTGTTTTCAGTGCAGAGGTATTACAAACATGCTGCTAGGAACATTTTTATGTGTGTCTTTTGATGCATGTATGTATGTATTTCTGTTGATGACAAAGTACAACTTCTATGTCATATGGTATGCATAAGTTCAGCTTTAGTAGATGATTCCAAATGATTTTCATGCCAACAGACATGAGAGTTCATACTGTTACAAATCCACACTACATTTGGTACTGGCAAACTTTGTAATTTCAACTACCCTGACATATTTTCACTATGACCTTTTTTTCTCTGATGACCAGTAAGGTTGAACAGCTTTTATGTGTTTACTGGACATTGTCTATATCTCCTGAAGTGCTTATTCAAGTCTCTTGCACCCTTTTCTATTAGGCTGCCTGCCATTTTCTCTTCTTGATTTGTAGGTGTTTTTGCGTGTGTTTTGTTTTTGTTTTTTAATTCTACATTCTAGTCCTTTGTCACGTTGCAGTCCTTGGCTTGCCTGTTCATCTCTTATTTTTTTCTCAATGGACCTAATTTCTTAAGTTTGATGCAGTTGAATTTAAGTCTTTTATACTTACTGTTTTTGGTGCTTAGTTCTTTTTTAAAAAATTTAAAAAAAAATTGTATTTGAGAGAGGCAGTGAGTGAGCAGGGGAGAGGGAGAGGGAGAAAGAGAGAATCTCAAGCAGGCTCTGCACTCAGCACAGAGCCTAATGTGGGGCTCCATCCCACAACCCTGGGATCATGACGTGAGCCGAAATCAGAGTTGGATGCTCAGCCGAATGAGCTACTCAGGTGCCTCTCTTTATGCCTAGTTCAAAAAATTCTTGTCCAACCTCATATCATGCAGATACTACTTTTTTCATTCAAAATGCTTTTTTTAGAAATTAGGTAATGCTACCTCTGAGCTGTTCTACAATGTATGTTTAAGCCTCTGGTTGTGTTCAACTACAGCTGTGGGTGTGTTCCTTTGATTTCAGGTATCAGTAACTCGCCATTTCCCTTTTGTATTTACATTCCTCCTTCTGGATGAACTGAATGCACTTTTCCTGGTAGGGGCTGACAGTAAAGGTGGGTTTTTGTGGACTCTTTTTCATTCTCTACCATTGACAGTCCTTTTCCATAGCAACATTGGGTGACATTAACCAAATGTTCAAGTTGATCTTTAATTTGAACTAATATATGGTCTATTAGTGTCTCTCTTACTAATAGAGAATAGGGATTTTTTTAAAAAAGGTTTATTTATTTTAAAAGAGAGAGGGACAGAGAGAGAGAAAGAGAGAGAGGAAGAGAGAGCTCCAGAGGGAGAGAGAGAGAATCCCAAGCAGGCTCCAGGCTGTAAGCGCAGAGCCCAACACGGGGCTGGATCTAACAAACTGTGAGAGCATGACCTGAGCTGAAATCAAGAGTCAGGCGCTTAACTGACTGAGCCAGCCAGGTGCCCCAAGAACAGGGATTTGAAGGTGCAACCATGGAGGACTCTTTTCTTTCTAATCATCGTTCTTGTTTTTCCTTGGTCATATCTGTCAGCTGAGTGCTCAGCCATTTCCTATAGACTTTTCCTTTTCTCTCAACAGTAGCTGAGATATTTCTTTTTTGCTCATAATAATTTACCTCCACTATGTCTTCTCCTCTGTCACATAAATAAGAATGTACTATTCCTTGTGGCCTTGGTGGTGAATAAAAGACATTCTTTGGGAGCAGGGAGCCACAGTCTTTTCAGATGATTTTTTAAATGCTGCATTGGCAACAATACATGCAAATGCTCAACATGCATTTGGAATGAATGCAGGGTCTCAGCTAGAATTTGGGAACTTCTGTCACCTTAGCATCTTCTTAAGTACAAAGCAGAAAAGAAGCTAAATGGATTGTGTGTATTTAATAAAGGCACTCATGGGGACTTGTGATGTAGATGATCTGGGCTCCAAAACGTCAGAGATGATCCAGAATCCTCCAGTCAGAGCCAGCTGCCTGTACTGCAATGGGTTTATACAAAGATTATATACAAAGATTCACATAAAGGTTATGGGATCTCTGTGAAGTCTGACTAACCGAGAAAAGTCAGCTAAAAGAATCCTCCCTGGATGCCATTTTCAGTGTGAACTCCAACTCCGTGTATTCAAACACAGACAGGAATGAGATCAGCTCTAGAATCCCAGGACTTTTCTGACACTTGGTCTTCTTCCTCCCCCTGCCACTTAGCCCTCCTCCCACTGGGCTACAGCCTTCCTGATTCAGCAGTAACCACCATGGGGTGAAGACCAGGGTAAGCAGGGTGTGAAAGCGCCAGCATGAGGCCTCTTCTGTTGCAGGAGGCACCTGTAAAGAATCCAATAGCTTTCCAACATCTCCAAGCCCTTGAACAGACCTCCCTGTTCTTGTATTCGGTGAACAGTTGTATGTCGCTACTTCACCTTTGCCTTTCTGCCCAAAGACATCCTTCAGGACCGTGGCCAGAGGCTCAAAGTCAAGTGTGACTGCTGTCTCTCTTAGAGATATGGAATATACCCTCAGACTGGCAAAATTAAAGAAGTCTAACAACACCAAGTATTAAAGATGTGGATCAACAAGAACACTTACACAGCATGGCATTAACTATTAGACTTTCCTCCTCTGTTTCTCAAAGTACATGTTCTTTAGGGGGTGTCTAGAACTGACACAGAAAGTACATTGTTAGTATTTTGTTGAACACTAGAAGTTTAAATCGGGGATCTGACACTTCGCTTGGGTAGCAAGCAGCATGCTTTAAGAGTCCAAGAGTAGAAATGATGAGCTCTCTCAGCGACTGGAGTGGTGTTACAATTAGCCATCGATTTTACACATGCAAACTCAGAAGTCTTTTCCCTCTCTTTTGGGTAGTTCTAACATCATGAGTCCTTTTATTCCTGTTAAGTGCTACCAATGTTCTATTGGACTTAACCAGACTCGAGAAATTCTAACAGAGTGGATTTATGCAAAGCAATCTTTGGTGCTGGGAGAGGCAGGTTTCTCACTGCCCTGCTGAGGCCTCCCAGCTGAAGGATCATGAAGGAGCTACTTGCCCCAACCACAGGAAGTCTTCTCCCTCGAGGCTGCAAGCAGGTGTGTCAGCAGCTGCAGTGGCCACAAAGGGAAAGATGAAGGAACTGACTTCTTGGCTTCAGCTGGCCTCTCGATGGCCAGTCTCACCAGGAGCTATAGGAACACGCCATGCTGAGAAAGCCAGGCTGGCTACAGTCCTCAGTCACGGCAGGCTCCCCAGCAGCCAGCATTCTTTAATAGCTTCTCCAAAAACTCTGTGGTCTAGTCATCCACATTTAGGTTCATAATCTACCTGAAACTGATTGTCATGTGTGCTGTGAAATATGGGTCTAATTTAATTTCTTTCCATATGGAAACTCGATTTTCCCAGCATTATTAACTGAAAAGGCTGCCCCTTCCCTGCTTTTCTGCAGCGACACTCCTGTTGTGAATCCTGTGTAGATGTGAATGGGTCCTTTTCAGGGCTCTCTGACCTGGCCTACTAATCTAACTCTGGGCCAATAGCACAATGTCTTATCTACTAAAACCTTCACAATATCTTGATATTTGGTAGAAGAAGTTAAACCCCACCTTGTTGTTCTTCAAAAATGCCTTGGGTATTTTTGGCTCTCTGCAGTTCCATACACATTTTGGAGCTGCCTATTCAGGTTCCACGAACATCTCATTGAGATTCTGATTGTATTCAATTTATAAATTGAGGAGAAGTAATATCTTTACAATACTGAGCTTTCCAACCCATGAACATGGGATAGTTCTCCGTTTATGTGTCTCTGAAAATGTTTTAGACATTTTACATATAGTCATCTTGCACAACTTTGTCAGAGTATTAGGTACTTATATTTTTATGCTATTGTAAATAGGATATTTAAAAAAATTAATTTTCTAAGTGGTTGTTGCTTATATATATGATATAAATAATATTTACATGTTGATTTTCTGTCCAGCAAACTTTAAAGTCCCTTATTGGTTCTAATAACTTGTCTGCAGATTCTTCTGAATTTTCTAAGCACACACTTATATTATCCACAAATAATGACAGTGTTGTTTCTTCCTTTCAAATATTTTAATCTTTTTTCTCTTATATTACCTGCGTTAACCAAAACCTTAATACAATGCTGACAGAAAAAAATTCTTGTTTCCAAACAAAAAAAACTTTTTCCCAATATAATCACTAAGAAGCATTATGTGTACTGAAGGTTTTCTAGAGATATACTTTGTTGGATTAAAAACATTTCCTCTATTCCTAGTTTGTTAATTGCTTTTTAAAATCATAAATGAATGTTGAATTTTATCAATTACCTTTTTTGTACCTATTGGATGGTCATATGACTTTTCTCCTTTCATTTATTAATGTGGTAAACCATCAATTGATTTTCTAATGTGAAACTAACTTTTCATTCTTGGGATAAACCCACCAGGGTCATGATACATCTTTTTTACATGGTCTCCTAGTACTTTGTGTAGGACTTCTGTGTGTTGATAAGTGAGCCTGGTCTATAACTTTCTTTTCTTATGTTATTTTTTTCCAGGTTTGGATGTAAAGGGTTTGCTAGTTTGAAGAAATTGAGTTGGAGAGTATGGTGTCCTCTTCCATGGCCTAGAGGATTTCATAAAAGAATAATGATTTATTCTCCGAATATTTGATAGAACTCACCAGTGAAGCCTAGAGTTTATTTTTAGAAAGTTGTGCCTACTAAAAAACAAAACAAAAAGCTTTGCCTATTGATGGATTCAATTTCTTTAATGTCTTAGGGCCATTCAGGCTTTTTAAAAATTCTTCTTGAATCTGTTTGATGTTAACTTTTCCTACAGGTTTGTCTATTTCATTTAAACTTCAAAAATTATTAGCATAAAATTATTTATAATATCCTGCAATTATACTTCAATCTCTGGACAGTCAGTAGCAATATCACTCCTTTCATTACTGATACTATTAGTGCCTGATAGAGTAAACCTTTACAATTATGAAGGAACTATCTTCACTTCTGTTAATGCTTCTCTCTTAGGGGTTATTTTAATATTAACATAGCTCACCAGCTTTCTTTTGGTTAGAATTTTCAAGATATAACTTTTCCTACTCTTTTACTTTCTACCTTTCTATGACCTTATATTTAGAGAATATATTTGGATTATTTTTCTCTATCTAACCTGAAAATCTTTGTCTTTTACCTAATATGCTTAATACATTTACTGCATTTTTATTTAAATAATTCCTAGTATTTTGAAGCTACATCTAAAATATAAACCTAAAATCCTACGTTGTTGCTTTTCATTTTTTGTATATCCTCACCTTATTTTTTTCTTCTTTCTTACTATTTTTTTTGCATGAGAAAGATACAAATAATAAAAATATAATTGATAGTAAGTATTAAATAATTGAGTGATACAAAAAATGAATAAAGAATATATGTCAGTAAATCACAAAAATGATTAACAATTCTAAAGTAATTATATGACAATTTAAGGAATGAAGATGAATAATAATATAATAAGAAAAATGCATATGTTAGTAAAATGTCCACGGTGGCATAGGGAAGAAATAAAATAATGAAAGAAGACTAGGACTTGGTGGAAGTGACAGTATACCCTTAAACAGGGTGTTGAGTGAAAAGTGACGTTTGAGCAAAGTCAGTCATGGAGTAAGCTGGGAAATATTTGGAAAAAAAGTTTTTCTGGGAGAGGGAGGAGCAAGTCAAGTGCAAAGGCCATAAGACAGAACCTAATTTGTTGTGTTGAGCAAAAGCAAGGAGTACAGTGTCACTGGGGTGGGGTGTGTAAAAGGAGGGCATTTCACGTTGTAATCACAGGGGCGGCAAGGGGACAGAGGATGAGGGTCTAATAGGACTTTGAGTTTTACTCTGGGTAGCCGAGGAGCCTTTGGAGGGTTTTGGAAACAGAGGTGGTATGTCTGACTTCCATTTTAATAGAATTACTCTGGTGTTTAATATTATCTCAAAGGTACTAAATCAATGAAATCAGACAAGATAAAAAAATGAGTTCTAAATATTGGAAAGGCAAAATTACCATATGACTTTTGTTTAAAATATTTTTAAAAATCTCATGTATAAAAATAATAGCTAAGTACAAATGTAAGAAAAAATGTAGTGCTTATCTAAAAAAAATTTTTATACACAAAGGGGCATTTCTTTGTTCTTCTGTTGCAAAAGAGATACAAATTCTTCCACCAAGTTAATTTATTAATTCATTCAGTCCCAATTAAAATACTAAAACATGGTTGTTATTTTGAAATTTAATGAATTATATTAATGTTAATTTGGAAAATGAAATGCATTAACCATCTAGGAATTCTGAAAAAGAAGAGAAAGAGATTAGCTCTTCTAAATATTAGGCAGATTATGAAGCTACAACAGTTAAAACTGTATGGTATCAGAAAAGGATCACATAATTCAGTGGAACAAAAAGGAGTCTCAAAACAAACCTGAAATACATGTGGGAATTAAATTTAGCATAAAGGCATCGGTGGAGAAAAAAAGGAGTTGTTCACTAAATGCAGTAGGGAAAACTGGAAAAAAGAATTATTTGGAACAGCAAAGGGCTGGAGATGAGAGTTCATAATGAGGAGTGGCCCCACATATTGTGGTGCACCCATACAATGGAACATTATACTACAATGAGACGTCAGATAGATTTGCACCTGCAGACAACAAGGATTTCCAATTTCTCTCTCTTCTTTGAAACCAGCTGGTTGGGATTTAGCAAGCTTTAAATGAGACATTCTATGCATTTGGGCTCATATGCTCTTTGGGCTTTTAATTCAGAAAACACAAAGGCGATTTTGTTTATTTTCAGGTTCCTCAACTATGTCCTATAAATGATACCTGGAGATGTCACTAGATAATGCAGTCTCCCTCCACTAACTGGACTTTAACTGTTCAGCTCTCAGTCTTATTTCCTCATCTGGGCAACTTTAACACTATATTAGTAAATAACCAAACCAACCACTATCAGGGATTTGGTTAAAAAAATAATTCCAGGCGGGGCGCCTGGGTGGCGCAGTCGGTTGAGCGTCCGACTTCAGCCAGGTCACGATCTCGCGGTCCGTGAGTTCGAGCCCCGCGTCAGGCTCTGGGCTGATGGCTCGGAGCCTGGAGCCTGTTTCCGATTCTGTGTCTCCCTCTCTCTCTGCCCCTCCCCCGTTCATGCTCTGTCTCTCTCTGTCCCAAAAATAAATAAAAAACGTTGAAAAAAAAAATTAAAAAAAAAAAAATAATAATTCCAGGGAATAATGTGAGATCACTACCTTTAATCCTAATCCCTAAACCTTCTGCCATTTATAGAATAGCACCATGGATGATGAAGGAATATATGCAGAACTAGGACCTTTAGGCACTACAATTCTTCATTAGGAAAGTAAAACTATTATGTTCTATCGTACTCTGTTTGTCAAAGCAGAAAAATATGTTAAATGGGAAATCTAGAAAGAAATGTTTTTGTTTTTTTTTTCCCCGCCTGGCCAATCCACAGTTAAACAAGAACAATTACCTAATGAAAATTATCTGGTTTTTTTTTAATGTTTATTTATTTTTGAGAGAGAGAGAGAGAGAGCACAAGGAGGGGAGCAGCAGAGAGAGAGGGAGACACAGAATCCAAAGCAGGCTCTAGACTGAGCTGTAAGCACAGAGCCCAATGCGGGGCTTGAACCCACGAACTGCAAGATCATGACATGAGCCAAAGATGGATGCTTAACCGACTGAGCCACCCAAGAGCCCTGAAAATGATGTTTTCTAAGAAGTCTGGTAGTTTAGTCCTTTATTATAACTCATTGCTCATTTTAGTTTCAAGTTTATTCACTTCAAAACAATGGCTTCCTTGTGATTATTAAAATGTCCTTAAAAGATTTAGAGACTATAAATGGTTAATACAGTTACTGTCCTACTAAAAAATATACCATACAGATTCCATACTAGTTATGTAACCCACAATATAAAGGAACTTCGGACTGATCAAATCAGCTGGCAGAAAGAGGAAGCAATCCGTTACTTTGTATAAATGATCCATTACTGTGACCCATGTTAAACAAAACTGCATGCAAGGGAAACTCTAAAAATACACGAGCAACTACAGGGTTACATGTGGTTGATTTATATCAATAACAAAATGAGAATTAAAGTGCACTCTGAAATCATGGGAATGTACCGAAACAATAAGGAAGTTCTAATATATACTCTGAATGCATCATTGCCTCTCAAAACTATAAGAAGACCAAAGATTGTTTATCACAACTAATACTTAGTTGATGAGACTGGTTTTCCTCTTTTGCCTTTGGAGAACAACAGTTATTACCTGTTGGGTGAAACTTATACTTTCCTTAGATACCATAATAGTAACTTCGATGAAATTTATAGCCCAAATTTGATAGGATAAGCCACAGTAATAAAAATTTCTTTTATTCATATAGAAACCCATTGGCAAAAAAATCACCAAGGTCAAGAAAGTGTACCCAATTTTATAACACAGCTGTGCAGAGAAGGTTTCCAAATCTGTGTACATGACAAAACATTTTCTTATGTTACTGTCTCATTAAAGAAAGAACTTATAGGCTGGCCAATTCATTCTACTCTAAGGAAACATTTTCATATATTTCACATTCTCTTGAAATCTACCAGAGTCAACTTTGATGATGAAGCACAACCATGTTTTCTTGACTAGTACAGGAAAGTAAATATACACATTGGGACTTTTTATAGAGGTACATTTTGGGGGATTAGATATAGTATTTTGATGTTTATTTTTCCTGAATTTATTATTATTATTAATTACTTTACAGAAAGGAAGTTAGGAACAATTTGAACTATAGCCATAAGGTAAGATGCATGATGTTCAGGTGTGGGTTGTATGCAATCTGTTTCATTAAATGGGTATTTTTTTCTTTTTAAAAAAAAATTTTTTTTAATGTTTATTTATTTTTGAGACAGAGAGAGACAGAGCATGAACAGGGGAGGGTCAGAGAGAGAGGGAGACACAGAATCTGAAACAGGCTCCAGGCTCTGAGCTGTCAGCACAGAGCCCGATGCGGGGCTCGAACTCATAGACCGTGAGATCATGACCTGAGCCGAAGTCGGACGCTTAACCGACCAAGCCACCCAGGCGCCCCATAAATGGGTATTTTTTTCTTAAACAAAGAGTAAAATCCAAAAAAAAACCATCAATAAATTTTACTGTTCAGATAATGTACTACAGATGCATCCATTCTTCTAGGGTGCAGCAAGGATGCCTCTATGATAGGACTAAATGAAGCCCATGCTCCTTTAACATGGTCAAAAGAACAGCATCACTGCAACTCTCCCTATTTGTTTATTAGCTGAGCCCACCTTCTGTCGTAATGTCAGGGTGCTTCTCCACTGCACATGTTAAAAACAAGAATGGATGGCACACAGTTTTTCCTTCTATATGATTGCCAACATTGTTAAGACATGTTAGGAAACATGCACGATAAACCACACAGCCTTCAAAGATAAAGTTGCTAGAATCAAATCACAGACCTAGAAATAATCCTAGTTTAAACCTGTTTCTCTCTCTTTCCATAAGGCCATGTTTTCCTCTCCTGAGGATAAGACTATTCAGCTTATTTAATCACACATATGCAGTTTATAAACTGCAGATGCCATTCTATTCTAATGATCAAGTGCTTGCTCTTTGAGATATTATATTTTGCTTAACAATTTCATACATGAGTAAGATAGGAATATGCCCCACAGTAAGAAAGTGCTTACAATAGCAGTGGTAGTGTTAGCTTACTACTTCCTAGGAACTATGCTAATGCACCCTGTGTACATTATCTCATTTAATACCTGTAACAAACTTATCAAACAACTGTCTTCATTCCATAGATGAGAAAATGGAGGTTTACCGACAAAGATGAGGTATGCAGTCAAGCATAACTTTAGAGCCCATGCCATTAATGACTATATACACTATATACTTGCATACAAAATAACTTCTTAGCAATCAATATTATCTGGTGACACAATTTCCTATGTTTGAGCCAGTCACTATCATTATTGTTAGAGGCATGCCAATATTTACAAGTGTTTTGAACCATTCAGCTTCAGAAATAACTAACCCTATGTCTTACGAAATAGAACATGGGATCCTTCAACTATTGATTACTGAAAAAAATTATGCCGCTTCAACATGTTTTGCTTAAGAAAAAATTGGCGTTCGAGAAAATGACTACTTTTACCATTTTCCATGCATTTGAATTATAGTCATGACTTTCTGGGAAAGGGATTTTTCTACAATTTAACGACCTGAATGTAAAAAAAAAAAAAAAAAAAAAAAAAAAGCCATTCCATGCATTTAATCTACATGTCAATGATGCTAATTACAAGGAATGCTTGCATATTTGCAGGTATACTTATATCTTATGATTACACTTAAATGTTTAAAACATGGGTTCAAAATCTTCCCATAGCCCATTCTTCACAAGCTTTTGTCATTTTATACACTTCATATTTATTTTGAATGCAAAAACTCTCTCTTCGATTCAGCTTAATCTCTCTCGGAATTCACTTTCTTTTGAGTCTTTCAGATTCAGAATCACAAAGCACTCAAATAGAAAATAACGATGCTCACAGACCCTTGCAGTACAGCACTCCATGACACAGCATCTGTTGTTCTGAACTGAACTGCGTCCTCCGGGTAGCCTCAGAATGCAGCGAATGGTGACGACAGCAGACCCATCCTCATGTCTACGTGACTACCACGGGCTTTTGGCAATTTCAGCTCTTTCTTGGTTTCCAATGGCAAAGCGACACAGAATCTAAAAGGATGGTTTTACTGACCTAAAACCTGCTACTTGGCAATTCCCTAAACTTGGAGCTGGAGTAGCCTATGTGGGTCAGGAAACAAAAAATTCCAATTGTTCAGCAGTGGGGTTGGGACTTTCCAAAATTAAAAACTCCAGTCTTTAAAAGCTTAAGCCAAGAATAACTGAGAAGGAAGGGTCATTAATTAGGCCTATTGCTTGTTTTTTGATTTATTGATTGATTCATTCATTCACTGAGGATAAATTGGCACCTACCATATGCCAATGCTACGGTGAGTGCTGGAGACTCAATGGTGAATAAGACAGAGAGTCTCTGCTTTCAGAGAACTTAAGTCTAAGCAGAGAGACATTTATAATAATGCAGGATGGGTAGTATGCTATGGGAAAGAAAGAGTACAAGAGAACCATACAATGGGCACCAGAAACCTCTGATTCATCATGGCCTAGAAACCTTTGAAAGGGGCTTTGGAAAGAGAAGCTGACAAATATTCACTGAGTACATACATGAGCAAAGTGCTGACGACTTTGCTCAGGGTAACTCAAGGAAACCTGTACAAAAGACTCCTCCCCATTTAACTTTGCTGAAAGACACTGGGAAACATGTACACTTCAGTTTCATATACTAAAATGCCATTTACTAACCTGAACTAAGATGAGGGAAGGTATCCACTACAGGTTTCCAGACCAACGAGAGCCTAACAACGGAGAAGCCCACGGCCAGAAGCACACTCTGGGTGCATGCCAAAGCAGCACACAACAAGGGATTTCTGCTCAGAAGCTGTCCCAGTAAACACTCCTAGCTTCTCAGAAGTCAAAAGGAAGGCTCACAGTACGGCTCTCAAGATTCATTTTATGTGGCGACAAGCACATCCAATAGGGAAGCTAAGACTCTAGGAGGCAGAAATGAAAACTTGGGAAAACAAGTTATTTGGCCCAAATAACTGAAGTTCATGCATACGCCCCCCATTGCCAGCTTTGGTAATGAAACAGGTAAGGATCTATCCTCCTTTCAGATCAGGAAAAAATAGATGTATCAAAGATGTATCTTAACATATCTTCTTCCTCATAGGTCTCTGAAGGGGGTGTTCCTGCTCCCACTGACACACAGATACAGCAGGCTCCTTACGGTAGTATCCCTCTTGGCTGTCTCCTAGGCTCAGCAAACACCTGAGGTAGTTTCCAAGTCCTCCCACATGCCTCACTGCATTCCTGAGACCTTAGCTTCTATGGAGCCCAGAGAGGGGACAAGTGCCTTGGGGAAGGCCCTTCCTTACCTTCTTGTAACGGGGGTGGACGCATTCCTGACAGCCTGTAAACATCTCTGCTCTTAAGAGTATTTGGCATACACACGCAATAGGTCACTAATTTATCAATTGAAAATGTTCCATGGTATCTGAAAATGCTATGTGATGGACATGGGAATTACGTACAGTAAAACCTTGGATCGGGAGTAACTTGATTTGCAAGTGTTCCACAAGATGAGCAAAGATTTCTAACAAATTATCTAACTTGATAAACGAGCGAGGTCTTGCAATACGAGTAATACGTGACACCGAATGTCATGTGATCACAACTGAGCCGATGGTTCTTGAAATTTGCTTTGATATATGAGTGCTTTGGATTACAAGCATGTTTCCAGGATGAATTATGCTCACAAACCAAGGTTTTATTGGACTTTGTTATCAGCTTAAATTTTAGCCAGCAACTAATATTCTCTATATATCTGAGCGTGTATACACACATATAAATATAGTCAGTATATATACTGTATATGTGTATATATATACACATATGTATATATGTATGTATATATACAGTATATATACACCCCTATACTAGATACATGAGAGAACACAGACACAGAGACAGATGGAGTGTGAGAGGGAGAACAAGTAGTAAAGCAAATGAGGTAAAATGCTAACTGTAAATGTAGATAAAGTGTATATGGTATTTTTTTAAAGTTTATTTATTTATTTTGAGAGAAGGGGAGAGAGAATGTGCAGGGGAGGGGCAGAGAGAGGGGGAGACACAGAATCTGAAGCAGGCTCCAGGCTCTGAGCTGTCAGCACAAAGCCTGACCCGGGGCTCAAACTCAAGAACCGTGGGATCATGACCTGAGCCAAAGATGCTTAGCCGACTGAGCCACCCAGGCACCCTGTGTATATGGTGTTCTTTGTACTATTCTTATTCTTCCAACTCTTCTTTAAGTTTGAAATTGTTTCCAAACAAAGCATTAAATAATTAAGTACAGTCCACCACTGCCCTCTATCCCCAGCCATGGCACTTCCAATCCCCTTGGTCTTGCTCTACTCTTTCATGATCTTTCATGTTTATTATCATTTTCCCTTGCAGACTGTGAACTCTGAGAGCGCAGAGCTTCCTTTCTGTTTTGTTCACGAGTACCTTCACGTCTAGTACAGGGGCTCAGGGACAGTGCATGGCGCCTGACTGACTGAATGAATGCAGGTCTGGCTGATGGGCAGCAAATCCTCCAAAATGACTGCCTCATCCAATACCTTCAAGCAACTCCTCCTCTGCAAGCCAGCTCAGGACTACAGGTTTATTCTGTATAGAAACTGAAGAAGAGAGCTTTTGGAGCTGGGTCAGGCACAGAGAAAGGCAGAGGAAAGGACCCACAGGAAAGAGGGATCAAATGAAAGCTTAAACACTGAATGCGGACACTCTCGCATGCAAACACCAGCCTCTCGTGCTGCTTTGCTCTGATGATGCTGCCCTTAGGCAGGAGATTTGGACACTTTTTTTGAGAAACTGAATGGCTTCAGAGAAACACCATACAGACAGTGACACTGACAAATGCCACACAAAAAATGTCAGGATACCTGTCCAATCACCCTGCAACGAGGCTGACTCATTGATAAGGCCCACTCCCACACAAAACCGCCAAGGATTTTCGGTGCTTCATTCTTAAACATGAAGAGATAACAAAGGAATGTCAGACATTTGAGCAAAGCTTCAATTATACTACACAGATCAACATAAACAAAATATGAGAAAAGGAATCCAGAATGAATCGCGATAGTACAAAAAGTGCAACAAAACTCCAAAAATTTGTTCTCCTCAGAAAGAGAAAGCGAGTGAGCCATAAGATAAAAGGGACACTACAAAAAGGGAAAAAAAGAACAAGAAGCTATCTTAGAAATTATTTGCATGAAGGCTGAAATTAAAAGTTTAGTTATATAAATTATAAGAAAAAGTCGGGAAAATATCCCATATTTCTCAATGTGTAGAATGAAAAAGCAAGGGTGGGGGGGGGAGGAGAAAGAGATTGATAATGGAAAATAAAATAAATCAAGAGAATCATTTCTGGATGTTTAATATGTAAATAATGAGACAACAAGGAAAAAAAATATACAGGAGAGGTTTTTGGTACATAAGGATGCCAGTTTTCAAATTAGAAAGGATAAATAGTCCAAAGAATATCATCATAAAATGTAATAATGGGGATAAAGTAAAGATCCTAAAATTGCCCAGAGAAAAAACAAGTCACATAAAGAATCAAAAACTCAAAATGGTATATTTTTCAATAGCAGATCTTGAAGAACTTAAAGCCAGGCAACAGCCGGTCACAGTGGAGCAGGGAGGGCAGACTAGCTTACTGCAGAGCAATCTTCCTGCCAAGAACAATTAGAAAAGCTGGAAAAAGTATTTTCTTAAAGTGCCTTTGAAAGCATCAAAGGCAGAAGAGACTGAAAGGGCCAAAATTCTAGAGAAAAAGGAAACTCAAGAGAGGTGTGTTGAAACAGCTTTTCTTATTTACCAATTTGTGAGCAGTAGCTAAGAGGACAAGAGGCTGAAATATAATATGGCTCAATGGTCTAAATTTGGGCATTTGGTGCCCATTAAAGAGAAGGCACCCTAGCCTTTCAGTGGGAACTACCAAAGGGCTACCCCCTAGAAGTAGTGACCAACTGGAAATAGACCAACTTTCACAAAGATATTGTTAGTTTAGCCTGATTCCAGATGGCATTAAAGTGATCATCCCTCACCATAATTGCTAGTCAAAAGCAAAAGGAAATTCTCCATGGAGGAATCTAGAAGCCTCATATTGTCATAACAATTTTTCACATAGAACGTCAGGTATTCAATTAAAAAAAAAAAAAAGAACAGCTTACTAAGCAATGATGGTTCATTTTCCATGTCAACTTGGCTGGGCCATGGGATGATCAGATATTTGGTCAAACACTATTCTGGGTGCATCTGTGAGGGTGTTTTGAATGAGATAAATATTTGAATCAGTAGACCACGTCAAGCAGATTGCCCTGCCTGATGTCAGTTGGCCTCATCCAGTCAGCTGAAGGCCTGAATAAAACAGAAAGACTGAGTAGGAGAGAATTCTTTCTGAGGACTCTTTCTGAGCCCGGACATTGTTTTTCTTCTGCCTTTGGACTCTGAGATGTGAGCTCTTCCTGGGCCTCTAGCTTGCCTGCTCTGGGACTAGAACTGATACACCACCTGCTCCTCCTGGGTCTCCAGTTTACCGACTACAGCTCTTAGGACTTGTCAGCCTCCAGGATTGTGTTCGCTAATTCCTTAGAGTTAATCCCCTTCTATATGCACACATATCCCACTGGTCCTGTTTCTCCGGAGAACTCGGACTCCTACACAAATATACTGAGGGACAAGAAGACATGACCAAAAACAAAGAGGGGACAGCAGGAAAGAAATGCAACAACATGAGACTTGGATACTGAGATTATCAGACACAACAGAAGTTTACGACTTTGTAACAACAAAAATTAAAAAATGGAAATTTTATAAGCAAAAACTAGAATAGCTGAATTGAGAATGCAAAAGTTGGGTTTAAAAGTTTATAGGTAGCTGAAGTGAAGATTGCTGAACTGAAAAGCAGTGTAGGAGAAAATATGTAGATTGGGGTGGGGAGAGAAAAAGAGTTCTTTTATGTAAATTATACCTCAACTTAAAAAAAAAAGAAAAGCTTAAAAATCTAATAGTATCAAATGAATTACAATACCTATGATGCAAGGTGGAATATATAAGAATTGTGAAAAAAAAGGTTTCAAAGGAAGGACAATAAAAATGACCGAGGAGAATCAGAAAAGAGTTCTGAAAAGAGTCTGCATCTGAGATGATTTTAGAAGACGGGCAGAAGGCATCTGTTGGGTGCTGGGAGGAAAAAGCAGAAAAAAGTGGATAAGAAGAAGTGATAATAGCTAGGAGGGAGCACTAGGTATGCACTGGCAGGCACAGGGACTACGGCCACGGGAGACTATCTCTCTCAGAGGACCTTGAGGAACATTCCCCTGCAACTCAGATAACCAGAATCTGCCCCTAAGATTTCATGAAATCACTTCTGAGTCAGCATCAGTCAACATTTGTATGATGTTATGGAAGCCCTCAGAGCCTTTCTCGCCTGCAGTGGGGCTCACGAAGCTCCTCAGTATCTCCCTAAGGGTACTGAGCAATGGAAAAGGAAAAGGTTGAATCTTTAACACTCAATTTGGTTTACTATAGAGGCTCCCAGGACTCTACTGGTAAGTTAAAATTATTTGTTGAAATGGAGTTTCTGTACTATCTACAGACTTCATTTATGCATACTCCCTCTGGACTCTGTAAAATTGGTACTGGGAATGCTGTATTGTCTGCTTTCCTAGGGACAGGCTGCCAGAAATGATGCTGGCTTCAATCTTTATCCCTTCATCAGTATATCTTTCTGACACCTGATAATCTGGCTTCTTCCCAACCCAATGCAGTTAGTCTGAATTGGCTTGGAATGCAAGATCTCAAGACGACCACATTTTCTTCTTGTGAAGCATCTCCCCTTCAGTGCCTGCTGGGCTTTTTCCACTTGAGGGAATTTGTTGTGGCCTACGTTACATATTGCTCACAGATTTTCCATCAGAGCAAGAAGGGAGGGGGAAGGAGCCTCATGCACTGGACAACCATACTAGAGAGCCTTTTCCTTCCCTAAAGACCACATTCGCAGTTCTCATCTCCATAGGCTGATAGACATAAAAAAGAATCTTCTGGCTAAAATGAACACTAGCCACAGAAGAACTTCACAGAATCTTGTTCATCTGTTTTTACACTTTTGCAGATTCTCTCTTCTCTGACTGCTGTGCTCCATCCACTAAGGCTCTACGAGTCTGTATGTCTGTGAACACCCAGTTCACTGGCATAACAAAGTCTAAATGTAGCAAGGTATGAGCGTATTTTTCATCCATCTAACTGTGAGGGTATTCATAAAGATAACCCTCTGCCTTAGCACTGGCACTCACTCATATCCCAGAGCCTCTTAGAGTCCTAGCCACTATGAACCTTATAGTCCGATGAGATTTGAATAGGACTGTATTGTTCTGAAAAGGAACCTTCTTTACTCTAGCAGTATGATGAATGATGACTTAATCCCAACTGTGATTTAAAAAAAAAAAAAAATCACATTCAAATAACAATCATGAAGAGACCATCAAAACACATACCTATCAACAATCCAAATTATTCTGGGAATGGTGGGGGGGACACAGGTTAATAAAAAATCACCAGGAAGGACAAAAGCCTAGCTGACTGAGTAGAGGATGAAGAGTAGGTAGGACAGGTAAGACCTGAGCATTGCTGATACTGCGAAAGATGCTGCTACCGACTTGGTGACAGTACTGGTCTTAGGGGTGGGTTTTCCTGCAGAGAGACCAGGAAGTTGACCTCACCTTTTTACTTGTCACCCTTTTATCTGTTATCGATTGCTGTCTAACAAATTACCAAAACTTTTCTCTCCTGAACCAACTTTCTGTTATGAACTCTTACAAAGTGCTTTCTTAAAAAACAAAGAAAATACATAATCATTAAATGCTTATAGCAGTGAAGAAACATATGCCATTAAAGGAAATCTTAAAAAGTTTTTTAAATGTTTATTTTTGAGAGAAAGAAAGAGACAGCATGAGCAGGGGAGGGGCAGAGAAAGAGGGAGACACAGAATCCAAAGCAGGCTCCAGGCTCTGAGCCGTTAACACAGAGCCCAAAGTGGGGCTCGAACCCACGAACCGTGAGATCATGACCTGAGCTGAAGTCGGACGCTCAACTGACTGAGCCACTCAGGCGCCCCGAAAGGAAAATTTTAAAACACAAAGTAAATAGAAAAAAAATCACCCCCAAACTCACCACTCAAACACAATCACTATATTCACCTTGGTAATTTTATTTTCAAGCTTTTAAATGTATGTTTTCATTTAATATAGTTTTACTCATACATTCTGTATATATTTTAATACTCTCCTTAACATTCTATAACTCTTGTGTACTACAGCACCCTTTGGGAATATATTTTGATAGTTGCACATTCTATAGTCCATTTAACCTTTCCTTTAGGGCGGAACATTAGGGTGTTTCCAATTTTTTGCTACAACAAATGACAAGTTTTTGTACATGAGTGTTTTCTCTATCTTTGGGATTTTTTTCTTAATATAGATTCCAAAGAAAAGAATTAGTAGGTTCAAAGGGTATGGGCATTTTTTATAGGAATTATTTTTTTCTGATAACACACAGTCATTGTAAAATAGCAGAAACAATGTAGAGTCTCTACCTCCAACATACCCTTAACTCTAAACCCAGAGATCACTAATATAAGCCACCTGGTGTTTACCAGTTCAGACTTTCTACAAGTGTATACAGAAGTATATACACATACAACATTAAACTTTTCTTAAATACTGCTACTATTGTAGCAGCTCATTTTGATAACTGTCGAGGTCCATTTAGCAAGCATTATGAAGTGCTTCTATATACTCAATAAGCAGACATTATTAAATACTACCATATACTAATTTATTAAGCACCGTGTCATGTGTTGTGCTAGGTACGTATTTTTTGATAGATTTTATTAGCTCTTCTTTAGTGAATTATCTGTTCATGTCCTCTGTGCCTTTATTGGAAAAGCTACTGTTCTTTTTATTGATTTCTACAAATTCTCTATAATAAGAAGCTAACCTTTTAGCTTAGTGGCTAGGAGCATGGACTTTGGAGTCAAACACACATGGGTTCAAATCCTACCACAGGCACTTACCAGCTGTCTAACCCTGAGCAAGTTACTTCTGTCTGAGGTCTCAGTTTCCTCATGTAGAAAATGGGAACAGGAGCCCCTCAAAGAGTTGCTGGGTAGATTAAGTAAGACCCACAAATGATAGCACCAGTAATATACTAACTGCCACAGCAAAAAATAGTTCATAATTTAATCTTTAATAATTCTAAATATCTACAAGAGAACTAAGTATCTTCTACAAAATTTTATACCCTAATATGCAACAATGCATAACAGTTCAAATTTTCATTGTTTTCTTATTAGATAAAACAATATTGAGAGGAGGTGCTGTATTATTCTCTAAGCATGAAAACTCAAGTTAGATAGGTTTAAAATGACCTACATAAAATTATGATCTATCCATACTTTTCTGTAAACAATTTCACGTTCAGTTTAAAAAGGTACGTGTTGAGCTACAAAAGCAATTTATGGTACATTTAGTATGTTAAGTCTCTCTGTCTACTACATCAACCTTCAAAGTTACATTTACTTTTTTGCCTTCCTGAAATTTAAGATCTTACAAACCAACTGTAAAAAAACATTTTGGGGACAAGGAAATCTGAATATTGACTATATTAGATGATATCAAAGAATTATCATTTTGTTAGCTGTGATAATGACATGGTGATTATATAACAAAAAGCCCCCTTTTCAAGATGCCCAATGAAGTCTTTATGGGTAAAATACCATGAGGGTTACAATTCAACTGAAAGTATTTAAGAAAAAAAAAAGGCAAAGGTAACAAAATACTAGTAGCTATATTAATCTGGATAATGGGTTCTGTAAATTCATTATACAATTACAATTATTTTTATTTTTCTGTTTGAAGTTTTTCATGATAGAAATTTTAGATGATCAATTTAAAAAGGAGTCTCTTTTTCCTTTCCATCTATATTAGCTTAGATAGCTGTATTCGTGCTTTGCTGAGATGGACTGCAACTGAATATAACTTTAAACTGCTTTATATTTTTTTAATGTTTATTTATTTTGAGACAGAGAGAGAGAGAGAGAGAGAGAAAGAGGAAGCAGGGGAGGGGCAGAGAGAGAGAGAGAGAGAAGAGAGAGAATCCCAAGCACACTCCACGTTGTCAGCACAGAGCCCAATGTGGGGCTCAATCCCATGAAGCATGGGATCATGACCTGAGCTGAAATCAAGAGTCGGACGGTCAACCAACTGAGCTGCCCAAGCGCCCCACCTTTACACTGCTTTAAACTACTTAAACACCTTTCCCAGGCTATGTCTAAATTTCCTATCTCCAAAACAAGGTGGTTAGCTAAAGGCCCACATACAACAGTTGACTGATGACTTCCGCCACCAGAAGAACATTCTCAGAATTTGTTATAATGCCACAAATACAGCTACTTCAGTGCCTAGAGACACAATAACATAGGCATTGGGGTTTGCTGGAATGCAGAGGCCACTGCAAAACATAAGATTGAGAACTCACACCCTGAAGTGTGGGGCTTAAGTCAGCTTCTGCTCACAGACTTCTGCTACCTTGCCACTTAAATCCAAGAAAGACAGTGAAATATACGTTCCCACCCCAGGTTTGACCCTGATAACTCAAGGAAATGAGAAAATACTTCTTGGGAGTGTTGTTTCCCTGAACAATCTGGATATCCGCACCTCTACTCAAGAGGGTCACTGTGCTTGTGGATAGGGTCGTAGGCAGAAAGAGCTAGGATACGTGAAATACAGAAAAAAAAGAACTTTCCTATAGAGAACCTGATTAGCATTCCTCCTGCTTCCAAGGGAGGATGTGAGAAGACAGAGCTGACATGTTCCCGAAAGACCAGGGGCAGATTTAATTGTCCACGGAATCTTCATACGTTCTGTGTTCCCAGTTTCTGGAAAGTTTGGTGGGAGCGTGCACCAGCATCACCTGCAGCACGGATAGCTAGGTCTCAGCCCTAACGTCTCAGATTCAGTACGTCTGAGTGGGACCCAATAATCTACACTGCTAACAAGACCCCAAGTAATGCTGATGCTGCTTTGAGAAATGCCGGCTTAGATATCTGAATGAGTGCCTCATATCATCTATTATATTCTACTCACAACTATGCCTGGGCCAGGAAGCGGTGGTGATAACATGAGTGTAGGCAGCATATAAGGCTGTTTGGCTAGTAGCCACTTCACTTCACTTGCCTTACTTGTTCCTTTAAACACATGTCATTAACTCCCAATATACTGGGTCTGTGAGAGGATGGGGAGAATTTTCCATATTTGATAGTACCATGGATACACAAATACTAAAATGTTTCAATATTTAAATCAGAAAAGTGCTCAGAAATACTCAGATGAAACGCATTAGATAAAGTACTAAGTATTAACATGCATGAAGAATGTTTTATTATAAACCCCTGTTTTCACTTTCTTGCAGCTTTCCAAAAAAATTAGCCCTTTGTGGTGAAATTTTCCATGCTTGGTTTCAGCCCAAAGGTGATTTTTTTTTTTTTGCACAGTTTGAGAAAAATATATTAAATAGTTTTTGAGTTATGAAAAGATGAAAAAAGCCCACACAATTTTTCCACTTTGAAAGCAATTTTAGGATTTTTTAAAAAATATGCAGATGACTAAAAAATGGCTGAAGTCAAAAAGTTGAAACTTTCCATGTGTTCAGCTTTCAGCAAGGTAGTCTCCTGGGTAATTCAGAAAAGATAATGTGTATGCATACACATAAACAGATAAGTAAATACATTTAAATAAATGCATAAGTGATTGGTAAAATAGCATTTCATCATATTCTATATAAACCTGCCTCAGAACAGGGGATTTATTATTTTCTGAAATGGAGTCTTTCACCAAGCAGAGTAGCTAGCTGTTGACTGCCTGACCTCTGTGGTTTTCACGTACCAGGGGTCACTCATGGTTCACAAGGACACAAGTGTGGCATTCCTGTGCCCTGTGTCTACAGAACCACCCACTTCCTTCCATACTCCATCTCCCCTCTGCCCCCAGCTCCCTCCTAGGATTCTGATTCATTGTCTTCTGAGTTCAATTTCTGCCCTTGGCCCATGCCTGAACACCAAGTCCCTTTATCTTCCTTGCTCTAGAAAACACACAGGTTCTCATTCCTCCTAATTCTCTCTGAACTCCCCATGAAAGCATTGACCTGCTTCTCATTAAAGTCTTCCCTGTGTATTTAAAGAGCTCAAGTATTAAAGAAACAGCAGTAGAAATCTTACATTTAGGCCCAAGAGGTTTTGGTGGTTTGTCAAAGTAACTTACTCTACCCCTTATCATCATGACCCCCCCTAGCTACCTCACCTGGAAAACAGATAATGGAAAAGTTAGAAAACAGAAGGCAGAGTCCTGGTTCTGCCGCTTCATGGCTAACTGACATAAAAGTCAGACACGTAACTCTCTGGAACTATGGTCTCTCCATCACAAAATGGAAAAAATTAGGTTGTTTCTTGTCCTTATTACATGTAAACTTGTTTTGCAAATTTCAAATGAATGTTGGGTATAATTGTTAGTGATGACAATAGATCAATTTTAAAAACTGTTTCAGGTTTCTAGACTCAAATGAAGAACCAAGTTAAATCACAAAAACACTTTTGAAAGGGTTTAGTCCAAGATTAATAAAAATTCAATTTTCCTAGTTTCCAAGTGTGCAAATTTAAGAGACAAATAGATGATGATGATCCTCCAACAAATGTTCCCATTTCTCTTTCATTCTCAACATCGCTCTCTGCATGGGCTATTCCTCTCAGCATGTGAAATGCTCTCCCACTTACAGGGAAAAAAAGGTTCTCTTGACCAGTGTACTCTTTAAGTTATCATCTTGTCTCCTCCTCTTCACTGGCCAATTCCTGGAACACGATCCATTTATCACCTAACTGCTTGCAATCTCCTTCTCCCACTATTTCACTACAAACGTTCTCCTACGGGTCATTAATGGCCTTCTGGTTACCAATACTAGAAGCCTGAAGTTCTCTTTGAACTCAACTCTGCTACCCTATTTCAGTTATCTATTTTCACATAATGTACCATCCCCCAACTTATGGTTTAAAACCACAATGATTACTCTTTCTTATTCTGTGGGGTCAGGAATTCAAACAGGGCTCAGCCGGACTTCTGTTCCATGTGGCATTGGCTGGTCACTCCCTGGGCTGCATTCAGTAGCAAATGAGATAGGCTGAAAGGTCCAAGGTTTCACTCACACCTGGTTCCTCCTATGTGGCCAGCATGGGCTTTTTCACAGCATGATGGTCTCAGGCAGTTGGACTTTTGTATATGGCAGCTGGCTTCCAAGAGGGAAGAAATGGAAGTTCCCAGTCCCCTTAAGCTGAGAATTATTAGAATATCACTTCCACTGTATCCCATTGGTGAAAGTCACATGCCCAGCCCAAATGCAAAAGAGAAGGGAAAGGGACTTCATCTCTTGAGAGAGGAATGGCAAAGAATCTTTGGCCATCTTTAATCCACCATGTATCCACATCTTCCTTGACATTCTCCTTTCTCTTCTCTTACTCAGTGGTACACTCCAGCTTAGGGTAATGGCTTTCAATTTTTTTTAAACCTTAACTCACAGTAAGATATACATTCTACATTGTAATGTAGGATATCAACACACTCCATAAAAAGTGAAACAGAAGTTTCGCAATACAATACACTAATACTTTCTATTCTACCTTATTAGATATATTTTTACAAATGCTATTTTATTGTTCACAAACAAGTTTCTCTGCTCTGAGGAGGATGACACTTTGCAGCCTCCTTACACTCTGCAGTCTGTTGATGGCAGACTTGGTCGTATAACTTGCTGTGTCTAATGCTGTGTGAAGAGCAACAAATGTCACTTCCAGGCAGAGGTTTTAAAATGCAGTGGCTGGTTCATTATTTCCTTTTTATCTTCTGCCATGAGACTGGAATATTCCAGATGGAAGCTACTCCATCAATCTGGATTCTAGATTAAGAGTGCAAGGTGAGAACTACATGGGGAGACTAATCCCCAAAAGACTTGTATCATGAACAGTAAATAAGCGTTTGTTGTTAAAAGCTACTGACCCTGTGTTACTATAGCACGGTCTACCCTATCTTGACTGAAGCCACTGCAGTGGCTTCAGAATCCACGAATGGACTGTAGTTGTTATTTTGGAAAATTATTACATCTTTTTCCTCTTCCTCTTCTTTTTTTTAAAAAAAATTTTTAAAAAATGTTTATTTATTTTTGACAGAGAGAGAGAGAGAGAGAGAGAGACAGACAGACAGAGCATGAATGGGGGAGGGGCAAAGAGAGAGAGGGAGACACAGAATCTGAAGCAGGCTCCAGGCTCTGAGCTGTCAGCACAGAGCCCGAAGCGGGGATTGAACCCACGAACTGGGAGATCATGACCTGAGCCAGAGTCGGACGCTCAACCGACTAAGCCACCCAGGCGCCCCTCTTCCTCTTCTTCATCCTCCTCTCTATCAAAGAAACTCATTCTCCTCATATATATCTATGACCCATTTCTTTCCTCTCTTAACAATTTCCCTTGGCAAATTCCATATACTGTCTTCATTATTTCTCATCTGAACTAGTAGTAAACCTGCCCATCACTTGGTTGTTAGCTTCTTAGTCTACACTCTCTCCCCAGTTCACTCACCTTTTTCTTGAGACATTAATATTTCTGATGCAGGACTATTATCATCACAGGTCCTTCAGTGGCTCCTTGCTGTCCAAGAAATAGAGTCCAAACCTCGAGCCCAAACTTTCTTGTTCCCACTTCTATCAGCCTCGGTTCTCACTTCCCACGGCTCCCTTCATGCACACTATGCTGCACCCTAATCAGATCGCTCACTGCTCTCTTCATGTGTCCAGGGATAAAAACCATTTTTTTTCATACTGTTCCCACTGCTTAGAATATATAACAACCCCCTACCACCCAAACATCGAACTCTCTACTCCTACACATTTCTAAGTACTAACTCAGTCTTCCCCTGCTCAAATACCAGCTCTTCACAAAGTCTTCTGATCTTCTCAGTGAGGGGCCATCTCTTTCTTCAAAACATTCAGAGCCTTAAGGTACCTCCTCATTTTGCCTTCCGTTTCTTAACACTTAATCTAGGGACAGGTCTCTCACAACAGTCACTTTGACATGTGAATGATCTCCTATTCTTCCCCCTCCCTCCAGTTTATCTCCACTGTTGATGTTATATGGATGTTTCTCACAAGCATATCTAACTTTGACTGCAGACATGAAGGTTCATCAGAATATAGTGGAAGTGCACCACAGTCTAAATAATCTCATTGCTTGCAGAATATTTTTTTTCCTTACTGCAGACAAGAGGCACTCTTAAATCAACACACATGTGATTTAACATGCTATTTTAACTCTTTCAGTAAAAATTTTCAAGCTTCTCAGCTGTACTTGCAGTGTGTTTTGAGTCTCTCAAATTTTGAGTACCTAAAACACCACCAGGGATCCCAAAAGAAACAAAAGAAAGCTCCGAGCAGTAACAAATCCATGTACTTAATTTCATCAATTTTACTCTTGTATATTCATTTAAGACCTGTCCATTCTTTTTTTTTTTTTTTTTTAACGTTTATTTATTTTGGAGACAGAGAGAGACAGAGCATGAACGGGGGAGGGTCAGAGAGAGAGAGAGGGAGACACAGAATCTGGAACAGGCTCCAGGCTCTGAGCTGTCAGCACAGAGCCCGACGCGGGGCTCGAACTCACGGACCGCGAGATCATGACCTGAGCCGAAGCCAGCCGCTTAACCGACTGAGCCACCCAGGCGCCCCAAGACCTGTCCATTCTTAACACAAAATTCTAACATGATTATCTTTTTTCTCTACTAGCAACAAACTGCAGTAAGAAATTGCAATAGGGAAGAAACACGGAGCCTAACACTGAGGAAGGAGACAGAGAAACTGTAAAATAAACAGACAAGTTTTTATTTTTATTTTTTAAAAGCACTATTATATAAGGAACTTTAGGACATAGGAAACTTCCTTTGATTGTGTTTTACTATAGTATAATAACACTTTTTCAAAATGATGTCCTTGAACCACTAATTCCTCCATAATCAATATGCATTGTTGAAGGATGCAGATGCAGATAAGGATGCAGATAAATAATAAATTTTAGACACAGTTTTATCCAACTGGATAAAAGAATCTGGTGTTTCAAAAAGTGAGTTCAAGTAATCTGGAAATTTCATTTAGAGAGAAGACATTTTTGCCAAGCAGACAGACAAAGGAAGCTCTATGTTATTGTGCATTTTCCCCAAGAAAAGGCCAAATGATATAAAAAATTAAGGTTTTGAAGGATCTGCTATCCCTGGAAGGGAATGAAGTGTTTTCATAAAGTGCTATATAAATACTTAGAGGAAAATAAAAGTTAAATTACTTGAGGTTCACCTCAAGACTCAGTGCTGAGTCTACTTAAGAATCAAGGGCTTTCAACTCCCAACCTTGAACTTTATGCAAACAATTTACTGGCAAAATCAGATGGCACATTTTTTTAACATACATAGGATCAATGTTGAAAGAAGATTCTAAATAGTGGGGATAAGACTACTATTTCTGCTCTGATTACTCCACCTCTAGCTCCGAATTGCTAAAACAGCATTCATTCATGGAATCTCCTGTTCCCTGAGCTGCAATGTAATGGACCACGTGCAGCTTGTTGCGTATAGTCCACGAGTATAGTGAGCTATTGGCAGGCTCTGTTATCATCCTAAGTTTGAAAGACCCATCAAATATCTTCTTAGACTCTCTTTATACCCACAGCTAACATAACAGGACCCCACCCCTGGATTCAGACAGAGCTGAGACTGCATCCTGGCAAGGGACTGTGCTCTCAGTTCCCATCCATGAAAAGAAAGATGGGACAAGACTGTTCCCAAAGCCCATCTCAGTTCTAAGATCCTATGAGTCTAAAACTATGTTTATTATTAGAAGTTATGACAGCTACTATTTAACAGTCTTCCAAATATCTATTTTCTCTAGCTTCTATTTAAATTCTTTATTCTGGACATTACTGTCAAAACATAGGAAGCATTTCGGTAATTCTATGTAACAAATTTGCTTAAAGAAACAAAAAAAATTTTAATTCTAGATTTTTAAAGAAGCCATTTTTTTTAGTATATTTAAATATAGGTCAGATAATACATCTAAAGTGTACAATAAGTTACTTAAAATGATTTTAAGACCAAAGTTTCCTATAATTAGTTATAAAAATATTATAAAGAACTGAACCAAAATAAAAGCAAATAAACCAGCTACTAAACTACACATATGTCTTCAAAATCTTATGGGAGTCAAATATTCCAGTAAAAATAACAGAAGAGATGGAAACACAAGTTTCTTATTATCACACTTCATATGTTATAAAACATAACAGCTAACTTATTTTTGGCAAAATGATTAGGGATTGCAACACTCTGGCTTACACAAACTTATTTGATTGTCCAATGCATCTTAAATGGAGCGTGTCATGCTAACTTCAGGCATGCAGGCACCGTGCCGTCTTAGAGTAGCCCAGAGACACTGAAATTTCAACACTTCAGCAGGGATCACACCACCGATATTAACTGGGCCAGGTGTTTAAAGAGGGGTGGGGGGAACTTCAACAATGCAGTTAATTGAAACCAGATAAAGTTTTTGAATAATAATAAAAAAAATCATACAGATGTTCACCGTCTTCCCCGGGTGACCTTTATGGACAATTTATCGCACGCGTTATTTTCTAGAAAACACCCGCTTTAAGAAAACACAGTTTCACATGTCCCTCTGAAAACTCTATAATCACAGTATGAGTTATGTCTTCACAAACAGAGTACGTTAAGCTCATGTTTCATCTTCCTTTCCCCTTTTCACCACTATTTCAAGGGCAAGAACACCTGGAAGTAGAGCAATAATTAGAAAGCTCTAAAGCTAAAGGAGCTGTAGGAAGCTGCATTAACCTTAAGATGCATTTGTATTTTTTTCCCAATAGATCTGTGAATGCAGGCCAAAATGGAGAGATGGGTTCAAAACAGGTGTGTTCAACAACTGCTTTCAAATATGCACAAGAGAAACCATTCAGAATCGAGAAACATTCAAATCGAGAAACAAACAAAAACCAAAAAGATCGGTGATTAAGTTAATAGACTGTGAAGGACTCAGAAATGAATATTTTCTTCTCTATGTTTACAGAATAGTGTATTTGTCAGGGCTCCCCAGAAGGAAAAAACCAATAGGAGATACACACACACACACACACACACACACACACACACACGCATGCACGCACAAAGATATAGATATATATAAAAGGAGACTTATTATAGGAACTGGTTCACATGATTATGGAGGCCCACAATATACCATCTGCAAGCTGGGAACCAGGAAAGCCAGTGGTATGATTCGGTCCGAGTTTGAAGGCCTGAGAACCAGAGGAGCTGATGGTGTAAGGCCCAGAGTTGAAGCCCAGTGAACTCAGAGCTCCAGTGTCAGAGGTCAGGAAAAGATGGATGTCTCAACTGAAGAAGAGAGATAAAGAATCCTCCTTTCTTGAGTTTTGTTCTATTTGGGACCTGGATGGATTGGAGTATGCCCACTCACAATGATGAGAGCAAATCTTCTTTTCTCAGTCAACTGATGGAAATGCTAATCTCTTCTGGAAACATCCTCAGACATACTGAGAAATGTTTTACCAGCTATCTGGCTTTCCCTTAGCCTTATGAGTCAAGTTGACACATAAAATTAGCCACCACAAATGGGGGCTCCTAGGTGGCTCAGTCGGTTAAGCATCAGACTCTTGATACTGGCTTGGGTCATGATCTCATGGTTTGTGAGACTGAGCCCCATGCCCAGCACAGAGCCTGCTTGGGATTCTCTCTCCCTCTCTCTCCGCCCCCACCCCCACACCTCTGCTTGTGCATGCACTGTCTCAAAATAAATAAATAAATAAAAATTATCACAAATGGTAATGCTATTATTATTTCAAATATGCCAAGGACTCTTTTCTTTAAAATATGTATTTTTTAAGTGTTTAAAACACCTGGGATAACTAATAACCCAAAATGCTATTTCATATCAGTTTGCTATACTCTATTTGACAGGATAAACTCACCTCTATACTGGGAAATAAATGCATTCTTTTAATTTATATAGATCTATGTATCTACATACTTGATTGTACACCACACAAGTGGAATCCTAACTGTAGTAGTGGTGTGGCAGGCATCCTCTGACATGGCTCCCAGTGATCCTTACTTTCTAATATTCATGCTCTAGTGTAATCTGTTCCTCGAGTCGCGGGGGTGGGGCTAGACCTAGTGATTTACTTCTAACAAATGGAATACTGTAAAAGTAATGGGATATGATTTCTGTAATGAGGTTACAGTCTGTGACTTCCATTTTGCAATCAGACTCTTCCTCTGGCTCTTCTACCTTAGTTGCTCTAATGAGGCAAGTTAGAAAGACTCTCCCATGTTAAGGAACTGAGGGTGAACTCCACCCAAGTGCCAGCAATGAACCAAGGTCATCATTCCAAAAGCCCTCAAGGAATGGAGTCCTGCCAACAACCCCATAAGTGAGCTTAGAAGCACCTCTGTCTCAATTCAAATCTTCAAATGAGACTGTAGCCCTGGAAGACACCTTGACTGCAGTCTCATAAGATCATAAGATCAGCCAGATCCCAGACCCACAGAAACTGTGAGAGGATAAACGTGTATGGTTTTATGCTATTACGCTTTGGGGCAATTTGTTACTTGCTGTTGATAACTAATATAGTACTTAACTTAATTAGTGAGCCAATGGTTCCACTGTCATTTCCATCATCATAATAATAGCTAATACCTATTGTGGAACTTCTAAGGTCTAGACAGCATTCTTACTTCTTTATATAATTCCTCACAAAAATCCTTTGGGGAACATATTATTATCCCTATTTCACAGATGAGGAAACAGAGGTACAGAGATACTCCATAACTTGTCCCAGGTCACACAGACAAAATATGACACTGACTGTTTGAACGTAGGTAGGTGTCTTAGCTCTGGAACCAGGGCTTATGGCAACTGTGTAAACAGAAGCACTGAGTGGCAGGGCTGGGCACTGTGAAGATGGTAACCTCATCACACAGTACTGGAGGAGATTTAGAAGGCACAAAAGAGATTAGAAGCCAAGCCAAATGCTAAAAACAGAAATGAAATCTCTCCTTTCTGATTAAGATGGTTTATCCATGGGAAAAAAAATAGAAACAATAAAACAGCAAATGGATTGCAATCTTGAATTTATCAAAATCACATTCAGAAATGAAAAATACATTTTCTTATACTCAATAAAAGAAAGTTAACAATTTCCATTTGGTATTAAAAAACACACCCACGGAGGCTATAGTTGTACATTTCCTAAAGGCGATTATAAGAAGTAAGTGTGCCAAGCTGGTAGAAAAAGAAAATTCCTAGTGAGCTCCGAAACTCCACTAGATGTATTTTATCATATGGAATGAGATTCCAGGAAGGAATCACTTTCAATCTTGCATTTGGATTACAAGGTTAAATAGTACTCCCTCACACCCCGTACTTATGTAAGATCACAGTTATCAGACCTATGGGTTAGTGTGTCTCCTTCACGAGACTTTGGACTCTCTTACCTCAAAGGCTGTCTTACTCACTGGGATGTCCTCGAAACACAGCTCAGGGCCTGACACATGGCCAGTGTTTAATATATGTTTATCAAATAAAGAAATGCTTTATGTTGTGAATTGCATCCATTCAAAAGGTCATTTCAATGGTACATGTTAGTGAAAGTACAAGTTTCTGTTTTAAGTCTCTTCTAGCTCATCAGCTTTCTTGGGCACTTTAAACAGGTCTCTGTGTCTCCAGTGTCTCACTTATCATCTGACACCTAGTGGCACCCAATAATTTGCGAATGAATAAGTGAATGTCTCAAAAAGGCTGCCAAGCTGTGGAACAGATAAGGGCCCAGACTTATGACCTAATAAAGATTTAGTGTTCCATAAAGGGCAGCTGTTGTTTGCCTACTGATGATAATGATGATGATAATGATGATAAATTTTCTTCCTTTTGAAAGGAGGCATGAACATTTGCAAAATACTCTCCCAATAAAGATTCTTGCTGGGTCGTAGCTGGTAACTGCTCTTCACTATTCTTTTATAAAAGACAATGAGTTACATACAACTTCAGAATTCCAGGTAACCCTAGATTCAATGGCATCCATCTGGAAAAATCCCTACCTCTTACCGTATTATTTTTTGAAACACATGGAAATTTCATGAACATACATACACTAGCACAGGCCCACGGTAATACAAATAAAAGTAAACACAGCCACCAAATAACCCCCCTCTCTGTTTTACTGATCAGTTAAACAAGAGACAAAAGGGGGAAGGAGAGCTGAGGAGGATTTGTGCAAGAGCATCATCAGGCACCTACCGTCACCGCCTGAGGCATACTTACTGGCAGTTCAGGAGCAAGCTTCAAAATCTCAAGGGAAATATAGCAGCCTATTGAATGGCCAATGACCACAAGTTTCATTTCCTTTGGCACATGAGTTCTCAAGAAAGCTAGCTTGTGTTCCACTTGACCTTGTAGTCCATAGATGTCTTTGATTTGTTGAGCATTTAAATCTAAAAGCAAAAGATATGAATATGTTTTCACTCAATTAGTGAAAGTAATAAATTCACTGGGAAAAATATCTAAAAAAACTAACAACAGTAGCAGTCACCATTTATTTAAAGCCTACAAATGTGCTAGCTACAGTGTTAACCACTTTATTTAAATTACATCAACCAGTCTTCACAACAGTCCTGGAAAGGAAGTATTAGTGATTTCATTTTATAGATGAAAATCCCAAAGCTCACAGACATTAGGTGATAGACTGACAGTCACACACCTAATAAGTGAGAAAGGTGAGATTCAAACCCAGGTTTTGTCCTCAAAGCCCATGAACTTTCAACTATTCCATGAACTACAGTTCGCTTAGGCCACTAGTTTTCAAACTTTATCAGGTATCAGAATCCTCTGCAGGACACGTGAAAGCGGTGACTGCTGGGCCCCACCACCAAACTTCCTGGTTCAGTAGGTCTGGGTTGGGGCCCAAGAATTTGCATTTCTAAGCATCCCGGACATGTTGGTCCCAGGACCACACACTGAGAACCACTGGTTAGTCCAGTTTATATTATTAATAGACAACTATCCATGACAGTGCTTCATTATTTGAGGTAATTTTTGTTTGAAGAACTTTGACTGAAGGGCTTAAGGAGAAATGTTGTAAGTTGTTCCTTTTAACCAGCAGCCTTAACTGAAATATCCTTTCTTCCTTTCCTTCCTTAAATGAACTGTCTTCTGGAATCTTCAAGAGCTAATTAAAACTTTAGCTAATGTCCAAGAAAAATGAATGAGTCTTCCTTTGTGTTTAACCAGTACTCTCTATCCTTATTACAACCCTTTATCATACTTGTGTTATGGTCTGCTTATTTCCTCTCGGAGGCTGTGAGCTCCTTGGAGGCAAGGTCCATCTTTTCATCTGTGTCCTCTGTGACTACTAGCACGCAGTAAATATTTGTGTGGTGTGAAAATATGTACTGACTAGACATTCTCTGAGGATGCTGTCAGCTCTGATATTCTATACATATAGAAAACGTCAATAGGTTTTCCTTATGAACCTGTAATATTTCAAAGTATCATAAGGTGTAATAAATTCTTTATTAAAATTTGGATTACTAGAATTTGACTCCTACAAGTTACTCATGTGAACTATAATGAGCCACAACGTGGCTCATTCGAAAGGTACCCGAAACTCATTGCAAAGGACTGCTCTTTAGTTTTATCTGTACATGCTGTTTTCATTTTCTTCGGTGCTCAGCTCCCCCCGTTAATCAGGCCAACTCTTCTTCATCCTTCAACCTCCCAACAAGTGTCATCTCCTCTGAAAGGCCATTTCATGATTCAGTAGGCGAGGGGAAAGTAGCCTTCCTTTCAGTTCCCACAACATCCCATCCACGTTTATCTCACCACACTACTCCTGATTTATTCCTACTTTACAATTTATGTCTCTTATCTCTGTCTCCCAATGCCTGGCATACAGTTTCTGAAGACCTTTCTACCCAGTCAGTGAGGCTTAGTTCCCTTTTTCCATGGTATTACTGATCTCTCGGGTAAGATGTGTTCTGCCCTAATCCTTCTTCCTATGTCAGCCTTGAATCCATTCTCCGTTTAACAAGGAAGTTCAGCATCAAACAGACTTGGGAAGAGACAGAATCTGGAAGTCTGACTTTGGTAGGGCCCCTGATAGCTCCCAACCCAAATGTTTATTTAATATTACACTTAAGTTTGAGTAGTTTATGCTTCCCTCTCAGTTTATCTTCTCTGATCAGTCCACCCAGAAGGGATCATATTGTTCTCGGATACTCTAAAAACAAGCATCTGTAACACCTGCAAGCCAAATCCTTTATTTTTCAAAATACACAATGTTTGAAAATGTCAAAAATCTTCCTTTCGTTGGGATAGTATGGTGTAGTAAACATCATGGGTGCTAGGGGCAAGATAAATCTGGGTCTAAATCCCAGCCAAGAACCTCACTAGGAGGGTGGCTAGGGCAAGTCCCTTAACCTGGCTTAAGTGTCCTCATATATAATGGAGGTAGTCTTGGCAGTGTAAACACAACGCTTCTGAAGCACAGAGCACAGCTGTCTGGCATAAACTGTGACAGAAATGATAGTTACGATTGCTGTCACTTCAGTTCCTGTCATTTATGTCCTCCCTCGAATATATACCAAGGACATTTACGTGGATAGTGTAAACAGAAAGGGAACGAGCTAAATGCAGTGAACATTTTAAAACTTCACTGGCAGCAGAAATAACGTTCTAAAAGATTATATTTTGGATAAACTTTAATGCATATTAAAATTCAAAAGATTACTCAAACGAGTATTTCAGAAGTAAATCTGGCTTTACTTCTGGGAACTCCTCAGAAGATTCCCAAGGTAAACACGTTACTTATTAGTGTCTGCTGTAGTAATGAGATTAAAGGAGAAAGCACTTTCTAGAAACAATGTTGATAGCAAATTTAAATGTGCTACCTGGACATTATTTTACTAGCAAAAACTAGAAGTTAAAAATCTATAAACTTCACTACATATTTTCATATTTTATTTTAATATACTCTGAAAAAATGCTAGAGATCATTAACTTACTGTCCACAAAATACAGTAAAAAAAACTACATTCAATTGTACCCAAATCAGAAGAATAATAATATGGAAATTACTTAAGCTATTCTCTCTATAGAAAAATGTACTCCAAATCACAATCAACAAAGTATGTTTGGAACATAATCTTTATCCAGATACAGTCTTAAATATGATACTGACAATTCCATTTTAGAACCTGGCCCTATTTCTTAGGCCCATTTCTATGGAATTTACTTTATAGCTCATTTACTGATGCTGGAATTTATTTCAAAAGGTATATATAATCTGTTTCTACAAAGTTCATAGAGGAATTAAGTAATATTAGCACTTCATATTTACTTTTCATCTAGTTATTCAAATTGATTGATCCAGTTATTAACATTCTGTCAATCTTAGATCAAAATATTATGGGAGTGCCTGGGTGGCACGTCAGTTAAGTATCTGACTCTTGATTTAGGCTCAGGTCATGATCTCACGGTTTGTGGGTTCAAGTCCTGCATTGGGCTTTGTGCTGGCAGTGTGGAGTCTGCTTGAGATTCTCTGTCTCCCTCTCTTTCTCTCTGCCCCTCCTCCCTCTAAATAAATAAATAAGTAAATAAATAAATTAATTAATTAAAAAAATAAATAAAAAAATATGTATCCCTGACAGATTCAGGATACAGGAAATCTGAGAACTATTATTTTGTTCCATTTCACATCAACTGAATTGACCACTCTGACAGAAAATGGTGACTAGTTGGCTCATGGTGACTTTGAAAATACAGATATAAATACAATATACTCCCTTTCCCTTCAAGGAGTTCAGAATCTAATAAGAGCAAACAGAAATAGATAAAAACACAATTGTAAAACACTGAAATAAGTATATATCAAGCATTTCCTCGAGAAAAGGACACATTTTTACTGCATCACAGCTGAAAGGTAATGCATACTGGTTTCATGAAAACTACTGTGTCCTTCTCCAAATAAACCAAGATAAACATCCAGGAAATATTCCTTACTAATGCATACTACTATAAATGTATACTCTATACACTCAAATGCAATCTAACTAACAAAATTGGAGATTAGCCTACATGAGCCTTTTGCTGGGACTGAGTCTACAGACAGTAGCTCTCCGCTCTCACACCAGAATTTCTCAACTAGTGGACTCTTCCATCCTGCCCCCATCATTACTCCAAAGCTATTTATTAATAATAACTTCAATTAAACAACTTACATAGGGATATTAAAAGGCTAAAAATGGCACTTCATATTTTAAAGAATGCTTTGAAGAAGACATATATGATTTACTCTTCAGGTAAAGCTTTAAAAACACAAAACAATATCACATGTTGTGCATCATTACATTCATGTCACTACAAATATAATCTACTCTAAATTATAACTGGAGATAGGATCTAAAAATGAAAATTTTCTGTATTGTTTTATTTATTAACAGAAAATATCGAGGCAATGATGGTAAATATGGCCATTATGGCAAAGTGTTAACTATCAAGAGAAAATCAACTAACCGAATCTTGGACTGTTACACTACTGTTTGTACTTTTCTACATTTAAAATTTTTTTCTCAAAATAAAAGAAAAAATTTTAATAAAGAATGCTTTGGCATATTGTTCTTACCTATCTTACATCAGTTTTATAGGGGAAACCACCCTTCACTTCTTCATTACTTTCTTTTTTTTTTTTCAACGTTTTTTTTTATTTTTTTTTTATTTTTTTTTGGGGGACAGAGAGAGACAGAGCATGAACAGGGGAGGGGCAGAGAGAGAGGGAGACACAGAATCGGAAACAGGCTCCAGGCTCCGAGCCATCAGCCCAGAGCCTGACGCGGGGCTCGAACTCACGGACCGCGAGATCGTGACCTGGCTGAAGTCGGACGCTCAACCGACTGCGCCACCCAGGCGCCCCTCTTCATTACTTTCAATGGAATACAAAAGCCCCAAAGGACTTTACCTAGATTTATGCCAAATATCAGTGAAACAGTGGACATGAACTGCCTCTAATTCTTTATGCTCATTTAATTTACTGATCCAAAGGCCTTCCTTTTATGATGGTGCCCTGAATTTACTAAGTCGATGTGAAAGCACACCCTCATAGTTTAGGCCCTGACTGTCCCTGGCCCCCTAAGTAGTTCTGTAAACTCCCTGTATCTAAACATTGGTGTGACTCTGTTAGCCTTTAAGGTATGTAATGCAGTGACGTTAGGCACTCTATTTAAAACTGCTATCAAACAAAAACCTTTGTAAAACCCAAACATGCCTTGTAAAATAATTTCTAATTATTATTCTCCAAATAGATGGTGAAAACCGGGGTCATCAAATTATGCTTTCCAAAACCCTGACAAAACCCAATGATCTGCTAAAGATTTCAATGGGGGAAAATATGGGAAATGAGAGAGAAAGAGAGAGACAGAGAGATTGGTTCAGCAAGGAGAACATAATGTTATTACAGTAAATAACAAAAGCTCAAAGGCATAAAAGCGTGAGGTGTAATTTTGGAAAGTGATGAGTTCTGTGTCTATGGTTATAGAGAGGTGGGACAAGACAAATGAGGTCGGAAAGGAAGGCTGCAACTAGATCAAGGAGGACACTGAACATCACCAAGGAGTCGGGGTTCCACTGCATGAGCAGTAAGAAGATACCTAAGGTCCACAAAGAAAGGGGCAGAGACCCAGTAACAGGACACTAACTGCAGTGTCACTCTCCTTAGTCCTGCTGTGCTTCATACTTCTGTCTCCCCCAAGACTCTACAATTTGCTTGATTCTTAACTTCTTTTCTTGCTCTGCCCTTTGGTTTTCTGTCTCTTCCCACTTAGTTAGAGACTTGTTTATTTCCAATGACTGTGAGCCCCGAGCATTGACTGACTGTCCTTGCCTTGGGCTCATCTAACCATTCCATTTTACCATCATGTTCCTCTGACAGTCAAGGTTCTGGCAAGAGAGAAAACTCCATTTTTCTCTCTTTCCTTCTGTTTGAATACTGGAATGGGAGTGGTTTATTGTTTCTTTGGATAAGCATGACCCAAATTCATCATTAGTTGAAAGATTGTATAACTTTTTTAGGTAATGTTTTATCAGCTGAAACTAAACCACTGTGATTTCTAGCTTTTATGTTATACTTTTTGAACAAATGACTTAAAATAGTTGATAATGAATCTGCCATCAAGTAAGCTGACTCTACAGTAAATCAAAGCCAGAAAGAGTTTATACTTCTAATTCCTCACATTTTCTTTTCACGCTTTTTTTTTTTTGTCTTGAATCACCCCCTCCTGACATCGGTGAACATCTGTTCTCCCAATTATACTCAATTTATGATTGTGATAATGTGGTGCAACTAGAATATTATTTCCAACTGTTCATAATTTTAACATGTGCTAATATGAAGCAAAACATACTTTCAACATTTGATGGGTGGTTATAGCTTATGTCCTTTCTCTCAATGATTACATCTTTTTCACGCCATATTCTGCATGTCAAAAAACCTGTACTTTAGAGCAATAATCTTGGACGATGAATAATATATCTGTCCTGCCTATCCAAAGCAATCTACCATGGATTGCATTTGCAAACATAACTTTCACTATGTAAAACAGACGAAAGCAGAACTGTTCTGGTTAAATGAGGGTGCAAGTGGGGCCCACAGCACCCTCCCCTGCCCTGCACAGAGGTTTTGGCTCCTCAGAACAGACAGAAAGGCACCAACCTGGGGCACCTGGGTGGCTCAGCTGGTTAACCATCCGACTTCAGTTAATGATCTCACTGTTTGTGAGTCTGAGCCCCACATTGAGCTCTCTGCTGTTAGTGCAAAGCCTGCTTCAGATCCTCTGTCTCTCTCCCTGCCCCTCCTCTGCTCGCATGCTCTCTCTCTCTCAAAAATAAAATAAACAAAAAAATTTAAACAAATTTTTAGAAAGGCACTAACCTAAAAGGCGGAGACTGGAATTTCATGTAATAACCAAGTAGGTTGCCAATAAACCCTCGATGATGATGAGCTGTCCATTCACCCTCTCTAGATAAACCACAGCTTCCTTTGGCCCTCTGGTGGCCCTCTGGGCTAATGCCTCTAGATGGCACTGTTCTCATTAGGGAGCAGAGGAACCAGGCTCTAATTACTAAGTTATTAACTCAATAGTAGAGAAGCAGCCTAAGCAACAAGTATACTCAAAGTTATAAATAACGAGAACAATAAAACAAGAACTAAAGACATTTCTCAGAAATCCAGACATACAACAGTTAATTTCTACTGGTTTTCCTCACTAGTGTTTACTGGTGAAGATCTACAGTAATGGTTATGAAAATGTGGTCTCAGGACTAATAGTATCAACATGACCCAGGAACTTGTTAAAAATGCAAATTCTCAGATCCCACCCCACATCTATGTGAATCAACAACTTGGGGTGACACCCACTCATCTGTTTTAACGAATCCGCCAGGTGATTCTGATGCTGGCCAAAATTTGAGAAGCCCTCATCTAGGGTTACTCTTTGAATCTATTTTCAACTTTCAAAGTTGCTCATCATGTTCAAATGCTTGGTTTTGTCTTCACTTAAGGACTTACTGTTGATAACTGAGTTGAATGTTGCTCTCATTAGGTAATTCAGTACACAGCTTCTATTGTAGATGGTCTTTCTCACCCAGGTTAAGAATGTAGGAATCAGATATGTTAGCTAATCACCATTACATTACAGAAAAGAGGATGCATTATCCTTCACTGAGTATCCCGAGGTATTTCCACTACTTCCTGGCTCCCTCTGTCCTGGGCTTGTCTCTTCTCTTGCCAGAGGTTAAGATAACAGGCCAGAAGGGCCGGCAGCTTCTGGAGGTTTAGCATGTTAATTGAGTCTGTTTTCTAAGAAGAATTCTTTTAACACCTCTGTTTTCCAAACAGCAAAAACACACTTTGAGCAAACATATAAATTTCCTTACAAAGGAAAAACTATGGTATTGAACCCCCAAATTTCTTTGGGCACATTATGAAGAAATAGATTAAAACAATAAAGATGTATCTTTTAAAATAGTTCATAGCAGAGCAAGTTTGCTCTACATTCTGTCCACCTTCAGTTACATTTCAATACAATGGCTGTTGAAATAGATGTTTTTAATCAAGGCAACAAGATCTGTGTATTTAGTTTCACTTACTACTGCTCTGAAAATCTCTCATGCTAGGTAATCAGGATCGACTTACTTTTCAAAGTATACCCTAGTCTTTTGCAAAGTGTAAAAGACTCTCAATCTCAAGTGAATTGCATTCATAGAGGGACACAAGGACACACACACACACACACACACACATGCACACAAGTGTGCGCAAGCACACACAATAACAGAGAGAAAAAGACACTATGAAAAAGGCACTTCTGTCAAAATTCTGCCACTCACCAGCAGGTGATTTAGCCTTGTTGGGCCTCATTTTCTTTCCTTAAAAAATAAGGGTTCATGGTAGGATTGCTGTAGATACTTTTAGATCTAAGATTCTATAATTATTTTTATTTCTTTAAAGTTTTTTTTCAAGAGTGGAAACTTTCAAACATACATAAAAGTAGAGAGAATAGTATAATAAACCCCCAAGTACCCATCATCCACTATCTATAATTGTTTTTCTTCAGCTTTATTGAAATATGATTAACAAATAAAAATTGTATGTATTTAGGTTATACATGATTGTTTTTACGTGATGATTTGATATGTGTATACAATGTAAAGCGATTACCACAGTCAAATAAACATATCCATCACCTACGCAGTGTAGTGTAAGTACCTGACATTAAGCTTTTGATTGACGAGGTATCCACTTCAAAAGACATCCATCTTCAATAAACATATTGCCATCTCTATGACACAGCTGCTAGCAAAACAACCAGATAAGGAACTATACCACCCCCCCCCCCCCCACAAAGGTACCTTTCAGAAAGCCTTGGGTAATTTAAATAACTGACTGTTGTGTGACCCACTTCTACCTTCCCAAACCCTGATTCTGGCTCTACAGAGTAAACCTCCAAAATTGTAGACCCCCCACCCTCAGACCCTAATAAAGGCAGAGCCCCATATCTATTCCCCGTGCCATGTACCCTCCAGGAACTATAGGTAGTAAATCTTGTTTCCTCAGAGTTCCCTGATGGTATGATGGTTTCTTGCTGAAGTGAATCCTGCGGATCACAATAAGAACCACAAGAGCCAGCACAGCCATAAATATGTGCCCTGATGGAGGAAATGTCTGTGGAGCTCCCTACCAGCGATGTGTGTGTGGGCAAGTGCTGCAGGCATCCCTAACTAAGGGCACTGCCATCAGTAGGCTCGAGATGGAGGGAATAATCACCTCTTCTCTTTTTTGTGATGGTGCAAACACCAAGATCTACTCTCTTAGCAAATTTCAGTTATACAATATAGTATTATTAACTAGAATCATCATGCTGTACGTTAGATCCCCAGAACTTATTCATCTTACAACTGAAAGTTTGTACCCTTTGGCCAGTGCCTTCCCATTTCCCCCATTCCTCAAATCCGGCAATTAAAATTCTAGCCTCTGGTTCTGGGAGGTTGACTTTTTCAATTCCACATATAACTGAGATCATACAGTATTTATCTTCCTGTGTCTGGTTTATTTCACTTAGCATACTATCCTCCAGGTTTATCAATATGTTGAAAAGGTAGGATTTCCTTCTTTCTTATAGCTGGATAATATCCCATTGTGTCTACATATACATTTTCTTTATTCATCCATTAACAGACACTAAGTTGTTTCAATATCCTGGAATTATCCATATACTGTGAATAACGCTGCAATGAATATGGGATATCATATCAGATATCTGAGATACTGATTTCATTTCCTTTAGACATATATCCAGGGGCGCCTGGGTGGTTCAGTAGGTTGAGCGTCCAACTCTGGATTTCAGCTCAGATCATGATCTCACAGCTCATGAGATCAAGGCCCATATCAGGCTCTGCTCTGACAGCACGGAGTCTGCTTGGGATTCTCTCATTCTCTCTCTTCCTCTCTCTCTGCCCCTCTGCCACACACGCGCTCTCTCTCAAAATAAGTAAACAAATATTTTTTAAAAAGATATATATCCAGAAGTGGGATTGTTGGATCATATGGAAGTTCTATTTTCAATTTTTGAGGAATTCCCATATTATTTTCTATAATGGTTGTACCAACAGTACAGAAGGGTTCCCCTTTCTCCACACCTTTGGCAATACTTGTTACTTTTTTTTTATCTTTTTGATAACAGTCATCCTAACAGATGTGAAGTGAGTCTCACTGTGGCTCTGATTTGTACTTCCCTAATGATTAGTGAGGTTGAACATCTTTTCATACACCTCTTGACTATTGAAAAAATCTGTTCATTCTTAAATCAGACTTTTAATTTTTTTGCTATCAAAGTATGTAAGTTTCTTATATATTTTGGATCAGATAGATGGTTTACAAATATTTTGTCCCATTCCACAGGTTATCTTTTCATTTTGTTGATTGTTTCCTTTGCTGTGCAGAAGCTTTTTAGAGATAGTCCCACTGTTTATTTTTGCTTTTCATACCTATACTTCCAGTGTCATATTCAAAAAATCACCACCAAAACCACTGTCAAGGAGTATTTTTCCTTATGTTTTCTTCTAGAATAAGTTTTATGGTGTCAGGCCTTAATGTGAATATTTAATCCATTCTGAATTAATTTCCAGTATTTCAGTTTATAAACTGTATTTCAGTTTATTCTTCTGCATTTGGATATACAGTTTTCTGAACACCATCTACTGAAGATGCTATCTCTTTCTTCATTGTGTATTCTTGGAGCCCCTGTCAAAGATTAATTGACTTTATATGTGTGTGTCCATTTCTGAGCTTTCTATTCTATTCCACTGGTTTGTTTTTATGCTAGTGTGACACTGTTTTGATTACCACCTTTGCAATATAGTTTGACATCGTGAAGCATGACGCCTTCAGCTCTGTTCTTATTTCTCAAGGTTTGTTTGGCTATTTGGTGCCTTTTATGATTCCATATGAGTTTTAGGATTTTTTTAATTTCTTTTTTCTTTTAATTTTTTTAACGTTTATTCATTTTTGAGAGACAGAAACAGAGTGCAAGTGGGGGAGGGGCAGAGAGAGAGGGAGACATAGAATCCAAAGCAGGTTCCAGGCTCTGAGCTGTCAGCACAGGGCCCAATGTGGGGCTTGAACCCACAAACCATGAGATCATGACCTGAGCCGAAGTCGAACACTTACTTGACTGAGCCACCAAGGCACCCCGGATTTTTTTTTCTATTTCTGTGAAAAATGCCATTGGAATTTTGGTGGGAATTTATACAAGGATTGCACTGGATCTGTAGATCTATAATTCTACATAGAAGATAATTAGGGAAGTAAAAAAAGATGGTGGAAGTGTAGCAGAAGAAATCTGAGCTACTAAAGTACTGAAGTGAAGTCTGACTTACCAAAGGCCTGAGCACAGAGTGGAAACTGAGCAGAGAGGAGTGGAGGGTTTCCGGAGATGAGGGTTCTTTTTAATGTTTGTTTGTTTAGAGCATGCAGAGGAGGGGCAAAGAGAAAGGGAGACAGTGTCAGAATCCCAAGCAGGCTCCACGCTTGTCAGCACAGAGTCTGATGGGGGGCCTCATCTCACCAACTGTGAGATCATGACTTTAGCCAAAGTCGAGAACCGGATGTTCAACTGAGTTACTCCAGGCGCCCCTGAGATGAGGGTAATCTTACATGTGATATCTTAAAGAAAGAGGAGGACATAGGAAATCTGGCTGATGACTTACCTAACAATAAACAATGTAAGTCCAACAGATTTGTTGTAAGTACAGGCATATTTTTCCCTAAGTGCTAGCAAAGAGACAAGTTAAAATGAGTAAATTAAGTGAAATTGGTGGGGTGCAGGGGCGGGGAGGAAGGAGATTAAATTCCATTCTCAGGAGCTGGTATCTCATGTTAAAATCAACTTAGAGTTAACACAGGACTCTGGAACCAGAACTAACATTTCAGGAAGCTGATCTTTACTACCATATGTGAGAATTAAGAGGGGAGGTCAAAAGCCAGGGAGCTGAGATGTTCACAGTGAGGTGACACACAAAGAGTTTGAGCTACGGCTTCAGGAGGGAAAAGAAAAGAGAAGCAAACTCCATACTAACAACAGAACCAAAGAGCCATCAACCTTGTAGTTGTGAGCGTGGTTCTGGTTCCTAAATTCTGCAAAAACTACATTGTGTCTTGACCATATGTTCCAGTTAACAGCCAAAAACAGGATGTGGATAAAAATAAGACACCTCTTAGCTGTCACCCGTTTCTTCAAATAAGGCAATTATTACAAATTTAGCACACATGCAGATGTTCATGGATGTGGGAAGAAATTCTACTTAGAACAGAAACTTCCCTCATTACTCAAGGCTTCAAAGAATGAGTTTCTTTTTTTTTTTCCTTTTTAATGTTTACTTATTTATTATGAGAGGGGGGAGGGAGGGAGAGAGAGAGAGAGAGAGAGAGAGAGAGAGAGAGAGAGAGAGATTGGGAAAATCCAAGCAGGCTCCACACTGTTAGCATACAGCCTGACTCAGGGCTCAATCCTATGAACTATGAGACCATGACCTGAACTGAAATCTAGAGTTGGGGGCTTAACTGACTGAGTCACCCTAGCACCCTCAAAGGACCAGTTTTGAAATACTTCTGAGGACAGACCAAAGGCAACTATTAAAACCTGATTAAATATTTAGTAAAACTATTTCAAGTAGTAACTGGTATGTTTTAGTATTATTCAGGTACAATATATATTCAGGTATATATATATATATATATATATATATATATATATATATATATATATATATACTGACCTATACTTGTGATCAGATTTGGAATGTCAATACGTAACATTCGTGGGGCACCTGGGTAGCTCGGTGGGTTGAGTGTCTGACTCTTGATTTCACTCAGATCATGATCTCAAGGTTTGTGAGATCGAGCCCTGAGTTGGGCTCTGTGCTGACAGTGTGGAGCCTGCTTAAGATTCTCTCTCTCCCCCTCTCTCTCAGCCTCTCATTTGTTCTCTCTCTCTTTCAAAATAAATAAAGCTTAAAAATATATGTATAAAACATTCTTACTCATGACTGTCCTGGACTAAATGTTTGTCTCCCTTAAAATTCTTATATTGAAGCCATAACCCCCATGTGATGGTACTGGGAGATAGGGCCTTTGAGAGGTAATTAGGATTAGAGGTGGTCGTAAGGGTGGGGCCCTAATGATGGAATTAGTGGCCTTGCAAGGAGAGACATCAGAGAGCTTCTTGGAGCACATGAAATTGTTCTGTCTCCTTCCCTGTCATATGAGGACACAAAGAGAGAGAGGCCATTTGTAAGCCAGGAGGAGGGCTCTCCCCAGAACCTAACCATGCTGTAACCTTCATCTTGGGCTTATAGCCTCCAGACTACTAGAAAATAAATTCCTATTAGTCAAGCTACCTAGTCTATGGTTTCTGTTATGGCAGACCAAGTTAAAACAGTGATAAAGAGCACAATGTAAATATTAAATTATTTTTAAATTCCAGTAATTTTTAGGTCTTAAGAATGGTTTTAGATTTATAGAAAATTTTTACTGATTAGTACAGAGAGTTCCCTTGTCACCTGCCCTTTTCTCCCTCCCTACCCACATGTGGTTTCCCATATAATTAGATGCTCATTGAAATGCTCAAACCACAGGAGAGGCACACCAGGACGAGGAGCAACTCAGCAATGACACCACAGCCACCTCTCTCCCACCTCAAATTAACTAAGGGACATGCTTAGGACAAATGGCCCTTGAATGAGATGCCTACAGAGAAGTTAAGTTGTTTTTTTTCCCTCTCATTGTTTTATTTTAGAAGAGTGAACATGCCAAATTTTTATGCTTTAGCATAAAAATACTTGCTTTTAAGCAAGTAATTTGCAGCTATATGGTTTTATGTCCTGCATTTAAAGGCCTCCAGCAATGGAGTCAGAGCTCTCTCCCCAGGTCGAAGGCTCCTCCGTGTCTGGCCCTGCCCAGCACTGGCACACCTACTGAATCTCTCTCCCTGCTGTGCTAATTCTTCTGCCTGTTACACCTGTGCACTCGCCTCACCCCCTAGATCCAAATTCTACTCAACTGTCAAAACCCATCTATTCCACAAAGTCTTTTCAAACCGATACTGTGTTCTCTCCTTTGTTCACTTCTTCAATATCTACATGATTAGCAGGCCAGGGTTTATCACTTAATCATTCTCTAAATGTTAGAGTAAGGGCCTCTTTAGAGTAAGGACCATGGCTTATAATACTTTTTTCCCCCACCACCTCGTGGTACAACTCTGGAGATATAGTGCTTGATCAATAAATATATAGCTGATTACTAGCTGGTACACAGAAAAGGCAAGTTTTACACACATTGTTTGATCTGCTCAAATTTTTAGAGAAAATTACCTTAAAAAATTAAAATGACTCTAAAAACCCTAAAATTACCAAAATGTGAGAGCCTGGGCCCAATACCACAAGCAGAGGTTTTCAATGATGTAACTCTTAACCTTAGCAGGCTTTCCAGATTCATGAACACTCACTCACTGTAAAGGAAAGCAGATGTTAATAAAGACATACCATCTGAAGTTGTAAGAATCTTCTTGTCTTTGGGCGCCAAAGCATGTCCAGCATGACTGATAACCCAAATTGGAAAGCGTCTGTTTGTTAAGGAGTACAGAGCCTTTGCAAATGGTACATAAAAGGAACAAAAACCTGGATTACCTAAGAAAAGAAACACAGATCTTAGTTAACCAAAGCTAAGCTCACATAAGAAGATGTGCAGAGTGGAAACGATGGATTTATCCTCACACTTTCTTCTACAAATCTGTTAACATTGACACATACACTTCAATTTTAATATCCTTTCTGCCTTAAGTCTGGGAATGATCGCTCAGAAGATTCCTGCTCCTGCTTTGTTCTCCAACTGTTTCAAGATAAATTCTTCCTCCCTATTCCTTAATAAATGGAGCCACCAACCCTACACCAAATGCTCAAGTACTAACACCGGTTTCTCTCTGTTCTTCACAGCCAATTTCCTAGTAAGTCTTGTGAACTTGGCTTCCAAAATACATCCTCACACTGTCTACTTCTCTCCATTAGCATTATCATTTCCCATCAAGTTTTCTGCACTAGTCTACCAATGGGAGTTCTGGCTACTCTTGTCCCCCGGGAATCCATTCTTCAGGTACCCAGAGAGATACCCTCAAACTTCAGATCAAATCATAGCTGTATCCTATTTAAACACCTTACACTGGCTTCTCATTATCATCCTATTGGTTTAAAGTCATTAATCTTGCCTCTAAAGCCCTTCAAGATATTATTCTGCTCAGTTACCAAGCTGCATGAAAACAAATCAGTGTAAGAATCATTCACAAAGCGTACTTTGAGGAGTGTACTGTTTCCTTGTCATTTATCACAAGTACTTCTATTGTAAACATATGTATAGTTTGACCTTTTGGGAAAAAGACCACCAACATATAGATTTTTCTTGTGTATGTACAGAAGGTATTTTTGACATGGGTTTGCTATAGAGAAACAGAATGAATAATAACCTTTTAGAAAAAAGAGTCAATCTGATATATCTTAGGGGGAAATGACAGTGAAATGGGGTTTCATCTTGCAGTCACCATCTGTATAATGCTTTCACAGACACTAGTTCATTTCCAGCAATATCTATTGTACAATTTATTATTTTTTCATGCTATTAGGTTTCTCTTCTTTGTAATTAGATGACATGGTTTTGTTGCACTGATATGACCTCTGCCACCCTTGTCAAATGACACTGATTTCTTCATCATTTCAGTTTTCTTGACAGGGAATGTAGCAAAGCAGTTAAGGGCACAGACTCTGGAGCCAGACTGTGGGAGGTGGAATCATGGCTTTGCACTTATTAAGTGTGTGACCTCTGGAAAGTTATTTAACCTCTCTGAGCCTTGGTTTCCTTGTCTTCAAAATGAGGATAATAACTGCACTACCTAATGTGAGAACTAAGTGAATTAATAAAGGTAAAGCACCTAAACACTGCTCGATGCGAGTGCTGTATAAATGTTAGCTACTCAGACGTGTCATGGCTAGCGATGGCGGTAAATGGTCTTGTCGTCCATATCGCTAGTCTGCTTCTGTTGCATTCAGACCTAGTGACTTGAGTTCTAAATTCCTTTTTGTAACTGTGCCAGTGACATCTTTGTTAAATAGTACAGAAACTTCTTAAATGCAGTAATATGTTCTCTGGTCAGCTGACTGGCTGACGAAGAGAGGAGGGGTGTACAGCACTGGGGCTATAACATCTAAGGTGGGTGTGGACAGCACTGTTTCATGTTTTATATTTAAATCTTTAATAAGTTTGGAATATTTTTTAGTATCAAGTACAAAGTAGCAATCCAACTTCTTTCCAAATGATTAGCCAAGTGCCCCAAGACCATTTATTACATAACCCATTCTTTCTGCATTGATTTGAAATGTCTTCCGAATTCAACCCTGAATTCTTACATTTGCTTGCTAATTCTGATTCCAAATAATTCCATTTATTTTTTCCTTTTCTCCTCTGCCAGCACCATACTGCCTTGATTACTACATTGTTTTTCTTCCTTCCTTTCTTTTTTTTTTAAAATGTTTCGGTAACTGGCAGGCCAAATCCCTTCTCTTAATTTTTTCCCCTAAATTTTCTAGGCTGGTGTCATAACCTTTAGAATTATTTCCACCAGGTTCAATTTTTAAAATTTATTTTTGGAATTCTGATGAAATTCACCTCATTTATACATTAATTTAAAAAGGTTTGATGTTTTTTATATTACTGAGTATAATCTTCTGGGAGTGGGTTATATCTCATATTTAAATGTTTTAGGTCTCTCAGCTAAGTTCCACCATTTTTTTTCACATGGGTAGAAAATAATAGTCATCAACATTTTAAAGTGCTAGAAATTACTACATGCTAGGCAGCATTTGAGTGCTTTACATGTATTAACTCATTTAGTCCCAACCTGAGGTAGTACTATTATTACTTCCATTTTATGAATGACGAAACTGAGGTACAAAGAGGTTGAACAACTTGCCCAAGGTCACACAGATGATAAGTGCTCAATAAGTACTTGATGACTGGAAGAATATACAAAAGAAAATAATAATACTGAATTTAGAAAAGAACATAAACTACCTGACACTGATTTCTTCATCATTTCAGTTCTTCAACATAAACTATCCCATTTAGGATCTTCTGCATACCTTGTATTAGTTAATCTTACAAAAGCCCCACAGAGTAGCTGGCCTTATCATTAGGAATAATGAATGGGCAATTACTTGCACAACACCTGGCACACAGAAAGGGCTGAATAAATGGTAGCTATTATTACTATAATTGTTATTATATATTTATTTTTTTATTGAATAAATCTGACATGTCGTGTTCTGTAAGTTTAAGGTGCACAGCACGTTAAAACTGGTTTAAGGAGAATCCAAAGATAACACCCACATGAGTTAGATGCAATAATTACCACGAATCACAATGAGTTACAATATGGACCTGAAAAGTACTAGCTAATGAATTGCTACAAAACCAGTTTTTCCACCTATCTCTGGGTTCTGAGTTCTCTTGCTTAATGACTATAAGATCTTAAGCAAATACCTTGAAGCTTTCTTGTTCACTATTTTGTCATCATCAAGTAAATGATACTTTCAACTGCTTCATGTTCATTTCATTCTATTCAGTACTATAGCTTCTTTTGTATATTCTTTTAGTTACCAATTATTTACTGATCACCTTCTACATGGAAGTCACTGTGTCAGGCACAAGACAGTTAAAGGCCTTTTTATAATTCATATTCAGTAGGAAAATATATACATATAACTAAATAAATAAAGAAGCTAATTCAAGAGTGGGAGAAGTTATATGATGATTGTGGGAGGATCCTCAAGGGAAGAGATTAGGGTGGCCTGAGAAAAATGTTTAAGGAGATGACCTTTAGCTAAGACCCAAAAGATGAAAAGAAATCGACCTTGTAAAAATTTGAGGAAAGAAGATACCAGAACAGGAGAAGAACAGGTATGAAGGCCCTCAAGCAATGAAGAGCTTGGCTCCTGAAGAAACAGAAGAGTCCACAATGGCCAGTAAGTATCAGGAAGATCCGACTGACAAGTGAGATAGAAGTGGAAAATGTAATGCAAACCGTTTAAATGTCTTTGCATACTTCACTGCTTAAATATCATGGCCCTTAAATAACATTTTATGAACCATGAATTTAACTTCCTGGTTAGGAAACCACAAAAAATTGAAAGGGTCTTATTTCTGCAGCTAAAATCAGATATACACACATTCACACATGTATGTATACGTGTATTTTCAGGTATAGGGATGTTTGAAAACATTTCAATACAAAACTGCTAGTAAAACTTTTTATCAAAGGATATCAAAATGTGTTATAAACATATGCTTGATCAAACATATAGTCAAGTGCTTGAGTAACATATAACAGAGGCTGTGGTGACCATCTCTAGACCCCAACTGCCAATAAACTATTCAACGTTGCAATTGTAGATTTTTGCCTTCCACTTAATCTTGTAGGAGACAAAACCTGCCACATATAAAGTTAATGTGGCATAGCATCTATACAGAAGGTTGTCAGATGGAAAGAACACTGGGCTTGCACATGGAGCCTTGTCCACTCCATTTCTGATCACTGTACTCAAATCTAAGACATACTGCATGACTCTATTATCCCCAAAGGACCACTGGAGAGTCATAATGACTCAATATATTTTACAGTGAGTTCTCAAATTGGTTCCCTTTGGTCATTTCTCTATTTAAAGAAAGTCCAAGGATATTGTTACTTAACAGAAATTCTACAACAAAGCTTCACTGGAAAAGACGAAGTTAAAAGTTCCTCAATCTGTGGATTCTAATAAATCACTCCTCATTATCATTACCAACTTAAAAGTGATTAATTTTGCTAGCTGCAAAAGCAAAGTGATTTAAAATGACATGTTACATCAATCTATCAGAGACAGACTAAATATGATGTCTTCAGTGGTTTAACAATCTTTGAAATACTGTCATCCTAATTTTCCCCACAGTATAAATAGATTAAGCCCAAATATAAAATACAATTCTGAACTCCATAAACTAATGAACAGCACCAGCCTTCAGCTCCCATGAACTCCAAGGAAAAGGGCCAAGGGCAGCAATGAGAATAGAAGGGCAAACATAAAAGAACACTGAAAAACTAAGAATGATCTGAAAATGTCAAAGCACCACAAAACAATGACACCACAAAGCAACAAATGTTTTAAGTTTCTCTTTCTTCACAGTGTCTTCCCTGAACGCTCCCTCTATCTGTCTCTTCCTCATATTTTAAACCTGGCTCTGCCCTATGGTGGACTCTTCCTTTCAAGCGTCCACAGTAGAGCCTGCACTCTTCTCTAACACCTCATGCACCTCAAGGAGAGCAAAGACTTTTGCAACACAAGCTTCCCAGCTCTGAGGGTAAGTGAGTGAGTGAACGGACACCTCTGAGTAGGGAAGCACAGGGAACTGTCAGCTCCACCTACTCGTCTACCTTATTGCAACAACCTCTCCTCCTCCATTTCCATCTATCAACTTCTTAGTCACTCTCACACATTCCCTGAAAACCCTGGCCCTTAAATAACAATTTTAGGTGCCATTCCATGTCAGGAGATTTCAAAATCTGGGTAGATTCACTGAGCCAACACTTTTGTCCCATAATTCATTACCCTGATCAAATTCAACGAACTTCCTGCACATGAAACTTAAGCAACTAATTCTGATAGCCACAGCCTAGGATCAGTGGTAAGCATATCACAATCTCCTGGAAGGCGTGTTAAAACACAGACTGTTCCACCCCCAGAGTTTCTGGTTCAGAAGGTCTGGGTGGGGCCCGAGAACCTGCATGTCTCATGAGTTCTCAGATGATACTGCTGGTCCCAACACCAACTTTAAGAACCACTGGTTTAGATTTTTTCATTACCCAGAAATGGTTAACATTCAAACCATTCTACCTCTGATAGGTCAGACTTCACTCCCAATATACCTGCTATTCCATCACAGTGCTGCTCAAAATCTACTTGTTCTCAGTTGATAATTCCTTTCATCCTGTATACCTGCTATTCTCAATGCTGACCACTTTCCTCAGGGCCCTTATCTACCCTCTGCCATATTTATTCTCAACAGATCACCTCAACTCTTAATTAGAAGAAAAAACAGAGCTCAGGAGGCAGGAAATTACTTTACTCTCTCTGACGTGCTTTCACACTTTCTCCACTTTGGTAACTAACTTCACCTCCTTCATGCTAGCCTCTGAAGAATATCCTGTCTCCAGTCCAAGACAACATTTCTACTTACCTTCTCAATCCTATACTCTACCATGGCCTCAAATCTCTGCTCCATCAAACAGTACTTGTCATGCCTATAATTTCAAACTCTCCCTAGCTGCTATTAAAGCATATGTATTTTTAATTTCAATAGATGCCAACAGACTGCTTTCTAAAATGACTGTTATATCATGAAAGGAAACTGGAAATTTTATTTCCAGAAGAGGTTAAACGGAAGAGGTTTTGGGTCAGGAATCTTAGGCCAACTGAAAACAGAAGCACTATACTGAGAAGAGCTTTGATTAACTGTTACTAAACACTGAAACTTCCTACCTTCTTTCCCTTGTTCAGCCCTGAACATTCACAAACAGGCTTCCACTCCTCAAACAGGATATTGGGAGATTCCTTCCTAGGAAAACTGAATGACCCAAGAAATAGGTAGAGATAACTGAAAGCTGGAAATTCTCCAGTGAAATGCTGGGTTCCTCCCCAATTACCCTTACCCTAGTGTGGGATCTAGGGTGACCAGCCATCTTGCTCTGCATAGGACTGTTGTGGTTTTAGTACTGAAAGGCATGTGTCCTAGAAAATCTCTCAGACTACAATAGCTGGTCACTCTAGGCACACCTGAGGACAAGCCTCATCCCTGAACACAAAGATTCCAATAGCTGTTTGTGTCTTCCTCTTAAAAATGAAAGGGTAGTCAGGATTACCAGATATTTGAGGAAAAACAAATGCTAATGCAAACAGAAAAAGGAAGAAAGTAAAAAACTCTAATAATGCAAGAAGCCAAAGAAAATGATAATTTATCCATGAAACAGGTGACTATAAAAAAAGAAGAGAAAACATAGCTCTTAGGATTGAAGTATATGACTCTCTGGTTTAAAAGGGTACACAAAAACCTATAGTGTATGAAAAAAATATCCATACAAGGTGCTCTATGGTAAAGTTTCAGAATCTTAGAACAAAGAAAAGACCTAAAATGCTTTTCCTTGCAGGTGAGCTTCAAATACAAAAGATAAAAAATCAGAATGATATCAAGACTTCTCAAAAGCAGCTCTGGACTGTGGAAAACAGCTAAAATGCCCTCTAAATTCTAAGGAAAAATTATCTCCAAACTAGAAGTTTAAGACATTTTCTGACATGACAGATCTTTAAAAGATTACTTCCCATGTACCTCTTCTCAGGAAGTTACTAAGAGATGTGCTTAACCAATAAAGCAAGAAATAAGAAAATGTGGGATCCAGGAAATGGAATCTAACTCAGGAGAAAAGTGACAGGAATTCCCAGCATGGCCTGGGCAGCAGACCTACAGAGCAATCAGTCCAGACTGGAGCCAATGAACTGAGAGTTCTGGGAAGCGTATCTCCAAAGAAACAAAACAAAACAAAACAAAAATGAGAAAAACAAAACCAAAACCAGACTGATTACTCAAATGCATTAAAAGAACGTTTTTTCTCATTTCCTAGAGAATAATTTTAGGATAAATTAGTGATTCAAAAGTAGAAAACTAAGCAAATAAGACAATAATTAGCTCAGAGAGAACAACAAGAAAAAAATGTACAAGAAAAGAAATGCAATCATAATACCTCATTGGCTTAGCTATATACGGTATGATATATAGTCACAATTTCATTCTTAATCTTAATCTTTAAGGCTGATATGTGTCTATCTATCTCTATATAGATATATGTATACATATCAGATAGATAGATATATCTATATAGAGATATAGAGATATATCTCTATATAGAGATATAAAGATATATAGAGATATATCTTTATATAGATAGATATCTATTCTCTCTCTCTCTCTCTCTCTCTCTCTATATATATATATATATACATAATATGTTCTAACTTACAAGTTTAAAAGGGCTTTGAATATCTACGATCAAGAAACTACCCCGGACATTCTATTGATAGTGATTCTGCAAAAGTCACAAATGACCCAGCTTCCACATCTCAGAATAAATAAACGTTCCACAGTAAACTTACAATCATCTTGGAATGAGACAGAAAAAATTATTTAGAAAAATGTCACAAATTTGGCAGTTCTAATTATTCTAGGTATTAAGAAATTTTAAAAAGATTACAAAACTATATGCATACTTCCAATTATGATTTAAAATGTATATGTAAGAGTCTCTTAGGGTTTGGCTCCCTCCCTCTCTTTTTTTTTTCAATATATGAAGTTTATGGTCAAATTGGTTTCCATACAATACCCAGTGCTCATCCCAAAAGGTGCCCTCAATACCCATCACCTACCCTCTCCTCCCTCCCACCCCCCATCAACCTTCAGTTTGCTCTCAGTTTTTAAGAGTCTCTTATGCTTTGGCTCTCTTCCACTCTAACCTCTTTTTTTTTTTTTTCCTTCCCCTCCCCCATGGGTTTCTGTTAAGTTTCTCAGGATCCACATAAGAGTGAAACCATATGGTACCTGTCTTTCTCTGTATGGCTTATTTCACTTAGCATCACACTCTCCAGTTCAATCAACGTTGCTACAAAGGGCCATATTTCATTCTTTCTCATTGCCACGTAGTATTCCATTATGTATATAAACCACAATTTTTTTATCCATTCATCAGTTGATGGACATTTAGGCTGTTTCCATAATTTGCCTATGTTGAGAGTGCCGCTATAAACATTGGGGTACAAGTGCCCCTATGCATCAGTACTCCTGTATCCCTTGGGTAAATTCCTAGCAGTGCTACTGCTGGGTCATAGGGTAGGTCTATTTTTAATTTTTTGAGGAACCTCCACACTGTTTTCCAGAGCGGCTGCACCAGTTTGCATTCCCACCAACAGTGCAAGAGGGTTCCCGTTTCTCCACATCCTCTCCAGCATCTATCGTCTCCTGATTTGTTCATTTTGGCCACTCTGACTGGCGTGAGGTGATATCTGAGTGTGGTTTTGATTTGTATTTCCCTGATGAGGAGCAACGTTGAGCATCTTTTCATGTGCCTGTTGGCCATCCGGATGTCTTCTATAGAGAAGTGTCTATTCATGTTTTCTGCCCATTTCTTCACTGGGTTATTTGTTTTTTTGGGTGTGGAGTTTGGTGAGCTCTTTATAGATTTTGGATACTAGCCCTTTGTCCTATATGTCATTTGCAAATATCTTTTCCCATTCTGTTGGTTGCCTTTTAGTTTTGTTAGTTGTTTCCTTTGCTGTGCAGAAGCTTTTTATCTTCATAAGGTCCCAGTAGTTCATTTTTGCTTTTAATTCCCTTGCCTTTGGAGATATGTCAAGTAAGAAATTGCTACGGCTGAGGTCAGAGAGGTCTTTTCCTGCTTTCTCCTCTAGGGTTTTGATGGTTTCCTGTCTCACATTCAGGTCCTTTATCCATTTTGAGTTTATTTTTGTGAATGGTGTGAGAAAGTGGTCTAGTTTCAATCTTCTGCATGTTGCTGTCCAGTTCTCCCAGCACCATTTGTTCAAGAGACTTTTTTCCATTGGATATTCTTGTCTGCTTTGTCAAAGATTAGTTGCCCATACGTTTGTGGGTCTAGTTCTGGGGTTTCTATTCTATTCCATTGGTCTATGTGTCTGTTTTTGTGCCAATACCATGTTGTCTTGATGATGACAGCTTTGTAGTAGAGGCTAAAGTCTGGGATTGTGATGCCTCCTGCTTTGGTCTTCTTCTTCAAAATTACTTTGGGTATTTGGGGCCTTTTGTGGTTCCATATGAATTTTAGGATTGCTTGTTCTAGTTTCGAGAAGAATGCTGGTGCGATTTTGATTGGGATTGCATTGAATGTGTAGATAGCTTTGGGTAGTATTGACATTTTGACAATATTTATTCTTCCAATCCATGAGCAGGGAATGTTTTTCCATTTCTTTATATCTTCTTCAATTACCTGCATAAGCTTTCTATAGTTTTCAGCATACAGATCTTTTACATCTTTGGTTAGATTTATTCCTAGGTATTTTATGCTTCTTGGTGCAATTGTGAATGGGATCAGTTTCTTTATTTGTCTTTCTGTTGCTTCATTATTAGTGTATAAGAATGCAACTGATTTCTGTACATTGATTTTGTATCCTGCAACTTTGCTAAATTCATGTATCAGTTCTAGCAGACTTCTGGTGGAGTCTATCGGATTTTCCATGTATAATATCATGTCATCTGCAAAAAGTGAAAGCTTAACTTCATCTTTGCCAATTTTGATGCCTTTGATTTCCTTTTGTTGTCTGATTGCTGATGCTAGAACTTCCAACACTATGTTAAACAACAGCGGTGAGAGTGGACATCCCTGTCGTGTTCCTGATCTCAGGGAAAAAGCTCTGTTTTTCCCCATTGAGGATGATGTTAGCTGTGGGCTTTTCATAAATGGCTTTTATGATCTTTAAGTATGTTCCTTCTATCCCAACTTTCTCCAGGGTTTTTATTAAGAAAGGTTGCTGAATTTTGTCAAAGGCCTTTTCTGCATCAATTGACAGGATCATATGGTTCTTCTCTTTTCTTTTATTAATGTGATGTATCACGTTGATTGATTTGCGAATGTTGAACCAGCCCTGCATCCCAGGAATGAATCCCACTTGATCATGGTGAATAATTCTTTTTATATGCTGTTGAATTCGATTTGCTAGTATCTTATTGAGAATTTCTGCATCCATATTCATCAGGGATATTGGTCTGTAGTTCTCTTTTTTTACTGGGTCTCTGTCTGGTTTAGGAATCAAAGTAATACTGGCTTTACAGAATGAGTCTGGAAGTTTTCCTTCCCTTTCTATTTTTTGGAATAGCTTGAGAAGGATAGGTATTATCTCTGCTTTAAACGTCTGGTAGAACTCCCCTGGGAAGCCATCTGGTCCTGGACTCTTATTTGTTGGGAGATTTTTGATGATTCATTCAATTTCTTCGCTGGTTATGGGTCTGTTCAAGCTTTCTATTTCCTCCTGATTGAGTTTTGGAAGAGTGTGGGTGTTTAGGAATTTGTCCATTTCTTCCAGGTTGTCCAGTTTGTTGGCATATAATTTTTCATAGTATTCCCTGATAATTGCTTGTATCTCGGAGGGATTGGTTGTAATAATTCCATTTTCATTCATGGTTTTATCTATTTGGGTCATCTCCCTTTTCTTTTTGAGAAGCCTGGCTAGAGGTTTATCAATTTTATTTTTTCAAAAAACCAACTCTTGGTTTTGTTGATCTGCTCTACAGTTTTTTTAGATTCTATATTGTTTATTTCTGCTCTGATCTTTATTATTTCTCTTCTTCTGCTGGGTTTAGGCTGCCTTTGCTGTTCTGCTTCTATTTCCTTTAGGTGTGCTGTTAGATTTTGTATTTGGGATTTTTCTTGTTTCTTGAGATAGGCCTGGATGGCAATGTATTTTCCTCTCAGGACTGCCTTCGCTGCATCCCAAAGCATTTGGATTGTTGTATTTTCATTTTTGTTTGTTTCCATACATTTTTTAATTTCTTCTCTAATTGCCTGGTTGACCCACTCATTCTTTAGTAGGGTGTTCTTTAACCTCCATGCTTTTGGAGGTTTTCCAGACTTTTTCCTGTGGTTGATTTCAAGCTTCATAGCATTGTGGTCTGAAAGTATGCATGGTATAATTTCAATTCTTGTATACTTATGAAGGGCTGTTTTGTGACCCAGTATGTGATCTATCTTGGAGAATGTTCCATGTGCACTCGAGAAAAAAGTATATTCTGTTGCTTTGGGATGCAGAGTTCTAAATATATCTGTCAAGTCCATCTGATCCAATGTATCATTCAGGGCCCTTGTTTCTTTATTGACCGTGTGTCTAGATGATCTATCCATTTCTGTAAGTGGAGTGTTAAACTCCCCTGCAATTACCACATTCTTATCAATAAGGTTGCTTATGTTTGTGAGTAATTGTTTTATATATTTGGGGGCTCCAGTATTCGACGCATAGACATTTATAATTGTTAGCTCTTCCTGATGGATAGACCCTGTGATTATTATATAATGCCCTATTTCATCTCTTGTTACAGCCTTTAATTTAAAGTCTAGTTTGTCTGATATAAGTATGGCTACTCCAGCTTTCTTTTGACTTCCAGTGGCATGATAAATAGTTCTCCATCGCCTCACTCTCAATCTGAAGGTGTCCTCAGGTCTAAAATGAGTCTCTTGTAGATAGCAAATAGATGGGTCTTGTTTTTTTATCCATTCTGATACCCTATGTCTTTTGGTTGGCACATTTAGTCCATTTATATTCAGTGTTATTATGGAAAGATATGGGTTTAGAGTCATTGTGATGTCCGTAGGTTTCATGCTTGTAGCGATGTCTCTGGTACTTTGTCTCACAGGATCCCCCTTAGGATCTCTTGTAGGGCTGGTTTAGTGGTGACGAATTCCTTCAGTTTTTGTTTGGGAAGACCTTTATCTCTCCTTCTATTCTAAATGACAGACTTGCTGGATAAAGGATTCTCGGCTGCATATTTTTTCTGTTCATCACATTGAAGATCTCCTGCCATTCCTTTCTGGCCTGCCAAGTTTCAAAAGAGAGATCAGTCACGAGTCTTATAGGTCTCCCTTTATATGTTAGAGCACGTTTATCTCTAGCTTCTTTCAGAATTTTCTCTTTATCCTTGTATTTTGCCAGTTTCACTATGATATGTTGTGCAGAAGATCAATTCAAGTTATGTCTGAAGGGAGTTCTCTGTGCCTCTTGGATTTCAATGCCTTTTTCCTTCCCCAGATATGGGAAGTTCTCAGCTATAATTTCTTCAAGTACCCCTTCAGCACCTTTCCCTCTCTCTTCCTCCTCTGGAATACCAATTATGCGTATATTGTTTCTCTTTAGTGCATCACTTAGTTCTCTAATTTCCCCTCATACTCCTGGATTTTTTTATCTCTCTTTTTCTCAGCTTCTTCTTTGTCCATAATTTTATCTTCTAGTTCACCTATTCTCTCCTCTGCCTCTTCAATCCGAGCTGTAGTTGTTTCCATTTTATTTTGCAGTTCATTGATAGCATTTTTTAGCTCCTCCTGGCTGTTCCTTAATCCCTTGATCTCTGTAGCAAGAGATTCTCTGCTCTCCTTTATACTGTTTTCAAGCCCAGCGATTCATTTTATGACTATTATTCTAAATTCACTCTCTGTTATCTTGTTTAAATCATTTTTTATCAGTTCATTAGCTGTTGTTATTTCCTGGACGTTTTTCTGAGGGGAATTCTTCCGTTTCATTTTGGATAGTCGCTGGAGTAGTGCAGGACTGTGGGGTACTTCCCCTGTGCTGTCTTGAATAACTTGCGTTGGTGGGCGGGCCGCAGTCAGACTTGATGTCTGCCCCCAGCCCACCGCTGGGGCCACAGTCAGACTGGTGTGTGCCTTTTCTTTCCCCCTCCTAGGAGCGGGATTCACTGTGGGGTCGCGTGGCCCGTCTGGGCTACTTGCACACTGCCAGGCTTGTGGTGCTAGGGATCTGGCATATTAGCTGGGGTGGATCGGCAAGGTTCACAGGGGCGGGAGGGGCAGGCTCAGCTTGCTTTTCTTTCAGATATCCGCTTCGGGAGGGGCCCTGCGGCACCGGGAGGGAGTCAGATCCGCCGGAGGGATGGATCCACGGAAGCACAGCGTTGGGTGTTTGCGCGGTGCAAGCAAGTTCCCCGGCAGGAACCGGTTCCCTTTGGGATTTTGGCTGGGGGATGGGTGAGGGAGATGATGCTGGTGAGCGCCTTTGTTCCCCACCAAGCTGAGCTCTGTCGTCCGGGGCTCACCAACTCTCCCTCCCGTTGTCCTCCAGCCCTCCCGTTCTCTGAGCAAAGCTGTTAGCTTATAACCTTCCAGATGTAAAGTCCTGCTTGCTGTCGAAACACACTCCGTCCGGCCCCTCCGCTTTTGCCAGCCAGAATTGGGGGCTCTGCTTGGCTGGCGGGCCGCCCCTCTGCCCCAGCTCTGTCCGCCAGTCCGTGGAGCGCGCACCGCCTCTCCGCCCTTCATACCCTCTTCCGTGGGCCTCTCGTCTGCGCTTGGCTCCAGAGACTCCGTTCTGCTAGTCTTCTGGCGGTTTTCTGGGTTATTTAGGCAGGTGTAGGTGGAATCTTAGTGATCAGCAGGACGCGTAGTGAGCCCACCGTCCTCCTACGCTGCCATCTTTCCAGGATCCTCTTTTTTTACTCTTAAAAACTGAGAATAAACTGAAGGTTGATGTGGCGTGGGAGGGAGGGGAAAGTGGGTGATGGGCACTGAGGAGGGCACTTGTTGGGATGAGCACTGGGTGTGGTATGGAAACCAATTTGATAAATTTCATATTAAAAACAATAAAAATAAAATGCATATGTAATACACAACATAATATACATAATATAAATGCACTGAAGAAAAACAAAAAGCCCAGCCACTAAAGTACTAAGCGTGGTTGTTATTAATAGTTTGAGTGATTTTATTTCTTTCCACAAAGCTTTTTATATTTATCAAATTCTCTTTAAAATCTGAAAAAGTTGTAGAAGTATCTGTATAAAGACTCCTCATCCAGATTTTTAAACTTACCTGTAATAATAAAAATAAGCAGCTTAGGCCTGTTGGCTCTCTGCTCATTGAAGAGGTTAGTCCAGGGCCCACATTTTAGAACCTGGGTTTCAACCCCGCAACATAAAATGAATTCCTCATGCACAGGAACTTCCTCCTTGATACTGGAGTCCATTTCTAAATGAGAGGAGAAAAACAATAAAATGAGTTGCTAAAATGTAAAACCTTGGGCCAAAGACAATATTCAAGAATTTTTTAAAAAAGGCAAATTTCAATAAACACAAGCATATATGTTAGGTATATGACCACTCATCTATTCTGGATTATAGGATCACACACACACAAAATTAAAACAAACCACAAGAGTAAGGAGAAACAGAGAGACACATCTTCAGTGAAGTAAAAGATTTCACAGGAGTATGAATCAGGATCAGATTAGCCAGAGATCCTACTAAACATCCTATAACACCTAGGATAACACTCACAACAAAAAAATTATCTAGCCCAAAAGTCAACAGCGCCAAGATTGAAAAACCAAACCAAACAAAACAAAACCCTACTCTAATACTAGGTGCCTATAGAGTACAGTTTGTCCAGCATTTGGTTGGCTGCAAAGTGTTTCTTCTTCCTCTAGCTCTCTATTCTGGCAGCAGCAGCAATGTAGCAAGAGTCCCAGATAGTACCTCAGACCAGGTGGCTGCTCCCTGCACCCTCTCCTCAGCTCACATGCACACTGAAGAGCCAGCCACCTGACCTCTGTCACACACAGTAGGCTGGAAGTGCCTTGCCCAATAGAGCTCTGGGTTGCTTAAAAAAAAAAGGAAGCTTCTTCAACTCCCTATTCCAGCAGTACCCAAAGCAGTGTCCCAACTTGCTCTGTACCTGCCTATCAGCCTCAACTCACTTGGAGTTGCTCCTGTGGCCCTCCATGCAGGCACCACACGCTCCAGACCTCACACCTACACCAGCACCCTGGTTCACTCTGCACACCCTCCCACCAGTCTTGGTTCACTGGTCCTGACATGGCAACTGTGGATCAGCTTTGGCGCAGGCAACCACCAACTTTCTCTACCACACACTGGGCTGCAACCACACCTTTTAAATAAGATCTAAACCCACGTTCCCAGTTTGTCTCTTCTTGGGTACTTTCCCTCATCCCTAGGGGATCTTTAGAGTTTTCTTTATACAGTAACTTTATAGTTTCTCTTCTTCCACAGCTTAATAATTCCTTATATTAAATTAACCATGTGAGTTACTGTGTGGCTTCTGTCTCTTGAATGGATCTAGATTGATACATCCTGCATTGTCTATCCAGATTTTTTTCTTCAAATCTTTCCCATCTTAGACGTAGCTCAAATCCTACCTCCTACTTGAGGTCTTCCCTGAACACCTCAAATAAACTCTAAACTCACAGCACCTTTCTTTAACATAAGTCAACGGTGGTAAAGGTAACCAGGTAAACTTCACCTGGTAATCTATGCACTTGTTATTCATGTCATGCCATACTCTCACAGCACAACAGTCAACAAACTCACTACCGGCACCACCCAAACCTCCCCAGATTGACAGCCACCTTAGGTTAAGGTAAGGATTGGACACAGGAAGGAAGAAAACATTAACATACACCCCAATCTCCATGTGTAACCCAAAGTCTAAAACTTTCCCAAATAAAACGACTTAGAAAATAAAAAAAATTCTTACTCAAAAAGTGGGGACTCCTCTTCACTCAAAATAAATTGACTAAATAAATGAAAGTATCATCTCACATTTTCTTAAGGATCGATCTTTAGTTCACTAACACATGTCACTGTACTCCAATCTCTGAAACTGTCACAAAACAGAGTATATTTATAAAGCTCTTATGACATTTATAAAATGTTGGAAACAATGAGATTTAACTGTTCTATACTGCATTAAATTAGAGCACCATCCGAGAAGACACTGGATAAACTGCATACTTGCACTAGAAGAGAATCCAAAGTTATTAACTATATTCTATTCATAAATACTTAACTTTAAACAAATGACATGTTGGGAGTTTGATTAGCCACAAAATTAATGAGAATTCAAATAGATAAGAAATTCAAATACAGTCTATAAAATCTGGAAAACAAAAAATTAATTACACCTCTAAAATACCTCAAATAAAATACAACTAAGAGACCTGGAGTAAACCTATGTATTACAGAGCATCTTTTTTTTTTTTTTAATTTTTTAATGTTTTTATTTATTAAAAAATTTTTTTAATCTTTATTTATTTTTGAGAGAGAGAGACAGACAGAATGTGAGCAGGGGAGGGGCAGAGAGAGAGGGAGACACAGAATCTGAAGCAGGCTCCAGGCTCTGAGCTGTCAGCACAGAGCCCGACACGGGGCTTGAACTCACAGTCCGCGAGATCATGACCTGAGCTGAAGTCGGACGCTCAACCGACTGAGCCACCCAGGCGCCCCAACAGAGCATCTTTTAATTTTACTCACACTTATGTTTCTGATTCCCACATAGCCAAAAATAATAATAATAATAATAATAATAGTAGTAATAAAAAATAAATAAATAAATGAAAAGCAAAGGAAACCTTAACAGTAAGAAATTTCAAGTTCTTCCTTACCTAAGAATCCAAGGTGATTTGGTCTGCAAACAAGTGTCCAATTAAGAAGGGACAATGTGTTCTAAGTATATAATAGTAGAGGCTGATGGCCCTACCTACACACACAGCCTATAAGCAATCTTAAATGAAATCAGCTTTGATAACCAGCAAGACTTAGGGTGGATAAAAACCAAGTGTGAATACAATTTGTGTCACTTAGGTAAGCTTTACTTACCTAAATATAGGTGTTCATCTGTTTTTATTAATGGGTTTAATTTTATTTAGAAAAAAAATTTCCAATTAAATCTTACACAAACCTAGACAATATATAAAACAGAAAAGCAGCATTTGATCAGTATAAATTTTACAGTTCAAATTTATACTATTTATTTATTATAAAGTCAGCCGGTGAGACAGTGAGGCTACATTAATGAACAAAAATATTTGCAAGTGGAGTTATAAATGAGTCTCATTTAGCTTTAGCATCCAAATCCAAATAACATTTGCATTTCATTTTGGCTACTCAATAAGAATTCTGCTTTATTCATGCATGTAAGAACTGCAAATGATAAAAGTATTTTTAAAAAACCTGTGTCATACAAAACAAAACACAATAAGGTATCACCTCACACCTGTCAAAATGGCTAAAATTAACAACACAGAAAACAAAAGATGTTGGGGAGGATGCAGAGAAAGAAGAACCCTCTTACGATCTTGGTGGGAATGCAAACTGGTACATCTACTCTGGAAACAGTATGGAGGTTCCTCAAAAAATTAAAAGTAGAGGGGTGCCTGGGTGGCTCAGTGGGTTGAGCATCCGACTTTGGCCTAGGTCATGATCTCATGGTTTGTGAGTTCAAGCCCCACAGCAGGCTCTGTGCTGACAGCTCAGAGCCTGGAGCCTGCTTCGGATTCTGTGTCTTCCTCTCTCTTTCCCTCTCCCCTGCTCTCACTCTGTCTCTCTCTCTCAAAAATGAATAAACATTAAAAAAAAAATTAAAAGTAGAACTACCCTATGATCTAGCAATCGCATTACTAGGCATTTACCCAAAGGATACAAAATACTGATTTGAAGGGGCACATCCGCCCCAATGTTTATAGCTCCATTATCAACAGTAGCCAAATAATGGAAAGAGCCCAAATGTCCATCAGCTGATGAATGGATAAAGAAGTTGTACTATATGTATATAATGGAATATTACTTAGCCATAAAAAAGAATGAAATCTTGCCATTTCCAATGACATGGATGGAGCTATAGGATATGCTAAGCAAAATAAGAGAAAGACAAATACTATGATTTCACTCATATGTGGAAAATGAAACTTAGAAAATGAAACGGATGACAGGGGAAAAAGAGGCAAATCATAAAACAGACTCTTAACTATAGAGAATAAACTGAAAGTTGATGGAGGGAGCTGGGTGGGGGATGGGCCAAATGAGAGATGGGTATCAAGGAGGGTACTTGCTGTGACAAGCACAACCAAATTTGTGTTGCAATGTCCAGATAGTCTTCAATTAAAGTACACTAACTTTGAAACAGAGGTAGTAAGATGATTTTCTTTCAGAGTTAAAACACTAGGGCTGTGTTAATGTCCCACAACTACACAGAGCAGAGCATATACTTTGCATGTACCTGAGCCCTGACTGACAGTTAATTAATGATGTTTCTGGGCACTAGTACTAAAACTACTTGTAGAATATTTAGTGACTAAACAAGTGAAAATTGAATTTTTTAAGTCCCAGTGATGAGATATAAAATTTGTAATTGTTTTCAAAACACAACAAAAGAAGTACAAATATGTACAAAAACAGCAGCAGAAGCTTTATTTAAAGTTCTGTTAAGTTTTTAGTTACTCTATTAATGAACGTTAACATACTGGAGAGCTCTATGAATCTGGTGAGTCTGGGGGTTGTTTTAAAATTAGTTTAAAACGTACATTAGAATTAAGTTCAATCCCATGTTAGCAAGGAAAGCCTTGTGTTGAAACCATATGAAAAGCTAGAGAAAAAACAGTACTGGAAAAAAAAATCTGTTAGAAAAATCAGTAACCAATAAAAGAACTGCTCAAGAATGTGTAATAAAAGAGGAAATAGAGAATATAATTAATATAAATATAAGAAGAAAGCAGAGAAGTAATACAGACCAAGTGTAACAAATAAAAAAAAAACCAGTAAAACTACTTAAGCCCAAATATAACAGTAATAAATTAAGTGTAAATAGACCAATTACATTAATTAGATAAAGGCAAAGATGATCAGATTGGATAAAAATAAAACAAGTAATTGTGTGCTACTTATAAATAATACACATTAAGAATAAGGATACATAATGTATAAAAGTAAAAGGATGGAAACAATAAACCATGGAAATACTAATCAAAGAAGAGATGGTATAGTTATACTGAAGTCAGATTCAAAAAGTAAACTTTAAAGTAAGAAGCACATGAAACATAAACAGGAACATTTCAAAAAGTCAATCCACCAGGAGACCATAACAATTCTAAATAAGTATGTACATAATATTTTAGCCTCCAGAGATAAATTAAAAATTAGCAAATGTAAAGGGAGAAATAGATTGGACCACAATCGTGGTAGAGGATTCTGACATACCTCAATATCTGAAATAATAAACAAAGAAAAAAGCCAATAAAAATATAGAAAACTTAATTACATAATATTTATATTAACATAATTAACACAATCAGCATGTGTAGAATTCTGTACCACATAATTGCAAAATGCACATCCTTTTCAAGTGCACATGAACATTTACCAAAACTGACCATATACTGAACCATACAGCAAGTCTCAATAAATTTCCAAAAAAATGAAATAATAGAGTATGTTCTCTAACCACAGTGGAAATTAGATAAAAATAACAAAAATAATAAGAAAATCCCCCAATTTTTGGAAATTAAACAATAAATGTCCAAATAACTGATGAATAGGGGAAGAATTCACAATGTAATTGAAAACTAAGTAATAATGAAATGAATAATGAAAATAAGAAATTTCAAAGTATGGGATGCAGATAAAGGTATGACTGCAGGAGAATTTAAAGTCTTAAAATGCTTTCTAAAATATTAGGGAAAAAGGGCTGGACATTAAAGATGTAACTATTTATCTTAAGGAGTTAGGAAAAATAAATGAATCCAAATAAAGAAAAATAGAAAAAAGAAAATAATAAAGAATAGAAGTTAATGGAATAGGAAAAAAGTTTACATTTCAGAGGATTAACAAAGCCAAAAGGTTAGCCTTTCAAAAGAGTTATAAATAAATAAGCCCCTGAGAAGACTCATAAAGAAAAAGGGCACAAATAACCAATAAGATGGGAAAAGAGGCTATCACTCTAGGTTCTATGGACATTAAAAATATAATGGAGTTATATCATCAAAATGATAAAGAATATCATGAAGAATTTTATGCCAATACATTTGATATGGGCAAATTCCAATACAGACAAACATAAAAAGGCTAGAAGACTCTTAATAGTCCAATAGCTAGTAAAGACACTGAGTCCATAATTCCTGGGCCAGATGAGAGTCAATGCTTAGGGAAGAAATAACACCAATCTAACAGAGTTGCCCGGAAAACAGAAAAAGAGAGATCACTTCCTAACTCATTTTATGAGCCCAGCATATCTTGGTATCAATACCTGACATTATAAGAAAGAAAAGTTACAGGCCAACCTCGCTCATGAACATAGATGCAAAAACTCTATTCAAAATATTAGCAGACCAAATCCAGTGATTCATACCATGGCCATACATGACAATCAGATAGTGTATATATCAGAAATGTGAGGCTGTTTAAACATTCAAAATTTAGTCAATTTACTGCATTAACAGAATAAAGGAGAAAAGCCATATAACCATCTCAACCAATACAGAAAATACACTTGATAAAATCCAATAAAGAATCATGAAAAAACTCTTTAGAAAAAAAAGAAAAAAAGGGATCTCCCTTGATGAAATATAAGTATCTATAAAAGAAACCTACAGCAAACATTTTATTAAGGGTGCAATGCTGAAAACCAACCCTACCCCCACCTCCGACCCGGAAGTTTGAGATCAAGACAAATCTGCTATCAACACTTCTATTCTGTGTTGTACTTGAGGTCCTAGCCAATACAATAAGACACAGAAAAGAAATAAAAGTATGTGAATTGGATAAAAAGAAAGCAAGCTGTCATTATTCACAAACAAGATCACATATATTTTATGAGTGTTCCAGTTACTCTTGCTACATAACATATTACCCCAAAATTTAGTGGCTTAAAGCAACCATTTTACTATATTCATGGATTCTTTGGGTCAGGAATTGACAAATGGCACAGCAGGAGAATAGCCTATCTCTAATCCATAATGTTGGGGACCTTTGCTGAGAAGACTCAACAGCCGGGTGTGTGATATGTACACTGGGGGCAGGAGATGCCATCTGGAAGTATCTCCATTTACATGTCTGATGACAGATGCTGCTGTCAGATAGGTTTTGGCCAGGAACACCTGCACTGGACAACTCTATGTGGTCTTTCCACATGGACTATTTTGGGCTTGTTCAGAACATAATGGCTGAGTTTCAACAGCAATTGTCTCAAGAGGACCAAATTAAAACAGTAACCTTTTAAGACCTAGCCTCACAAGTCACATGGCATCAGTGGCATGTTAGCCACAGCCTACCCATATTCAAAGAGAGGAAAAATGAACCTCTCTCAAAATGAAGCATGTCAAAGTCATTGCAAGAAGAATATGCGGTATGGGAGTTATTGTGGCCAACTTTGGAAAACACAACCTACCAAAATAAGTTAAACAAAGATACATAAATTTCAGTTCTGCAGAACTTTTCAAGTTACACTAATAAGAATTTTTGACCCTTTAAGAGAGGGACAGAATATACATACAACCTTCTAAGAGCTGATTTGACCAATTTTGTCAATGGTGATTGTATTAACTTTTCCCTTTAACATCTCACTCTCTTTTTCTGAACAGTTTGGGAAGGTGTTGAAGGCACAGGAAGTCTGATGGTTTTTAAAATGGGGAAGGATTTGATTAATGTAGTTCTTTTAAAAAGACTGTGAAAGACGGGGAAAAAAAAAAAAAAAAAAACCCCAGAAGAATACACTAAAGCTTGGATACTATCAAAATAACCTAAGCAGGAAATGAGGCTGGGAATAAAGGAGTTGAATGAGAGACTAGAGTCTTAGTAATTTACTGATTCTGTATGACAAGCCAGGGAAGGGTGAGTGCAAAGATGACTTAGATTCTGACGCTAAAGATGAGGAGAATGAAAGCACTAGTCCACACAAAGGGGAAATACTGGGGAAAGGAAGTTAGTTGGAGGAAAGGAAGCTGATTCAGTTATGAACACAGCAAGTGTCGCAAGACAATAAGCGACAATACCAGAAGAAAGTGGGACCCACAGAGCTAAAGCTCCAGAAAGGTCACAGTAGAGAGATGATTTGCCCAGCTCCTTCTTTTTTTTTTTTTTTTTTAAATTTATTTTTTTATTTATTTTTTTTTTTTCAACGTTTATTTATTTTTGGGACAGAGAGAGACAGAGCATGAACGGGGGAGGGACAGAGAGAGAGGGAGACACAGAATCGGAAACAGGCTCCAGGCTCTGAGCCATCAGCCCAGAGCCTGACGCGGGGCTCGAACTCACGGACCGTGAGATCGTGACCTGGCTGAAGTCGGACGCTTAACCGACTGCGCCACCCAGGCGCCCCTGCCCAGCTCCTTCTTAAAGAGCTCCTTTGTCTTGGCTTCTATGATACCTCCCCATCGTCACTGAGAACCTTTTCCTCCTCCATTGACTGTACCCAAAGGTTCTGCCCCAGGCCCTCATCCCTTTGAGTGCTAACTACTGAGCATTTTCATCTGGGTGCCTCACTGATGCACCAAACTTTTATAAGTGTCAAAAATTAAAATCATCTTGTTTCAAAAATAAACTCTACAGATCCCATCCTAGATCCTGACTTTGTTGTTATAGAGAGTACCATTATTCACCCAGTCACCTAACTCAAAAGATTCTTTGACAGCTCCTGCTGCAATTTTGGGGGAGGGGAATTTCCCTAAGCAAGAAAAAAAAAAAAAAAAAAAAAAGCCAGCTAAAAAATGAAAAGAACAATTAGAAACAGGCATGAACTAAGAAGATATGTAAAGTCATATAAGCCACAGGGGAATGTTTCCAGAAAGTTAGAAGCTGGTAATGAATTTTTAAAAACATACAAATGTCAAAGAGCAAAAGAAGTGAGGCAATAGTAAGAACTCACATTTTAAGAGTACTTTCTATAAACCAGGCACTGTGCTAAACACTTTATACATATTGTCATCACTTAACCCTCACAACAAATCTTATGAGATGGGTACTACTGTTTCCTCCCTCTACCCCAACAAAACATGTGAGAAGAAAATTGACTGAAAGATACTAAGGAATTTGCATAAGGTCACACAACCCGTAAACTGGACTGTGGTAGAGTCAGAATTTGAACCCAGATGTCTGAATGACTCCAGAGGTCATGTTCTTTGTTTGAGAAATTTTACACACACACGCACAATTTCATTTGAATGTATAAATGAGATATAATATATACTGGGATTTTTAAAAAATGGTCAATTACTTTTTAATCTTTTATATGCCTCATTTCTACCTCTCCTTTTCACGTCCATGCATATTACTCCTAAACTCAAGTTACTAACTCAGTATAAGGTCTTCCATATCTTTCTATAATCACATACACATATACATAAACATTTATATGAATTTTGATAAATATGAATTGTCAGTATTTGGTAAGTAGGAGCATATTATACACACTCCGATGTATTTTACTTTCATAATAACACACAAAAATCCTGCTAAGTCAAATAGTGTAACTCCAATTCATTATTTTCAATGGTTCTATAATATGGATACACTATAATTCATGTGACCATTTCCCTGCTGACAGGCGCTCCACTGACTCCCAGTATTTTGAGACAATGTTGCCATAAGTACTCTTAAATCCCCATGTTCTTACATATATCCATATACACCAGTTCTTTTGTTTCTAATGGCCAGATTCCCAAGTGTGGAATTCCTGGGTTGAATTTTAATAGGTATTGCCAGATGGCTTTCCAAAAGGGTGTAAGAATCACATTTCATCCAGCAATCTAGGAAGGTATCTTTCCCTCTATAATCCTATCATCAGTAAGAGTTACCATTATTTTTAATTCTTTTAAGTCTTCGCGTATAAAACATCGCACTCTTTAGTTTGCATTTCTCTGGCTGCTAGTGCATTTGAACATCTTCTCATGTTTGCTGGGCTTTTGGACTTTGTTTTCTATGAACTGTCTATTCATATTCTTTGCCAACATTCCAAATGGGTTATCTTTTTATTATTGACTTGCAAGAGAATTTTGTATATTCCTGACCCTTGGCCCTTTTCTGGATTCCTATATTTTACATACAGCTTCTTAGATGTTTATTTTCATTTTTGTTATTCTAGTTTTTACATTTAAAGTGTTAATCCACCTGTATAAGTATCTGCTTTGTTTTCTTTAAGATAATACCATTTAATAAAGAAAACATCTTTTCCTCCACTGAATTAAAATACAATCTTTTTCACATAATAAATTTTCATATTTACTGGGACAGAGTTTCTTAACTACAGAAATACAAAGCACCTTATAGTCAAACTTCAGAAAACCAAAATAAGGGAAAAAAATCTTTAAAGGAGCCACAGAGAAATGACAATAGTATCTATAAGGGAACAGTAATTAGAATGTCAGATTTCTCATTAGATATCAAGGAGGCCAGGAAAATGTGGCACAACATTTTTCAAGTGCTGAAGGAAAAAGACTATCAACTACAAATCCCGTATCAAGAAAAACGACCTCTCAAGAATGAAGGGGAAATAAAGATATTCTCAAATGAAGAAAAACTAAAGGAATTTGTCCCTTACAGACCTATCCTTAGGAAGTTCTCCAAACAGAAAGAAGTAAGTGAATAAGGTTTAACTTCAGAGGAGGACGAACAATGGAATGATTAAAAGCAATGGCGAATATAAGGGACTATCCTTCTCCTTATGAAGCTCTTCAATCATATTTGATGCTTGAACCAAAAGTTCATAGCATTATTTGATGTGGTGCTCAATGTATATAGAGGAAATAGGACAATTACATATGAAATGTGGAAAGGGTAGGGGCGCCTGGGTGACTCAGTCAGTTAAGCGGCCGGCTTCAGCTCAGGTCATGATCTCACAGTTTGAGCCCTGATTTGGGCTCTGTGCTGACAGCTCAGAGTCTGGAGCCTGCTTCAGATTCTGTGTGTGTCTCTCTCTCCACCCCTCTACTGCTCATGCGCACTCTCTCTCTTTCTCTCTCAAAAGTAAACATTAAAAAAAATTTTAAAGTTGAACGTACAGAAAAATGAATGGAATAAAGAGCAGTTTTTTGAAAAAGATCAATAAAATCAATAAAACTCCACTAAGATGAAAAGAGAGAAGACACAAATTACTAATATTAGGAATGAAATAGGGGTTTATCACTAAAGACTGTAGAGTACTAGTGGGTTGATAAAAGACAAAACCAGACAAAGACAGCACAAAAAAAGAAAGAAAACTACATACCAATGCCTGTCATATCTATACCTTAATAAAATATTAGCAAAAAGAATCCAGCAATGTATAAAAATTATTATATGCTATGATCAAGTGGGATCTATTTCAGGTACATTTAACATTAAGAAATCAATGTAATCCTCCATATCAAGATGGTAAAGAAGAAAAATCATATCATACATATTAACTAAATACACACCATGTGACCTAGCACAATTGCATTCTTGGGCATTTATCCCAGAGAAATAAAAACATGTTCACACAAAACCTTCAAACAAAGGTTCATACTAGTCGTAACTGTAATAGTTCACAACTGGATACCACCCATATGTCTTTCAACAAGTGAATGGTTAAACAAACTATGGTAAATCATACCATAGAATACTACTCAGCAATAAAAAGAAACAAACTATTGATACACTCGACAACTTGAATGGATCTCAAAGGAATTAATGCGAAGTAATCTCAAGAAGTTATACACTGTATGGTTGTGTTTATACTACATTCTTGAAACAGACAAAATTAAAGAGTTGGAGAACAGACTAGTGGTTTCCAGGGGTTAAGGACTGAGGTAGGATGAGAAGGTTGTGGCTATAAAGAAAATGGTGGTTATATGAAGCTATATACACACACAAATGAGTGCTTATGGAATGGGTGAAACCTCAATAAATTCTGTAGATACATTAATGTCAATTTTCTGGTTTAAAAAATTATACTATAGTTATACAAGATGCTACCATTGGGGAACATTAGTTGAATGGCACATGGGGACCTCCTTATACATTTTTTTTGCAACTTCCTGTCAATATATAATTTATGTCAGAATAAGAAAGTTTTTGAAACTACACATGTATTTATTTAATTGCAATTGGTATAAGTGGAATTAAAGAGAAAAACCAGGAATCTTACCACACAGTCACATGTAAGCTTCAAAACATACAGCTGCAAGTCAACACATAATAGATGCATAAACAGAACCTTTTTTAGTCTGCTTACTATTAAATTTATATTCATTTCATCTTTCTCCAAATAACATATTAGAGGAAGTCATCATTTTCTATATTGACTTGATGATAATCTCACCAGTCGCAACAAAACCACCTTCTTTGTAATTCTTTTCATTTGTGCAGTACATTCTCGTCCTCTGACTTTAACAATGCCTGCACGACAGGACGTACAACTGATGTTATGTTATTTGTCCAAGGTTACGGGGCTTTTAAATGGCAAAATCAATTCTATAGTCTTCTGACTCCTATTCCAGTATTTTCCAGTCACATAGCACTCTGAAATTTTATGTAGTACTATAGAATCTGAATAAATAGCACAGTATTGTAGGAGAAAGTCAGAGAAGGAATGGGCATGATGCACATTATACCAAAATCCTGCAGGCGTTCACCTTTAGGTGGAAAAATGGGGGATGGGGGGAACCAAAAGAGACTTTCCTATTTATCATTTTAGAAAGAAGCTTAAAAAAAAAAAAAAAAACTTCATGAATAAAGATTTCAGAGATTTCCCCTAAGTTTTCTGGGTTTCTTTTTGTTATGTCTATCTCTTTCATCACAGGGATTTGCTCTTGGAACAAAAGTGGCTAAGAACTACGGGTTCAGATATAGACTATGAACTCTTCCAGTGTTTGGCATACAAGACACAAAGCAGGTGCTCTGTTACTACTTGTGAGAGGAGAAATGAATTTGTGAATCAAAGAATACATGTCTCATCTTGCCTTGTGTGAAAAAATAAAAAAACTCAAGGGTAAGAATTTACAGTTAAGGCCTTAGGGTGAAGAGCGATTATAAAGCAGTGTGAGCACAAGATGCCTGCTGCAAAGAACATCTAGAGAGCTGTGAAGTGGGTGTGGGTATGGGTGTGTCATTCGGTAACAGTGGACGATTATGGAGTGTTTATTGTGTGTAAAACACTGTTCTAAGTGCCACAAGAATTATCTTGTTTGATAAAACAATCTTAACCAATGGATACCAATGTATCCCATTTTACAGATGAGAAAAATTGAGGCACAGTCTCCTTATTTAAAATACCATGATGCAGGGCAAGCAGTTGAGGCAACTGAAAGCCCCAACGGTTTCCCCAACATGCTACATTCTAAGTTCAAAGGAAGGAGCTCGGTTCTGACGTCGGTGCCACAGAAAAATATTTGAGCAACTAAGACTGAACATCAAACATGTGGTAGGGAAGTGTCAAGTTCAGAGACTGGCCCACGAGTCAATACTCAAGGGTACCTGGTGTAACAAATTTGTTAGAGGATGGGGGGAGGAAGCTGATCCGACGGAGAAAACTGAGGTCAAACCAAAACAGCCTTTAATGACCCCTCCGATGGATAAGTGGGACGCTCGAGGGAAGACAGTGACTAGTCCAGGCCTAGTTAGAGGCTTAGAACTCTTAGAATTTCCTAGAGGTGCAAGAACTCTGATCTTTGTGGAGTCTCCGGCCCAGACTGGCCCCTGCTAGTCACTTCTTCCCGGCCAACTGCCCAATGTCCAAGCCCCTACTCCCAAAAGGGCCGCCATAAACGTCCCGCAGGCAGGCTGCAGTTAGTACAAATGGCTCCTTACCGCGCCCATAGGAGCGACTGCTGGGACAGCATCAGAGTGGATCCGAACCTCGAGCGGTCGCAGCAGTCATTTACGCCCTGCGGGCCGTCTGGCCCAGGGCAACACAGGCTCTACGAGAAACCACACAGAGGAAGGTCTCTGGCTCCCCTGTGCCTGCTTGCCTGTCGGTTCTCGCGCAAAATCGTCCCCCCACGGCAATGCCTCACCTGTCAGCCTAGAAAACAGCGGGCTCTATCGCAACGATGCTGCTTAGGCGGCACTCGGAGCGGAAGTCCCGTCTACCCTTACGTCATAGCGCGGCGCCGGGCACGGCTGCGGAGAGGCGGTCCTTTGAAGACGCGCGACGTTCTCAGGTTTGCGAGGCTCTTGAGCGTGGGTTGTGGCGTGTGTTCCTGTTCAGCGAGAGCGTCGGGAGGGTGTAGCTGTTCTGGACCTTTGTCTTCCTTTTCATTTGAATGTTATCCTCCTCTTATTGCAGTCAATCTCGTTTGCTTCTTCCCTTACCGCGTTGTCCTCCCTTCCTCCGTTAATGGTTTCGTCTCTTTCTTTCCCTTACCCATATGCATAGGAAAGTTGATTCTCAGTGGACCTTGTTTGTTAGCATTAAGAGGGCCAGCCTCTGCTACTGCACACTTTAGAAAAATGTGGAAAATGTCGAATCCAGAGATATTTCGAACTTAACGTACCCAAGCTCCGTGAAGACAGTTACGCTGATCTTGTGAACTGTTGCATTCTCAGTACCCAGCGCATAGTAGCTGATCCGTGTTCATCTGTCCAAAAATGCAGTAGTGAATGTGACGTCGTTTTATAGCCAGAGAGGGAAGCAGACAAGTAGGCTGGCAAACCAGTAATCTTACCCACAGTTAGGAAAGAAGCTTTGATTCTTTTGTATTCAACATCAGTATCCATCAGTGATAGGACCACCATCCAATGGGTTGTTAGCAGCGGACTGGTACCTCTTATGCATTACTTCTCCATTTTTCAGTTTTACTTCCTTAATAACAATAGTTAATGATTTTAGAAAAAGCCTCTCACTTCCTAAGAGGTTTTTTTTTTTTTTTAATGAATTAACTCATTTTTAATCCTCCCAACAGCCCAATGAGGTCAGTATTAACATGTGACCATAGAATCTGGCAACACAAATACACAAACTAAATGAGTGATTACATTGCAATGGCATTACATGATATGTTCAAGGTATTTTTTCTCATCACTAATGCACAACTCTGTGTGCATTTCAATGAACATGATTAACTAATGCAGCCTTTCTTTGAATCCTTGTGAATACATTTGTGGTGCTTTGCTCAAGTGATTTATGTCTCTGATTTCATTAAATAAGCCTATGCCAGAAAACCTAACCAAGAGAGTTCAATCACTTAAAAACAAAGATCTCTTTCCAGACTGATGGCCACTCTATGATTATCTCCATTTTTATCTGCACAATAAAGTAAGGCACAGAAAATTAACTTGTCCAACCTCACTTGGCAGAGCTGGATTCTACAACTCTATATGGTACCTCATGCTTGGATGAGTTCCCACTCCCTCTGCTATTGTTGAAGCACTTACTCTTCTATACCTGATTACTTGAAGCAGCCTCATTGTTTTCCACGTCTTCTTGCTGTTTCTGGAATGCTCATGCTGTCTTCATTAAAGCTTTCATTTGTTTTGTGCACACTCTTCCCTCTGTCCAGTATGCTCTTCTTCCTCCATTCCCTAATCCCTCCACCACCACCACCCCAACTGCAACATATGCAAGATTCACTTTGGAATGGCATTCCCTGGTGCCCCAGGTATGGTGAGGTCCCTCCTTTTTAGTCCTATATCACCATTTATATTCTGTTAGGTTGCTTATTTGTCTTCAGCATTAGACTGTGAGGTCCTGGAGGACAAGTACCCCTTCCTTCTTTTATCTTTGTATTCTCTAGGTCTAGAATAGGGTATGAGACATGGTGAGCATTCTGTAAAGCTGTGTTCAAACGATTCTGCTCAAGTAGTGGAGTGGAGTGTGCTGTGAGGCTTATAGGATCCATTTGGCATTTATTCCAGGTAAACTTGCATTGTGGAATTTTTATGTGAGTATCTTTTTCCACACTGGTTTCCAGGTCTAATTAAGAAAGAGACTTCCTTGCAAATTATGCTCCATACAGTCCTTGTATAAAGACTGTGTTAATATTCTTATGCATGTATTAATTTATTTGAAGGTCTGGGTATTTTGAAATCAAATAATCTTTTCTAGTTTTATCCTCCATCAATGCTTATGAAATTTAGTGTGCATAAGAGTCATCTAGAGAGTTTGTTGAAACAGGGATTCTTACTTAGTAGGTCTTTAGTGGGGCCTAGAATTTGCATTTCAAACAAATTCAGAGATAATGCTGCTGCTACTGCTATTTCTCAGGTCATACTCTTTTCATGGCTCTGCATTACATGGTAGTCATAGAGAAATGCTTGGTGGGAAGACAATCGTCTTGATGTATAGTAATTTGTACCTAAGAATATGTATAATTGTCATCACTTCTAGCATTTACAACAGATGATCCACAAAATATTTTTGTGAAATGGATTTGCACTGCAGCATTCATTTATTTATTCTTTAAAAAAAAAATATATATATATAATATATATTGCCTGCTGTGTGCTAGGTATTGTTTCAGATGCTAGGGACAAGAGAGAAAGATCTTTGCTTTCTTTTTTGTTGTTTGTTTGTTTGTTTGTTTAGTTAGTTATTTAGTTAGTTGTTTTTAATTTACCTCCAAGTTAGTTAGCATATAGTGCAATAATGTTTTCAGGAGTAGATTCCAGTGATTCATCCCTTATGTATAACACCCAGTGCTCATCCCAACAAGTGTCCTCCTTAATGCCCCTTGCCCATTTAGCCCATGCCCCCACCCACAACCCCTCCAGCAACCCTCAGTTTGTTCTCTGTATTTAAGAGTCTCTTATGTTTTGTCCCCCTCCCTGTTTTATGTTCTTTTTACTTCCCTTCCCCTTATGTCCATCTGTTTTGTATCTTAAATTCCTCATATGAGTGAAGTCATATGATACTTGTCTTTCCCTGACTGATTTATTTTGCTTAGCAGCGTACCCTCTAGTTCCATCCATGTTGTTGCAAATGGCAAGATTTCATTCTTTTTGATTGCTGAGTAACGCTCTATTGTATGTATGTATATGTACATATATATGTATATATATATATATACACACACACCATATGTGTGTGTGTGTGTGTGTGTATATATATATATATATGTATATATATATATATATATATACACACATACACATATGGTGTCCATATACATATACATACATATGAATGGATAAAGATGTGGTGTGTATATATACATATACATATACATATACATATACATATACATATATATACATACATATACATATATATACCACATATACATATATACATATGGTGTATATGTGTATATATGGTATATATATGTATATATATGTATATGCCATGTATACATATATATGTATATATATACATATACACATCATATATATATATATATATATATATATATATATATATATATACATACACACACACACACACACACATATATACATGTATATATACACACACCACATCTTCTTTACCCATTCATTCGTCGATGGACTTTGGCTATTATTGATAGTGCTACTATAAACATTGGGTGCGTGTACCCCTTCGAAACAGCACACTTGTATCCCTTGGATATATACCAGGTAGGGCAATTGCTAGGTTGTAGGGTACTTCTATTGTTAACTTTTTGATGAGCTTCCATATTGTTTTCCAGAGTGGCTGCACCAGCTTGCATTCCCACCAACAATGCAAAAGAGATCCTCTTTCTCTGCATCCTCGCCAACATCTGTTGCTGCGTGTTGTTAATTTTAGCCATTCTGACTGGTGTGAGGTGGTATCTCATTGTGGTTTTGATTTGTATTTCTCTGAAGATGAGTGACATTGAGCATTTTTTCATGTGTCTGTTAGTCATCTGGATGTCTTCTTTGGAAAAGTGTATAATCATATCTTTTGCCCATTTCTTCACTGGATTATTTTTTTGGGGGTGTTCAGTTTGATAAGTTCTTTATAGATTTTGGATATTAACCCTTTTTCTGATATGTCATTTGTAAATATCTTCTCTGAGAAGGATCTTTGCTTTCTTGAAGGACATCAGATAATTGAGAAAGTAAGAAAGAAGAAAGTAACAAAAGAAAATTAAAGGACAATGTGAAAGAGAGTGGCTAAATTAGGTTGGGCAGCCAGGCAAGTATCTGAACTGACCTAAATGGTAAGAAATCAGCCAGAAGATCTAGTGGAAGATAATTCTTACATTCATTCTCATTCCCTGTATGTATTTTATTTATTTAAAAAAAATTTAATTCCAGTGTAGTTAACACACAGTGTTATATTAGTTCCAGGTGTACAATACAGTGTTTCACCAGTTCCATACATTACTCAGTGCTCGTCATGGTAAGTGTACCCTTAATCCCCTTCACCAATTTTACCTACCTCCCCTCTGGTAACCATCAGTTTGTTCTCCATAGTTAAGAGTCTGTTTTTTGGATTGTCTCTTTTATTTATTTTTTCCTTTGTTCATTTGTTTCTTAAATTCCACTTATGAGTGAAATCATACGGTATTTGTCTTTCTCTGACTGGTTTAATTTGCTTAGCATTGTACTCTAGATCCATCCATGTCGTTGCAAATGGTAAGATTTCATTCTTTGTCATTGCTAAATAATATTCCATTGAATGTATATGCCACCACTTCTTTATCCATTGATGGATACATGGGCCACTTCCCTAATGTGGCTATTGTAAATAGTGCAGTGATAAACATAGGGGTGCATATATTCCTTTGAATTGGTGTTTTTATTCTTTGGGTAAATACCCAGTAGTGCAATTCCTGGATCATATAGTAGGTATATTTTTAATTTTTTGAGAAACCTCTATACTGTCCTTTAATATTAGCTGCCTCATATCTTAGAGCACTATCCTTCATCCGCTGCTCTATATAAATGCTTCCCTCCTCCCCCACAGCTTTAAATACCATTTATAGACAATTCTCAAAGTCACATCGGCAGCCTAAACTGCTCCCATAGGTTCCAGGCTTATAGATCAGATGGCCTCCCTAACATCTCCACTTGAAAGCCAAATAGGCATCTCAAAGTTAACATATCCCACACAGAATTATTGATTTCCAACTCTAAGGGCAAGAATGCATTCATATCTCAGTACAAAGTTGAAACAGGACCTGAAAAAGAAAAACAAACAGTTGGGAACTGAGGTAGAATTCTCTCCTGACTTCACTTCTCTCTGGACATCTGTTTTGTCATCATTCTTCAATCCCTAGGCTACCTGAAAGTATATGGCTGTTCATGGCTCATGCAATCTGTGTTTAGATGAGGAGTCATTAGTGCTGTTCAAATAGTTTCTACTTCCTACCTTCTAGGCATTTGCTAGGAATGCACTTCCTTTATACTTGGGAGGAGAGTGAGAGGAGGAGAGAGACCAAGAGGATGTGAGCAGTTCTGTCCAATGAGTTGTGAGGAAAAATGTTATGTCACTTCCAGGCTGAGCAGTTGATTCCTTGTGTGAGATCCTTCAAAGTTTCAGCTTTTTCTTTGGCACAGTGATGACAACATTCAAGATGGTGTCTGTCCCAACAGGCTGTATCCTTGAGTAGCTGCTGTTGCATAAAGCCTTCTGATCATCCTGGGATGAAAACATAGAAGAAAGAAATCCACCTCTGTGTTAATTTTGGTGTGGTTATGGTAGTACATTGTAGGCTGTGCAGACTGACACACAGGGACAGCCACACAGGGAGGCTCTTTCTTCTCACTCTCTTGATTTTAATTCCAAATACTCAGGGGGAGAATTTCAGATTGGCTCAGCTTGGATCTGTTTTTTAGCAGTCGTCCAATCATCAGTGACATGGGCTAGGGGTCATATTGTACCTTATACAGAGGGGCCCTCTGCTCCAGTGAAGGGGATCATAGGGAGTAGGCAAACATTCCACAAGAGTGTTTACTGTAAACACACATGGCTATAAAATTAGACAATTGTACACTGATTTAACAACAGTATATGAAATTGAAAAATTTTAACCTTTTACATGAAAATTTTAGACTCTCATTACTCAATGTTTATTGACCACCTATTACATTCCAAACTCTTCCAGGCACTGAGGACACAGAGGCAATCCAAAGAGAAAACACTTGGTCTCACAGAAACACAATAAACAAATGAAATGCATTAATGTCTGATGATGGGGAGCTAAAAGGGTAAGAATCAAGAGTAAGGAGTGCATTAGTTACCTATTATTGCTTAACAAATTACCCAAAACATAGCAGCTTAAAACAGCAGGCATTTATTATCTCACATAATTTATTATCTCCTGAGGCTCAGGAATCTAGGAGTAGCCTAGATGCGAGGATCTAGCTCAAAGTTGTTCATGAGGTTGCAGCCAAGCTCATTGGTCAGAAACGCAGACATCTCAAAGATCCCCTGGGGCTGGAGAATCTACAGCTGAGCTCAGTCATGTGATTGTTGGCCAGTCACTGGCTGACTGGCTATTGGCCAGTGGCTGACCTACTCTAGCTCACAGTTCCTCACTGGCTATTGGCCAGTGGCTGACCTACTCTAGAGACATCCAGGGACTCATTTATAAGAGCATTCAGGAATGGACTCCACATTTTATTGATGTAGCAATGTCCACAAAAAGATGCGATGCAAGGTTTTCTGATTATTTAACTTCATGACTGAGTGGCAAGGAATCATTTATGGAAAGAAACCTTTAAAATGTAAATTGAGGCTTATGTCGAATAGGCTAATTATGGAACTCTAAGGAATGTAAATGACCAAAAGAAGAGACAGAGACTTTTGTCATCTAATATTTATTGAACATTTATTACATGCCAAGTTTTGTGCCAAACACTTTATATAGTTCTAGAAGGGGAAGAGAAATTTGAAGTCAGAGTTCAGGATGATGGTCTCAGATAATGGTCTTCTTTTTGCCCTATCCATTCAAATTCATGTCTGAGTCCTAGAGAGAGAAGGATTATAGCAGGAAGCAGACAGAAGTAATTTTCCCACAAAATCTATGAGAGATTTTGGGATCCTAAAGTAGTTCCCCTCAGGAACTACCATGACTAAATATGATACCAAGGAAATATGTCTCTTGTTGAGCACAGAAATGTCTGCACGGTGTCCAAGGACATGAAATGATTTCAGGGGACTGTCAACCATATGCAGCCCTTACAAGGAAGAAAGTGCAGTGGAGGTAGCGTCAGAGCCTCTTGGCATTTCATGGGCGATGTTGCTGATGAGAAAGAGAGGAAAATGGCTGCATTTCTGATATGGCCCAGATCAGCTATGTGGGGACACTTGAAGATAACTCCTAGAAACTGCCACAGTTGTTGAGGACCCTTTCATGGAAGTAAGAGAGTAGTTGGGGACACTGCAGAAGGGATGGAGAGCCCACAATAGCAGTGAGATTGAAACAGAGAAAAATGTAACACCTAGATATTTATGATAGGAAGGAATATTTCTGGTGGATGTTATAAGGATGTCAGAAGGACCTGCACTTAGTCGTAGAATATGTTCCCTTCTTCCTCATTATTCCATTGCACATAAAGTTGAAAATCTTGGTTAGACCCCCTTTGAACTAGGATATGTAGATTGAAGATTATGTAAAAAGGGACAAGAGGAAGAAAAAGAGCAAAGACACAGAAGAAAATAAAGTTTTTTTTCTAAGTGTAGAAGAAAACTAAAATTTGTTCTTAATATATGTTCTAGAGATAGAACCACTAGTCATAAATATCAGTGACTTTTGAGTTGTGGTTTTCCATTGGCTCTAATAGTGAATTTTATTCTTTGTAAATTTTTAAGTATAGATAATTCTAAAAGCTTGTGAAACATACAATTGCTTCATGCAGCCTCCATAGGATAGCTCTGCTGTACCCTGAGATCCACATTAATATCTTTTCAAACACCTTAGATCAAGAAAACTGATCCACTTAGAGATTTATTTATCTTAAATGTAAGTTAAAAATCAATAGCTAAACCATTCATAAAACCATATTTAACTCCTATATTATAGCTATCCTGTGCCAGCTGGCATTTAATTATGCAGAGACCCAAAGAGATAGATGGCCCTAAAAGCCAGCACACTTGAGCTGTGAGACTTGGAAATTCTTGCAGAAGTACTGTTCAATGATAGCATTGCCTTCATTGCTTATAAAAAGAATGATTTTTTTTTAAATCTGGCAAACATCAACATTTAGATATTTGATACATCTCACATGTATATATATATATATATATATATATATATGTATATATATATATATTACAGAGAGACTAAAATAATATTTTTAAGACTTTCAAGGTCATTCACCATACATAATGTAACTGCAACTCCAAATGTTTCATTTTAATCCATCAATATGACCCATTAATTCCCCTCAATGAAACCCACATCATAAGGAAGCTTTTAATGTCAGGGCAGGGTACAGTGAGGATAAGAAAAATATGGGAGATGTAGTTCAGCTATCACTATAAATTAAAGACAAAGTAGAGATTGGGACTAGCTACACATGAATATTCCTTTAGAGTACAGTATGTTTCCATTTTATTGGATTCCTCAGAAATGAATTGCTCTGTTCAACCTAGTTTTTGTGGACTAGTAATATTGTTACTTTTACAAATTATTCCTTCTTATTTTTCAGTGGAGACTTTAATGGAAATTCCCTAGGAAAATAAAAATGGAATTTTTCATAAATCAAAATGTCTTTCCATATCATCCATTTGTTGAATAGTCGTGGACTGAAAAATGGTCCTCCAAAGATGTCCATGTCCTAATCTCTGGAACCTGTGAATATGTTACCTTACATGACAAAAAGGACTTTGCAGATGTGATTAAGATGTGTTAAGGATCTTGAGATGGGGAGATTATCCTGGATCATCCAGGTGGACCTAATGTAATACCAAGGGGCCATAGGAGAGGAAAGTGGAGGGGGGCAGAATCAGAAAGGAGAATGTGATGGTGGAAGCAACAGTTCTATCAAAGAAACAGATAATGAGGTGCTATGCTGCTGGCTTGAAGATGCAGGAAGGGGCCACAAACCAAGGAATGTAGGTAGCCAATTTCTGGACAAAGCGAGGAAATGGATTCTCTCCTACATCTTCCCAAAAGAACAAAAAGCCTGTCACCACCTTAATTTTAGCCCAGTGAAGTTGAATTTGAAGTTCTGATCTCCAGAACTGTATAAGAGAGTAAATATGTGTTGTTTTAAGCTGCAGATTTGTGGTAATTTGTGGAAGCAGCAATAGGAAAGGAATATACCAACTAAATAAAGGCTTAGATCATTTCTGTTTTGTAAACAAATGAACAATATTAAACAAGTAGATTTCAAGCTTCAGAATATTAGCTATTGCCAAAACACTGTGCCTTCTCTTCCACCAAATATTTCCCCTCAGTGTACCTTTGTCCTGTTGTTGGCTGAATATTCCTGCTTGATGTGACTTTTGACAAGTATTTAGTCTTGACAGAGAGAAAGCCAACCGACTCAGCTAATTTATGTTTTTCTCTAATATTGAGCTTTCTTTGGGTTTAGCCATATGTGTTAGTTTTTTTTTTAATTTATAGTTTAAAAATGCATTATGTTGTGATCTTAAAAATTGCAAAGCCATCTTATTCTCAGCCTAAACCAACCAAGCTAACATATTTAATAGCTTTAATGAGACCCAAGCCTACAATTCAGCTCTCTAAATTATCCATCAGAGATACCGCCCTCTGTGATCCTGGGTACCACATAACAGAGGAACTAAAATGTCTACTCTTCTCCTGCCCTGCATTATGGTTTCTCTGTTAAACTTTGCCTTCTTGGATTTAGATACCTTTAAAAGAGTCGTGCTTGCTTGTCTTTTCATAGCCTAGTTCCTAAAAAAAATAAAATGTAGTCACATTGTTACCATAGAGTTCAAATCCATTCTTAGATTCCATTTTCATTCGTGCTTTTCTTTAGAATTCTTAACTGAAATTAACAAAGTTAAACAAAAATTTTTAAAAGAAATGTTAATATTCCAATATTACTAAAGGATCTCAGCTTTTAGTTCTGGCATTACCCATTTTTGTAACATTTAAGGAGGTCATAGAACCACATTCATTTTCATTTTGGGGGTGATTCTTGCCCCTGGTTAGTAAAACTGAAATATCAACCCCAAAGAGCATCTGTGGGAGTTGAGTAGATGGGTGAACTTTTGACTGCTCACATCTGGCCCTCTCCCTGTGTCTGGGGAAATGCCCCACAGATAAGTCCTATAAGATCTTAAGTATTGTTCTAGACTTGGTTTGAGTTAACTTTTTCTAGCCCAGGAGATGAGATTATCCCACATAAAACTGTCCTGATACTGTAGACGAGCTCATCATCCAGTGCCACAGTGAATAGCATGCCCTTAAGTCAGAAGAGGAGGAATTCAGTTAACTATATGTTGGGTAAGGAGAGCTTTTGACTGAAGGGAATTCTTGAGTCCTGTCTTGAAAGATAGCTGGTATTTTCATAAAGGAAAAGGAAAATGGCATTCTAGATGAGGAGATAATTTAACAAAATTAACTGGTCTGAAATGGCATGATCCAGTGGAAAAAAGTTGATTCTAGTCATAACTGCACAATCAAAACAAATAACACTTTTTACCTTATATGTTTTCACTAGGGTTGTGCACATTTTTTACTAATGAATTGCCCTGAGCTCTTCCATGTGTATTTCAACATCCAAACCTGTGTGCCCTTACATATCCCATGTCCTGTGTTTAGAATGCAGTTGCCTTCCTTGGTAACCCTACCCCCAAATAGACCAGAAAAGTCTGTATGCATTTTCCAATACTCAAGTAACACTGCCCTAATTTTTCTAGGCAGCAGAATTAGGCTCCTGGGATTTTGAGATACCTTGAACATCTCTAACAGTCTAGCACTTACTACATCTACAGTATGTTCACTTGACTGTCTTTTGTCTGTTTGCTTTTTTTGCTGAAACATTTAAAAGAAAATTCTTAAAATGATACTACTTTAACCTTAAATATTTTAGTGTGAGTCTCTAACATAAGGACTTTTAATAACAGAAACAGCAGCACTGTTATCACCCCTCATAAAATTAACAATAACTCAGTAATATCTTTTTATTACCCAGTTCTTATTCAATTTCTTGAATTTCTCTAAAATGGATTTAGCTGACTGCATCCTCAAGGTTCCAGTTGGGGGCTTCTAAGACAACAAAAGGATTTGTGTTTTACCATTGGAGTACCTTAAGATTGTCATTTAAACTGATTGCACAACCTCTGTTTTAGCACAGCAGGAACAAAAATTAAGATAGAAAAAAGAATGGAGAATAAAATTTCAGCCTTGAGGATAGCATGGCTTTGGATTTATTATATAATGTACTCTTCTGGGCCAGTTCATAGCCTTCTGGGGGAGAAATCTATCTTGTCCATCGAAGCCCCAGATTACCCAATTCTAGGTGGAATAGCCTCCTGAGGGTAAGAGCAGGACTCTCCTTATGGGTCTCTTTCTTGAGGGATGTAGACCATAGACTCATGGTCAAACCAAATGAATTTTTTTTTTTTTAAAGCTAAAATGTATTCTCCACTTCCAATGTTTCTCTCCAAGGTGAAGGATCTAAATGAATGTAATATTCCTGGCCTCTCTCAATCCCTTCTTCTCTCTGCCCCAGGAAAGTGGAGTGACTTGCATGATATATAAGTTTTGGAAGAATAAACCGGGCATGCTTAGCTCATTTCTGTTTTCTTCTCCGAGCTAGCTTCCCACAGCATGTAGGAGGTCTTTGCTTCTCCATGATATAACCTGAGCAAGTCTCCACCCTAACTGAATGCTATTTGAGTAAATCTAATTCTGGGGTTCACTGTGCAGCCCCTTTGGACTAACATGTCAACTGTGGACCCTAATATAGCCTTTATTGGAAATCCAGATGATGTTTTGGTCTCCATATGTTCTATTCCTAGTCTTCAGATTTTTTTTTAGAACCCTGATGAAAATGGAGGGCACTATTTTGGGAGTATTCTCAAAAACATAAACAATCATAAAATGTTATGTTAATACACTACTATATTCTATTGGTTAATATTTTATGTAGGATTTTATATTGATATTCATAAGTGGGATTAATATGTAGCTTTCTTTTAGGGTTTTTGTTACCAGGATTACACTAGCTTCATAAGAAGAATTTAGACATTTTCTTTCCTTTTTTTTTTTTTTTTCTATGCTCTGGAATAATTTGAGTAGTATTGGAACTAACAGCAATTTATATTTTCCTAAAATCACCCTTTTAATTCAGTTTCTCAAGTTAATTTACTAAGAGTTGAGCAAAATATTCACTTATGAATCTTGCAGTTTCCTCTATTTGTGGTTATTCCCTTATCATTTCCAGCTTTTGTGCTTTCATGGTATTGCCCATTTCCTCACTTGATCAGATGACCTAAAGATTTATGTTAATGTAGGTTTAAGATTTTTGGAAAAAACATTTCTTGGATTTATATGTTTCTCCTTTTAAATTCATTATTGCATATGCGTTATTTATGATTCTTCCCTTCTGCTTTCCTTGGCATTCTTTTTCTTAACTTGAGTCTTATTTGTAAATATAAATTTTTTTAGCTATGAATTTTCCCCTGAGCTTTACTTTGCTTGTATCCCATGATTCTGATGAGTAAAGTCATTTGATAAACAAGCAGATGTGCCCAGTTGAGAGATCTGTTGTCCTGTGAAGGAGATAGTTGAGTGATCTATTGTTTGGATAAATAGGTTTTCAGGAAGTCATTTAAGCAACAAAGTTATTCCCAATAATTTCCTGCCCTTCCACCGAAAGACTTGGTTTTGGTGACCCATTGGTATCAAGCTTGGCTATATGGCTTGTTTTGGACAATGAAATGTTAACAGATGGTTCATTGAAGGATTCTCCCATTTGTCTTTCCTCTCTACCCCAAGATCAGTATGTCCCATGTTGGGACTATTCATTTGAGCAGGGTCCCAGAATGAAGAAGATACAGAATAGAGGTGCAATCAATCAGTTAAAGACATGTAATGGGAGCAAGAAATAAATCTTTGTTGTTGTAAACTGCGGAGATTTTTGAGTTATTTGTTATTGTAGAATAAGCTAGCAAAACCGTCTGCTATAGCATGTACTGAATATATATACAAACGCATATAGGTATATATTCTATATTCCTTCATATGTACCTTTATATACTATATACTATATATCATGTATACCTAGATATAATATAGGAACATCTTTTGAAAAATAAGGTATAAGTAAATTTTATGGGACTTCAGATGCAATTCTTGCTAATTAAATTATTACAAAAATTTATAGTTGTGTCTTTGCTTTTATGACACATCTGTAGTCATAGCCATGATTTGTCTGATGCTAAGTCTTGGGTCAGAAAAGTTCCTCTGTTACAACTTTTTTTCTTTGAGAAAATTCCTTGCTCTATACCCATCACCTTTGGGACATGGTTCTAGAAAGCTAATAATATGAAAAAAAAAAAAAAAAAAAAAAAAGAAAGAAAGAAAGAAAAGAAAACACTGGCTCTACTTGTTTGCAATTTAAAAATTCTGACTTCATTATTCCTTAAAACCAGTGGAAATGACCCATAATCTTAGTAACATATTTTTATAAATGTTGTCTCTTCCAGAATAAAAGTGTCTCCTGTAACTATTAGCATGATATACGAAGATAGTTTAAAAAAATTCCTCTAACTAGGAAAAAGAAAATATTCTAATTTTTTCTTGAAGCTGTAGTCAAGAAGTCAGGTAATATTTAAAGACTCTAAAATATGCATCTTATTTTGAAACCACAGATTAAGAGCTGTACTTTTATTTAGCAAGTACTTATAATTTTACAATTATTTTAATATTATGGGTTACAGAACACTGTTGTAGTAGATCTAAGCAAAAACATAAGATCAAAAAAATATTTGAAAATATTAATTTTGGTTCAATACTTCCTTCTCTGTATTGTCATTATTGTACATGGCAAAGCTGGCATAAGAAAATCTGGTTAAATATCTAATTTTACACTTGATCTTAGCTAAAAGGCTAAGAAGCGATTTTTAAATGTCTAATTTTGTTCTTATAAACCCCAATTCTCAATATGTTAGTACAAATCTGAGTTTTAGTATGCTAATCTCTGAGTAATCAAATATGCCTAGGAAAAAAATAATCTGCGGGCAACTGCATCTACAGACCATATGATTTGCATTATTAGTACTTTCCATGTAATAATTCTACACATTGTTATCATTAGCAACACTATTTCAATCATGAATATCACCAAGTTCAGAAGAAATCATTTCTGAATTGTCTCTATTAGACCATGATCAAGAGGAAAAAATACAAGACCGAGTTTTCCTTTAGTGTTGTATCTGACATTTTTAAATAGACTCATTTTCTGTGGTTTCATGTAACCTATTACATTTGTCACTGGATGGCAAGGAGGCCTGTCTCTCATTAGCACTTCCGCTAGTACTTGAGAAAAATATCCTGAAAGAAAAAAGATTCAATTTGCCTCCCCTGGATTTGGAGGCATTTGATTTTTTGAGAATTTCAGTAAATATCATCTCTAATTTTAGTTGAATACCCCTCACCATATGATATTACAAGATATAACTAACATACTATCCGCCTAGAAATATGTTTCTCTTTGATCCTAAAAATGGCTTTTGATTAAAAAATTGGCTCTCCATTATGTTAAGAGTGAGATAGAATTTAAGTGGTGGTGGGGGAGACTGATCTGTAAATGACAGAACAAAAGAATAGATCAGAATTAGATCTGTGACTTTTTTATCCATCCCTTATTTTTTTCCCTCCTTTATGTTTATCTGAGTCCCAAGATTCCCTGACAACTTTCGCAGATTTGGACTGTGTTTACACTGGGTTTCGTGTGCAGTGTGTCAGTATGTGTGTGTGTGTGTGTATGTGTGTGTTGTCTTTGCAAGGAAATTTTGGAAAGTGTTTTTAGCCCAGTTGTTTGCCTTGCTCCTCCTCCCCCCCACCCCCCATTACCAAAGATGTCCTTATCGCATCTGTTAGTGACTCTCTATTGAGGTGAGCCATTTATAAGAGAGAATTCCCCTGTACCACTCACCTATGGACATATCCTAGTGTAAGTGCTGAATAATCTTACAGTTGTGCAAATCAGACTATGTCACTCCCATGCTTAAAATTGCCTATTGGCTCTCTCTTACCTACAGGATGAAACCCACAGTCCTCTATTCAGCTTACAAGGTCTTCATGATCTGGCTCTAATCTTCCATTCTGGTCTTTTCTCCCTTGCTGTAGGAGTTTTAAAAATCTAGAGCTTTTCTACAAGCTGTATTTTGATCCCTTTGTATTTACACATCTATTTGTTTAGTCTTAGATGGCCTTCACCAACTGGGGAGGCTAATTAATTCTTTTGTTTTAGTTCAAATGCTAAACCTTTTCAGGGAAGCCTTTTCTACCTGCCTGGAGCATCCTCCAGATTTCCCACTGTACTTTGTTACACACCAACTGAAGCAGAGATGGCTAATTTACTGTCAATCCAATATCTATTCTTCTCTCCTTCCCTCATAAAGGATTTCTAATTTTATTTGGGGTGTCAGGTGCCAAGTTTCCAAATGTATTGTGGCCAAGTGACCAATCTCTGGCCAATAAACTACAAATATATGGTGGGTGAAACTTCTAAGAAATCTCAAAAGGCAGACAGTTATCTGGCACTGACCTTTTATATTTCCATACTGCTTGCAATATGGGTGTATTGGCTGGAGCTCCAGCACCTATCTTGGACCATAAGGCTCTCATGAGAATGAACACTATGTATTAGAGATGGTGGGGCAGAAAGATGGAAAAATCTGAGACTGGCACTGTAAGGCTGTCTTAACAGCCTTGGACTATGTACCTCCGAACTTCTTTTACCTGAGAGATAAAAGTTTATTTATCTACTTCGTGCTTTTGAAATATGCTTGTGGAATGCAGTCTTTAGTTGGGTTTTCTCTTACATTCACCAACTCTTGACTAATGCATCTGCAAAATGAGAACTAGCAAAGTTATAACATTGGTCTTTTATCATATATATCTCCCCTACTCTGTTATTTCACAGGAGGAGAGCTGGGGTTACTGTATTGTGTTCTTTTTTTTTTTTTATGTTCATTTATTTTTGAAGGAGAGAGAGGCAGAGCACGAGTGGGGAGAGGCAGAGAGAGAGGGAGACACAGAATCTGAAGCAGGCTCCCGGCTCTGAGCTGTCAGCACAGAGCCCTACCCAGGGCTCGAACCTGTAAACCATGAGATCATGACCTGAGCTGAAGTTGGACGCCCAACCAACTGAGCCACTCAGTCGCCCCATGTTGTGTTCTAATATAACAAGACTATCATGCTGAGTTCTGTCAGGCCATGATCCTTGAATTGGTGGTACTGGTAAGAGTGGAGACTTCCCAGAAGGTCATCTTGGTGTCTATCATCTAGAGACCAGGCAAAGTCTTCAGATAAAACCAGAACAATTGTAAGGGGGAACTCAGTTGATAAATAACTGGGCCTTTCTCATCCTCTCTGAGCCTGAGCTATGAGAAGTTTACGTTTCCATAAGGATACTTTTAGGTGAGAAGGCATATGGGGACCCAGACTGAGTGGGACCCTTGTTGTGCATCACAGAGTAAAAGTGAGTAAGCCATAGCTTGTAAGTTGATTCACTCTAGATGCATGCTGCTCTTTCTGTGTATTTCCACTTTAAGTGTTTCTTCCCTATCTAAGTAGTATTCAGAGGTGCCAAGGCAAGGGCCTGTGTCCATGTAGAGTCCTTCTGAAGTCAGTATGATGGTAGCTGTAAGAATCATCCAGGGTCCACAAGAATAAGGGAGAACTCAGGAGGAAAGAGTGAGGAAAGTGAATCAAGGGGCCAGCCACACCTTTCACCAAGAGTACTGCTTCTAATGCAAGACCCTCCATTAAGGAATACTGAACTTCCCTTCAGTTAGGACACATCATAATAGAAGGGCATATGGAGGTCATTTAGTCCAACCTTCTCACTTTACAGATGAGGAACTGAGATCAATAGAGGTTACATGAACTTGCCTGTGTTAGTGACAGAGCCAATTCAATGTTCTTCCCACTATGCAATATTAATATCAGGTCACTGAACAAACCAATTTTCAGTGAAAGAAAATAAATTTTAAAAATTGTGTGTTTGTGTATTTTTATGGAGAAGAAAGCCACAGGTGTTTTTTAAAAAGTAAAAAAAAAAAAAATTAAGTTTATTTTATTTTCAGAGGCGGGGGTGGGGGTGGGGAGCAGAGAGAATGAGCAGGGGAGGGGCAGAGAGAGAGAGAATCCCAAGCAGGCTTTGCACTGCCACCAACATGGGGCTCAAATCCATGAATCATGAGATCATGACCTGAGCTGAAACCAAGAGTTGAATGCTTAACTTGACTAAGCCACCTAGGCACCCCTAAAAAAAAAAATCCAATTTGCAAGGGCATTCATGAGCCATAGCACAAATAGTAAATGTTGGGAGAATGGCAATTTTAGTAACTTCTTCATCTGTTTGTTCAAGTTCCTGTGAATGAGATTCCAAAAGACAAGTCCTTCCCACTCCCTAACTCCATCGATCAAGAAGTTTCTCCTGAAGGTAAGTAGCTTTTATTTTCACTGTAATCTCCCCTTGATGTCTCACTATACTTGTAACTAAAGCTTTGATGGGAAAATACCTTAACTACAGTAGGTGCTCAGTTCAGAGTCTTGTGGATTTTCCATATGTAATCCTACCTGCATATGGATGATGTTTGTTTCTATCAGCACTGACTGCACGGAAAGGCCTGGTGCTCCTCAGTCAGTTCTGATATTTTCCTTTGTTCTTCACAAGTATTTGCTCGGTTCAACATGATAATTTGAACTTGGATGCTCACTCATTCAATATCATTTCTGACCTATGTTGACTCTGAAAATTAGGTTTATTTCCAAAGTGATTTTTCTTTACTTATTTTATTAGATATTTTATGCATCACACTCCCTTTTCTCAGAAAAAATAGCTAACAAAATAAATTTGAAAATGTTAACATCATTGAGTGGGTGAATGAATGAATGAATGAATGAATAAACAGCATTTTGAAGGAGAAACACTGGGTCCAGTTGTAGCTGCTAATGGAATGTGCTGAGTTGCCACTCGCCTTGACTGAGTCATTGGTGTCTCATACTTACGGCCTGCTTTCAAAACCAGCATGCTGTGGTATCATGCTATTGAAATAATAATGAATCCAGTTTTGTTCCTGGTATTCTTCTGGCCCTTCTCCCACCTAGTCAAGTGGACATTCCACATTCCCTACAGTAGGGTAGGAAAGCACGGCAGAAAGCAGAAAGAAGGCAATCCTTGCTTTTGTGTTTCAAAACTCTTAAGTCTCAGTAAAAGGGGAGGAATTCCCCTCTAGGACCTGGACTGTAGACTGGAAGCCTATATATGATAAGAGAAAACTTGAAGACATTTCTTAAGCTAGGAGGGTTGAGAGAGAAAGGGAGAAGATACAATTAATTAGGGAAGAGCTTGGGGAAAATGGGATGGACCATGGGAGAAGAAGAAAGATGGCATCTGGAGAACATTCAATGTTCAGTTGAGCAAACAGCCAAGGTATTCACTATCCATGAGCCATAAAGAAGTTAAGTCAGTACTCACAGGATGTCTAGTCTCCTTTTGATTATCCCTTGAGTTGAGGAGACATGACACTTGCTCTTGGAGCCAACTTCTTAAAGAGAATTTCCCTTGCATTAGTCAACATGCTACCAGTGGCCCCATAGGTAGTTGTGACTTTCTTTCCAGAGCTTTTAAGAAACAAATTTTTTAACGTTTATTCATTTTTTGAGAGACAGAGAGAGACAGAGCACGAGTCGGGGAGGGGCAAAGAGAGGGAGACACAGAATCCGATGCAGGCTCCAGGCTCTGAACTGACAGCACAGAGACCGACATGGGGCTCAAACTCACGGACCTTGAGATCTTGACCTGAGCCGAAGTCAGACATTTAACCGACTGAGCCACCCAGGTGCCCCTCTTTCCAGAGCTTTTGATTGGACTCTACCAGATCACACTGTGTGGAAATACCTCTTACTTGATGTTCTAGGGCATTCACAATCCCTCTGAAGGAAGGCAGTGTCCTTGTCCGTAAGTCTTGTGCTAAGTGAAAGCAAAAGTTTCGTGACCTTGGGTTTAGGCTTTTAAATATTTTCGAGTGTACAGCACAAAGAGTCCCCCCACCCTTTTTTTTTCTGTCAAAGAGGGGAAGTTGATTTGGCTAAGCAAGATAAGGAATGTGGCCAGAATAAGGTACGAAAGTGGAGAGGTAAGAGACCAATAGAAAGGCCTCCTTGAAGCAATACACTCTTCCACCCACTATGTGACTCTTGCGAGATGGGCAGAGATGCTCTTGTCATGTCCACCCCTTGTTGGGTACGTTGCAGAAACACTGCTGGAGCAGCGCTGCGTGTTCTCACCTCCCCATTCTCACAGGTCAGGGGTAAGTGGAAGTACTGAGGGAGGTAGAAGTACTAATTAACCCTCCCATCCATTTTCATCTCTGGACTCCAGTCATTAGTGTCAAAGCCTGGAAACACATATGCCTTTTATCAAGGCTATAACTTGCCCTCCTCTCACAGTTTATGGGGTTCTGATAAAGATCCTGCCACGTGGGTCATTTTCTATATGGTGTTAAAAGGATTTTTTCAAACCTGTTCTGTCATCTAATGAATGTTACACCCCAGAGTTGCAATTTCAATGCCAATCATGGTAAATTTTGGCAGCAGAGAACGTGTACTTCTGTCATTTCCTATAAAGTCATATATATAAAAGTGTCAAGACCTCTCTAGGGCCCAGAAGAGAAATGCTGGTTTAGACAAATCATGAGCTACAAGCCTTTAATGTGTGTGATGGTTAATTTTATATGTCAACTTGGCTGGGCCATGGTGCCAAAATATTTGGTCAAACATTATTCTGGATAATTTCTATGAAGATGTTATTTGGATGAGATTAACATTTAAATTGGTAGACTTGGGTTACCCTCCATAATGTAGGTGGGCCTCATCTAATCAGATGAAGGCCTTAAAGAATAAAGACTGGCTTCCTCCTACCTCCAAGCAAGAGAGAATTCTACCACAAGATTGCCTTTGGATGGCAGCTGCAACTCTTCTTTGGGTATTCAGCCTCTGGACTACTCTGCAAATTTAGGACTTGCCAAGCCTCTATAATCATTTAAGCCAATTACTTGAATTCTTAATCCTTCTTGGTCTCTTTGTCTCTCTCTCTCTCTCTGTCTTTATATGTTGTGTGTATATAATTACACTGTTGGGTTTCATTTTTCTGGAGAACCCTGATTGATATAACATGTGACCTGTTTTTCTAGTTACCTTATTGTTACATAACAAACAACCCTAAAACTTGGGGTGCCTGGGTGGTTCAGTCCATCAAGCAACTGACTCTTGATTTTGGCTCAGATCATGATTTCATGGCTTCATGAGTTCGATCGCCGAATTAGGCTCTGCATACTGACTGCTCACGGAAACCACTTGGGATTCTCTCTCTTTCCCTCTCTCTCTGTCCTCCCTCCTCTACTCATGCTCTCTATTTCTCTCTCAAAATAAATAAATGAAACCTAAAAGCAAAACAAAACAAAAAACAAACAGCCCTAAAACTTAGTGGCAGAGCTGGGCTGGCTCAGCGATGGTCTGGAATAAAGATTGACTCTTTTTTTAAAAGATTTTTTTTTTTTTAAGCAATCTCTACACCACACAGAGCTTGAACTCACAACCCTGAAATCAAGAGTCACACGCTCCACTGACCCAGCCAGCTGGGCACCCCAAGATTCACTTTTAAGATCACTCTCACACATGGCTAGCAAGCTGGTACCAGCTGCTGTCTGGTAGCTTAGCCAGAGCTATTGGCCAGCACCCCCATTCCTGTCCATGTGCACCACAGGCTAGTGACTCACAGCATGGTGACTGTGTTCCAACCAGCAAACAACCTAGGAGAGAGAACCAGGCAGCTGTACCACCTTTTATGACCTAGCCCAGGAACTCACATAGCATCATCTCAGCCGTAATCACAAGCCCGCCCAGACTTAAGGGGAGAAATTCTAGGGTTGCCAGATAAAATACAAAAATGCTTAGTTATATTTGAATTTCAGATAACAATATTTTTTAGTATTAAGTGTGTCCCATGCAACTTTCAGGTCATACGTATACTAAAAAATTTTTTGGGTTTCCTGTATTTTCTCACTTGTTACATCTGGAAACCCTCTTACAGACCTTCTCTATTGATGAGAGAAGAGTCAAAGTCACATTCTGAGGAGGGCAAATGGAATGACAGTATTGTTGCTCCCATATTTGGAAAAGACTCTGCCCGTCCCAGTCTGCCCTCTGGCCATAAGAGTTGCCACCCCTTACATGTGTGAAATACATCCATCCCTTATCCCTAAGACCATCCATTCTCATCCCTTTAGAAATCAGCTTGAAGTCAGTATCTCACCATCTAGATCAGGTCCAGGTGCAGGTGAAGGTCCTCTGTGGGGTACCATCCCTCAGGTACAATTCCTTGAGTATCATTCCTTTTGTTTTGTTTTAATATTGTTATTTATTTTTTGAGAGACAGAGGGTGAGAGAGAGCAAGTGGGGGAAGGACAGAGAGAGGATCCAAAGTGGGCTCTGTGCTGTCAGCAGCAAGCCCGGTATAGGGCTCAAAACCACAAATCCTGAGACCATGCCCTGAGCTGAAGTTGGATGCTCAACCGACTGAGCCACCCAGGCACCCCATTGAGTATCACTCTTTTTTGTCTAAGTTGATATGCTTCCTTTAAAAATGTTGTGAGCTTTTGTTTCAATTTATAAGCATCTCCATTAGACCAAAGTCTCACTCACAAATCTCTAGATACGCCCTCCTCTACCTAACCTCCCTGAGGGACTGCAGTCAATGGGACAAGGCCCTTAAGATTCTTAGAAGCCCTATTGTTTTGTTTCTTGTTTTTGTTGTTTGCCTTAATTCACAAATAAATCAACATGAAACAATACATTAATAAAAGAAAGGATAAGAACCATAAGATCCTCTCAATAGATGCAAAAAAAGAATTTGATGAAATACAGCATGCTTAATTGATAAAAACCCTCAAGAAAGTAGGGATCATATGCGGAATTTAAGAAACAAAACAGATAAACACAGGTGAAGGGAAGGAAAGATATGTTAAAAACAGGGAGATGAACCATAAGAGACTCTTAAATACAGAGAACAAACTGAGGGTTGCTGGAGGGGAGGTGGGCAGGGGGATGGGCCAAATGGGTGATGGGCATTAAGGAGGGCACTTATTGGGATGAGCACTGGGTATTATATTTGAGTGATGAATCCTGAAACCAATACTACACTGTATGTTAGTTAACATAGAAATCCTGAATTTAAATAAATAAATTTAAAAAGAAAAAGAAAGTAGGGATAGGGTGAACACACCTCAACATCATAAAGGCCATATACAAGAGACCCAGGTATTATCCTTAATGGGGAAAAACTGAGAGCTTTCCCCCTAAGGTCAGGAACATGACAGGGAGGTCCACTCTCACCACTATTGTTCAACATAGTACTGGAAGTCCTGGCCTCAGCAATCAGACAACAAAAAGAAATAAAAGACATACAAATTGGCAAGGAAGAAGCCAAACTTTTACTCTTCGCAAATGACATGATACTCTATGTGGAAAAACTGAAAAACTCCACCAAAAAACTGTTAGAACTGATACATGAATTTGCAGTCGCAGGGTATAAAATCAGTGTATAGAAATTGGTTGTATTTCTATACACCAATAATGCAGCAGCAGAAAGAGAAATCAAGGAACAGATCCCATTTACATCTGTACCGAAAATCACAAAGTACCTGGGAACAAACCTAACCAAAGAGGTAAAAGTTCTGACAACTATAGAAAGTTTATGAAAGAAATTGAAGAAGGCACAAAGAAATGGAAAAACATTCCATGCTTATGGATTGGAAGAACAAATATTGTTAAAATGTCTGTAGTACCCAACGCAATCTCACATTTAATGAAATCCCTATCAAAATAACACCAGCATTCTTCACAGAACTGGACCACACAATTCTAAAATTTGTATGGAACCAGAATATACCCCAAATACCCAAAGAAATCCTGAAAAAGAAAACCAAATCTGGAGGCATCACAATTCCAGATTTCAAGCTGCACCAAGACAATATGGTATTGACATAAAAACAGACATATAGATCAATGGAACAGAATAGAGAGCCCAGAAATGGACTCACAAATGTATGGCCAACTGATCTTCAAAAAAGCAGGAAAGAATATCCAGTGGAAAAAAAGACAGTCTCTTCAGCAGATGGTGCTGGGAAAACTGGACAGCAACAGCAACGTGCAAAAGAATAAAACTGGGTCACTTTCTTTCATCATACACAAAAATAAATTCAAAATGGATGAAAGACTTAAATGTGAGACAGGAAATCATCAAAATCCTATAGGAGGAAATAGGCAGCAACCTCTTTGACCTTGTCTCGGGAGACAAGGGAAACAAAAGCAAAAACGAACTACTGGGACCTCACCAAGATAAAAAGCTTCTGCACAGCTAAGGAAATAATCAACAAAAACTAAAAGGCAACTATCAGAATGGAAGAAGATATTTGCAAATGGCATATTAGATAAAGGGTTAGTATCCAAAATGTATAAAGAACTTACCAAACTCAACACCCAAAACACAAATAATCCAGTGAAGAAATGGGCAGAAGACATGAACAGACACTTTTCCAAAGAAGACATCCAGATGGCTAACAGACATGAGAAAAGATGCTCAACATGACTCATCATCAGAAATACTAATCAAAACCACAAAGAGATTCATTCCACCTCACACCTGTCAGAATGGCTAAAATTAACAACTCAGGCAACAACAGATGTTGGCAAGGATGTGGAGAAAAGGGAACTCTTTTCCACTGCTGGTAGGAGTACAAAGTGGTGCAGCCACTCAGGAAAACATTGTAGAGGTTCCTCAAAAAATTAAAAATAGAATTACCCTAAGACCCGAAGGGTCACATGCACCTTGTTGGAACATGCAACCTAGAGAGTGTATCCTAGAGGATACTTTAGGTAAATTTCTAGCATTTCTAGGGAGATTTTTGGGTTGAAGGAACATACGTGGTTCTGTTACATGTTGCCAAACTCTTCTTCACACAGGGTTCTTTCCCTTTTGAAGCTTCACCAGCAAAGTATGAAACCATAAACTAACCATAGCCTTGCCAGCAGAGCACATTGCCACGTTTTCAAATTTTGCTAATCTATTGGGTAAGAAATGGCATTTCAGTGTGGTTTTAATGCCTATTCTTCCTATCATGAGTAAGGACAACACCTTTTCATATGTTTTGGAGCCACTTTTGTATCTCTTTTTGTGAATTGTCTGTGTTTTTGCCCATTTTTCCTCCCAAATTTTAGAAGTTCTTTAAAATTAGAGTTAGGAGCCCTTTATCTGTGATACTGTCGCGAATATTTTCTCCCAGTTTTATTGCCTTTGGATTTTGAGTTGCAGCAAGATTTTTTTTTTCTCTGTTGAAGTGAAAATGGAGATCACACATGTGTTCTAGTGCTTATGTGGTTTCAGTTAGCTGACTTTGGTATTCATTTTGTTCCCCATTTTTTTTCTTCTTCTGAAGATTCCTGACCCTTTTGTCAAGTTAAAGAAGTGCTTAAAATATTTTATTCAGAAATTGTAGTGGTGTTTACCAGGGTGTTTCATTCAGAGGATTGAATCTGCCATGCTGCTGGAAATACAGGGAGCTAATCTCTTCTCTGCAGTCCTTGAAGAAGACAGTGTGGTTTACCCCCCAATTCCTGGACCTACAGTATTACAACCTGTCAATCCTTTCAGTCATTTGCTTTTGACCGATCACACTATTTTCCTCTAAAGGTATTGGGAAAAAGAAAACAGTGCATGCTAACTTTTTCCTAAAAGCTTCCTTCTGTATTTGCTTAAAATACAATAAAATATAGATTATTCAGCTAAGTCTATATATTTTTAAAGGAAAGATCTCAAGCAAAAGCAAGCTTAATTTGAAAATATGGTGCTTGAATTCTAGACATGGTTAGCAAATATTAAGACAATTCAAATTTTCCTCAAGATATAAACCCAAACAGGAGCATACTCTTCAGTATTACAGATATTTGTTTAATGGATAAATGAAACTCAAATAATCAGTTATAAATAATTATTTTTTTAAATTTTAAAAAAATTTTTATTTATTTTTGAGACAGAGAGTGTGAGTCGGGGAGGCACAGAGAGAGAGGGAGATACAGAATCTGAAGCAGACTCCAGGCTCCGAGCTGTCAGCACAGAGTCCGACGTGGGACTTGAACTCACGAACCATGAGATCATGACTGAGTGTAAGTCAGACACTTAACTGACTGAGTCACCCGGGCGCCCCCAGTTACAAATATTTAAATTGTCCTTATCAATGAAGTACAGAAATGCTACTTCATTAGGAGATCATTAACTATTGTTACAAGGTATCTATGCTTCTTTCCCTGTGATCTAGAATTGACTAGGTATAACAGCTTATAGTAATTGTACACATGGTTCTTATGCAGCCAAAAAGGTGCCCAGATTTCACGTAATGGAATTTCTATTTCTTTGCACAATTATAGATGAAAACAAAACTCAGATTTTTGGAAAACCCCTCTCTCTAGTCCCAGGACACACTCCTGGATTTGATCTAGTTTAATCATTGCTCCTTGTACCTGGTGCTTTTGCATTCAGCACCACAGACATTGCTCCGAGCAGATGTTTTTGCACAGGAGGCTGCTTGCAGCAAAACTTAATTTTCTATCAGCTGATTTTGGTCTCCAGCTCTCCAGATTTCACTGTAATTTCTCTCACATTCTGAATTTGATGAAAGGTTTTAGATGCGCTGTTGGTTAAAAGACAAAGCTGCTAAGATTTTTACTAGACCAAATATGATCTCTACTGCCAAGGACACATTTTGGCAATCGCTGTCATTTTTAATGATAAAGTATGGAAATCTGAAAAGAAGGTTTGCGAAAAAAAAGATTTCTCTCAAAATGCTCCAAAAATTTACTATCTATAAGGCATGCTCCTCATTATCCGCCTTCTCACTCAATTCTTAGTTCCCAGCAGCTGCATGGTCTCTGTGGCTAGCTCTCTGTGGAGTGTTTGCTTAGTCAGTGTTGGTGGACTCAAAGAATGATCCAACAGGAGCAGACAGTACATGAGGACACATTGGCAAATCTCTTAGATCTGAAATGGTTTCAGTGATGGTCTGATACTACACGACTTAAGTGGATTTAAATATGGAATAATAACCATCATAGTCTTTAGTTCTTAGGTGAGAAGGTTATTGTCTTCATAGTTGGCTATAAATATTGCAGGAAGCACAAGCAGCTATCAGATTATTATTAAATTAATTCTAAGAATGTGAACTATTTAGGGCCAAAGCTATGGACAATATCAAAGGAAATTAAGTACACTGAAACGACGTGATGTTTGATGTGGAATATCTGTGGAAAATCTGAGGCTCCCTTTCTTTGCTCTGGCTCACGATGGGTTTTAGACTGTTTTCACAGACACCGTTCCTGTCTGAAGCTCACAACAGTCTTGTGGGGCATGTGGCTGAGAAAGTTTCTGTGCCTTTTGAGAGGCCAGGAATCTGAACCTTAGAAGGGCTGATTCACCTTCAGAGGTTTCCAGCATTATTGGCAGAGTTCAGACTGAAATACAGAACTCTGGCCTCTTCATCCAGTGCTCTTTCTTGTTCTAACATTGGAAGAAAATAAAACATAAGAAAGAAAGGGGTAAATAAGTTCACTTTCATCTGTTGTTACAAATGGTAGGTTTATATACCAAATTTTTTAAATGTAGTAAATTTGGTGAACATTATAATAGACTTTCTGGGGTTAAAATGTCTTTTTACAATTCAGATATAAGGTGAAAATAAGCTTTGTGGAATAATAAAGCCCTATGAGGGAGTAAATGGTAACACTGACTCTACTGGTTAGCAGGGTGTTTTTCTTAGTAGGATCTCTTACTAGGGAGACCCTCAGCATACACTCCCATATGCAGTGAAAGTGGAAGTCCTGCTAGGCTTTGCTGGGGTTTCCTAGAGGAAACACCTCTCTTCCACACTCTGCACTGGATGGATGGATGGCAGTGCTCTGGAGAGTCAATGTGGGTTGCTACTTAGTAGGAAATTTCAGAAACCTCCCTCTAAGGCATTAGTTGTAGACCAGAGGAGAGGAGATGCTGAGAACGAAGGCAGAGATGGGACTCAGAAGGCACATGCTAGACTGTCATCATTGTTTGAAAATTTTCTTATGCAGAACCTGGTCTAACACCATCATCCACTGTGGGATGGAGGTTACTTTCCAAGGCCCAGATCGAACAATGTATTTTTATGCTTAGAGAATTCACAGGTAGAGGTATCCCAGCATTGCAAAGGACAGTCCTTTTTTTTTTTTTTTTTTTTTTTTTTTAATGTTTATTTACTTTCGAAAGAGAGAGAGGGAGACAGAATCCAAAGCAGGCTCTGCACTGATTGAACAGAGCCTGATGTGGAGCTTGAACCCATGAATGTGAGATCATAAGGTGAGCCAAAGTAAGAGGCCCAACCAACTGAGCCACCCAGATGCCCCAGGACAGTCCTTTTTGTGGCTGTGCTTCTCTCTGTTGCCAGACATGCTAGGGCTGGTGCATCTTGAACTGTGGAATAAAATCCCCCATTCTCATTTCTTGGCTCTTAAGAAATTACTCTAGAAATTCAGCCTCCAGTTCATTTGGTTACATATGTGCAAAATGCACATGTGTGAAAATGCAGCTAAACATAATAGCAATTAAATCAGCACTTAAAAAAAAGTTTTGGATAGTTAAAACTCTTGAATCCTGATCCCATATTCTGAGATACAATTTAGGGACTATATTAGGCCAGAAAATTTCTTTGCAAATCCCCTCGAATTTTGTAGCATGATGTTTTGTGTTAACAGTTGTTAAAATGCAAGTTATCGAGTGGAAAGCCTGGCAAGAGCATCTATACTGAGCTTAGGCACCCTCCCTTTGGGTCCCTCAAAGTTAGGAGCTTTGCATTTTCCCTGTAGCTGGGGCTGGGGCTGGGATTGTGGCTGGAGCCATGGCCAGTGTTGACACATAAAACAATTCTTTAGAAAACAGAGGGGATTTAGGAAGCCAAATGCAAAACTAGTAATGATTGGAAGAAATCTCATTTATGATAAACCAACTTGTAAGTACAAATTGGACCAAATCATTGAGCTACTTTCTTGAGCAGCCTTAGTTTTATTCCCCCCAGTGCTGTGTCTGTACCTGCCTGGCATTCTGCTGGCCACGAAGGCATTCACGTGTACGTTCAGGTCTAAGCCTATTCTAATGGTTCACCTCATTCACAAATGGGGGTCTTCAGAGCCCAGCCCTCCTGAGGCCTTTGGGAAGCAGACAAAGGGATGAGAAGGAAGGCATTTTGGCACGAAGCTCTTAGTTAAGGCATCTTTGCAGGCTCTAATCCACCATCCACACTTGCCACCAGAAGTGCCTTCCCAAAACACAGATCCAGTCATGTCACACTCATCTTTCTGGCACACTGCTCCAGCTTTCAAACAGTTCAAACTCAGGCCACCTGGTGTCTTATCATCTTTGCTTAGGTGGCCCCTTCTGCCTGGAAAAAACAGTCACCACAATGACAAAAGAAATCCCCAAGACCCATTTAGATTTCAAGGCTCTGTTTTGGTGTTTTTTCTTTTGTGAACAATTCCATGATTTCCCACCTTTATCTTTACTTCTAAGATAGAACTAGGCTCCCTGTTTTTTATGTGTCACCAGAACACAGTGCTACTTATGGATTATACTGCAGGTAACTCTTTGCAGACGTGTGCACACGAATGAGCTGTATGTCAAGCTTGTTGTGGGCTGAGCCATATCTTCTTCCCATATGTTGTACAATGGAGGCTCTTAGAAAATGATAAATTAGTCAGTTAAAGGAGCAAACACAAGAATCCCAGAAGAACCATGAGGTTTCCGGTTATCAGAAGATATCGTTTATTTTTGTGATTTCACCTATGCCCTAAACACTGATGATTTCCTCTCCGTCCTACACCTCTCTCCTGAGCTCCAGATTTGTATCTCCAATGCCAATTAGTCATCGTCACCTGGATGTTTCTTAAGCACCTCAAACGCAACATGCCCATGGCTTACCCTACAATCTCCCTCCCAGTGCCCAGTTTTCTTTTCCTGATCCCAGTGAATGTCATCACCAGTCACTTACACTCCAAATCCTGGAACCATCAACTTCAGTAAATATTTGTTGAGTGACTACCTTAGACCTTGCACTGGGAAAATATTTTGATATGCATTGCCTTATCTTTGGCTTTGGCTATGGCTTCATACCAGCATTTCAGCCCTACTCTACCAATCCAACCTGACTTCAATCTGCTCACTTTGCTACAGAGTTCCCCTCCCCCTCCTCTCCTCTTGGCAGCAAATGTCCTAGTTAAAGTTCCAAAACCTGTCACTTATTGTAATCCACACAGAATAAAGTCCACATCCAGCTCATCATCTAGAGCTCTGCATTGTCTTCTCTGACCCAACTACCTAGCCTCTCCTTAGGTGCCCTTCTGCACCCCAGAGCTTCCATCTCCAACAATACTGATGGGCTAGTTTGTTTTTGCAAGTCTTTCTCTACCATGGTGTCAGGCTGGAGACGTTGTTCCATTTCCTGGGGGCCCTTTATCCTGTTCTATACTGTTTGAAATCCTACCCAACCTTAAGGTTACCAATTTTTCAGTATCTCCTTGGATTTTAGTAATCACTGCTTCTCCTATACTTCCAGAGTCCTTGCTTTGTGTTATGGTGGTCACAGCCATCCTGGGAGGGCTTAGTGTGAGGTGCAAGAGGGAGCAGTCAGTCTGTCTGGTTCTACTTCTAATTTAGAATAGGACAATCCATCATTGGTCATAATCCCCATGATCTTTAATTATTATGCCTTGAATCTGTGGATGGAGAACACCCCAAACCAATGCACTTTTGGGAGCTTTGCTGCTTCACTGATTTAAAAATTAAAAAGTTATTGGAAACACATACATGTCCTATGAAAACAAAACAAGCAAAGCAAAACTTTGGACGGAGTGTGGTAGCATCGCTGTGGGAGTTTCAAGGAAAGGGCAGGGAGTGGCCAGCTGGGTTAAGGAGGCTTAGATGGAGACAGTAATAACATCAGATGACCATGGCAGTGATAACATCAAGGCAGGCCCTAAGATAAGTGTCACATCATTTGTTGGGGGTGCGTTAGGTAATTGTCCTACTTTGCCACAGCTGGCGTGAAGTGAAGTAAACTTGGCCGTGATTACTGTGTGAAAACATGGTGTGGAGCCAGTAGTAGGTAATGTTAAAACTTTACCTGGAATCAGAATGATTAATTCAGGGTAAAGTTCAATAGGCTGAAGAAGCACATAGATAGTAGAGCATAATTTGGGCCAAAACAACAACAAAAAATTTAACATTTTCTCAATTTTATTTTACCTCTTGAATTATATGGAAAATCACTTCCAAACTTTTATATTCTGGTAACATGGCACTGCATGCTAAGTAACACTGATTTTTAAAGTCATTTACTCCCTGCTGGGGAGTGTCCTCACCGAGGAAGATGCTGACTGCGTGAGGGCAAGTCACGCAGGGCACGCAAGTCACGCAGGGCAAGTCCCTGGCTTTCACCAAGGAGAGCTGGTGAGGACTCCAACTTGCATCAAACCATGCAGCTCCAAGCACCAGAGACCGAAGGGGAGAAAGAGGAATGCCTTCCCCAGAGTGGAGGACAGCAGTCCCCTTCTGGGTTGCTGGGATGGCTGCCTTTTGCTGGAAGCAAAAGAGGGGCTCCTGATGCACTCTCCTGTCTGAGAAACACTGGCTTAAGAACATGGGATATGTTGTGAGGGTTCTGCCCCTCACCCCCACCAAGCAGGTGCCGGTGTCTCTTCACTGAGGA